>NC_090928.1:1206324584-1206997709 GCF_040938575.1 Ambystoma mexicanum | reverse complement strand
TCCTGGTGGTTCGATCTGGGTCTAAAACCTCAGGAGCTGTGAGTCCCACTCCAGATTCTCAGGGAAAAGAGGAGTCCTTCTCATGGGCTCTCAACACAGGAGAGGTTGGCACATACCTTCCAGGGATCATATAATTAGATGAGGCCCTTGGCAGAGGTGTGGCTGGCAGAGATGCAGGTCTTGTTCCAGCAGCAGTTCACCCACCAAAGGTCCCTGAGAATGGTTAGGAGACAATTTATCTCTGCTTTCAACTCACAATTGGAGGACTTCAGAAAAGACTGCTCTCCCAACATGGTCCAGTGAAATCTTCTTGAAGGTTTCAAGTGCAGAGAGGATTCAAAGAAGTTATGGAAGGCCCCTTCTTTTAAAGGCAAATGCCCTCACTTGATTGTACTAAATCCTGTGTTAGGGGTCAAATCACTGATCTTGGAACAAGTGGACTTTGCCTCCTGACATCACACCAAAGTGCTCTGTGCTACCGTAAGGGACAGGAAGGAAAGATAGAGGTAGAGAGAAACAAGAAGGTGCCCAAGGGTCTCATTTGAGTTTGACTGGAGACAAAACCTACAAGTTCAATCTCCTCTAGGGATATTTTGTATTGTTCGTTAAAAAAGATTGAATGTTAATATCATAAAATGTAGTGTCCCATGTCTATTACGGAATCTAATCAAATATTTGGAAATTAGTTTCAACTGTTTTTCTTCCAAAAGGGATTAAGAAAACGATCTATATTTTGTTTAAAAAGTCTCTGATAAAAATGAAGTTGCAAGCCATCATTTTTTAGTGATGGTGTGATATTGTCTCTGGGTTTCGGTTCCCCGGATCAGCTTAGGGGATGTGGTAAGTCATAATAAGAAGACGGACAACTGACTGTGGTGTAAGGTAAAGGCTTTTATTTTGGTGCAAACCTTTCTCTAAACCTATCGCTCAAGTCCTTATACTAAAAGAAGGAAAAGAGTCCAAGGGTGCACCAGACCCGGCTCCAGGAATTTACATCTGGGGGGGCCAGGTTTGTGATCAGGGGGGCCCAATTTCCATTGGGAATGGGTGTATGTAGGAGTACCCTAAAGAAAGTACTGGCATTGAGTCATGTTTCCCAGATGCATGGTCCAGCAAAAATGTCTTCCTTGATGTGCAAAAATTAATTCACACCATTGCATTTCTTTAGTCTGTTGGACTGCTTTAATAAGATACATAAGCCTGGATTCAAATCCAGGTTGTTAGGACCGGGGATGAGACACGTACCGTAAACCAACATGAATTTTGGATCAGGATGCTTGCTGGAATTACACCCAGTGGCAGAATTACACTTAGTGGCAGATTTAAAGCAAAGGGCTGGGCACAACTGATGGAAGGCCCTGGGTAGGTGAGGACTTAGGGTGGAGGAAGTTAATGGCTGTCACAAGTGCTATAAATGTTCCCTGTTTTTTAAGTTCTCTTTTTCTACTATTGGAGTTGTATGTTTAGGTTTGCTACACATCGTGGTCACCTCACCAGGTTTTGCTGACAACGTGATTTGTCCAGGAACACTCAATTTGTTCAAGTGGGAAATCTGCTCTCTCCCTCGATCCCTTAAAAAATCACATGCTCTCCAGTACCCCTTACAAAGTCTTCTGCTCTCAAAAGTTATATATTGTTTTCTCTTTTTTCACAAAGGGAGGACCCGCAAACAATCCTTCTCTTGTCTTGTACCCGCCCTCTGGAACTCTATCGCGGTGTCAGCTCGGAATGCCCCACAATTCTCCAATTTCACAAATCTCTCAAAACATTGTTCTGTCAACAACACCTGACCAAGGACTGATTCCAATGTATGAACATATCGATACACAGACCTCACAGTACCTCGCTACTGTTAAAAGATGCCAGTCCAAATGCTGGCTACCCACATTTCGTACAGTGCTCCGCTGCTCTCTACCTAGTTCTGCCCTTTAAATAGTAAAAATAAAAGTGCTATTATTTAGCTACACTACAGAGCAAAAGAGAAGCAAGAAAAATAGTGTAACAATATCAGTCTACCTATCTTCCATTCCCATCTGCTTGCCCCTTTCTATTCAACCCACGCCTCTTTCACCTTTCACCCAGTCACCTTCCATAAGCTCTTTGTGGTAAGTCAGACATAGGAGATGGACCGGAAGACATGTTTGAACAAGGCGTTTTATTTAAAATAAAGAACATTCCTGCTCTAAACCCTACTTCTAGGATGCAGTCCCTATTCTTAAAAAACAACAAACGGGTGTTCATGAGGACGTCTTACAAAGAATCCTGTGTCACAAATTATTCTAACCTAACATCTGCCCTACCATTATGAAAGAAAAAGACAAAATAAGTTATAATTTTGGCTTGGGTTACTCACCCTTAGGTAGATTAGTGGTGGCTGGTTTTCTGACCCCCATCAAAGAGTTCTCAAAGTCTTTCTCAGACTTCCGGTTGCTGTAGCAGAACCAGCAACAAAATAAACGTCTCTCAGTTTCCTCTTGGCCAGTCAGAACAGTTTCTAGATTCTCCTGGATTCTCATCAACTTAACAGGTTCTTCTGATCTGGATAGGTCATTATTCACAAAAACGAAACCTTATCTTTATCACGGGTGGGATATTCTACTTCCATCCTCTGATAGGCTACGGACCTGCTGAGCCCTGCATTGGTTGTGGTTTCTCTCACCCCGTCCTGGGTTATTTGGATTTTCAGCCCAGTGTGGGTTTTGGGCCTGCTTAGCCCTGATTTGATTATGGCTTCCATCATCTCCTCCTGGGGTATTCAGATGAATAGCCTGGTGTGGGCTAATGGCCTGCTCAGTACTGTTTTGGTTCTTGCTTCTCTCACCCCTTTCTGATGTGTTCAGATTATCAGCTTTGTGTGCGCTACGGTGTGGCTTCACTGCCTTCCACCTGCTCCTCCTGCTGCGACTCAGACCTTCGGTCCAGTGGCGGTGCTCGTTCGTGGAGGCGGTCTCTGTGTCCAGCACGGATCCCTGCACTCAGCCCGGCTCTGCCCTGCACAGTCGACTTCGTTGTGTCCCTTCTTCTTCTCTGGGAGCATGGTGTCAGAAAGGCAGGACGCTAGTGCGTTTATTCTGGCCTGGTTGTGCTTCCTTCCTCCGCAGCCCAGAGCTTGTTGGGCTCCCTGCCTTTGTGAAAGTGGCAGCATAATATAGACTGCCCTGGGTGCTCAGCCACCATACATGTCTCTTTGGCTCAGCTCTGCCTGCGCGGGAGAAACTTCCTCTTCTGCATGCTCACACAAGATGGAATTTCTCGCTCTCCCGCTGATTCTAGCTCCTTCTACTAGTGTCCAACTGTCTTTATGTACATCCCTGGAACTGAAGGGAAGTTTCCATTGGTTCCGGTCTTCAGAAATGGGCGTCAATAAATACAGGTCAGAAACCAAGCCATTCACTTTAAAGGGGCCCTGGACACGATTCCTCTGTGTGTTTCCCATAAGACCAACAAACGCTTGGGAGTTTGAAGTAAAGGAAGGTGAAACAAAATCCTTACTTAAAGATTCCTTATTTGCAAAAGGGGCATCACCCCCAATGGGATCCCGCTTGCCTTGTCCCCTAGCAAGGGTCTTGCATAGAGAGCTCACCCTCCTAGTCCCAAAGGGGGTGGCTCCCCCTTGGTGAGGAGGGATGAATTTCCAGCATCTTTCCTATCTCCCTGACCTCCATTCCCATTTACATCATACCCAACTAATCGACCTACTCCCACCATGTCTCCTTGGCCTAGCTAGAGAGAATAGAGGATGATGCTTCCTCCTCCTTTGCGAGGGTGCAGGAACGAGGCTCCCAGTCCTTATTCCATCTCTGATGGTGTCTATTCAACAATGTCGCCCATAACACTGTACTCCCAGCAGACCAGGGAGGAGGTGGAATGCTACCATGCATGAGAGCCAGGTCAAGGAGTGTAGAATCAGGAGGCAAGCAATACAAGTTGAGAAGTTTCTGGACTCCTGTTATTGTTCCTGGTGCGGCGTGGCAGAGAGGAGGGGTCTCTGCTCTCGTGCCGCACCCCTATATATCATTGTGTGATACATACTGTTTATAATATGCAATTGTCCATGATAACTTCTTGTTTGACATGTTTTTTGTTGATTTTCTATTAAATGTAACAATTTTGTTCGGAAAATGCAGCCTTATATTTTCCAAAGAAGGAGGTGTGGGTGCCTCCTTGGAGGGCCCTGACCCCTGCGGTGCCTATCTGTTCAACCATGAATGAGCCTTATTTGGAATAGCTTATAGGGTGAACTGAATGACTTCTAGGGTCACCTAACTTTGGCAGGTAAGGCATAGTGAGATCAAATGGTGTGCCCAAGATCACACACTTTGGTTATGTGGTGATGAAAATGAGTATGGGGGTCATTTTCTTTTGAATCCTGAATTTCATGGAAGGGATACCTCCTGTATGCACATTTTTGTAAAAGGGCCTCTCTGTGCCATTTTAATTTATTCTACCAATTACGGAAAAAGTAAATAGTAAAACATAGGCAAAATAACTTTCTCTTCATTCACTTTTCCACTACGTGTCTTGAAAAGTGTAAGTCCTTTCCACAATTAACAATTGTGGGAGCCATCTACAATAGATTCCTTTTGAATCTGCCTGCTTTTACCAGGTGTAAAAGTCAGGTGGATTCCATAGGAATGTATTGGCTTTCCGCCAGTATAAAAATATATACTGATGGAAAACAATCTCATTGGACAGGGTGACTTGTAAGAACAAGTGAATGTGTTACATCTGCTCTGCTATTCAACTTTATCTGCCAAATCATAAAAAATCCTGCCGTGCATAAAAAGAGGCAGTAAATGCTTTTAGTGCCACTTTTTCCTCTTCGCTGGACTTGGAAAATTACCCCCTATGATTGTTGCTTTTTCCCCATCCTGCACGGAAGCCTAAAAGCTCCAGCATGCAAAGTAGTAAGAATTTACAAAAAATATCATACAGACAAAAAGTGAAATAAAATGCATGACAAGCTCATTGTTTCACACAGTTTGTTCTGTTCCCCATTATTTCTAATCACCCAACAATCACACTTACATAGCTTATTAAAACCTTATATAATTTTAAGAAAAAGTGCCACAGGAATGGTCACTACCGGTCACATTTTCTGATCTCTAATCACTTCCTGTTGTAAATATTCTGCTGGTGAGACAGGTTAAAAAGATAAGAGCTCGCTGGGAGGTCCTGTGGAGCTGTGGCTGTTTTTCTTTGAGGCGAGAGAAGGAGAGCAGTGGCCTGATGGACCTATGCCCTTTGTCAGACTGTGAAATCCAACTCAGATTGCGCTCTTCAGAAAATATTTATTAAATACTATTTTTTTTTTAGGTTTAAAAGATGTTATTTGAAATGCTCTACTCTTGTGTTATTTTCCTGATGTTCATGATTAATCGTCTGAGAGGTAAATGTTTATTGGTGGGGGCGGGGTGGGAATAATGCTCCCATTCAGCCTCCCCCATCCCCCAGCACTAGTGGGATCTCACAGTAAATCATTTCCATTTCCAGTCCTGCCTAAACCCTTAGCACCCAGGAGTTACATCATACTTTCCAAACAGGACCCACAATACACATCATGTATTCTGTTTGCATGCAAACTCTGTAAATAGTTACTCAAATGGTATGAGGTTATCAAGTCAGTACTTATCAGTTCGAATCATGAAAGGTTCTGGCAGGGTATGCTAAGGTTCCGCACAGACAGAGATACATTCTATTTTAGTCAGAACCCCATTGCTAAGTGTGCATGAGAAGATCATCAGAAAATGGTCCACACGTGCCATCTTTGACATGTTCAGGTAGGGTCCTGTTGGACCTACACAGTGAGGTGTAGCTTGATTCTCTAGATGTAGCTAGCATGGCCTCCACATCGTGGCAAACACACTTTTGAGTAGGCATTGGATAGGCATTTGCCAGGCACTGTGCCATGAGGGTACCACCTGGCTCTAAAATGGGGAACAGCTGGACAATCATGCAAGAACCTGGGCATATGATGTAATTGCCTGGCAAACGTCTGTCTAATACTATACACAAGACAACACTATTGGCTTTGCGAGTGCTCAGTTTAGACAGGACACTAGTGCAATGAACAGATGCAAAGACACAAAAATTGCTTATAAATCAATTGGCTGATGGCACACATTTTTAAGATATTTCTATGACACCAGGAGCTCATATACGAAAGCAATGAAGTCATTAAACACTCAAAAGTATGCTTAGATAGAACACTGACAGGCCCTATGCCGTATGGTTTGTGTTACTTTGTGATAGTGCATGCTCAAACAGTTCCAAGGAGGGTATGTTTTGGGAGGGAGAGGCAGGTAGTTGATGAGAACGCTTTAGGGATTAACATGGCAATGTGCAGTCAATGAGTGGATACATTACTAAACGTGCCCATAGGATATTTGTGCCTCCTCACATTCCATCTCCTTTCTATCTGAATCCAATGTAAGAGTTCTGGCTATTACCTAATAGCCAAAACTAAAAAAGGATGGATGTAAGTCTCTGAATAAGTAATAACCACTGGCATTGCACTGGTCTGTCTTCCACACCAATGTTTGCAAATCAGCATTGGCCATGCCTCTAAGGTGAGCAGCCCTGCCCAAACTGCTAGACGACAAGACATAAAAATGCCTGTGACCGCTTGTGTTCCAGTGCAGAAGAGACCTGGCCAAGCAGTTGAGATTGCACTGCATCTTTTGGTGGCAAACCAAGATGTATTTACTAATGGCATGTTTCCTACTGTAATTGCACAGACATACTAAAGAATAATGACATGGAAAGCTGTCGGCAGCAATGATAGTAGTAATGTTTATTTCAAAGCCTTGCATCTATCATTTTTTGATTTGACTACACTCCCCCCTCAAGAATGACATTTTCCTCGCTACAAATCTCAGGGTTTTCACTTATATTCAAGTAGTTAATGCAGCAGAATGTATACTTTGAATGTAATTTGTAAGTGCCCTCCTTTGATTGATGCACCTGCTGCATAAATCTGTGTGCAAGCAACATCACCTGTCATTTATTAATACAGTTAACCATGTTATTAAGCATAATGGGAATAACTTTATATTCCTACAAAAATAAACATACTTTAAATTACAGAAATCAACTTATGATTTCAGTTTTGAGCGTTTAGGAACGTAAGTAAGATGAACCTTGCAGTTTAAAAATAGCAACACAGGATCTTCTCTCATAATTATATGCAGCCTGCTTAAATGGGTGTGCTACAGAGGTGTGAATGGCCCTCCACCTCCCTTGTCATTGCTGCATTAACGGCTGTGAGGCATACATCATTGCCCAGGGCAAGAAAACAAATCCCCAGCAAATTGCGCCAGAAGTGCAGTTATACTGCAGAGAGTACACTGACTCCTTGGATCTCTTGGACCCACCTCCTGGGCTTCTGGTATCAGCCCGTATTGCTCCTTTTTTGCGGAATGTTAATTCAGAATGTTAATCGCTCTGTAATGGCTGTAGCACATTTAGAGAGAAATCCCCCGGACTGCCACCCTCCCCTCAGTGGTGTTTAAAACCAATGGCAAGGCTCCCTGTCTTGGGGGGGCCCAGAGGTAACCTTGGGGGGGCCTTGCCCCCTTGGCCCCCCTGCTGGAGCCGGGCCTGGGGTGCACGTCAGGAAGTTGTACAAAAAGTAAGGCTGTCCTCTGTCTACAAACCTATCTAGCCTGATCCTAATCCTCCCACTACTAAGCAACAAAACTATAAATAAAATGGTTAAGGATTTCCTGCCCAGTTGTCTGGCATCTGACCCACACTAGATGGTCCCAATGTATTATCCGATAGAGTATCTCAGATTTTAACCCTTTCACAAGTTCAACATAGATGCGTTCCCAAGGCTCCTGCACATGGCATAGTGGATGACAAATGTCTCTAGGCCTGTGGGCCTGTATTTTAGTTCTGTCTCAAGCAAAGCTTCGTTTGGTGACCGGGTCCCTCCCAGTTTGGTATGGAACACCGTGGTTGGCGCCCCTGTGTGGGATCTTGGGTTTTATGGCCCCTTGGTGTGTTGTGTCTCTCTCATACACATTTGGGATGTTAACTCTTTTGACAAAGCTCTGAGCCCCTTTCACTGTTTCTTGTTCCTAACCCCTTCATAGGAGTTCAGGTTCATGCCCTGTCTCGGGCTTCATGGCAACTCTGCTCCTCTTGTACATTTCATTTTCTCACCCCGGCTTGGGGTAAACAGACTTTTGCTCTATCTTGAACCATATGGTGGTTCAGCCCCTCTTGAACCTTTCGTTCTCTAACCCCAACTTGGGTTATACAGACTCTGGCTCCATCTTGGGCTGTATGGCAGGTTGGCCCTTCTTGGACCTTTCATTTTCTCACCTGGCTTCAGAAATATGGACTCTCACTCCATCTCGAGCTGTATTGTGGTTCAGACCTTCTTGGACCTTTCATTCTCTCACCCCGTCTTGAGGTGTGTGGCCTCTCATCTCATCTCGTGCTGTATGGTGGGTCGGCCCCTCTCTGACCTTTCGTTATCTCATCCCAGCTTGGGAACTCTACGGACTGGCCCTCCCTCCACCCTGAGCATGCCACATACCTCGCGGTGGGGACATTCCTCAGGGGAGCCGGCAGCGCGGTTTCTTGTCTTCGGTCCTCCGTATCCTTGCATGGGCTTTGGATGTTCCTCCCGGTCTCCATAGTCTCTTGTCAACCACCGCTCCAGCGGCCAACTTTTATATATGACACGGCCACACTTCTCGAGCTCCCGGTCTGGTAGTGGGGCACAGCACTCCACAGGCGTTCTTGCTCTCTAGAATTTCACATCATCTGTATGGGATGTCTCCCTGACTCCACCTCGAAAGGTGACATGTCCACCTCTGTGTGTCATGACCTACAGAACGCGCCCCTTTTGGACTTCCTGGTCCTTGTCTCAATGGGGCTTGCACTCCCTGGTACTCCCAGCATGGCCGTCCAGCGTGAAACACCTTCCTCGCTCTACATGTTGGACGTAGCGTGTTCTATTAATAGACCACGCCCCCGCAGCTCCGCCCGTCTCAATGCTAATGCGAAGTAGCGACCAGACGTGTGCTCCATAGCTCACGGTATTGCTTTCCTGATTTTGTCCCTATTAACTCCATTCCTAGTCCCTCTCCTTTCTTTCTAAACTTCCTGGACTCGTGTGCTGAGTAGTGCACTTTCTTCATTTCCCAGATTCCTAGATCGTTGCATCCCAGAACTTTGAACGCATGCTGGAGTCGGAAGAGACTCGTGCAGCCTTATTCAAGACCCGATCCGTCCGCAAGAAGGCATTGACCAAGAAATCCAGCAAAGATCGGACTCAGGTGAGAAGGGGGGAACTCCGTGACAGTTTGAGACGCCACCCGACCGAACTCGATATGGACATGGAAGCGGCCGTTCAGGACCTGATGCGTGGCATGCAAGAACTAACAACCGAGGTACAGAATCTAAAGGCGGAAAACGCCGCACTCAAACAATTAGTTGTATCCCGTGATTCTGCCACAAAAGTGGCGGCATAGTTGACAAATAAGATGGGTCGGCCAAAACCCTTCGTGGATTCCTGGATTCATGTTTGGTCCAGTTTACTTTTAAGCCCTACTACTTTTCGACTCCCAGGGCTAAGGTGGGTTTCATAATTTCTCACGTTTCAGGAAATGCCTTAACTTGGGCTACTGTAACTCACCGATAGCTGAACAGGCCGGGGCGTTGCTCAACCTCAATGCACAGATGAGAGGGAGCTGCTCCGGATAATAGTTCAGCCCAAGCTGTGGTGTTTTTCCCAAAAGGGAATACACCCAGAACCAGGCCACCTCAACTTGAGGAACTCTTTTTAGCAATATACCCTTCTGCTGTGTAGGATGACAGACAGAATTGTGATTTACTCAAAAGAGCGGAGATACCCACACCGCTACGCCAAGACTGTAAGGAAAAAACAACAACAGGTTAGTCAGATGATAAGGGACTACCTTCAGAACAAATGGGGTAGTAAGTTAATCTACCTGTATTCCCCTAGACAGAACTTGGGATTCAATAGGAATGGATCTCTACCAAATAGCCACCAACTGGAACAAAAAGGAGAAAAAACAAGAAGGAACCAGTTACTCCTTAGGTGATAGGATAATGCCTATATAAGTACCCTATTAGGTTCTTACCCTTGGTGAGGCAGGAAGGGCCAAGAGGTTGTGAAACAACGACAGGAGAAAATAACAAATAGGAAGGTTAGCAGCGGGAAGTACCCCGGACGACAAGCGGAACGCAAACTAGAGCGGGATGGTGCACTAACAACAGGATGGCGTCCACAGTGCACAAGGGTTCCAAGGCGTACAGTTCCACACAGAAAGAGTCATGACTAGGCGATGAGATCAAAAGGTCCACTTGGAAACATGCGGGTTGATTTCCAGAAGAGTGTCAAGAAATAAGGGCAACCCAGCCTTGGGTTAGCTAAGCGGTAGTATGAATGTATTGCAGGGGTAATACCGCTTTGACAAAAACAGGATTGGGATCTCACCTTCAGACTGACAGGGCTGTGTCAAGAATTCCAGGAGAGAAGTATTGGAGGTGATGTTAGGTTGCCTGTTACCGCTGGAGGAGAGAATGAATGAAGCTCTGAAAGGAATATTAACAGCGGAAGAGGCAGCAAGCAAAAAAGGAAAGTCCAGGACGCTGCAGTAGGCAGGGTAGACTTTAAGGAGGAATTACCTCCAAAAGACCGGTACGGAAACCGGAACCAGTTCGACAAATCCAAGGGAGTAGACAAGCAGCAAGGTCGGGTCGAGGTCCGAAGTCTGGTAACAGGAATCAAGTTTTTTATTTAGAAAAAGTGAGGAACGCTAATAAGAAACAGCGTTCTGAAGCGCGGTTGGCGTTTATGAATGCCTTGCTGGGGGGGGCGCGGCCTCGGTGTGTCGCCGTCAGCTGACTTTCACGTGACTCAGAGCCGAGGTGAGAGAGGCGAGCCCCGCGTCTCCACGGCAAACTCCAACGTTGGAGGAATGGAGACGAAAACCATCTGAATGTATTTAAATGGGCCGTGCGCCTACAGCGCTGGGCCCGAAATGTTACAGCTATGCCCCTCGTTAATTCCAGCGATGCTCTCCTAGATGACTATGATGGGTTCATACAGGCCCTTAAAACCATATTTGACCACCCAGAGCAGGTATATAGTGCCCAGGAACGCCTGTTAGACTTTCAGCAGGGATCCCAGGATATGCTCACCTTTGTAACCTGATTCAAGCAATTGGCCAAGGAAGCTGATTGGTCCCCTGAGGCAAATTTTACCCTTTTCAGGAGAGGACTTAATGAGGAGATTAAGGATGAGTTGGCCAGAGTGGCTCGCCCAAACTCATTCCAGGCACTAATGGACCTTGCCATGCAAATAGACTTTGGTATCCAGGAAAGGAAGGCAGAGAAGAAGAAATCGAGAGAAAATCCTCCGAAAGTGTCCTTTGAGAGCACCACCAAACGGACACAAACCCAGGCCCAGTCACTGAACCAGAACCCATGCAGATAGGAGCCTTCCGTGGACCTATATCCCTGCAAGAAAGGATGAGAAGGATTCATACGGGCTTGTGCATGTATTGTGCCTCAGATAAATACTTGGTTAGGGAATGTCCTCTAGCCCCTCCTCAGCATTCAGGAAACGCCAGCTCCCAATCCTAGATGGAGCAGAGCTTCGGGAGAGAGATGTTTGCTCCACATCAATTCCATCCTTGAACTCTCCTGGACAAAACAATTTGGTGATACTGCAGGCCTTCCTATCGCCCTCCAAGAATAAGACCTATTCCATTTTGGCCTTGGTAGACTGCGGAGCTATGGGAATATTCATTGATCAAGATTGGGTTGTTAGTTATCACATTCCATACGAGACACGAAGCACCATGCAGCCGGTGGAAGCAATCGACGGAAGACCCCTCACTTCAGGGCCCATAAGCCTGCAGACTAAAGAGATCCAGCTTTCTATAAACCATCACCAAGAGCGGATTAGATTCGACATAATAAAGTCAGCTCATTACCCCATGGTATTGGGTATGCCCTGGTTACAGAAGCACAATCCGTATATCAATTGGACAGCAGGATCACTATTCCTAGGCTCAGAGTTTTGTATGTCTCACTGTCTATTCCTGGATCCCTCCTTGACACCCCCTAAAGAACCACCAAGAGACCAGCAAACACCACTCATGGTTTCCAATATCATACAAGTCCCTGAGGCCTATCAGGGATATGCTGATGTATTTTCAACTGCCATAGTCCAGGCCTTACCCCCTCACAGACCTGAAGACTGCGCCATAGATACAGATCCCTCAGCAGTGATTCCCTTCGGCAGAATGTTCATCCTTTCCGAACCTGAGAAAAATTTCCTCCGGGAATACCTGGATTCCAACCTTGAAAATGGCACCATAAGACCTTCAAAATCTCCAGCTGGTGCTTCGTTGTTCTTTGTTCCCAAGAAGGACACCAAGGAACTCAGACCTTGCCTCGACTATCGTGGCTTAAATGAATGCACCCTCAAAGACCGGTACCCATTGCCCTTGATCTCGGATATCCTGGAAGCTGTGAGAGGCGCCGTAATATTCACGAAGTTGGATCTCCGGGGTGCCTACCATTTGATCCGTGTCCGGGAAGGAGACGAATGAAAAACAGCCTTCAGAACACACTTTGGTCACTATGAATATCTAGTCATGCCCTTTGGATTAGCTAATGCCCCCGCAGTTTTTCAACGTTTCATGGATAGGGTGTTCTCTGACATGTTATTCCTGTTCGTCATTGTCTATCTCGACAACATATTGATCTTTTCCAAGGACCTTCTAAAGCATGAAGAACATGTAAAGGCAGTATTACAACGACTCCGTGAACACAAACTTTTAGCCAAACCCGCAAATTGCTTGTTTCACGTTACTTCTGTCCACTACCTAGGATTCATCCTTAGTCCAGAAGGAATTGGTATGGACCCTTCAAAGGTAAAGGCCATACTGGCATGGCCCGCTCCCACGTCTGTGAAACAAGTTCAATCCTTCCTGGGGCTTGCCAATTTCTACCGGAAGTTCATATCCACCTTTTCCGAGATCGTTCAGCTGATCGTTGCTCTCTTGAAGAAAGACACCGCCTTTATCTGGTCTACACCGCAAGATAAGGCATTCCAACGTTTACAGGCAGAGTTTACGCAAGCCTCCATCTTAGCCCAACCCGACATAAATCGACCATTCCTAGTGGAAACGGATGCCTCTAACTCTGCCATAGGAGCGGTGTTGAAGCAAGAATTTGAGGATAAACTGGAACACCCCATTGCTTACCTTTCACGAACCCTGACTCCAAGTGAGACACACTACTCCGTCCTGGAAAAGGAACTGTTAGCCATCCGTCAAGCCTTCACTGAATAGCGACGCCTACTTCTGGGTGCTAGACATCCAGTTCAGGTCTGCACGGACCATCGGAATCTTCAAATTCTACAGTCGTCAGGCGCATTGGGTCTACTTCTTTGCCCAGTACCAGTACCACATCACTCATGTTCCCGGATCACAAAACCTGATTGCTGACGCCTTATCTCGACGTCCTGACTAAATATCTACTGAAGATAGGGCCTATCCTAAGATGTTTCCCCACACGATCTTTGTAGCTCAAGCAGTCAATCTCCTGGAAGAAATTCGAGTACAAACCCAATCCTCTGATCTGTGGAAGGATATTTCAAGGAAGAATCAATGGAATCTAAGAGTCAAGGAAGGATATTTATTCAAGGACAATGCACTGGTCATTCCCACACAGAAATTACAACAAAGAATAATAAACCTCTGTCATGATACCCTTCACTCCGGACATCGTGGCATAACCAACACCATCCGTCACCAAAGACAGTTTTGGTGGCCTGGAATGAAGACCGACATAAAGCAGTACATCCAAGCTTGTGCTACCTGTAGTTAAAATAAACATGATAACAAGAGACCGGCAGGTCTTCTACTGCAACCTACACTGCCAACAAGGCCATGGGAATTCATTGCTACAGACTTCATTGTGGAATTACCACCTTCCCGAGGATACACGACCATCATGGTTACCATTGACTTGGTCACTCATATATTGTTGATTATACTTGGGGTTTTGTTTCGGTAACAGCTATTTGACCCAGCAACCTATATTACACTCCTGTTGGTCAGGTGTTGCGCTAGTGTGTTGTTTTAGGGAAGGACCAATCCCCTCCTTCCCTTGGTTACAAGGTAAAAATGGTCAATACACACTTTGACTGCGCCACCTCTGTTGTTACTTGAAAGAAATGGTCATTCTGAAATTGGTAATGTTGGAGCAAGTTTATTAGTGGTTTGCTACCTTTGCCCATTAATTGTAGTTGACACGTGTTTCAGCCTCTCAAGGGTCTTTTTCAAAACAGAAAACTTATTTGAGGTCACATTACTTGCTAAATCATGCTATCCATCGAAATTTCATCTCACAAAAAGTCATGGGCAGAGAATGTGCAGCCTTAGGTAGGCGAGGTTGGGTTTGTTTGGATGCTTATAGGAAAATACATCAAATGAAGGTGGAAATGAAAAATGAGGTTTTGCGATTAGAGAGAGAGCTGGCTGCAGAAAGGCAGACTGAGTTAATGCAGCAGATTCAAATGAAACTGTTTAAAGATAAGGCTGATACATATCAGGCTGTGGCCGAGAGGGCAGCAGTCAGAGTAGCCCGGTATAAGTATAGGAAAAGACGGGGAGGGGTCAACAAAAGAAAGGTGGCAACTGTAATCGCTACCGCTGGTGTGGACTGGGATCTGGATAAATGGGATGGGGATATTTTTGACTCAACCAGTCTAGAAAGTAGTTCCGCAAATTAGTCTGACCCCAAAACGGAAGTGAAACAGAAAACAGTGGCGGCTAAGCCCGTTAGAAGACGGCGAGCCGGACCCCACCCGCAGAATGCTGCTGGCGGAATGGTGGATTTAACCACGCTGGAGGATTACACACAGGAGGAGGTTGGGGAAATGATTACCCGTTTGAGACAAAAATCAGGGGAAGCTTTATTGACATGGATGGTGAGATTGCTAGATGGGGGTGCTGCAGGGTTGTTGGTAGATTCTACGGATTCGCCGCGTTTTTTACCCCTGTCAATTGACACCAATGTACACGAGGTCTTAAGGGCAGGACCACCCTCTGACGTAAATGTTCAAGATACTCAGGTGTCTTTGTTGCACCTGGTAGCCCAAGCATGTAACGGTAAATACCCCATTACCACAGATTGGCCTAGCAAAGAAACGAAGTGGTATACGTTGAGAGAAATAATTCAAAAAGTCAGAGAGCATGCTATGAAAGAGGCTTATCACATAGATGCTCCTGATCACATTGGAGCCATGCCGCTCTCAGTTTCGACTCGAAACATGGTGATTAGAACTGCGCCACCTGCATACAAAAGGTGGGCAGTCATAATGTAGACACCAATAATGTCGACAGTCAAAATATCGAAAAATTAATGTCGAAAAACAATAATGTCGACAAACAAAAATGTCGACATTATTTTTTTTCGACATCTATTTTTCGAAATTAGTAAAATAAGAAGCATTCATCAATTACTACAATATTAAATAATCTATTAATCACAGGTAAGTAAAGTATGTTTTTATTAATACAATATAATATTCAAATAGTAAATATATCACTATAATTATTAGTTACATGTAATTATTGTTTTTAAATAAAAACTTTTAGATGCATGTATCTACTTAAATAAATAAATAACTGTATACTAAGTCGAAATTTCATTTGAACATGTAATATATTAAACGACCATTTGATGGTGCTAGTGTGCTAAAAATGTATTTATACTAATAATAACAAATGTTTGTTTTGGTTTCTTACGCACGGTACGCCCGGCTACGTAAGCGTAAGCGCCATTTTTAAAGTTCACTCTCGAAAAGTTTCTTCCGCGGTCGCGTCTCCGTTAGTTCCGTCTTCGTTTTTTTCGGATTTTTTCACTACTTTTTCTTGCATTTTTCATTGGATCGACCGGTTCTTCTTGGATGTTTCCTGGATTCTTGGATTTACGGATTTTTTCCTTGGAGCTTGGATATTTTTTTTTTCCTGTTGGTCTGGATTTTCCCCCTGGAAGCATCACCTTTTTCTGTTCATCGGAATTTTCTTTTTTCTCGGTTGGCTTTTTCGTGCTTCAATTATATGGTATGCAGCTTTACACCAGGATTCGTGGGATTTTCTTGGAGTCTTCACCTATTTCACTGTGGAATCGTGATCACCATTAAATGTAAGTGCTTTTCAACATTTTAAATTAAATGCCAGTGAATCTAAATAACTTTCCTTGTTTTCCATGTTGAATTTGTGTACTATTTGCATTAATTTACTGTCATAATCTCTGTATTTTTTTCGTTTTGGTGCCTGGTTTGCCAACGATATTGTTTGTGAAATACGTAATTCCTGGTGCTGTTCTTCTAATTTTAAATCCTTTAAAAAATGCCATAAATTAGGATGCTGTGTGTTGAAATTTTTATTTATGCGGCTATGCCAGCCTTCTAATGCGTTATTTGTTCTCGGTGTGTTTTCCACGGTAGCCTGGTGGCAGTTCCACAATTCTATTGGGTATTTTGGTCTGCGTCTGTTTCCACTTCTCGTTAATTGGCCTATCCAGGTGTTCTCAAAGTAGTCCAGTAAATTTGTACACTCCTCCTCATGATTTTTATAGTATTGACTTTCTATTAAATGTTCGTAAAAAGCAATGACATGATTTTCTGGTACAAAAGCTAAGGCAAAAAGTTTCTTAATGTTAAATTGAAAGCAACTGTCCTCTGTATATTTTGATCCCAAACCTAATTTTTGTATCTTTCTCCAAACACTCTGTGTAAAATGAAAAAAACATCCTTTTACTTTAGTTTCTCTGTACACGGTAGAAAATCCCTTGATCTGAGCTGTTTCGTAATCCATGATTATTGTCTCTGGTTTCGATTCTGGTGCTGTTTCCTTAATTTTATTGTACACGGTTTTGTATGTTTCCTCTGTTTTTTTTGGCATCAAAAAATATACTAGCGGTATTATTTTGTCATTTATTGTCCCATGTACTGTGTAAAATTGAAAAAACGGGTGAGGGCATACTTTAAATGTTGCGTCACTGTGCCATTGTTTGCTTCGACTCAGATGCTCAAAGTTATTTGCGGTAGAGAATACCAAGATTTTGTCAGTGTTCATTGCAAGTGTGCCATGGTAAAAATTCTCTCCTCTTGCAGTTACCTTAAAAATATCCGGAATTGTTATATTTTCAAAGGACATTGGTGGTGGTGGCAGGTTTTCATTCGCATGTTTTGTTCGGTTAATTGTGCGCTGCATTAATTTTTCAGCCGGCAACTGAGCTGTTATATGGGTCGGTAACTGACCACAAACTTCTCTTAGCACAGATCCGCTAGCTTCCCCCTGATGTTCATTTGCTTTTCTTTTCAGTTCCGCCAAGGTTTTCCTGATGATTATATTAGTCTGATCAGGCATATGATTGTGTTCTTGTTTCCCTTGTACGTCTAATCCGACTGTTATTGCGCGTGCTGTACACTTATTTTTTGTATATTCCGCGCAGCGCCAATAAATCCGTTCTTTTCTCTGTAGTTCTTTATTGAACACGTAACCATTTAAAATTAACTGCTTTCCGCCTTTTTGACTGCTTATGAATTCCACGTTGTCTTCCATTATATCACCTGAAACGATACATACAATGATTTTTTGTGGTATTTTATTCTATGTGTTTTATAGTACATTTTATTTTCTTTTAATGTTCGTGTGTCTTACCTGTTTTGAGTATGAATGAATTGTAATCTATTGCCTGAAGTACGATCTCACGAGATGTTCTGTCAGGTAATGACGGTTTTCCACAGCAGTTACTGGTTTCCTGCTACCAAAAGAAGGTGCTTTACTCAGGAATGTCACCTATTGTGTTAACCATTTCGTAACCTACCTTTCTCTAGTGTGTTAGACGAGTGGGTGATCACGGGCGAGGGGGAGGGGAGGGAGTGTTGGGATGGTTCGTGATGTAGGGTGAGGTTGGGGGGTTGGGGGGGGACCCCCCCAATAATAAACGGTATTTTGTTATGTTTATTTATTTTGTGTTATTGCTTACGTTAATCGGTCATTTTTTTTCGACATTTTTCTTCCGGAAAATTGACTTTCTCCATTATATGCATAGGATGTCGACATTATTGTTTTCGACATTTTTTTTTCGACATTTTTGTTTGTCGACATTTTTTTTCGACATTATGACCATAAACCCATACAAAAGTGTCATTATGACTTTGCTCATTGGTATGACGGGCAAAGCTACTGATGAGGTAGCGGATGCCATTCGGCAGCTTGCAGATTTAGGGGAGTGGGATAAGAGTGATAACAAGCCACGGGAGAGAGAGGGGCATAGTGAGAGAAGAACCAAAGGCAGGCAGCAAGATAGCAGAGACTCCTGAGTGTCATGAAAAGACATGTTTTTGGCTTTGTTAAAGGATGGTGTGCCACACGAAGAAATTGATGGCATTGAAACCAGAGTAATGTATGAATTATACAAAAAATGAGGACTTGCAGCGAAAGAGCGCTATAAACAGGTTAAGAAACAGGTAGTCACCACGCCACAGGGGATACCTCACCTTCTGCTCCCCCTGCGGAAGAACAAGACGAAGGGTCTATGGGGACACCTTCCCAGCACCAGCCAACATATGCTGATTTGAGAAAGGTGGTGAGTGCAATGTTAGAGGCGGAGGCGAGTCACAGTCATTCGAAGTTTGACTAGGGCTTCGGCCAAGCTCTGGCAGCGTCTGCCCGCATAAAAGTTGATAGGCGGCCTCATGTTGATGTTAAGATTTTTTGGGGGCCAGGAAATACACAAGGGGTGCGAGCATTGGTAGACACCGGGGCGGAGGCCTCTTTGATTCATGGCAATCCAACACGATTTAAAGGCAAACAATTTACTATTACAGGTCTAGGGGGAAAGGAGACCCCCGCAGTACAAAAGAAAATGGAGATGAAAATAGGCAATTTGAATAGGCAGAAATACCAAGTGTTGATTGTCCTGATACCTGAATATATAATTGGCTTTGACATTTCGGAAGGGTTAACCTTGGGACTTGGCGGTAAAACGTACCAGTTTGGGGTGAGTGCATTGATATGTACACCCATTACCGTAGGCAAATTGAAGATGCCCCCAGTGCAAGTGCCGGTGGCAACCAAGTGGGTAGCAATGAAACAATACCGCATTCTTGGGGGGAACAAGGACATTTCAGACACCATCAAAGAGTACGTGGAGGCGGGTGTGTTTTGCCCTATTACCACCGCATGGAACAATCCTCTCTGGCCTATTAAAAAGGGAGATGGGTCGTGGAGGATGACGGTGGATTACAGGGAGTTGAATAAACACACTCCTCCCTTAGTGTCCGCAGTCCCAGATGCCATTACTTTGATTGAGAATGTCCAAAAGTTTGAGGGGACTTGGTATGCAGTGATCGATTTAGCCAATGCATTTTTCTCTGTGCCAATTGCTGAAGAGTGTCAAGAGCAGTTTGCATTTTCGTGGAGTGGACGTCAGTACACTTTCACGAGGCTACCTATAGGGTACATACATAGTCCGACTATCTGTCACCGGCTGGTGGCAGAACACTTAGACAAGATACCGTATAAACCTGACATACAAATCTCTCATTACATTGATGATATTTTGATTCAGGGCAAGGATGAGCACAGTGTGCAAAGTCAGTTAGATGTCATTATGGAAGGATTGAAGAAGGAAGGGTGGGAGATTAACCCGAGTAAAATTCCAGGTCCAGCTGAAACAGTGACATTCATAGGGATTCAGTGGCATCATGGGCATCGAGAAATGGTGCCAAAAGCCTGACAGAAAATACTTGAATTCACCACTCCAATGAACAAAAAGCAAGCTCTGCAGTTTATAGGGCTGTTTGGGTTTTGGAGACAGCACATTCCCCATTTAGGGCAGATATTGGCCCCCCTCTACAAGGTGACATGAAAGAAATATGAGTTTCAGTGGGGGAAAGAGCAGCAAAAAGCCTTTGAGCTGGCGAAAGACACCGTGCAGCAGGTGCTTGATTTATGGTCATTGAAGGAAGGCGAAGTGGAATTAAATGTGTCTGTACAAGACAATTATGCTAACTGGACTGTGTGGCAGAAACAAGACAGGAAATGTGTGCCATTGGGGTTTTAGAGTCGTAAGTGGCCCGAAGCTGGTAACTCATACACTCCGTTTGAGAAGCAATTGCTGGCGTGTTATTGGGCACTTGTTGATACCGAGCAAATGATGGTGGGCCATTATGTATTAATGAGACCAGAAATACCAATTATGCAATGGGTACAGAGCTCTCCTAAAACGCATAGAATAGGACATGCTCAAGAAGCCAGCATAATTAAGTGGAAATGGTATATTCAAGACAGAGCCAAATCAGGAAAGGGTGGAGTGGCAAAACTACATGAGCAAGTAGCCAACATACCGCCCTCAGATTACATACCACCGGAAGGGCCTGAAAAACGTGAGTCTCCCATGAAATGGAGAGTACCTTACAGTTATGTGACCGTGGAGCAAACAGAGCATGCTTGGTTCACGGATGGTTCAGCTCGATATGTGGGAACTGAGCGGTACTGGAAAGCAGTGTCGTATAATCCCAAGACAAAAAAGATGTTGACAGGGAAAGGGAAGAGCAGTCAGTTTGCAGAGCTTTACGCAGTTTACCAAGCATTGAAACAAGAGACCCCTGGTCAATGTTATGTGTACACAGATTAATGGTCAGTGGCGAATGGACTAGCAGTGTGGTTGCCAACTTGACAAAAGAATGGGTGAAGATTCATTCAAAAGAGTTGTGAGGAAAAGAACTGTGGCAAGATATTGTAGAAACGTTATTACAAAGTGAAGTCACTGTATATCATGCGGACGCGCATTATGCCACAGACTCAGAACGTTGGTTTAATTCTGTTGCAGACGAACACACCAAGATTTCATCTGTGGATGCAGAGGCTCAGGAAGACGATTTGGAGGGTTTGGCCAAATGGGCCCATCAGAAATGTGGGCACCTTGGAGAAAAGGCTACTTTCAGTTGGGCACAATCTCGAGGAATCAGTCTTCCTTTAGAAGTAGTGAAAACGATCATTTTGCAATGTCCAGTGTGCCAACCCCAACTGCATAGACCTATCCCTCAGATTGTTCGAGGTACATTGCGAAGAGGAAAATTACCAGGTCAAATTTGGCAGATTGATTATATCAGTCCCATGCCAATCAGTAGAGGTTGTCAATATGCATGCACTATTGTGGATACATGCTCAGGATATTTAATGGTTTTGCCGTGCAAACGTGCAACACAACTGAACACCATCAGGTTGTTAGATCAGATCATACTACATTATGGAGTGCCTTTGCAGATTCAAAGTGACAATGGGTCACATTTCAAAGGCAAATTAATCCAGGAGTTTTGTCAGGAAAAGAGCATTGAGTGGTTGTACTACGTACCTTATTACCCAGCTGCTTCAGGGTTAATTGAACGAATGAATGGGTTATTGAAAGAACAGTTGCGCAAATCTTGAGACGGCAGTTTGGCAGGCTGGCGTGATCGTGTGTTTGATGCGGTGAAAGTATTAAACAATAGACCTGTGAATGAGCATGAAACTCCTTTGATGCGATTAATGACTCCTACTTTACAGGTTCAACCCAATTCAGTCAGAGAAACACTATTGTACTGGGAAATTACTCAGGGTTCTTTAGCTCCCTATCGAGCAACTCCAGAGTCAGCAGGGGTATACTTGCATTCCCATGAAGAAATCAGATTAGACCCGAGAGGGATGGTTGTAATTGAAACAGGGATTGGAGTACAAATTCCCCCAGAGCATATGGGATGGATTGCCCCTAGATCTGGCCTAGCATTGAAGGGAGTTCAAGTGTTGGGAGGGGTAATTGATGCTGATTACCAAGGCGAGATTAAAGTCATCCTGATGAATAGTGGGGACCAATTGTTATCGATCCACAAGGGTGATCGAGTGGCCCAATTGATCATTATTCCCGTTAAGTTGTCCATGATTAAGAAAGGGGAGCCTCCTACAGTGTTAACTACACGTGGGGATCGTGGTTTTGGCTCTTCAGACAGTATGGTACCGGGTGCAAAGGTGTGGGTGGAAAAGCCAAGTGGCCCACCAGTGCCCGCAGATGTGATTGCATCAGGCAAAGATCAAGTGGTTTTAGTCATGGAGCCTCGTAGAAAGAAATGGCAATATGTGCCCACAGACAAATGTTACCTGAGAGAGTGATGTGCAACACTGATATCTCTTTTCTGGGTTTGCCTTGTAGATCCTGTGTCTGGCTGGTGTAATTGTGGTACTAAATGGACTCCATTTGGGAGAGTTAAACAGCCTGCTGCTACCAACGAAAAATGTCACATCTGTGGCAGTGATCAAGGGGATACTGATAGTGATGAATAATGTTGTCCCAAAGCAGCCTTCTGCCGATGCCGAAAAGCCAGCCAGACCGAAGACATGGATTCGTGAAATGCGGCAAACACGTCAGGAGCAAGTGAAAACAACCTTGATGCCAGTCATGTGAGAAACATTTTCAGGACGGCAAAGACATTCTCCTAATTTCACCCAGATGGAGAATAAGTGGATATATCTGGCACAGCAGGTGCTCAACATATCACACTTCTGTCTTACTGATGTGCCTAATGCTGAAGCTTTACTGACTACATGTTTTGTAGCATTGCCGACGCCTGTTCCGGTTTTAAAGCATATCTTTGGCGTCACACACAATGATTCTTTGGTTCAAAATTCGGATATTAGGCAATCTTTTTCCATTTATGAGTACTGTAGGTTCTGCCAAGAAAGCAATCGCAAATGGAGAAATTTGAAACGTGTTATTACTTATAATATAACCCAAGGTGATGTATCTTATTTTATGACCTGCAATACACAAGAAATTGGCAAATGTCAACAGATGGATTTAACCAACCAGCACAATCACACAATGTTTGAGAGGCGACTGTGTTCACGAGTGCCACGCACATGCACCAGTGTAAATAATACTATGTCTTGTAATCATACAGTGATAGCTGCCAGTCATTTGAATCATGTGAAACTTCCAACAGGATGGCTCTTTTCATGTGGCAACATCACATACACTTATATTCTAGCTAACATTTCCGGAGGTCCATGTGCTTTAACTCGATTAGGAGTAATGATGTTTCCTTTATACCCCGCAATAACTCGAGGTAAACGGTCAACTTTTGAATCTGTGGTCTATCTCCTGATTGTGATTCACATGTACACTTGTTATCAGAAGCTGAGGTTCTAGCATTAACCCTTTCATTAGTGGGAGTTTGGGGTTTAGCTGCTGGAGGTTACAAATCTTTGATGAAATTAGCATGTTTAGTAGTCAAAAGCCTTAATCATACTTCTTAGGCATTAGAAGAATTACTCCTTGATAGTCAAGTTATTAGAAAAGCAACTTTGCAGAACAGAGCTGCTGTTGATTATCTATTGCTAAAGCATAATTTAGGGTGTAACGCATTTGAAGGTATGTGTTGTTTCAATTTAAGTGACCATTCACGATCCATTGAAAGTCATATTCGAGGTTTGAGGGATGTCATTTCTCAAGTGTCTCAAGATCGTACTGGGAATTGGTGGGATTGGTTATTTTCATGGATACCTGATATTGGGGGTACACTACGTTATGCTTTTGCTTGCATTTTCATTATATTAGCTATCATAATAGCTTGTTGTTGTTGTATTCAATGTATTCCCAATTTAGTTTTAACATTTCGTAGGTTTCAGAGACCGGCTCCTTTGCCACGGGCTATGGTAGGTAAATATCCAAGGGTGGAATTGTTATGCTTGAACTCAAATGGCACTGGTGCGCAGTGTATTCTGGGAGCGCTCTGAGCCATGATGGATATTTACTTCATGCCGCAGTGAAAAGCTGCACACATTTTGCTGAGTGTTAGAATCATGGTGCTGAGGAAAACATGCTTTCCAAACATGGTATGCGGTCAAGGACATTTCTGCTGGGAAAGCTAACTTTGTTATGGTTTGTTACTGTTCTCCGCGGAGCGTGTTTTTAGAGGAGGGAGGCACTCTGCTCCTTGAGGGTGGCTCTCGATTGACCCAGCTGGCAACCGACGGCTGCTCATCAACTGCGCAAGTGCCATTTCCAGAAGGTTTGAGAACTGCCACCCCTTTGCGGAGTGTGTATATATGCGGAAACCCGGAGGTAGTTAGGTGAGACTTCAGCCAGAGGAGGACGCTTACGTCCGGCACTCCTATGAGCTGTGGTGCTCTTGGCCTGGCTGTTATCGGGGTCTTCCAGCCGCTTCTGGGCGAGATGAGGAATCCAGTTACGCTCACTGTGATTTATTTCCTTTTGAATTCTTTGCTTCTTCTGTGATTTATGTCTATGTTACTTCTGTGAGTTATTTCTATGTTATCATTGGTTGCTTCTAAACTTTGAATAAATAGCCGCATAAGTGCTGATTATCTTCTAAGAGTGTGTGGTTGCGAGTTATTGCGTCTGTCTGCGTTCAAAGTATTTGCTCTATAATTGCATTGGTGATTTATGTTTTTCCGTGCACTCTGGGGAGAGCAATACACTCCTGGATCGAAACCCTCATCACCGTACACCAGGAGGCCAAGGAATACTTAGAGAAGGCCAGAACACAGACTAAGAGGTATGCAGATTCCAAAAGAAGACCAGGGCCTTCTTATGCAATTGGTGATCAAGTTTGGTTGTCCTCGAAATTACTACCCGACATCTATGGCCAAACAAATTGGCCCCTCGGTACTATGGTCCATTTCCCATCAAGGAAATTATAAATCCAGTCTCATACTGGATCAAACTACCAGACTTCTGGAAGAAAATTCACCCAGTTTTTCACACATCCTTATTAAAACTCTACATCCAATCCTCCCGGAAATCCTGCAGACCCCCTCCTCTGCTGGTCGACAACCAACTGGAATATGAAGTGGCCCGAATATGTGACTCCAGGTATAAACGGGGTCAGCTTCAATACCTGGTTGAATGGAAGGGATATCCTCCTAGTGAAAGAACTTGGTAACCACTTTCTAATCTCAAGGCCCCTCGACTGCTCAGAAAGTTTCACCTCATACACCCGGGCAAACCTCGAGGAACGGGTCTTCGGAGGAGTCATGCTGTCATGACCTACAGAACGCGCCCCTTTTCGACTTCCTGGTCCTTGTCTCAACGGGGCTTGCACTCCCTGGTAATCCCAACATGGCCGTCCAGCGTGAAACACCTTCCTCGCTCTACACGTTGGACGTAGCGTGTTCTATTAATAGATCACGCCCCTCGCGGCAACCCCACGTCTCAATGCTATTGCGAAGTAGCGAACAGACGTGTGCTCGATAGCTCGCGATATTGCTTCCCTGATTTTGCCCCTATTAACTCCATTCCTAGTCACTCTCCTTTCTTTCTAAACTTCCTGGACTTGTGTGCTGAGTAGAGCACTTTCTTCATTTCCCGGATTCCTGGATCGTTGCATCCCGGAACTTTGAACGCACGCTGGAGTCGGAAGAGACTCGTGCAGCCTTATTCAAGACCCGATCCATCAGCAAGAAGGCATCGACCAAGAAATCCAGCAAAGATCGGACTCAGGTGAGATGGGGGAACTCCGTGACACTGTGTCTTGGCTCTGCTGGCTGGTAAGTGGCACTTCAGCTTGCTCTCTCGTTCCTCTTTTCATCGTTGTGTGGCTTTTATATCAGTCTCTGATAAATTAATTGTAATATCTTAGTACATGAACATGCATTTAGTAAACACCTTTATATGTAATTGTGGGACAGTGATGTAATAGAAGAGGGGATATAGAATGTGGAACCCAGGAGAAAGGATGCTGATCTGAGTGAACTGAGAGAGGAACTGTTAGCTGTGGTGGAGCCGGTGGGTTTATCTATGGATCTTAAATAAACCAATTTATCTACAATACTGTGTGAGCCAATACTTCAGTGGCGACGAGGATGGGATGTTATTTGGCTTACAACAGCAAACCCACCGAGTAGCTATTCATTCACACTGGATTTACCACTATCTGCAAGCCTGGTAACATTGGTCACCAATTGGAATAAACTGAACTCCAGGGAAACCACAATTGAACAGATCGTGAAGTCAAAAGACTGAAGAGCAGAAACTATCACACTACCCTTGTGAAGGATCAAGTACAGAACATAATTCATGAAGGCCAGGAGTCTGCAATCACAAGTGCCACTTTTAAAAAACAGGCCAAGAAAGTTTACTTGGATATATAACTGTCTTCAATAGACCAACGCTTGCTCGGCAGTACAATCCGGTGCAAATTTTATCTACATTCAAAGTGGGATAATAGAACTAATTTGGAACATGAGTGGATGTATGATTGTAATTTAACACTTGCATATATAATATAATAATATTTGAGCAATGTGTTTCTAGTTGTTTTTCCAAGTGATTGGGCTTCCAAATTGTACAGAGCAATTAATAAGGAAATAAAGACATTATTGCTGAACAAAGGAACATTCAACCTTGAGCAACGTGTTGCTAGTTGTTTTTAAAGGCGATTGGGCTTCCAAATTGTACGGAGCAATTAATAAAGAAACAAAAACACTATTGCAACAATTGTTACACTTCCATCACCATCATATTATAAATTATATCATTGCAGTCAGCCACATAAAAAAAATTACAAGAAAGAGAAAAAGCAAATATATTGGGAACATCACATCTGTTCCACTAATAGAGGTAACATTCCATTGCAAGAATATAAAGGATCAAGAAGGACCACGCATCTCACATAATATAAACAAATATACTAAATACAGATTTTTCTCAAACCACATTTAAACAATTGTTATCAGCAACTTCTGCCAGTCATGCAAGGCATACTGCCTCCTAATGACTTTTTAGACACCAAAGGTGAACCTCCTGTGCCATGGAAATGGTGGAAGAAGCGTTTTGATCATTATGTGTTAGCAGCGAATGGTCTCAATTCCTCCAGTGAGAGGAAGAGATGTGTACTTATTAACTGTTTGGGAAACTATGGTCAGGAACAGTTTGAGAACCTGCCTACACTATCTGATCTGGAGTCTGTGGGGTTGACGGACTATGACAAGTGAATACAAATTCTTGATCTACATTATGAAAAGTCCATTAGTGTCATTCTTGAAAGATACTATTTCGGGAAGTGAAAACAAGAACATGGAGAAACAGTAGAACAATTCATCACTGCACTACGCGGTTTAGCCACTACATGCGATTTTAGATCAAATTTGGAAGAGCGCCTCCGTGATCAGTTTATGTTGGAATGTAAGGACAGTAAAGTAAGAGATGCCTTATGGGCCAAAGGCAATCCTTCATTGGATGAAGTTCTCAGGATTGCAAAGGAAGTGGAACATACACACAGATGTGTAAAGGAACTGGAAAAAAGAGAAGAAACTGATAACAAACTAAATATGACTAATGTTCCAGAAGTACTGTATAAAAAAGAAGTCGACAGTAAAACTACTAGAAAGAAAGAAACAAACAAGAAAGATCAAATATATGAAAGAAAAAAGGGCCAAAATTCAAGGAAAGAAGAGATGAAAAAAGGGATGTGAACGATCATAAGAGGAAATGTTTTAGATGTGGTAGCATATATCATATTGCTAGCAGTGATACGTGTCCAGCGTTAAAAGAAATGTGCAAAAGGTGTAATAGGAAAGAACACTTTACAAATTGTTGCAAAATCAAAGCAGAAAACATTGAATGTGTTGATTAGTTATGTGATGATTTTGAAGAATGTACCTTTATGATTGAGAATTCAGACATCAATATAGTGGAAGATTGTGATGCAGATTTATAAAAACCTATGGCTGACATACAGTTTTGCAATTCAGTTGTTAAGATGGTCATTGACTCTGGTGCCAAGTATACATTGTTACCAATAATATTATTTGATAGACATTTCAAAGATAGTATTGCATTAACAGATATTGATGTGAAGCTGGTTGCCTATGGGGGTAAAGGAATTGAATTGGAAGGCTGGTTTTGGTCGACCATGACATTTAAAGACAGAACAGCAAAGGGAAAAGTATACGTGTCAAAAAGGGGTCTTCATCCTTTGTTGAGCTGGTCTCATCAGAGGAGATTAAAAATAAGGCTAGACCCCAGTGCAGATGAAATGGTGTATGCTATATCAAGAGGTACAATTTGAACATCTTGAACATCATCCAGTTGTCAGGGAAGAACTGGGAAGTTTAAGAAACTTTAGACATGAAATAAGAATGACATGCAATGCTGTTCCTGTTGTACATAAAGTAAGACCAGTGCCAATGGCTATCAGGAGTGCTGTAAAAGAGGAATTGGAAAAGATGGTAGAGCAAGGTGTTATTGAGAGCGTTGAATCTTCTGAATGGGTGTCGCCTCTGGTTGTAGTCCATAAACCTAATGGGAAACTTAGGCTTTGTATTGATCTTAGGTCAGTAGATAAATGCATAATTCCTGATAGACATCCTTTGTCAAATATAGCAGAAATGTTTGGTTCAATTTGGGATCCAAAGGTCATGAGCACGCTTGACCTCAAGTCTGCATATCATCAAATTGTGTTGCACCCTAAGCCTAAGAATGTAACAGCTTTTATTACAAGTGAAGGTTTTTTTCAATGTAGGAGAATGCCCTTTGGGTTAATCTCTGCAGCTGCAGTGTTTCAACGTATAATGTACAATTAATTTCATCATATGGAAGGTGTCTATGCTTTCATGATGATGTTTTAGTTTATGGGAAAGACAAAAAGGAACATGATGATAGAATGTACAAAGTGTTAAATATTTTTCGAGAAGCTGGTCTTACGCTCAGTAGGGAGAAATGTAAATTCAACAGATCACAGATGCAGTATTTGGGACATGAAATTTCTGAGAAAGGCATAAAGCCCAAACAAGATATAGTTAATACTATCATAGGTTTTCCAGTCCAGACACAAAAGATAAAGTCATATAATTTTTAGAAATGGCAGAATATTATGCCAAATTTATTCCAAACTTAGCTAGAAAGAGTTTCAATATGAGGAAGTTAGCAAAAAAGAATGTAAAGTTTGTGTGGGATGAAGAATGTGAGTTGGAATTCAAAAAGATCAGGAAGGATCTCAATACTGCACCTACTTTGAAGTCTTTCAATCCCAATAAAGGTAGCATTCTCACCACTGATGAAAGGAATCAAGGTTTAGGTGCAGTATTATCACAGGTTGAAGTGGGAAGTGAACATCCCATTTGTTTTGCTTCCAGAGTACTCAAGCCGGCAGAATGCAATTATTCTACAATAGGAAAGGAGTTACTAGCTATAAAATGGTCCATTGAAAAATTTAGATCCTTTTTGTGGGGCACCAAATTTGTGGTGCGGACAGATCACAAACCGCTGAAAGAAATTTTAACAATCAAAGGTTTAGATAAAGTGTCGGCCAGGATTAGGAAATGGGTCACAAATTTGCAGGAATACAATTGGGATGTTGAATATCTTCCAGGATTAAAAATAAGTGTGCAGATTGTTTATCTAGGTTAACAAATTATGTAGACTCTGGTGAATGTGATAATGATGATGAAGAAGTACTTAACGTGACTCAAGAAGTGTTATCTGAAAATGAGTGGGAAAAGGCAATGGAATCAGATGAAGTTTTATGCAAATTAAAAAAATGCATTTGTGAGGGAGTCAAGAGTAGTGCAGTCAGGAAAGGGTATTTACCGGAAGCGGTCAGACAACTGTATGATGAATTTCATATCAATGACAAATTTGTAATGATAGGTGACAAACTGTTTCCACCCACAAGTGTGAGATGTAAAATTTTGGAGCTAGCACATGAAGAGCATCAGGGTATGACAAAAATGAAACAGTTGGTAAAACAAGACTATTGGTGGCCTGGCATGGATATTGAAATAGAAAGAGCAATCAGAGAGTGCTTTGCATGTGATGATTCTGCAACGGGATACATTACTAGGCAGGAGCCCATGACATTAATGTCTGTACCTACCATACCATGGGAGAGGGTGGGTCTGGACATTGTGGGACCAGTACGGAGCAACGGTAACTTGAAATATTGCATTGTTTTAATTGATATGTGTTGTAATGTATGGCAGATGCGTGGCACGTGTGGAATGTTGATCCGCTTTCAGGTATCAACATTCCACATGGGCCAGTTAGTTTCAGGTCCTCTTGGGTGGTGGTACCGGCTTCGGGGGTCCAATTAATAAAGTAACTTAAGTTTACCATCGTGTCATGGTTTCCATCACTGGCGACAAGGATTAGTTTGGACCCCCGTTTCTGCGCGTGCGAGTGCCAGAGTTGGTACGGCTGCCGTATCCTGGCAGTGGACCCGGATCACCAGGAACTCCCGGCCCACTGGTGGGGTCGGGGCATCGCGACGCGAAGAGTTGCTGGCCTGGTGCCACAGCTGTGGGGAAGGATCACGGCTGCCTGCCGTGTAAGCAGACTGTAACCGCAGGACGAGTAAAGCTCCAGCTGGAGTAACGGGCCGAGACAGTCCACCAGGTCTCGGGTGGTAACGGCCCTGGCAGCTGTTCAAGCCTTTAGCTGTGACCGCCTGGAGCGGTGTGCAGCAGCCTCTTGTTTCCTCTGGAGGTTTTCGGGCCGGCGCACCGGAGGTGTGTGTTACGGTTGCCGCGGCCACCGTTGCCTGCGGCGGAAGCAGGGAACCAGGATCCGGAGGGAGGAGGGATCCTCTTCCACAGCATACATCCTGCGTGTTCTGCACGGAGGTGAGGCGGGGCTAGTGTAGCCCAGTAGACTGCCAAGCACAGACATTGGCTTTCCCAGTGGTCCATCCACTGCAGAGGGGCCAATGTATTTTGAGCAACGCAAGAGGCAGGAGGTGGTAGTGCCGGGAAGGAAGTAACCGTAATATCCTATTCACCTGAGGCCCGGGGGGGCAGAGCTTATCAACGTGTGTCGTGAATTTGGCTTTTTGGAAGAATGGAAAGCCCTGCAAGTGTTTCGGTCGCCCTTTAAGCTGGATTTTGTTTTGTTTGAATTGAACAGTCGACTGCCCTGGTGTGCACAACAGTGACAACTTGGTGGATTGCCCGGTGAGTGGTGACTTTAGCCTGCATAAAGGCACTGATCTGCACCTGGTGTTTGGGTGATTGCTGCACGTTGGGTGAACTGTGCCTAGACATGTTGCACACGGCGGCCAGGCTTCCGCCTGCATTTCTGCCTACGCCTGGGGAGCCAAATGCCCCAGGGGACCAGTGGGTGGATGTATTTAAAGTGTATTTAAGAGCGGCAAGAGGTTCCAAATTCAATGATGATGAAAAGGAACCTGCGTTATTGAACTGTATTGGTACTGAAGGTTTGAGAGTTTTCCGCCATTTGCCTGGTGAGGATGTGACAATCCCTGGAGCTGGTGAAGGAGAGAGGGTTGTAAGTGCCTATGAGACTGCGCTAAAGAAGCTGGAAGTCCACTTTGGAAAGAGGATTAATGTTGTACTGGAGAGATACACGTTTTTTTCCAGAGAGCAAGGATTGGAAGAATGCATCGATGCCTATGTGATAGCATTACGTGCTCTTATGGCTACATGTAGATTTTCTGGTAACCTAGATGAATACATCAGGGATAAGATAATGATGAAAACAAGTAACCAAAAAATCAGAGAGAGATTGTGGATAGAAAGTGATCCGCCCTTGGATAAAGTCTTAGAGATTGCCAGAGCAATTGAGGCATTTAGAACAAGCGTACAAATTGTTACTGACAGGGAGAACTCCAGGGATGGGGTTCATGCTGTGGTGCCTCACAACAAAAAAAAGATTGAGAAAAGTGTTAACCAAGGGGGGAGGTGGTCCAAGGGGAAGGAGCTTTGTAAACACTATGGGTGGTCTAGTCATTCCTCTGACTCTAAATTGTGCCCTGCTGGTAATGTGGAATGTAGAAAGTGCAAGCGCACCAGTCATTATGCTTGCATGTGCAAATTTAATATGGTGGCTAATGTGGTGTCTGAAGAATGTGCTTCGGGGCAAGATGTGGTATCAGTGGGTAGACCAGAGCAAGGTGTCATTCTGCATGTGGAAGGAAAGTCTCGTAAAGGCCCATGGGTATCTGTTTTAGTGAATGGCCGCCCTTTGGATATGCTGGTTGATTCGGGGTCAATATACAACTTGGTGGCTCCAGAGGTATATGTAGGGAAGCTGGGTAGGGAGATATCAGCTTTGTGCGCGCCTGACATCAATCCCAGTGCTTATGGGTAGAACCCTATTGAAGTGTTAGGTTACAACTAGTCCAACTTTGCATTTAAGGGTTGGCATGGCACCCGAAAGTTATATGTGGCACACAAGGGTGCGAGTATATTGGGTTGGGATGAGCAGGTGGCTTTGGGGATGGAGATAAATCCGGGGAAGGATATTCCGGTGCTTAGCGTCCTGGATGTGGGTGAGAATGGTAATGTATTAACTGCGGTTTCACTCATGGCAGAGTTTCCAGAGGTTTTCTCCGATACCTTGGGGAAACTAAGAGGATTTTGCCACTGCATTGTTTTAAAGAAGGGAGCGGTACCCAAGGTACACAAAGTGAGAAGTGTGCCTGTGTCGTCGAGGGAGGGTTTAAAGAAAGAATTGGGCAAGTTGGAGGAGGTGGGAATCATTGAGCCCATTGAATGTTTTCGTATGGTTATTTCCGGTGGTCCTTGTCAAGAAGCTGGATGGGAACATCAGGATATGTGTGGACCTCTGGGAATTGAATTCCAGTATTTGGGTGGATCGGCACCCCTTGCCGAATATAAATTAACTGTTGTTGACCATGGGTAGGGCTACGTGTTATTCTACTTTTGACTTGTCTACGGCATACCATCAGATTGATATACACGTTGAGTCCAGGCCTCTCACCTCATTGGTAACACCGTTCGGGGCTTATCGCTTTTGTTGCATGCCCTTTGGACTTGCGTCGGCGTCAGCTGTATTTCAATGCTTGATGCAAGAGATGTTTGGCGTTTGCCAGGAGTATGTTATTTCCAAGATGACATCTTAGTGTGGGGTGGTTGTAGGGAGGAGCACAATGTCAGAGTATGGAAGGCAATGAGGGTGTTGAAGGAGAGAGGTCTTACGGGGAAGTTATCTAAATGCCAGGTGGGTGTTGACAAAGTAATGTATCTGGGTCATACCCTTAGTGCGGAGGGTGTCAGTCCAAAGGTGGAACTGGTTCGGGCAATGAAGGATACTCCTGTTCCCAATAGCAAAGATCAGTTGAGAGCGTTCTTAGGTCTTGAGGAGTATTATGTCAAATTTATACCAGGTTATGCTGAGAACACGATGGCCATGAGGGCTTTGATGAAGAAATCTGCTAGATTTCTGTGGTCTGATTTGTGTGATAAGGAATTAAATGCGGTGAAGAGTGATGTAGAAAATGCTCCGTGTTTGAGGTCTTTTGATCCGAAGCATAGAACTATGCTCATGGTGGATGCCAGTGAGGCTCGTCTTGTGAAAACAGAAATAAAATATCGAGGCTGAGTACCCCATAAGGAAATACACCGAACACGGGTAACAAAGGAACATACAAAGTACTTTATTTTATACTAAATCCAGTTAAGAAAACAGAGCAAAATCAGATAGCTATCGGCCCTCAGTACAACACAACGAACTCCAGCGTGGTTCAGTGTGTTCAGTGAGAGACGCTGTACATTAGAATGCATTCGCTTTTTATACATTTGGTGGGCGCGATGTCCAGCCCCACCTCGGGTTAATATTCCTTTTAATACATCACCGATCCAGGGTTCGTGCCAAGTCTCAAACAACCGCATATAACTGGTTTGCCTTTAATACATGTATCAACAAGCCTATGCAATAACTGTGTATTCTAAAGTTTTCCATGCAGGCCTTCTTAAACATTAATACAATGTAGTTAAACAGATGTTCTTCGTTCAGTATTTGAATACATTGTCTCAACATATGCTCATAGATTAGTTTCATTGTAAGAGTAATCCTTCTACACATAGGTCAACGAAGGACAAGGTCTCAGTTCACGTCCTCAACAAGTGGCCTGTAGGCAAATTACACATTAGCTATGTACAGAGGTCAAGACGGCCATGTTGTATTCTGGAATGACATTGTCCACCATTTTAGCTCACAGGGTGACTTTTACACAACGAATCCTAAAATGGCGGTTTGACCTAAAATGACGGCTTACATGGATTTAAGGTCAGGACCTTGCAACACAGATTTCTTTTGCAAGCAACTTTCGAGCAGCTTGGCGTAGGCCAACATTAATATATTTATTACAATAAGAGGCACAATATACTTTCTCTTTCGACAAACCTTCCTTTTGGCCTATGCCAAGTGCTAAAAACTACTTTGGATTTCCTTGCAAATAACTCCATGCATCATCGTCCATGCACCCTGAATCACTATCGGAAATATCTATTGCCATTAGGTAATTTTCTAAAATATCCTCCAATACATATTCTTTGGAAGTCTTATCTGGGGCATACACTTTATGTCCTATCGAACCTATTGCTTGTGTGCAACACCCCCATAGCATCGAACACATACCAGGTAGACACTGAATACAGCAACAAAGAAACAACAGGATTCCTAAAATAATTAGTAAAACTGAAAGTACCTTCCAACCCCAAGATCACAAGAAGTCCCAGAACCAAGCGCTCAGATCCCAGTTTCCCTCGGGAACACGCACTTCGGAACTAAGGATGTGAACATTCTGTATTGCCTTGAAGATAGTTGGGGAGGAATCTGGTACGAAAACACAGCAAGCGGACCCCACTAATTTGCATACTCCACCACACTCAGCTAGAATGACATCTAATGCCAATTGATTTTGAAGTGCTACTAATCTTATCGCCTTTTGTTCTAACGTCATATTATAGAGTATGTCCGTGGTCCGGTTGATGGTTCTCTCCAGTACTCTCGCTAGTTTTCTGATATCTTCTGAATTCGCTATCTGCCCCCAAAATGGCACAACTGATTTAGCTATATCTCCCAAGACTTGCGGTGGGGTGTCGCCATTCCCATCCCGCCGTGGATGAGCCTCCGAAACTTCTTTTGTACTGGCTATAAACACCCCAGGTAACAGGATCCCTAAATAACAGGTTCCCTGCCAATCCCTGGGCAACCATGGGAATGCTACATTACCGCAAACAAAGTAGACAGGTTCGCCTACATACAAAGGTCTGTTCTCCCCAGTCAAATTTGCAACGTTGGCACAACCTAGAAAATTTCCCATTGGCTGAGTTCCATTTCTCTGTATGCAAAAAGAAACTGTATCAGGCCTATGGTTAACAGTGTAAGAAGGAGGCATGGCATCCTTATTGCCTATCTGAGCCATTTTAAAGGAAATCAAATATTGGAAAGGACGAGACAGTTTATCAGAAGGCCTAATAGAAGCAACATTCGGTTTACTCCTATTTGCAAAAAGCGAGCATCCCAGGGGAGTCAAAACACGTTTCTCAAAACTATTCAAATTGGTGCCATCAAAGTTCTCTGAGATGCTATCATTCCATCGGCCAAAAAACAGTGCTCTAAGAGAAGCATAGCAGGCAGTTGTCAACGGTAAAGGATGAATATACCAACCTAGCCCCTTATCCCCGTGTTGCGGTAAATGTGAGCAAACCCAACAGTTAGATTTATTAAAAATGGCATGGTGTAGCATTCATGATAAGTAGTAAAGTGTTATTGTGGTACCTTTGTCTGTGCTGGGAATCCCGAGGGGATAAGGTATGCAAATGTAGAAAGGGAGTAGGAACAATGGGTGCACTTTCAGTAGGCAACACAAGTTCTAAAGAGTGAGTTTCCTCGAGGTACCACAATCCTAAGGCAGCGACTATTAAAAAAACAAATATCATTATAAGAATACAGCAATACGTTTTCGGGGATCAGGCATTTTGTCCATTGTCCCGGTTGGCCACCCCCTTATTTACAAGTCCCATATGAACGGTAGCGGTGGCGGGCATCGTAATCTTCAAACGAACACTCCAAAGTTTGTTGCTGGCGACCTCCCGGTCAAGCGATTTCTTAGTCCTTCCACTACCCCAGCCAACAGAATCCCCTTTCTCAAATTTGGGCAAAAAGCAAGCCCTCGATGACTCTTTTCCTTCTCCGAATGCACAGCCGAACCGTGCCGTAAGTCTATCAGATGCACAGTAAAACCGTGCCGTAAGTCTATCTTCGTGGTTGTAGGTTATATCGTACTTTTCCTGGTGCTGATTGATCCGGAAACAATATGTCATCACTTCCTGCTGGAAGGAACGTGTCGAAGGCAAGTGAAGGGGCTGAATTCGAAACAGCCGTTCCCGGGTGCAAAATTTGTGGAGAGTGCGGAGACAAAATGGCAGCTTCCCCAAGTCTCCCGGGCTCAGAGATATTCTACGACACACTCTCAGTGCTGCTTACTGCTTTGGTATCATTGGTTGCAGTGTCAGCGAGGGGTTCTGTTTCTTCTGTAGCGTGTGGCACAGGGTGAGGAAATTTCTTGATGTGCGACGCGTGGATCCAGTTCTTTCGTCCAGCGACCCGGACCGCTGTCTGGGTGACCAACAGGACTTGGAATGGCCCACACCAGCGAGGCGCGAGGCAGGAGGTGCGCTCAAATGATTTGACGAGCACCCAACTCCCAGGCCGTATGCCGTGGCCCGGGCCCTTATATGGCACAGTTAAAGCTTCTCGTACCTGGTGATAAATCAAATACAGGTTTTTAGTCAATTGGCTACAATAATCTGAAAGTAGTACATTTTCAACATTCTTTAAAGTTCGACATTTTGGAAGGTTCCAGATATTGGCAGGTCTCCCCATTATCACCTCAAATGGAGAGAGCCCAGTCTTAGTTTGAGGGGTTGTACGCATGGCTAGTAACACAATCGGTAAGGCGTCCGGACATTTTAGTTTGGTGCCGGCACACGTCTTAGCGAGCTTGTTCTTGATGATACTGTTGTGTCTTTCTACTAGTCCGGCGCTCTGAGCATGTCTGGCCGAATGGAACTGTTTGTCAATTCGTAATGCTGTACATATCTGTAGAATTACAGCGGCGAAAAAATGTGGACCATTGTCCGACCAGATAACTCTCGGCAAACCGAACCGGGGGAAGTATTCTTTTAACATGGTTTTTGCAGTGGTCATGGCTGTAGCATCTCTAACAGGGAAAGCCTCAATCCATTTACTAAAGGCACAAATGACCACAAGGGCATACTTTAGATTGTTGCATCGTTCCATTTCAATGAAAATCAAAGTGAATAACTTCGAAGGGGACAGAAGGTGGCCCAAAACTTCCCCTTGGAGTTTATGTCCCCTTTCCCACATTGTGTTGTAGGCAAATCATGTAGTTCTGGACATAGCGCTGGTCAATTTTTGAAATCTTGTCATTTGCCCAAACTTTTTCTAACATTTTCGTAACCTGCTGGGCACAAACATGTGTAGGTCCGTGTGCCATGACAGCCATCATCATGACATAGGCGTCCGGTAGCAGCCATTTCCCTTCGCCCGTATCCACCCAACACCCATCATCATCAAGTTTCCCCAAGCCTTCAGCCCACCTTTTAGACTCTTCCATTATGGCATCAGCTTGGATATTCCGTACAGACCCAACACCCTCATCCATTACATAGGCACCTACAGTCTCCCTTGAAACATACATCTCCGTGAAGAGATCAGTGGCAGTTTGTCTAGCTATCTGATCAGCGAAAGCATTCCCTTTTCCAATATCATCTACAATCTTTCGATGTGCTGAACATTTCATAACATCTAACTGAGTTTGGAGCGCAAGCGCTGAGAGTAGTTGTACTATTAGGGAGCCATGTTGAATTTTGGTGCCATGCGAAGTTAGGAACCCACTCTCTGACCAAAGTCTCCCAAAGTTGTGAACCACCCCAAAGGCATACTGACTATCAGTATATATATTTACTGCAAGCCCTTCGGAAAGTTCACAAGCTCGGGTCAATGCTATAATCTCTGCGGCCTGCGCAGAATTATTCGTGATTCTCTTAGTTTCAACAACCGTGCTCAATGTAGTGAATGCATAAGCAGCTGTGGATGTACCATCCAGGAATTTAACGCAGGAGCCATCACAAAACAGCTCTCCTTGCGGATTATCCAAGGGAGTATCTTTCAAATCAATTCTACCCTTTGTCTCTTGTTCGGTCGTGTACAAACAATCATGTGGTACTTCATCGTCGCAAGTAGCATCTTGCGGAAAAGGTAGGAGTTCAGCCGGATTAAGGACACAGCACCTCTTAATTTGAATGTGAGGAGCAAACAAGATCAATTCATATCTTGTCAACAGTGCAGAGGTGAGGTGTTGCGTTTGAGTTTGGTTCAGTAGAACATCTACAGAGTGAGGCACCACCAGGGTTAGATCATGGCCTAGGACCATTCCCTCACTCTGTTTTACAGACGCGGCAGCAGCAACGACAGCGTGCAAACATCTTGGCAAAGCGCATGCTACAGGATCAAGGGAGGAAGAAAAGTAACCGCATAGCCTATTCTTCCCTCCATGTTCCTGCGTTAATACAGTCAAAGCACATCCATCACATTCATGCACAAACAACACAAAGGCCTTTTCATAGTTTGGTGTGCCCTAAACTGGTGCAGAGCATAATACAGTCTTAAGCAAGTCAAACGACTGCTGGTGTACCGCGTTCCATGGCAATGGCAAAGAAATGCCCTTCTTCGTCAAAGCCAACATCGGTTTGATCACTAGTGAAAAATTCGGGATCCACAACCTACAGTAAGATTCCATACCTATCAAGGCCCTAACTTCCTTCTGTGTATTTGGGACAGGCATGCCAGAAATGTGTTTTATTCTTTCAGGTGTCAATCTTCTTCCCTCCTTTGACAGGAGATAGCCTAAATAGGCGACCTCCTGACAACAATATTGAAATTTTTTAAGCGAAGCTTTATGACAATGCTTAGCTAGATGAATAAGTAATAACACAGTGCCCTCCTTACAGGCACTCTCAGAGTCAGCAGCTAGAAGCAAATCGTCAATGTGCTGAAGCAAAGTACAGGTAGAGGGCAATTCAAGGGTATCAAGTTGTTCTTTCAAAGCCCTACTATAAATACTAGGACTCTCTGTGTACCCTTGAGGTGCACGAGTAAATGTAAACGAGCGTCCCCCTAAGGTGAACGCGAACAAATATCTACTATCCTTGTGTATAGGAATACTAACAAACACATTCTTTAAGTCCACAACACTAAAGTAAGTAGCTGTAGCTGGAATCATAGTTAGGATTGTCGTTACATCAGGCACAAATGGAAATTGAGGTGCCACAACTTTATTAATGGCACGTAAATCAATTATAAAACGGAATGGAATTACATTATTGCCTTTCTTGTACATGGGTAAAATCGGACTATTACACAAACTTCCTGAAATTTCTTCAATCACCCCGCGATGCACAAAATCAGAAACAATACATTTCAAATCTTGCTCGCCCTGAACCGAAATCTTATACTGGGAATGCGTAGCAGCTCAATTCCATGTTTCAAAACTATTTTGACAGGCTCAATCTGTAAAACACCGAAATCATTGTCGTCGACAGCCCACAAGCTCTCTGGTACATCAATGAATTCTGGAGGCAAAGGTCTAGTCAAAAATTGCGAGGCAAAAAATTGCTGTGGTGAAATCGTCAAGTGCACTCCATCAGAAGAACAATAAATCCCTGCATTTAATTCTTTTAACAAATTCAACCCCAGCAAGTTCTCTCCGCAATCCGAAATCAACAGAAATGGACACTGGTCCGTAAAGGGACCCAAAGAAATAGGTACCGGCATAGAAGCCGGACAAACAACTGGTGTACCAGAAAACGCTACAGAAACATTGGTTTGCCCTGACAGTGGAATGTTTGGAACCCGCAAATGATCAATGGAACACTTCTGTGCTCCAGTGTCTATCAAAAACTGATGTTTCCTATTTCCCACCACCATTTCAACGTAGGGACCTTTCTGATTGACGGGAATAGGTGTAGGTTCCAAACCCTGCTTCGGGCAATCCTAACGAAACAGAATATCATCAAAAGGAAGCTCTTCAGATAAATATGCAGTGGAAGGATGATCAAATATGTTCCTGGTGTCCACACTCGGAGACTGATTGTCCTGCGAAAAAGGTTGAGGGTCCTGTGTAAACTGACCTCTACAAGGGTCCCCTTCGCCCGGGCGACCTCTGGATCGCCTACCCATATTACCAAATGTATTATTCGACCTCTGTTGAAGGACGGGGCATTGTGCTCACCAATGACCCTCTCGACGACAATAAGCGCACTGGTTAATGTTCACAGGACCCAAGGGCACATTCAACTGACATCTAACCTGAGAACTACCCCCTCTGAGGCCCCTAACAATTTGCTGCAATAGTACTTTAGTTTTTAAATCGCCTTTCCGTTTTGCAATCCTATCTTTTTCATTATTGACACGGTTCTCATAGTACTGAGCCATGTGCAGTACTTCTGATTGTGATTTCGCCTGCTAAGCACTCTCAGAAGACATAATTTGTGACTGGATGTCAGGCAGCAATCCACGTACAAATTTGTCCACAAATAATCTTTTCCCAGACTCTGTGCCTAAGTCTTGTCCACTGAAATCCGAGAATACCTGTTCGAACCAATTAAAGAACTCGGTAGCACCTTCAGACTTTCTTTGGACACAGGTCGTAAGCTTGTCCCAAATCATTCTCTTTTCGGGAATCATGGTTTTTAATTTAGCAACGATTCTATCAGGCAGAGTTCATATCACCTGATGCGGTCTTTCGCCAGCTGGCCTTTCCCCATCAAGTCTAGTTATATTCACCCATGTATCTCCCAACCCGGGTACATCGTCAATACTTCTAACTTGTTTCCATAAATCTACAGGCAGGAGTACAGGAAACAAAAAATCAATGTCACCTAAGGTGAACACTGAAGACTGCAAAAGGGATTATATCTCTTTATAGAACCTTGCCATATTTTTCCTAATATCAGGAATAGATTGCCTAATAGTATTCACTTCCTGTCTTGAGAATGGGACGTGAACGAACTGTGATACATAATGTGCAGGAATGTTCACAGTGACTATATTCCGTGCAACATTGGCCGCAACCTCAACCTTCGGGACAAATGTCGGAGGAACCTCTCTCATAGGCAACTGAGAAATAGGTGACTCCGAACGCTTACTAAGCAACAGAGCCAAGTCGAGCGCTAAAGCAGTCGAAGAAGTGTCAAGTGAAAAAGCTCTCTTATAAATGCTCAATAACTCTGTGGGAAAACTAACCTTCGTTTTTACACATTCCTCCTGCAGGTATTCTACCATTACCTGTATCACTTTCCTCTGTATTTCTAGCGTATATTGACTATATGTGTCATATACCTCAACTGGAGTTATCGATATGTCTGAAATCCATCTAATCGCGTCTTTCTTACAAATAAGCATTTCCTCCGATATCGGTTTACGACACGGAAGGAACCGTTTCTGTACATACATATTTTCCTCTTCATCATCCTCATTCTGTAACTTTTCTAACTCCTTTCCATACCCAAATAACCTCTCAACATGCTCATTTACCTTCTCCACAGTGTCTCTAGAAAGCGCTAGAGTATTTAGATCCCTTAACCCTTGCGGAACATCCGCATTATTTAATCTTCCCCACATTATACATAACTGAATCCCTAAAGCTTCAATAAAAACATTTTTCTCAGGAAAATTATCCGTATTACAAAGTGTGGCAAAAACGCTAGCTTGATCATCCTTCTCCATACAATGCTTAGCCCATGCAATTTACTCACGTTTCCTCTCCGGCGGTATAGTATTGCGAGTGACAACCTTTGTTCGTGTACCTCGATCGATTACAAGTGGCTCAGGACCACTTGGAAGAGAGGGAACAGGCAAATTCGATGGAAGTACTATAACTGGTGCGATAAAAAGAGGCAGAGGAGTAGGTGGAGGGACAACAGGTTGAGCAGGGTGAGCAGGAATAACAGCAGGAAGAGGTACAGCAGCGGGAAGAGGAACATACGGAGGTGGCGCAGAGGCACCAGGCCTTCATTTATTTAATATTTTGTCAATAAACTCATCAGAAATATGAAGATCTTTAGAAGGATAGCTTTTCTGAATTCCGAGTGAGAAAGCCCTATCCATATTTTTAGTCGCCTCAGACTGTTTGTCTCGGTCATATAACAAAGCTTTTTCAGCGTTTGTTTTATGATGGCGTGCATGTTTCTCTCTACTTTTAAGTTGTTGCAACGCTTCTTTTATCCAATTCTGCAAAACATCAAATGCTGCAGGTCTAGCCTTTTTCTTTAACAAGACTGACTCCAAATATTCAATACGAGGGATCTCAAAATTACCATCGATTGGCCACTGAAGTTCGGAGGCATGTCTGGTTTGTCTGTGCCAAATATCATTAAATACTACACTTCCAATGCCATGCTTACAGTACATAGTACATGCCGGCGACCCCTCCTGTGGTGCGGGACGGCTAAATTCCAAAGATTGTCTATCACTGCAGAATAATGCCCTAAAGCAGGTAGACAATTTCCCAGGCATATCTCAAATTCTTTGTGTTACCTGGTCAATAATTGTGTCTGCAGATACAATGCGCCAAAATTCAAATTGTCAGGGTTAAATTAAGAATTGGGTCACGACTCACCTGACCAAACCAAAGGAGGACCGATCGGTACTTCTAAGAATCTTACCTAACTAATCTTACCTCGTGTATGGTGATTTCGGCAAATCTGCCTGTCTCGATAAGTGGACCCTCGTCAAGATGCTGTCTCGGACCACACGCTTATCATCCAAGGATCGGGTCGTGCAGCGCTGCTGAGGTGTCGCGTCTCGTTCAGGGGGGCCCTTATGTCACACCGTCCGATCCCGGTCCAATATCGTGTGTCAACCTTCAACAATCCGGCATCAATCTTGAGGGTCCCTATTCGGGCGCCAACTGTGAAAACAGAAATAAAATATCGAAGCTGAGTACCCCAAAAGGAAATACACCGAACATGGGTTACAAAGGAACATACAAAGTACTTTATTTTATACTGAATCCAGTTACAAAAAACAGAGCAAAATCAGATAGCTATCGGCCCTCAGTACAACACAACGAACTCCAGCGTGGTTCAGTGTGTTCAGTGAGAGACACTGTATGTTAGAATGCATTTGCTTTTTATATATTTGGTGGGCGCTATGTCCAGCCCCATTCGGGTTAATATTCCTTTTAATACATCACCGATCTAGGGTTTGTGCCAAGTCTCAAACAATCGCATATAACTGGTTTGCCTTTAATACATGTATCAACAAGCCTATGCAAGAACTGTGTATTCTAAAGTTTTCCATGCAGGCCTTCTTAAACATTAATACAATGTAGTTAAACAGATGTTCTTCGTTCAGTATTTGAACACATTGTCTCAACATATGCTCGTGGATTAGTTTCACTGCAAGAGTAATCCTTCTACACATAGGTCAGCGAAGGACAAGGTCTCAGTTCACGACCTCAACAAGTGGCGTGCAGGCAAATTACACATTAGCTATGTACAGAGGTCAAGACGGCCATGTTGTATTCTTTAATGACATTGTCCACCATTTTAGCTCACAGGGTGACTTTTACACAACGAATCCTAAAATGGCGGTTTGACCTAAAATGGTGGCTTACATGGATTTAAGGTCAGGACCTTGCAACACGGATTTCTTTCGCAAACGACTTTCGAGCAGCTTGGCGTAGGCCAACATTAATATATTTATTACAATAGGAGGCACGATATACTTTCTCTTTCGACAGTCTGTGAGCAGTTTTGCAACAGTGGTGTGAAGGGGAGCATAAACCAGTAGCTTTTGCCTCCAGGACGTTGAGAGAAGTAGAAACTAGATATTCTGTGATTGAAAGAGAGGCTTTGGCTGTGCTTTGGGCATCAAAGCATTTTAGGACATTTTTGTGGGGCGTGCCATACGTGGTCAGGACTGACCACAAGCCTTTGGTTCAGGTGTTTTCCACTAGAGGTGTAGTGGCTGTGTCCCCAAGAATAGCCAGATGGTCTGTTGAGCTATAGGATTATAATTTTTCCATGCAGTATGTTCCGGGAAAACAGAATGTCGTAGCTGACTATTTTGTCATGGTTGCCTGTCCCAGAGGCTGATGGGGATGTTGAGGGTGAGGACGGAGAGGATGAGGAATTGCAAGGATGTCAGATAGCTTGTGTCATGCCAGCTGTAGATAAGCTAGTCTGGGACATGGAAAGTGAGGCTGATGTTGAATTGAAATGGATTCGAGAAGGTATCAACAAGGGTTGGGAGGCTGTAAAGAATAGACCTGAAGGAAAGGGCTATACACAGGTGTTACAGGAGTTGGCTGATGGTCCATGGGGTGTGTCCAGAGGGGTCAAACTAGTTCCGCCGGTCAGTCTTAGGGGTAGGATTGTGGATTTGGCTCATGAGGGACATCTGGGTCGCTCTTTGACCAAGAGGCGATTGCGGGAGGAGTACTGGTGGCCCTCCATGGATCGGGATGTTGAGGCGGCAGTGAAGGAATGTCAGGCGTGTGCCATTAGCGTCAAGAGCAAGATGGTGCATCCGCAGCCTGTGCATTCGGTTGATATACCGAAGGAAGTTTGGTCTAAGTTGGCTCTTGAGATCATGGGCCCTTTTGAATGTCTGCAGCCGGAGTGTAGGTTTCTTATGGTTTTGGTGGATCACACGTCGAGGTGGATTGAGGTGGCAGCTTTTGAAAGAGTGACTACGGATTGTGTTATTGCCTTCTTGATGAGAGTGTTTGACAGGGAGGGAATACCGGCTAGTTTGGTCATTGACAATGGGGTGCAGTTCACCTCTAATGCCATGAAGGATTTTCTGGGGCATTGTACAATTGAAGTGGGAGAATGGAAGAACAGGCTCCCGCCCTTCCCCTCTCGCGCTTGGCCTAGAGGATCACGGCCTAGACACCCGCCACGAGAGGAGTTTGCCTATCTACCAGACGACCAAATACCCTGGTACAGGAACATACGGATGTGCCCATCTACCTGCCCAGCAGCCCGCCCTGTCCATGCCGACACCTGCGGCACGGATCAACTCGACTAAACCTACACGTCGTTAGAGATGCCATGACGACCTAGCCAACGGTCAGCACACCTGTGCAAACATGCACACCGGACACTCCCACACCAATCCACACGAAGAATATACTCAGTGCTATGACGTAGGCGACAGACATACTCACGGACGTGCATCTTTATTATTTTCCACATAGGCTCTCAAAATGCAGAAACGCAAGACGCATCATGAACTTATCTAAAAAGGCTTGCTCACGCCATAATGAAGAATATAACGGAGACACGATACTGAGGATAGAGCAATATGATACCGTAACCTAAATCGCTCTGCATCAAACGGTTCCACCTATGCACCAGGCCCAAGTAGGCCGCAAGCAAAAGCTTCCATGAACATTGAATGAGCAAGAACTGGGTTGCTGACCCTGCAAAATGAGCCCGGCGAAAGCACACCGCCAAGGGCACGATGTTGCAATCTCGCACGCTGCAAGCCAACGCCAAGGTCGCACCTGCAAGATAAACCAGGCACACAGTAGGAAAAACAATATTAATTATGTTGAATTTTGCCTCAAACACGGTCCCACCTCACGTGACAAAGCCAAACCTGACAAGATGCCAAGCCCAGGAGGAAGGAGACGCCTGAATCCCACGTTTCAAGACACAGGCAGATACAATTAAAAGACTCATTGGACATCTGCAGCAGTGGGAGTAGTCGACCTCCCAACATATGAATAAATCCTCACATTGTTTACACCTACCCATATTAAAACATTGTTGCAAATTACAGGTGCACCGCGAGCTGGGAACAGCGATAGTCCCAGACTGGGAGGCTCGCGAGCGGACCAATCAGAACATGGGGCTCTTATCACTGACGCCATTAACATTGACCAATCCTCAGAGGTCTTCATGTAACAATTTTCATGTATCAAATTGAAGGGACAGCCCAGGTATACCACCTGACTAACCCTCAACCACTAACACCGTTCTCTATATGTATGCTATACTAACCCTACCACTCGAGTAACCAATCCAGAGTGGAGATAGGTTTTTTGCTAAACTTTCCAAGTGACGCAAGTAGCGCGTCATACTAAGGTAAAAAGGGCCTGCGAGCCCCACGATTGTGTGTGTGTCAGGACGGACGCGTACGCTCCTTGACCCATCCCTGCCGTTTTGTCTAATAAACAGCAGAGTCACCTTGCTTCTTGCTTGTGTCTCATACTCTATCTCTTTTGGGATATACGGGAGGAGTTGGGGCCTCCCTGCCCGGAGGTCTGCGGACGGCCCGGCCGACCCCGGCAGAATTTCCCCCCGACAAGTTGGAGGCACTGCTGAGATCTGTTTAAGATCTGCTTTTTTATTTTTAATTTTTTCCAGGTACTCCCGTTGCGAGGAGGCCCGGCGGCGCGGCCCCCTCTGCCGTTGCCCCCTTCTGAGGACTACAGGACCATCGCGGAACTGCGAGAAGACCGGACAGCGCAATCCGGATATTGGCCTTCGGGAGCCGGTTGAGAAGTATCCCGCCCGCGGTTGGCGAGTGTCCAGACGTGGTCCAGACGAGGGGAGGTGGCGAACCGCTTGGAGGGGTGCACGCAGTCGAGCGGCCCCGCATCAAGAGAACTTGGTGAGCATGCCACGCACAACAAGCAATGTGAAATTGTGAGGGAGGGGGGAGGAATTAAATACGGGAGGTGGGAGGTGTTGCACAGGTGCGCGGCGAAGGTTTGACAATTTAATGTAGGCAATGAAATGAATGGTAGCCGAACAAGTGCGAGAGCAGTCGGTTACGTTACGCGAGAGAGGGGGGCAGAGCACGAAAACATCACGTGCGGCCGCTCGTAGACACTGATTGGCCTAGGTCGCGACTACGTGTAAGGGTGTGTGTGTGTGTGGTTTCCTACGATTTGGCATTTATTGATCAATGAGTAGATGAGGATCCCTATTGTTCGAGCAAGAAACTCGATAGGTAGATGACGTTTCCCTGTAGGCGGTAGCTAGTTAGTTGCCCAATACGGAAGATAATTGGCTGGTTAAGCCCTCCTGTCGAGGGGCGTATCACACGCGAGGCGACGCAGTGTGCGCAGTCCGATTATATTATTGATTACCTTGTTCCAGGAGTGACAGGAAGACAGCTGTGAGGTTAACGGGGGTAGATTGCAAGTGTATTTTGAACTTAAAGAATATATGAAGAACTTACCAGTAGCTCGAAGAGATCGGTGACGTCACCAATAGGGCTTTCATAGGATATCCCGAGCACAAGGCATCTTTCCTTCTGAGAGTGGTGGGGAAGAGAACTGTGGTAAGGGAGTGGAAACGGAGATAAACGGTAATGAGTTGATCGGGGAAAGGCGAAACGGGGGACGTGGCTGCGCACGGAGAACGCCGGCCACGGCAAGTGTAGAAGAAGGAGGAGGAGCAAGTGAAAATAGGACGACTGTATAAGAACGTCATAAGGGGTACGCAGCCGCAGGGGGCTACGTGCGCCTCGGCCGCAGGGGGCCGTAAGGGTGTCGTGTAAAGGAAGAAAGACAGAAGAAAATATACAAATGTAAATACTATATTTTAATAATTTTCCTTAGCGGACTATCGCAAGTCCCCAAACTTACGGGGCCAGGTAACGATATAAGGCTGTATATTGTAAACTGCTAGTGAGATAACCGCTACCAAATAGGGGAAAGGTAACAAGTGGAGCGCTACAATGTCACACGGGACAGGATCGGGAGGGTGGGGGAACACCCTCACTACCCCACTACAACACATATGTACCACACTGTCACCCCATAGGGAGAAACTGATCAAGTATAGCATAGAATGGACACAGGGGACGGACAACAAAATGATAACACCATGGCCGCCTAATGGTAGCTTCGATCCATATGCCCAACATTCACTATTAAACCATCTGCATAATACATGCAAAGGGAAGAAGTTGGCAAACCACGTGGAGGTGTTTAACTTATGGAGGATGTTCCAAGGGTCACGACCAGGACCAAATGGAATGTTCACTGTGGGGGAAATACCGGAAGAAAAAGAGATTAAGGAGGAAGGAAAGGATGGGAAAAAGGGGAGTGAAGACCCAAAGAACACGGGGAACGGACAAGAGGGAGGAGAAAAGAATAATAAATCAAATGAAATAAAAAAGGAACAGAGCAACGATATACCCCTAGCAAAGGTAGTGAAAACAGAGGGAGGGGGGTTGTACCCTTTAAGAGAATTAGGAGAAATAGAAAGAGGACAGTTAAGGGCGGCTGAGGGGTACTCGAACCCGGCATACAGCCCTCCACCATATGTGGCTCATAGGAAGATGCCAGCAGGGGAGGGGAGGACTGGAGAAGAACAAACTGTGGAAATAGGAAATGATGAGTGGGTAGCTGCACAGATACTATTAAAATTACGAGGTTCATTAACAGGAGAAGAGAAGGAGGTAGTAAGGAAAACAGACGAGGATAATACCAGGGAGAGTGGAATGAGAGGGGAAGAGCTGTTACGACAAAAGGAAGAGATTTTGGAGGAACGACTAGCAGAGTTAAGGGATGAGCAGAATGAACTGATCAAACAGCTCGAGAGGGAGGAAAGAGGGAGAGCGAGGGAAAGGAAAGAAGGTAAGAACGAATTGGAAAAAATAAGGGAACGAACTGAGGAGCAAAGGAGAGAAGCTGAAAGGGTAAAAGCAGCAGCAGAAAGGGTATCAAGAGCAGTGCTGCGAGAGAGGAAAAGGGAAGAAGAAGAGAAAGAAAGAGAAATGGCAATGTGGAAGAAGAGATTACTATCAGAAACGACTAAGAAATACGAAGAAGGGAGGGTGATAGAGAGTATATTAGAAAGGGAGAGGGTGAGATGGGAAAGGAAGAAAGAGGATGAAAGGATATTGGAAAAGGTGAGTAGTGAAGTAATGGAGGAATTAAAAAGGAAAAGGGAGGAAAATGGTAGGGAGAGGGAGGAGAGAAATGAAGGAGAAAGAGAAGATAGGAGAAGGGAGAGTGAAGTATGGGGGGATGTATATAGAGACACAGAAGTAGCAACAACATCAGCGCAAAGGGGAGCGGTTGGTAAAGGAGAAAAGGGAGAACCGGACCTGATAGACTTAAAAACAGTAACAATCAAGGGGAAAAAGACCGAGTGGGGGGTGCCGTTTATGACTGACTTTTGTAGTGAGGAAGAAGAAGGAGTGGAGAAGGAAGGAAGAAACAGTGAAAGGGAAAGCCTAGATAAACTATACATCACCCGGACCAACACAGACTCACCATGGATCCGTAGGAGAAAGGATGAACTGGAGAGAAGTGAGGAGGAAGAGCAAGGAATAGCGGAAAGACAGACACATGAGGCCGCACCGTCCCCATCACGCCCTCTCCCATCCCACCCTACATGCTCAACCACCTCACGCTCATTACGTACAATAAAACTTGCGCCCTTCACAGACGAACTGACACCCTATGCATGTCGGCTTAGAGACCTCCCTAGACGCAGGCAGGAAGGACGAATACACACGCCCACATTAAATACAGGAAATGATGGAAGAAGGGGAAAGGATGGAGAAGAAAGAGTTACGAGCAGGGGAAATACGGACGAAATTGACGATGTAGAAGAGAGGGAAGAAGAGGAAGGGTGTGAGGACTCGATTTTATGGAACACAAAGGGTAAAACGAGACATAACTTAATGCCACTTCTGGAGAGGGGAGGGGTTAGACCACAGTATGTCCCTTGGAAGCATACAGACAAAGAAAATATAAAGTGCAGGCTCCCATCATTAAGTGGAGGTGTGGGTAAATGGATATATGAAATGGAAAAACACACCGCAGGACAGAAACTGGCAGTGGGAGATGTAAAGGGCCTTCTAATATCGATATTAGGGGATGCAGCGGATGACATTTGGAAGAGAGCGGGATTCCCTGGGGTAACAATAGTAAACACATCGCACGATGGGGCACCATTCGCAAACTGCAGACATGCACTGTGGCAGGCACTGAGGGTACAGTACCCAGACACATCAGACATAGGAGCAATTACCTCACGCAAGATGCGTGAGAACGAAGACCCTGTTGATTATATCCAGGAAATCCAAGAGAAGTGGCGCATGGAAACTAGAGAACAATGGGACAAAACACCAGCAATATTTTATCATATACTAGTACAAGGGCTCCCAGAAGGAGTTCAGAAACAACTGAAGAAAGTAGTGGGAATGGAAGCAAAAGCATGGCCAGAAATACAACTGACAATAGTGCATCATTGCAGGACATGGCAAGGAAAAATGAAACAAAAGGAAGAGGACAGGAAAACGGAAGAGGCTAAACTAGTACAGAAAAAACTTACTAAATACACAATGGAAGGGGCACTAATAACTACGCCTACAACAATGACCCAAAGCCCCACACAAGTAGTGGCTGCACAAGATCCCTCCCAAATACCACCCTCACAGACTATAACACAACAGGTGCCGCCACTCCAACCATACACGACCAACATGGGAGGAGGATACTCAATGCCAGGAGCTGGGTATTATAATTACAACAGGGGAAGAGGAGGAATTATGAGAGGGAGAGGATACGGATATAACACACAACAGCAGGTGGGAGGACTTAGAAATTCCTACCCCACAGGGCAACCAGTATACCAGGACAACACAGGGAGCTTTCCATGGCAGAGTAGGGAACCACCGGTGTGTTGGAGTTGTGGATTATTAGGGCACATGTCACGTGCGTGTAGAGTAAGACCAGGAACACCATCATGGAGTGAACAGGGACAACCAAGGCCCACACAGGAACAGCAGGGCATACAGCAACAGCAGACGTTGCAACAGGGAAATGAACAGCAACAACTAATAACACAACAACAGCCACAGACACATTCACTGCCACAACAACAGGTAGAGATAACACAACAACCCCAAGCACAACAAACACAACTGGGTAGGGTGACGGTCCTGGGACACAACCCTTACACAGGAAATGGTCAATCGTTGTAACCTCAATAGGACAGCCCACAGATGGCCTTGGTGTGTCCCATCCTGTCAGTAACACCTAATAGTGCGGAGGAACCACGCATAGAGGTAACGATAGGTGACAACAAATTATCATTCCTTGTTGACACCGGGGCGACCCGGTCTTGCATAAGGGAAGGTAAATTTAAGATGTCAGGCGAAGCCATGAACACCCAAGGATTCTCTGGGGCTAGAGGGTTGGTTCCTTTTACTGATAACATTCCCTTATCTATAGGAGATTATGACATGTCAGTTCCACTTTTATATTATAGTGCCTCACCAGTAAATATACTGGGGAGAGACATAATGAACAGGTTGAATATGACGATCTCCTTTACTGAGGACGGCATAATTTGCTCTACTCCAGGGATTAACATGCTCACAGCACGACAGATTATGCAAGCATACTGTGGACAGACAGCGATTAGGGCGGAGCCAGTAGATGGCGAACTCTTCCAGTACGGGACAGACATGGCATTTGCATGGATGCCAGGGATAGAGGGAAAGATCTGGAGGAGGCCAGCAGCCTATTTGTTCAGACCAGAAACACCAGTCAATGAACCAGAAGGAAAGGTGGTTCCAGTGGACATTGAGAGCATTATAGCAACAGCTGATTACATTGCTGTACATGCCCAAGACAGAGAAGGAAGAGCATGGAGGGCAGTGATAGCACTAGCAGAAGGATGTAGACTCACCCAGGTGTCAGATGAGGAGCTGTTCTCAGAAGAAAAGGAGGAAGGTGAAATGGTGTTTATGATGAGTGTGGAAATATGGCTAAGAGTGGCGTACAAACAAGTAGCACAGAAAATTGAAATGGCACTTGAGGCACCCACATCCACCCCAGTTCCCTTCTTTAAGGAGGATATGACAAAGGTACCCACATCATTGTGGACTACTAGCCCCTATGACGTGGGGTGCATAAAAAGTATAGGGGGAGTAAGGATAAAATTGAAAAAAGGTGCAATACTCCCCAGAGTGAAACAGTACCCACTATCAAAAGAGGCAGATGAGGGCATATATGAAACCATAACGGCCCTTATAGATAATGGCATATTGGTCCCCTCAGAATCACCATGTAACACGGCTGTATACCCAGTGCGCAAGGCTAAAGGGGGGTCTTGGCGCTTCATACAGGATCTCAGGCCCTTGAACAACATAGGAGAAGCAGAATACCCCATAGCCGCAAACCCGGCCACAATATTGTGTGGCATTCCAGCAGAAGCATCACGATTTACAGTGATCGACCTTAAAAATGCATTCTTCTCAATACCATTGCACCCAGACTCACAAGATCTGACAAGCTTCACTTACAGAAACACAAAGTGGAAACACACCAGATTGCCACAAGGGTATTGCGAATCACCCTCAATTTTCAACAGAGTAATACAGATGGATTTGGGTAACATTGAAGTGGAAAGCACAGTGTTGCAGTATGTCGACGACATAATAATTTGCAGTACAAACGAAAGGACATGCAGAGAGGACTCATTAAAGATGTTGACAATATTGGCTGAAAAAGGTTACAAGGTAGACATGGAAAAGTTACAGTACTGTCAAGAACAGGTACTTTACATTGGTCAGCTCATATCCCAACATGGAAGAAAGATTGCACCACAAAGAGCACAGGCCATTTCAAACACACCAGTGCCACAAACAGTGAGGGAACTGCAGCAGTTCCTGGGTCTGTGCAACTACTGTAGAGCATGGGTATTTGATTACAGTTCATACATAGGACCCCTGCTTGAGGCGTTAAAGGAAGCTAATAAAGGGGAGAAAAAGTTGGGGTGGACAATGGAAATGAAAGAGGCTTTTGATGAATTGAAAGATGCGATATCAACTGCTCCAGTACTGGCATCCCCAGACTATGAGCGACAATTATTTATATTTTCACATTGCGACTCAGCAGTAATGAAAGCAGTGCTGGCTCAAAAAACAAGCATGGGCTACAAACCAGTAGCATTTTACAGCGGCCACTTAGATCCTGTGATGTTAGGTCATTTCCCTTGCGAACAAGGTCTCACCGCAGCTGCTTTTGCGGTAGAGAAAGCATCAGCAATCACCATGGGGTGCCCAACTACACTGTTTGTGGAACATGCACTATTTGCGATATTGAATAAACCTAAGTCCACCCTAACCACGCAAAGGGCATCAGGTTATGAGATCATCTTATCCAGAGCTGAACTATCAATTGTTAGATGTAGCACGGTCAACCCTGCAAGGTTCCTAGCAGAAGTAATTGAGGAGGGAGATTATGCCCACGACTGTACGCAAATAACTGAAATGTACTCATGTACTAGAAAGGTTGAAGAAAACGCACTAGAGGGAGGTGAGCTCCTGTTCATTGATGGGTCATCAACTATCGACCAAAGGGATGGTATAAGGAGGACTGGGGCAGCAGTGGTAAAAATGATGGAGGTACCGGTGTGTGTGGCAATGAGATGTGTACAACTACCACAGCATTATTCGGCTCAAGCAGCAGAATTGATTGCACTGATCTTGGCGTTGAAGGAAAGCTTTGACAAACGAGTGACCATATATTCCGACAGCGCATATGTTACATCCACTGTCCACTCAGGGCTGTCGAAATGGAGAAGAAGAGGGTTTAGGAGAGCTGATGGCACTCCAGTGCAACACGCCCTCCTATTGGCTGAACTAATTGAAGCAATAAATGACCCCCAAGAATTAGCTTTGGTCAAATGCACCGCACACACCAATGGTGAAGACCACATCTCAAAAGGGAATGCAGCAGCAGACGCACATGCGAAGTATGCTGCATACTTTGGTGAGATATGGAACCCCCCAGAGTCACATAGAGGGAGAGGGAGGGGAATGGCTAAGGAGATGTTGATAAGAGAAGGGTACACCCATCTCCCAGCCACACAGATTATAGAGCTACAAGCGGCTGTACCAATGGCCGAAAAAGAAATATGGGTAAAAAGAGGATGCACAATGTCACCAACTGACGCACTATGGCGCCAGGGTGACACTGGAAAGATTGTAATACCACTGGCACTATTGAACACCGCCCTGAGCCAACTACATCACCCAGCCCACACAGGCAAGGAAGTAATTGCAGCACGAATTAGGGAAGACTGGTTCTGCCCCGAGTTAAATTCTCATGTGTCAAATTTTATCAGCAATTGTCTCACATGTCAACAGTTTACGGCCGGTCACACTCTGAAGGTGATAAGAAGTACTATACCCCGGCCAGAGGGACCTTTCCGACATCTCCATATTGACTATGTTGATATGATCAACGTATGTCAAGGAAATAGGTATATGATTGTAGTAGTATGCCCATTCTCGAGGTGGATTGAAGCAGGGCCCTGTTCACACCCAGATGCATTTAGAGCAGCTAAATTCCTAGTGAGGGAGGTCTTCCCCAGGTGGGGAGTGTGCGAGGTACTGAGGTCAGACAATGGCCCACATTTCGCAAACGAAATGTTCCAGCACATCACATCCTTGTTGAACATCAAGCATAAATTTGCATGTGCATACCACCCACAGGCCAACGGTATATGTGAACGCCTGAATGGCCTATTAAAGGAGGTAATTGCAAAAATACAGCAAACAACAAAGAAGAGTTGGTTGTATTGCCTTCCATTAGTCCTATTTGAGCTAAGGAATAGACCAGGTTCCGACCACCACCTCACCCCTCATGAGGTGGTTACCGGACGTCAAATGCGCCTTCCCCTAACGCCAACATCAAGAGCATTTACCGACCACGAGAGTACTGCAAGTGTCCTTGGTGATGAAATGTACCAATATGTGTCTTCTTTGATTACTAGTGTAGTGTTTGTGTCTCAACAGCTCGAGCGCACGCGGGGCGGGTCTAACAGCGATCAACAAGAAGATGTGGATAAAGAATTGGAAAAGGAAAGACTGTGCAAAGTTGCTAAAGGTGACCACGTACTACTTCGCAATTTCAACAGAAAGTGGAACAGTCCACGATTCACTGGCCCCCATCTGGTAGAGGAGGTATCAACGAGAGCAGTAAAGCTACAGGACAAATGTGCCTGGAACCACCTACACGACGTAAAGATCTACAAACTCCAGACCCGCCCCAGCGCCACCGACAGGGCCACTGGAAGAACAACAACAGCGTCACCAACGGAGGAAGAGACTTCTACCACAACTAACGGCCTAAGTGTCCCCATACCCTGCCACCCCCCAGATTCCCCAGAGACAACTATTAGAAAAGAAAGGGGTGATCCCCATACCGCCCACCCCATGGTTACATGATCAAAGGGTAAAGAGACTTCCGCCAGTTGAGCCCCAAACCCTCTGCCCATTGACCCCCTACCCACTGTAGTAATAACGGAACTGAAGGACATTGTTTTGCACATATACACATGTAAACACCTGAATGTTCTCTTTCTTTTCTCTCGCACATGCAGGTACAGCGTATTATTGTATTGTTAAGAAAGTAGATAACTAACCAATTCACTGCCCAGGAGTAGATGGTACCCTCAGACGATAATTACCTGGAAGAATTGTCACACCAATTTGTATATGAAGTAAAAAGGCCAACGTACCTGAAAAGAAGGAGGGTACGTGTCTACTACACAGCATTCCTCTTGGCCATAGAACATTCAATGCCCCACCTCCAACCATACTTGCCTGCCCTAAGAGATAGATCACTTAGAATGGCGTGGGAACAGCTTTTCACCTGGGCACTGAATGACTACCTGATAGGGAGAGCTTAAAAAACGACAACTAACATCAATAACAAGCATATTAAGAATTTTCAGGCGGGCAACTGTAACGTCGCAAGAATAAGCTGCAGCAAGGTAAGAACAAAATGCCGGTGAAATTAGCATTTGTAATAAAATTGATAGGGATTTTGATGATCACCGGGTTCTTGGCTGCCTCTGTATGGCAGTACAGCTATGCTATTGATATTATTGCTGTACCCAAACCTAATGCACCCCCACCCCCAGCTGCAACAGGTGTTATGTCAGGTGGTACTAGTAAAGTCCCACACAAGGAAAATAGAGTTAAACGCAGCACATACTCAGATAATAAAGGCATTGACAACTATGTACAAGGTTCAGCACACATCTCAAACAACATATGGTATCAACACATGACCCACATAAGTAAGCAGACAACAGAAGACAGCTGCTACGTTTGCTCATTGATCCCATACGCCATGAGCGCTTCTCGAACATTTGTTGTCACGGAGATAGATGGAAAAATAGCACGATGTATAATATACCTGGCACTGTTCCAGACGAAAGGAAGATTTCAAGGGACAGTGGTGCAACTGGTGTGGAAAACACGAGATACATATCCATATGAAAACAACTTCCTCAAGACTTATTTGAGTTACCACAAGAGCAGTTTACATGCTGAAGGATTCAGATACATAAAAAGTGGTCCTGAAAAAGGAGAAACAAAGAAAGTAACACTGCAGTACCTACCATGTGATTGGTACGCCACTGAAGTCCCTGGTAAAAACGGATGTTGGGAAAGACCACTGATGATAATAACAGGGAAGGTGTACATGGACAACAAATGGGACATAGGAGTGGTTGGCAGCAACATGGTAACAAGAGAAAATATTTCATCTATTGATGGACATAACCATAGATGTTGGATGACTTGGATCAAGTATGTACCCATGCTCACGTGGATGGAGAAGGATGAAGACCCAATAACAATACTGCCGCTAACTGCGCCTAAGGTATGCTACCAACATAAAGGAGAGGTGGATGTAGGATACAACACCAACTGTGAAAGCGTGATGAAGTTACCTGAGGGGGGAGCAGGAACAGCAGTAGTAATGGACCATTACTGGGCCTGTGGAGACAAGGCGTACCACACACTGCCCCCTTTGTGGAATGGTGTATGCACTATAGTACACGTTAATGTACCATCACTAGTGGTACCCACGAAGCATGTGAATATGGCGAATTTCCCCAAGATGGATGAAGGGAACAAAAGGAAGAAGAGATCTGCACAGCCTCGGAAAGGGCCAGAGAACCGACGCAACGGCAACAACACTGTCCTCAACAGAAGGAAAAGACAAGGAGAACCTCTGGCAGGAAATTACCTGTGGGGAAGGTCGGAAACAGCACTCACCTCAATTCCGCCGGAACACAGACTATTCAGCAGAGCAGCTATGTTCTTCTCCTCAATAATACATCCTGGACTGCAGGCTTACGCAAACGCAAAATGGCTCCAGATAACTAGGTGGGAACTAATGATGACAATTAACTCTACAGTAAATGGATTCAACGCAATAAAAGAGGAATTGCGAGCAGTAAGAATGGTTGCACTACAGAACAGATATGTACTGGACCTCCTCACAGCAATGGAAGGAGGAGTTTGCGCAAAGATAGGACAATCATGCTGCACATTCATTCCTGCTAACGATGCTGACAATGGTACACTCACGGAAGCTGTATCACAATTGGCCCAGATGCACTCAAAAATGATGGATGAAAGTAAAGGTGTGAAAAAGGATGAGAGCTGGTTTTCAATATTATGGTCATGGATGCCATCTTGGCTGTCAGATGGACTGAAGATTATAGTTGGATGTACTATTTTGGCTGGAGCTGCACTGATCATAATAAGATTTTGGAAAGTCCGGAAGGCACGCACCACAGACGAGATGATCGAAATGGTTGGTATACACCTCTTGATTCCAACAGATGACGGCCAACACACAGGCACAATCATAAAAGAGAGAGAGAAGTTGCGCAACCAGATCATCACCAACCACCTGGACCCACCATCTGTGAAGCTCGAAAACCCAAGAAACCCAAGGAGCTACATAGGGAAATGGGTATACTGCACTCCTGGAGGAACCTGTGAATATATGTATTGGTCATTTGAAGACCATGTTAACCACTATGGACATTTGGGAGGAATAACTAAAATATGGAGAGTAAGAGGAGATAAAGAAAAGGATATGTTTGTGGTCGACAAGTCGACCAGAGGGGGGACTGAAGTGGGAGAATGGAAGAACAGGCTCCCGCCCTTCCCCTCTCGCGCTTGGCCTAGAGGATCACGGCCTAGACACCCGCCACGAGAGGAGTTTGCCTATCTACCAGACGACCAAATACCCTGGTACAGGAACATACAGATGTGCCCATCTACCTGCCCAGCAGCCTGCCCTGTCCATGCTGACACCTGCGGCACGGATCAACTCGACTAAACCTACACGTCGTTAGAGATGCCATGACGACCTAGCCAACGGTCAGCACACCTGTGCAAACATGCACACCGGACACTCCCACACCAATCCACACGAAGAATATACTCAGTGCTATGACGTAGGCGACAGACATACTCACGGACGTGCATCTTTATTATTTTCCACATAGGCTCTCAAAATGCAGAAACGCAAGACGCATCATGAACTTATCTAAAAAGGCTTGCTCACGCTTCTTCTAAGAACCATGTACCATAATGAAGAATATAACGGAGACACGATACTGAGGATAGAGCAATATGATACCGTAACCTAAAGCGCTCTGCATCAAACGGTTCCACCTATGCACCAGGCCCAAGTAGGCCGCAAGCAAAAGCTTCCATGAACATTGAATGAGCAAGAACTGGGTTGCTGACCCTGCAAAATGAGCCCGGCGAAAGCACACCGCCAAGGGCACGATGTTGCAATCTCGCACGCTGCAAGCCAACGCCAAGGTCGCACCTGCAAGATAAACCAGGCACACAGTAGGAAAAACAATATTAATTATGTTGAATTTTGCCTCAAACACGGTCCCACCTCACGTGACAAAGCCAAACCTGACAAGATGCCAAGCCCAGGAGGAAGGAGACGCCTGAATCCCACGTTTCAAGACACAGGCAGATACAATTAAAAGACTCATTGGACATCTGCAGCAGTGGGAGTAGTCGACCTCCCAACATATGAATAAATCCTCACATTGTTTACACCTACCCATATTAAAACATTGTTGCAAATTACAGGTGCACCGCGAGCTGGGAACAGCGATAGTCCCAGACTGGGAGGCTCGCGAGCGGACCAATCAGAACATGGGGCTCTTATCACTGACGCCATTAACATTGACCAATCCTCAGAGGTCTTCATGTAACAATTTTCATGTATCAAATTGAAGGGACAGCCCAGGTATACCACCTGACTAACCCTCAACCACTAACACCGTTCTCTATATGTATGCTATACTAACCCTACCACTCGAGTAACCAATCCAGAGTGGAGATAGGTTTTTTGCTAAACTTTCCAAGTGACGCAAGTAGCGCGTCATACTAAGGTAAAAAGGGCCTGCGAGCCCCACGATTGTGTGTGTGTCAGGAAGGACGCGTACGCTCCTTGACCCATCCCTGCCGTTTTGTCTAATAAACAGCAGAGTCACCTTGCTTCTTGCGTGTGTCTCATACTCTATCTCTTTTGGGATATACGGGAGGAGTTGGGGCCTCCCTGCCCGGAGGTCTGCGGACGGCCCGGCCGACCCCGGCAGAATTTCCCCCCGACACAATAGTGCATCATCGCACGGCTTTATATAATCTGTGTGCCAATGGCCTTGTGGAAAGAGCCAATGGCACCATTAAGGGTGCCATACAGTTGGCTTTGGCGAATGGACTGGATTGACAGGAAGTTGTGACTGAATATTTAGCGGCGTATCGCACAACCCCGTCAGTTGCCACTGGGAAGTCGCCATTTGAACTCATGAGGGGGAGAAAGCCGGGTACCACCCTGAGGTCTTTGGCATTGGGTGGGGGTGGTTCATGTGTGTTGGATTTGGAGGATATGCATCGCAATATTTTGGCACGCCAGGAGGCGGTGAGGACATCCCAGAGGGGTAGGAATGAATTGCAAGTGGCAGTGGGCGATACAGTTTGCATTAGGAATCCTAGGTTTGTTCAGAAAGGTTCCAGTGCATTTATGCCTGCCAAAAAGGTGACAAGAAGTGGTAAAGGCCATGTGCAGTGGAGGATGGTTCCGTCTGGAGTAAGAGACAAGGGTTTCCAATAATATATTCTTTCCAGCAGACAATCCAGACCATTCACTAGAGAAAATTCATGGCAATTTGCAGACAGAGAGCTGCGACACACCTAGGGAATGAGAATTCACCTTGACAGCCAGGAGAGGACAAAGCATGAGATACCCTATTACATGGGTTCAAGTGCCGAGATGGGAATCAGATAACCTCTGTCCCGGTGAATTGCCAAAGAGGGGATGTAAAAGCAAGAGGGTCTGTAAATATACATCACCAATAGCACTGGATCCTGCCCAAACCGTCGATCCAGCAATTACAAAAGGTAGGTGAACAAAAGCTCCTTTCATGTATTTAAATGTCACCTAATGTTGCAATTGAATATTGTAAGAAAGGCTATTTCCCACTGCAAGTAAACTTAATACACTAATTCCGAGGGTCTACCTGGATCTGTGATGTTGAAAGGGGCAGTTAATTTCGCATAGTGGCATCATAATCGAGGGACCTATACCCTGAAAGGTTATAATTAAATTAATATCCTGGATTAGATTCCCGTTTTCTAGGGCTTAGATCATTGGTACACGGTTTTATTAAGGAAATATTGCCTGGGAGAATAGTGACTCAAATTGATCCCATCCTTCCTTGCCCTCACTCTAGAAATAAAATGAATTCCACTTTCACTTGTCTCATTGCTGAACAAATGTTATTTAGAATAAGACCTTCCATTGCTTAGTGTAGAATAATGTTCATTGCAAAGTCACAACTAAATAGCGTCAACTCAAGCACATGTTCAAAGTGGTCTAATTCTGAAGCAGCTTTGATATATAATGCACAGTTGACCATAAAGAATCCTTTGGACTAGAAATTATTGATGTATTTATGTTGTATTTTTTTACTTTCTCTAAGTATAATTTAATATGATGTTGCTTTGCCTAGGTTTCAAGAAATAACATTTTTTTAGATACTTTAAAAATGTTGTACTTCTCAATTAAACAAATACAGCTTTTCTGAAGCTATTATTTATCCCAGCCATTCATGCATGACTATTATGTATGGATGTCTGTTTGAATCAATGATGACATGTCTGTGTTTCAAGGTTTATTGATGATGTTCATTTATAAAGGCAAAGGTAAGCAGGCTAGGATAGCTTCCGTTTACCTGTAGTATTGCTGGTGACTTTCCCTGTATTTTAAGCTGGGGACCACCTGCATTTTCATTAATTTACTTTTAAGAAAATCAGAATATCATAGCAAAAACCGTCTTTTCCTTGTCACTGACTGTAGGGTGGGATTTTTATCCAGGGAATTATTAAGCTCACATTAACCCAATTCTCAAAAGGATACAAATGTAGCAATTGTTTGAGCCTTCCTTGGGGTGAGCTGTTAAGTTGCCATGAAGGTGGTTTTATTCAATTGATCATGCATATCTATACACAGATGCATAAGTTATCTATGCCCTTTCCACCAGGAACCAGAACCAATGGAGTGGCACATTGCACAGTATTGATGCTTTTTATTATCTGTGGCTTTTCAGATATGGAATCTAGTGACTCCCTTTGTAACAAGGCAAGTTTCTGCTTGTGGTCATGGGATGGGGAAACTTCTCTGACATCCTCTCGCTTAACTTTCGCATTTCATTTTGGAAAAAAAGGAGTGGGGATGCTTGATAACAATGGCTGCTCTAACTCTTCCTCATAGATCAGCTGATGGCCATATGAGACACACTGTTGAGCCCATTCTTCCAATTACTTGCGATAGATTTGTTATGGTCAGTCCTGAGGTTTTACTTCTCTTCATCCGTGGATTCTTTTGCCAACACTGTTTGGAGAAAAAGTTCGAAATGGGGAAAAGCCAGTAAGCATGGTCATTGGAAGTTGAGGAATAACTTTTATTTTCCAAGGTATTGTCTCCATATTTATATACAAATATCTAGGGAAGAATCAACACTTTATCAGGATCAAGTTCTCTGTGGGTCACATAGAAACTCTGCCACAATTCCACAATCTGGCCGTTTGGACATATTCCTGTACAATGCACACACACCCATAAAGAGGGGAAAGGACATTACAAAGCACTGAATGCTGAGGGTCTCTTACCTTAGTGGTAGTTCACAGTAAAATGAAATGCGAGATCCAGATCTGGAAGGTCGAGAGAGTGCTACAGAGGCCTATCTTGTTGCTGGTGGGTGTGTTATATGAGCTCAGCAATGCAAGAGCAATGACACGCGGGGGAAAGAAAAAGTTGAGGGTAGCCACATCCACATCATGGCGTCTGTTAATACATAAAGTGGAATTAGATTTGATTGGACGAATGAATACTCATCCCAAACCATGACAAACAGTTGACCGACAGCAGGCTTGGAAAGCAATGACACAGAAGTTGGGGCTCTAGGTTGTAGTTAAGGAGAGCGAGGTGGAGGCAGTCACAATTTAACCCAATTTCCATAGAGATAGGATTGAAATCACTGCAGGGCTGTTCCATCAAAGCCCATATGGGTAGTGAGGATGTTGAATAGGGCTTTATGATCACTGGTATCATATGTAACAGAGAGGTCAAGCAGGACAAGTAGGCAGGGGTCCTCTTTCTCCAGAGTGTTGAGAGCTTTATTGATACATTGGATGTTGGAGGTCTCTGTTCTTCTTTGTGGTTGGATTTCCCTGTGATGCGGTTTGACACCCGTGATCTAGATCTTTCCAGAGAAGGAGATAAAAGAGAAATTTAGTAGGTGGCAGAGAAAGCTCTGTTTCTTCTTTTACATGGCTCACTTTCATCCTCCTTACTTGAGAGCTCCTTCTTGGGCCAATGGTGAAGAAATGCAGATGATCTCCATCAAAGTGGAGTTTATCTTCATAAATTCTGGGTTCTTATACCAGTACTGCCGTAAGAGTTTATCTTTACTATAGAACGCTATTACTCACTGGGTTGGACATTGTTTCCATGTCGCAATGACCCCATCTTAACACTGTGAGTGGCATATTCATGTAAAGTAGGACATTACAAAAACTTGTTCTTTTATTTTTCTGCGTCAAATGCCCTGCTTGGGAGCCTTCACCTCAGTCAGCTGTAAGGATGCAGCGCAAGGTTTCTAGTTCTCTATTTCATTGTTCAATTTTGACTGATGTGCTTTCAGGAACCTTCACTCCAGCTTTCCAGAAAGCTGCACAAGATGTGTTTCTGCCTCACAATCCTTTACTTTTGGTGGTGCCCTGTCACTAAAGATGTCATGGATGAACGTGAGGTTTCTCTCTTTCTCAAAGGGCTATACTTTTTACTTGGCCTTCCCGCAATGCCCTTCACTTTATTGCAAGGTTATTATGACCCCCTCCATTTTGGTGGTGTCATGTCTTTCACACCATTCCCCTCATGGGTTGCCACAACCAATACTCTGTTATCATTCTGACGTTCCTGCACCTTGCTCCCTTTGGCAACCCGGGGTGCTAATTGTCTACATCCCCCGTTCCAGGCGCTGGAACAGGGAATAAAGCCTGGATCCCTCGTTATTGGCCTTACCTTTGCTCAGGATGATAAATTGGGCTATCAGGCCATTATTCCCCGCTCCAGCCCCTGTAATGGGGATGAATGCCACAATGTGTTGCAAATCCTTATCTGTCTAGGGCTCATCACTGCTTCTCTCCAATCTTCTTCCTCCAGGAGTCCCACATCTGTTGACCTGTTGGATCTTAACCTATCGAAAGGAGGCTGTAAATAAAATAACATAATTTCAATGTTTGATGGATCCTTATTTTACTGAGCAAAGCACAATATCAAATACTAGAGTAACCATATCAATTACTTACTTTTGGATAAAAGGTTATCTTTGCAAGATCAAAAGTGTGTGCACTCAAGTTGCACTCTTTAAAAATACCATGATTATAGCACTAATAAGTGTTCCCGGCTACGTTGCATAATATCAAAGAGCATTTTAGGAAAATAAGAATGACCACTGAGTTTTATATTTGACAAATATATTAGTGATAAGAAGGCTGTATATTTGAGTCAATACGTACATATTGGGCTTGGTGTTCTTTTATTTTTTCACAGCATTCACCCTAACTATAAAGTGTTTGTAACCATGGAGCCTATTTACCTATTCTGACATTTTCCAGCTCTGGATTTGAGGGTGAAAGGGCTGTTCCTTTTCACCAGGAGTCTGGCAGAATTTTAGAAGAGAAAGGACTGAGAGGGGAAGCAGGGTGTACAGATATCCTTAGAGAATGACAAACACACACACACACACTACTAATTGGGGATACATTTACTCAAATCACCAAATATCATAATTGTCTACGTCCACCCTTAAGTAATTTACTTTTTAAATTTTTTATAATTTTATCAAAACCACTCACATGCCAAGCACATTCACACCCTCCGAGTAATCTATTCACTTTATCTCATATAAGGAAAACAGCGTATAGCTATACAACACCTCCTGCAAGATGTGGATTATAGCTGTTATTAGAAATTGTAAGATAAATTAAACTGCAGAAGAACATCTGCTGGATTTGTAGATGGGATTTCTACCTAAACTTCTTGACTCTTGTTGCCCAGGTAACAAAAGGCGCTGCAGCCTCTGTGGAATGCATTATTGAAGTAGCATCTCCTTTTCCGCAATGATATCCCTAAGCAGATAACCTTTGCCTTGCTTGTATTCATTTCAGTCCTGTTAATCCATTTATAATTGCACCGTTCATCGAACAAATGTTACAAGCCTATGGGACTCTGGTGACGGAGCTCTGCGTCGTCCGCATATAATACCATTTAAATGCTCCTACCTGTTATTTCCAGGGCTGGGGGGTTTAATCTACTTATTCTGAAGTATGCTGATGAGTCAGACAAAAACAGGCTTCAAAGAAAGTGAGTGAATGTGCATATTACCATAGTTCCACAAACCCTCTACTCCGCACCCTGCCTGAGACTCAGTGATCTGTTGCCTACTGTTTCCTCTCCTGGCTGCTTCTAGGTAGCTTGCTGCCAATTGCCTACCCCCCCCCCCTGCTCACTTATTCTGTGCTTCTCTCACTCTGTTCTTCTACCTATGATTGTAAAGGACTTTGTTGCTTCCCAAAGCTAGGTCCGGCTCAATAAATACAATAATAATAATAATAATAATAATAATAATAATAATAATAATAATAATAATAATAATAATAATACTTGGTGAAGGGGGTCTGTTGGTGATGCCCAGCGTGCCACACCAACCCTATTGGAGCAGTCATCTTTAGCCTAATTCATTAAAAGTTAAATCCTACAAGGATCTAATTGTGACATTTGGTCAAATCTTCCCCAAAACAGACCAATAGTAAAATACATCCAGGAAACGGCCAACCTGCCCCTGAGCCCTTCTTACACATAGCTCTGGTAATACTTCCACAGCACACATTTGAGATCACAAATGCATAACATGTCAAAAATGTCATCCATTAAAATGGAATTCATTTATGGAAGGAATTCAGAATGTTTGGACGAGAGACAGTTGTTCCGCAATATGTATCAATTAGTTGTGGGTTCAACCATAAAGAACTGCACTTGCTTTGCAAATGCAAAATTAATTTTTGCAATGCACAGAATAGTCCCAGTAATTCACAACAGACATTGCGGCTTGACATTTTTCGAGTTTTCAACCTTTTGCAAGACACAAGAGGAAGCGGGAGGGAAGTAGGCCGCCCACCAATTTTTGCCACTTGCAAGACAGCTCACCAATGCTTTGTGACTCTTCCTGCTGTTGTAAACTATTGAGTGATTGCAATTTGCACACATTTACTGGTAACCAGATGCAAGCTGCTCATAAATGCACATGTGTAGATGAACGGACCATGGGGCACCATGGAACTAGTTTTGCCACTGGAACCTTCCTTTCCCCCTGAAGCACTCTCTTGTGCACTCTCTTCTTAAGAAACCCTCAGCCGGCGCCTTCTGTCCGGTTAACTATTGCCCGATTTCCAGTACTCCTTTCCTGGGAAAACTCTTGGAAAAGCTGCCCATCTCCCAGCTAAACCTTCACACTGAATCTGTTGGTTGTCTCCATGACCATCAGTCTGGTTTCACAGCGGCCAGAAGCATGGAAACTGCTCTCCTGAACATCTGTGAAGACCTGCTCTCCAACCTTGATACTAACCACCCTTCTGTCCTCATCCTACTCGATCTCTCTTCTGCTTTTGATACTGTCAACCATGCCATCCTGCTCAACCGGCTCCGTGATAACCGTTATCAGGTAATAAGGTCCCCATACATGATGTCCCCATACATAATGACGCTGGGAAAAACTATTGGCAACATTATATATGGGACATTATGTATGGGACGGATTAAGCAGATGTCACCTGCACCCCTTGTAAACAAATACAAATGTGGAGGTTGCAGGGGTGTCCCCTGCATGTTCAATGTAATAATGTCTCGTAAAAAAACTGTGACTTTTTTGTCAGGGGCCATTTTTGCAGGGGCATTATTACAAGGAACCTGATAACCTGGGTATCACTGATCAGGCCCTGGCCTGGCTGATCTCCTTTCTCTCTGACCGACCCTCCCAGGTGCAACTTGGGTCCTTCCTCTCCTCTATCTCCCTCTCTAGCTGTGGTGTCCCCCAGGGGTCTAAACTTAATCCCTGGCTGTTCAACCAATGTCTGGTACCTCTCGCCCTCTGCATAGCTGCCCTCTGCTCCAACTTTCAGTGCTATGCGGATGACACTCAGCTCGCTTTCAGGCTCCCCTCTGCCACCTCTTCTCCCTCTCTCATCCTGTCTGTCCGCAATCCAGGAGTGGTGTGCTGCCAATGATCTCTGCCTTAATGCCAGTAAGACAGAGATCCTCCTCATCAACTCACCAGCATCTACCTTTCATGTCACTATCTGGCCGCCCACTCTGGGGCCTCTTCCTGCTCCCACCTGTGAGGCTAAGAACCTCCGGGTCATCTTCTCTCCTCACATCTCTGATGTCGCTAAGAAGTCAAACTATCAGCTGCACCCCCTCAGAGGTTTTCTTCCTTTCCTCACTTTCCACAAGAAGCTCAATGTCTCCAGAGCCCTAGTTCTCTCTAGGCTGGACTACTGCAACAGCCTCTATCTAAATATACCTGCCTCTACTCTCCATCCTCTATAACTCATGCAGAACAGGACTGCGAGACTTGTCCTTGGCCTCAAGCCCAGGGATCGTATCTCTTCAGTTCTCAAATCTCTTCATTGGCTCCCAGTGGTGGCAAGGATCAAGTTCAAGACCTGCTGCATTGTCCACAAGGCTTTCTGGGGCCTGGGACAGCAGTACGTCCAACTCTCTCTACAGAAATATCTTCCTACTCAAGCTCTTTGCTCATTCACCTTCAACTCTTTGATGGTCAGTCACTTCTCCAAAAACGAGTTGGGGCAGATCTCTTTCTTCGGCTGGTGCCTCCCTCTGGACCAGCCTCCGTGCCTGAAACTTGATCAGTACCATCTCTGTTTCCGGAAGCACCTCAAGGCCTTTCTCTTCGCTTCTGCCTTCTCTCTTCCTCTCCCCTGCTGATTTCCTGTCTGATACATGCACTGGGCACCTGGCAACCCACAGAATTCAGGCCCAGGTCACTGCCTGTCCAGCTGCATACCCACGCTGCCCACTGCACCTACTACACTTGTGGTCTGTATCTGTAACCCTACAGTTTCCTTTCCTGCACTTATTAGACACCTGTTGTCTGCACTTTTAACACTCGCACTTGCCACCTGTTGGCTGCACTACTTGTTGTGCTCTGATTCCTTGTCCTGCACTTGTCCACCCTCCCACCTCCCCTCCCCTGGCCCTTCTCCCCGCTCTCCTGCACTTGCGCAATCTCAATGTCACTAGGCCTAGTAAGATCGTTGTTTTTGCCCTCCCTCTAGTTCCCCTCCCTTGCATTGTCGTGACTTGAAACACTTGTGTATAGGCGAGTGTAAATGCCATATCACATCATATCATATGAGGAGTCACGTCATGACGTGTAGCAATTAATAAAAGGAAGCACGGGCAAGCCAAATGGGACCAGTGCGAGTAACAACGCAGACCAGTGTGTGTGTCTATTATTTCATGGCGTGACCACCCTGACCAGACCTGATCCATGGCACATCACACTGGTGACGAGGAAGCAGCCTCACGTGACACAGTGCCGGGGAGCAACCCGGTTCCTCTCCCCCCAGACAATACCAGGGGCGGTGATGCTCTCGGTGGCTGGAGGCCCAGGGAGGAAAATAAAATTAACATAAACAACACATTGAAAGATCACATCGGTGATTGTGACAACGGCTGACCGGCCACTCATGCTGGCAACAGAGGCATGTTGCGCCCACCATCAAGAGAAGGAAAAAGTAAAGCTTAGTGCAACATCACGCACGTGCGAATGTGCACATGTGCGTTCCAGCAAAGGTTCATTCAGAGCACCCAGAGGAGCAGGAAGGGTGGTTGAAACCATCCAAACACAGCAAGAGGTGGCGACAGAACAACATAACCACCACAGGGACCCCAGGACAGCTGAGGTGGGTGTGACCCCAACCACCACCAGAACCCTGCATCTAGCTCACACACATCAGTGTGGTGGAGGGTGGCACCCATCAACATCAGCAGCACAATTGGGTAGCTCTAGCCCATGAAGGACAAGCGCGGAAGGCATAATAAAACCCCAACGACACACAACAAGTGTGCACATGTGCGACCCAAAATCCCATTTTACGTTGTGGGAAAAGAAGAATACCCGGGACATCATCACCTCACCAGGCAGCATGCCGGATGACCAGCATTCACCATCAGCCACGATGGCACACAGAGGCATGCAGAAGAGCCATTAGGAGGACAATGGCCAAGCATGGGAGCCACCACGTGGCAGGACTCATCACAAGACTCGTTCATGAAGCCTTTTCAACTCCTATTCATAAGGTGCTGCCCTCTGGTGGGAGCTGTGGCTGCAGCAATTCAAGCTACACCTCAAGTCGTAGAAGATTGCGGCAGCAGAAGAAAAACACACATTCCTCATGCTAAACTTGGGAACTCTAGCCCTGTGGCTATTCAGTGCTCTGCTTAACAAGCCGACTTCCAAGCAGCCAAAACGGTCCTCAACAATAAATTCAAGCCCCAACTGAATGCAGATTACGAGTGGTTTCGGCTGAGCCTAGCGAGGCAGCGCCCTCAGAGAAGATCAACGGCTTTCGTGCAAGAATACAGGAGATGGCCGTGGGGTGCGACAAGCTACTGGAGAAGCACATAAAACTATTCAAAGGAATCGACTGTCTGAAAAACAGGACTGTCACGCTACACATAGACCACACCGTGGAACCAAGGGCAGTCAGACACAGAACAATACCATTCCACATGCGTGTGGCAGTGGAAGCGGCTCTAAGGAAACTGGATGAATTTAACATCATCGAGAAGACGTTCGGGTCCACTCCATGGGTGTCCCTGATAGTCATCACAAAGAAGCCCAAACAGCAGAATACTGATCACATATGTATCAATTTGAGCCTCCCGAACTGAACTATCGTAAGGGAATGGCACATAAGCGCCACGATAGATGACCGGAGCCACCGTCTTTAGCAAGTTGGACCTCTTGTCAGGCTATCATCAGATCAAGCTGGCCAGGGAGTCCAGGTACATCATAACTTTTTCCTCCCAACAGGCGCTCAGAAGGTAGTGCCGACTCAACTTTGACATTTCGTCGGCATAAGTGAAGTACTGCAAGCGCCAACTGATGTGACACCTGATAGGAAGAGCCCTCCTGAGTCGACAGGAACAATCGTCAAGGATAATTGCGGAGTGACAGTGACTGACCCACCAAGCCCGGCCCAGAGTCCACCGAGCCCATGTCAGAGAAGAGAAGGGATCCAGGATAAGCCATGCGCGATGACAGAACAGTTCAAGATACTCACTGAGAGAACGGCCACAGCCGTCGACAAAACTGAGAGGGTTTGTCCTGCATGGAATCTATCAGCGGACTGTAAGCTGAACTATGTTTTGTTTTTCCCTCTAAGTTGGGGAGGGATGTGGTGTAGAAAAAGGACTGTGGGCGTCATGATGAGTTACGTCATGATACGTAGAATTTGATAAAAGGAAGCACGGGCACGCCAAACTGGACCAGTGCAAGTAACAACGCAGACCGCTGTGTGTGTTTATTATTTCGTGGCGCAACCACCCTGAGGAGACCTGGTCTGCGCCACATCGCAGCACAGTGGAGGCGGTCCACCTGGAGCACTGCTCCACCTGTCTGTTTAGCAGTTGGCTGCTTCAGCAGTGCACACGGCTGTTTCTCAAGACCGCTACCTGCACCACTTTACTTTTCTTCACAGTCAGTGCGGCTTATTCTTGGCTCAGCTTAGAACGTGGCTCTTGTTCTCCATTGCCTCAATTTGCATTTCCAGCACTGGTCTGGTGCTTGATTAGCAGTGACCACCTGCCACCACTTCTACATTCAACAAGTTGTGCGGATAAGAAATAAGACAGTCTTACGTTTGTAGCATATTATTTGTAAGCATGTGTATGGTCAACGTGTAACCACAGAAGTTTGCAGCTTCTAAAAGCTAAGTATTTTCCAATCAATAATCATGTGGCCCTCCGAGAGAGCTGGGGGTCCAAGCACAGTCATTGTGGTGCCCTGTGGCACGCTCTGCGTGCTGCTGCTTTCTGCAATGTGCCTTTATCTGGCCTTGCAGCATGTCAAATTGCAGCAAGTGTTCAGAAGCAGCTGCCTTTCCGCATGTTAGCACGCTATAAAACACCAAAGGTAATGAATCCTAATGCCCTTTTGGTTTATTTAAAGCATTTCCCAGGGTGCCCTGCTTTCCATTCAGAACTATGGTATTACATGGTAGTTATTAATTTTTAAAAATATTATTAGTGCATGAATTGATTCTGGACCTAGCTGTGAGAAGCAATGGAGCGCTTTACAGAGGTGTCCAACAGTACAGATGCATAACGGAGGGCTTTACAGAGGTAATAACAGAACAGATGCATAACGGAGCGCTTTACAGAGGTGTCCAACAGTACAGATGCATAACAGAGCGCATTACAGAGGTATACAACAGTACAGATGCATAACACAGCGCATTACAGAGGTATACAACAGTACAGATGCATAACAGTGCGCATTACAGAGGTATACTACAGTACAGATGCATAACGGAGGGCTTTACAGAGGTAACAACAGAACAGATGCATAACAGAGCGCATTACAGAGGTATACAACAGTACAGATGCATAACGGAGGGCTTTACAGAGGTAATAACAGAACAGATGCATGACAGAGCGCATTACAGAGGTATACAACAGTACAGATGCATAATGGAACGATTTACAGATGTAACAATAGATCAGATGCATAACGGAGCGCTTTACAGAGGTATACAACAGTACAGATGCATAACGGAGCACTTTACAGAGGTATAAAACAGTAGAGATGCATAACGAAGTGCTTTACAGAGGTATACAACAGAACAGGGGCGTAACGAAGCGCTTTACAGAGGTATACAACAGAACAGATGCATAACGGAGCACTTTACAGAGGTATACAACAGTACAGATGCATAACGGAGCGCTTTACAGAGGTATAAAACAGTACAGAGGCATAACGGAGCACTTTACAGAGGAATACAACAGGAGAGATGCATAATGGAGCGCTTTTCAGAGGTAACAACAGAGCAGATATGCAGCGGGTGTGGGGGGGTAAATTACAGAGGGGCACAGAGCAGGTCGTTTTTGCTGGGGTGACTGGATTCCACACCCCTCACCCTACCTATTAGAATTTTGACTTAAAACCAGGTGATCCAGTCGCACTGAGCTATCGCATATGCTTTGCTTAGAGCATAGCAGGCATGCGTTTAAAATACTTGTCAGAAAAAAAGGCGCGCTTCTGTATATTCTACGTGACGCTCAGCATAATATATTTTCCCATGACCTTTGGACAAAACCACCTGTAACATTTTGACTTTTTAAATTAATTGACCTTTTGCCCATTCTTATTCCTTTATATTAGACCATTGCATTCCATTTTGCCTGCGCATAAACATGAAAAGAAATAAACGAGACACTGATGACGGCTCGGGTGCTGAGAGGGCGCCAGGGCCGCATTTTTTTTTCAAAGTTAACTATTTCTTTCCATTTGACCATGTGAAAAAAAAATTGACATTTCTGCCCGCGCAGCGCAGCGCAGGCAAAATGGAAAGAAAAGCCCTTTTTTTCATATTTGACCATTTCTTTCTATTTTGCCTGAGCTGTGCTGGGAAAATGGAAATAAATGGGCATTTTTTCTTCACATTTGACCATATTAAAAACAAATGGGCATTTCTTTAAATTTTGCCCGCGCGAAGCAGGCAAAATGGAGAGAAATGGCATATATGAAGAAATAAAATGAACGCAGCCCTAATGGTGGCTCGCCAGGACGGTGTTCTTTTTTTCCTCTTTTTCTGGGGTAGCCGGGGATTTCATGGGCTTGGCCCGTGGTGGGCTCCTAGAGTCAGGCCTGACCACAGGGTCCGCCGTGGCTCAGGCCTTACCCATGAAATCCCTGGCTCCCCTAGATCTAAGGATTCAAACCTGTGCCGCCCTGCGTTATATTTCTTCCAAGACAAACATGTTGCCCCTGAGCTAGCCTACCAGCCCTATTCAGTCACAATGGTATGGTATGGTATGAAATTGTTTATTTATAAAGCACCTATACACAGACACGTGTTTCAAAGCGCTCAAGGAGGGTGGAAACATGGGGAAAAAAACAAACAGCCGCTCAGAGCCCTTGAAATTCTGAGACGATACTAGTCTACTAGTCTGCACAGACAGAGTAAGTGCATAAAAAGTGCATTTAACAGATTGGGGGGACAGCAAATAGGCCTGACAGCGATTCTGCAGTTTTAGACAGTGTAATTAGGGGTGAAGACAAAGGAGACAGACGTGCGATCTTCGGTGCAGTGCGTATGAATCGAGCAAGTTCAAAGAGGGTCACAGGGAGGGGAGAATCAAGTACACATGGTCGGTTGAGACTGGAGTAAGTGCAGAGAGAGACACTCTCTTGGGTTAATTTCTCAACTGCATTGAGTGAATTCACAGAGAGTACTGATAACCCTTAAAAGTATGCTTTGAATGACTATTATGTTTTAGTTTTGGCTGATTTGTGACGCAAATAACTCTTTTTGAACATTTGCCCTTATATGCTGAGGGGGTTGTGTGAGGAGATCGAATTCACCATTTACTGCATTTTAGACATCCTGCAGTATTGGGTGCTGTATGTGTCCTTCCACATGGTTGCAGGTGAAAATGAGAAATGTCCTGATGTGATGTGTTGGGTCGACACATCATGAGCCTTCTCTACTGAAACAAAGGAGAGGGGCACACACTCTCCACGCTCTCAACCAGAGGTGGACTGGGAACCAAAAGAGGCCCTGGAAATGCATGTTGAAAGTGCCTTAATATTACACATTTTCTGCCTTTTCCTTTGAGAAAGTGTGTAAATGAAATAGATTACCATACAAAAGAGGCCCAGGGTGCAGAGGCCTATCATGAATACTCCAGAGTTCCCTGAAGGCCGGTGTATCTCTGCTCTCCTTCCATTCTTCTCAGCCTCTGCCCTATGGGTCAAGTCGCGGGTGCACGCGGGCGGGCGGCGTCACCCTGGGCATTTTGGAGGCTGTGTGTAAAACAACAAACTCTGACTGTCTTTTTCGAATGTATGGTTTTACAGCGACCTGGGGATTCGAACTGCGGTCGTGAGATTCACAGGTTGGCAACTTTTCACCACTGCACTGTATAACGTGGTGAAAATAACGAACTAAAGGTGAAATCATTGGTGGACTGGGAACCAAAAGATGCCCTAGAAATAATTTTCAAAGTGGCCCCATGTTAAACATTTTGAGCAAGCCCAACCATTTTCCTATTAGAAAATGTGAAAATAAAATAGGTTACGACACAATAGAGGCCCACGGTGCAGAGGCCTAGCCGGAAATCTCCAGAGTTCCCTTAGGCCAGTCCACCCCTGGGTGAAATGTCACATTTCGGGACTGCACTCTCTAGTGAAAACATTGACATTGATTATTGGGGTTTAAAACGTGTACACCGTTTAACATTTTCAAAAACTATAAGAAAACACCTTCTCTTGGTTTTTTGTGTGTCTTAATTTTATGAAAGGCAAATGCCCATTCATGGTACACAGTGTGCATGGTTATGCAAAGCCAATTGAACACATTTGCATATGTCACCCCGATATGCTAATTTCCGGTGGCATCGCATCCCGGTTAGGGTGACCACACGTCCTGGTTTTGCCGGGACAGTCCTGGAATTTGGTGCTCTGTCCCCCTTTCTCAAGATTATGTTTCCATTGGAAACCGCAGTGGTGCCTGTTTTTGGTAGGCAGGAATGCACAATCTTGCAGAAGAAATTCTGCATTTTACAACGTAAAATACTGTTATTTTGTGATATATTAATTATAATATGTGTTTATTTGAGCAGTAACACTTAGACCCCTTTCTGCTGCGAACACTACTGAAGTGTAGTGCCTTGACAGCCACTTTAAGAGTTAGTCCTACTTTTATTTTAGTTGCCCTGTCCCACTTTTTTACTTGTTAAATCTGGTCACCCTAATCCCAGTGCATATGTTAATGAGTTCCCCCACCTTTTTTTTAGGACTTGACACCTGCTCTGCCTTGTTCCGCTGGCTCTGTCAAAAGCAGTGAGAGTGGCGAAGCACACAGGTCCAAAGTCACTGTCGGACCTGAACCCTACTTGCGGTCACCTTAGCATGCAGATCTGGGGGAAAACAATCACGCCACACTCCAGTATCCCCCCGCCACTTCTGACCCACCTTTGCCATTCTCCTGCAGTCAGTGCTTTAAGTGGGACGGGGCCTGCTGGGGCCGAGCCCCGGCAGTCTCCAAAAAGTGAGGCTGAGCCAGAGCCCTGCCGGGGCCCCCCGGTCCCACCATGTCATGGCGGTTCATTATCCTGCCACTGCCGCAGCAGCGACGGGAGATGAGCCTGCCACCATGATTGAGTAAGGCAGCTGTGATTGACAGGAGTGCCAGCCAGCCACAGCGTTGCGCTAAGCGATGCTATGGCTGGCTGAACTTCGTTCAGTTACATATGCCTAGATCTAGTGCACCTGGCAACACCCTTGCCCTGATGGGCTTTGGAGGTAGCTGGGATGTGACATGCCATGCAGCAGAGCCACTGCATGCTGGTGGGCAATGTAGGGTGATCATCTATCCACCAATAAGGCCGCAGGGTGATGTCTGGCCTCTAGCATGAGATCTAGTGCTCCTGGCAACACCCTTGCCCTGATGGGCTTTGGAGGTAGCTGGGATGTGACATGCCATGCAGCAGAGCCACTGCATGCTGGTGGGCAATGTAGGGTGATCATCTATCCATCAATAAGGCCGCAGGGTGATGTCTGGCACCTGGCATGAGACCTGATATACCTGGCAACACCCTTACCCGATGGGCTTTGGAGGTAGATGGGATGTGACATGCCATGCAGCAGAGCCACTGCATGCTGGTGGGCAATGTAGGGTGATCATCTATCCACCAATAAGGCCGCAGGGTGATGTCTGGCCTCTAGCATGAGATCTAGTGCACCTGGCAACACCCTTGCCCTGATGGGCTTTGGAGGTAGCTGGGATGTCTCATGCCATGCAGCAGAGCCACTGTATGCTGGTGGGCAATGTAGTGTGATCATCTATCCATCAATAAGGCCGCAGGGTGATGTCTGGCGCCTGGCATGAGACCTGATATACCTGGCAACACCCTTACCCGATGGGCTTTGGAGGTAGCTGGGATGTCTCATGCCATGCAGCAGAGCCACTGCATGCTGGTGGGCAATGTAGGGTGATCATCTATCCACCAATAAGGCCGCAGGGTGATGTCTGGCCTCTAGCATGAGATCTAGTGCACCTGGCAACACCCTTGCCCGATGGGCTTTGGAGGTAGCTGGGATGTGACATGCCATGCAGCAGAGCCACTGCATGCTGGTGGGCAATGTAGGGTTATCATCTATCCACCAATAAGGCCGCAGGGTGATGTCTGGCCTCTAGCATGAGATCTAGTGCACATGGCAACACCCTTGCCCGATGGGCTTTGGAGGTAGCTGGGATGTGACATGCCATGCAGCAGAGCCACTGCATGCTGGTGGGCAATGTAGGGTGATCATCTATCCATCAATAAGGCCACAGGGTGATGTCTGGCCTCTAGCATGAGGTCTAGTGCACCTGGCAACACCTTTGCCCTGATGGGCTTTGGAGGTAGCTGAGATGTGACATGCCATGCAGCAGAGCCACTGTATGCTGGTGGGCAATGTAGGGTGATCATCTATCCATCAATAAGACCGCAGGGTGATGTCTGGCCTCTAGCATGAGATCTAGTGCACCTGGCAACACCCTTGCCCTGATGGGCTTTGGAGGTAGCTGGGATGTGACATGCCATGCAGCAGAGCCACTGCATGCTGGTGGGCAATGTAGGGTGATCATCTATCCATCAATAAGGCCGCAGGGTGATGTCTGGCCTCTAGCATGAGATCTAGTGCACCTGGCAACACCCTTGCCCTGATGGGCTTTGGAGGTAGCTGGGATGTGACATGCCATGCAGCAGAGCCACTGCATGCTGGTGGGCAATGTAGGGTGATGATCTATCCACCAATAAGGCTGCAGTGTAATGCCTGGCCCCTGGCATGAGACCCCTTGTACGTGGCGTCACCATTGCCCTCATGGGCTTTGGACCCTCTGCTGCCGTTGTTGTTTCCCATAGAAATCAATAAAGAATAGGAGCTCCACTTTACCTCCAAAAATAGTTGGATTAACCACATCCGAATTAACACTCCCGGTAAGGTTTAATGGATTTTAAAAATTGGGAGTAACACCTCCTTACCATCATCAAAATCCAGAATGAAATCTGTGGGACCAAGTGGCCATAACAGTAAACGAGTTTTGCAGTAGTTCTAAAGGTATTTCTGGAAAACTTGTGATGAGGCTCATAGTCTGATAAAACCATCTTGTTTGTGCTGTAAATATCTGTGGTATTCCAGCAAAAGAGGGGTGCCCCTGTAACCCAAGATACTTTGAGGACAATTGAAAACCCCTGCAACTCCCGCTCCCCTTATTCGGTGCAATGGGAGTCCGGATTTTTGTATGGTGCAAAGGCGCATTATTGAATAAGTCCGAATATTTAAGTCAACATTTTGGTGTGATTCCGTCTAAGCCATGCTTTTGAAGTTCACATTTCAATAATGGCTAAGGTGTTGAGCAACAGAGAAACGTCTTTCTGCCCGCTCAAGGTGTTGCCTGCTCAAGGTGTCGCCAGGGTGGCTTTCTGCCCGCTCAAGGTGTCGCCAGGGTGGCTTTCTGCCTGCTCAAGGTGTCGCCAGGGTGGCTTTCTGCCCGCTCAAGGTGTCGCCAGGGTGGCTTTCTGCCTGCTCAAGGTGTCGCCAGGGTGGCTTTCTGCCTGCTCAAGGTGTCGCCAGGGTGGCTTTCTGCCCGCTCAAGGTGTCGCCCGCTCAAGGTGTCGCCAGGGTGGCTTTCTGCCCGCTCAAGGTGTCGCCGGGGTGGCTTTCTGCCCGCTCAAGGTGTCGCCAGGGTGGCTTTCTGCATGCTCAAGGTGTCGCCAGGGTGGCTGTCTGCCTGCTCAAGGTGTCGCCAGGGTGGCTTTCTGCATGCTCAAGGTGTCGCCAGGGTGGCTGTCTGCCTGCTCAAGGTGTCGCCAGGGTGGCTTTCTGCCCGCTCAAGGTGTCGCCAGGGTGGCTTTCTGCCTGCTCAAGGTGTCGCCAGGGTGGCTGTCTGCCTGCTCAAGGTGTCGCCAGGGTGGCTTTCTGCCTGCTCAAGGTGTCCCCAGGGTGGCTTTCTGCCCGCTCAAGGTGTCGCCAGGGTGGCTTTCTGCATGCTCAAGGTGTCGCCAGGGTGGCTGTCTGCCTGCTCAAGGTGTCGCCAGGGTGGCTTTCTGCCTGCTCAAGGTGTCGCCAGGGTGGCTTTCTGCCCGCTCAAGGTGTCGCCAGGGTGGCTTTCTGCCTGCTCAAGGTGTCGCCAGGGTGGCTTTCTGCCTGCTCAAGGTGTCGCCAGGGTGGCTTTCTGCCCGCTCAAGGTGTCGCCAGGGTGGCTTTCTGCCTGCTCAAGGTGTCGCCAGGGTGGCTTTCTGCCTGCTCAAGGTGTCGCCAGGGTGGCTTTCTGCCCGCTCAAGGTGTCGCCAGGGTGGCTTTCTGCCCGCTCAAGGAGTCGCCAGGGTGGCTTTCTGCCTGCTCAAGGTGTCGCCAGGGTGGCTTTCTGCCCGCTCAAGGTGTCGCCAGGGTGGCTTTCTGCCCGCTCAAGGTGTCGCCAGGGTGGCTTTCTGCCTGCTCAAGGTGTCGCCAGGGTGGCTTTCTGCATGCTCAAGGTGTCGCCAGGGTGGCTTTCTGCCTGCTCAAGGTGTCGCCACAGAGCCCAAACGGATCTTTAAGGGTGCTAGAACATTCCTCTTCCTGTGTGACCAAGTTCTCCAGATATACTGCGATATGCTGGTTTACCTGGTATTTTGCACTCATGTTCTATTGTCCTTTTCGACAGAAGTAACTTATAAAGTAGACGGCAAGAGAGCGCAGAATCAGTCAGAGTGGAATGCGCCCAGATACCTGCAGATTAGGTGCGCTTTACAAATGAATAAATAAATAAATAAATGTGCCATCACAAAAGAGGGATCTATGTGATTATCTTGAATAAAAAAATACTGAAGCCGAAAATATCGAATTGTTTTTTTCTTTTTGAATATTTCCACACAATTTTATTCGGTGGAGACCCCTTGGAGCCCCCCCCATATCCCTGATTCATTTATTACCCTTTCCCCGCCAAATATAATTGCGCATCAATGCGGCGTTCAAAATTCGGCATTTCCGGCCTGAGAATTGTTTGCCGCGACATTATGGGGTGATGCCCGTAAGAACATTGCTGGATTGAATGACATATACCGGATGGTGAAGGATTCGGAGCAGGAACGGATATCAGGGACACAGACTGGAAGACATTACATCGCCTTTAACATTGAGAACCTAATGGGATTGTCTTCTAATAGAAATCATAAGCTTAAGCCCCCTAAATCTTAACAATGTGAACGTTCTCTAATGTAGCCCTTGTTTGTTTATTACCTGAACACGGGAAAATAAAGTTATTTGAGGCTTCAGTAGAGCCTGAATAACAAGCACATATGGATCTGGGTCTCCCAATGTCAGCCCTCTCCCCTGAAAAGACAGCCCTGGGAGAATCCGAAGGCACACATCAAAGAGCAGAACACTCAATGGGTTTGGGAACAAGCTATCCAAATATTCCTCATAACCATTGGGTAGTTTTAACCATTAAATGATCAATGGGCAATCTAGCATTAAGTAGACTGTCCTGGTTAACCCACCGACCAGATCCCAGTGTGGGGCTTTTGCAATGTGCTTCCACCTATATCGCTAGGCAACAACCAATAGTGGGACTGTGACGATAGGGAACACAGCTTCACATGCTTTAACTAGAGAAGCCTAGTGCCCCATCTATTCGAAATACCCCTCTGATCAATATCTTGCCAGGATCATCTAGCTATCGTTTGCATCGAGTATAAATTCGGTCGCCAGGGCTTCCTGATGGTCTCATGCCCTTAGGGCATACCTGGAATGGAGAAACGCACCTGGGGTGGAGGATGGGGCTGAGGGTTAAGCATCTGGGAACAGGGTCGCTCTGCTTACTGTTATTTCCTCCATACCTTGTTTCCGTTCGAAGCGCGATTTTGTCTCAGGCAAATTAATAGACATAGAAAGAGTGAGTGCCCGTGTTCTCCCTTCTGACTAACAATATCTTGCTCAAAATCTCGGATTCTCAAAACAGGGCTCTTTCAACAGCACCTGACCAAGGCCTAAATCCAATGGACGCACATACCGACCGGCGCACAGACCTCACAGTACTGCGCTGCTGTTAAATGCTGGCCAACCACACTCTGTACAGCTTTGCGCTGTTCTCGAGCTGAGTCTGCACTTTAAACAATAAAAATCAACAATTCTTATAGATTGGCCAACATTAACAGAGCCTTTCTGTATTCTGTGTAAACCCTTGTGTTGGGGTAATGTGCACACAGGTGTGCCAATGTGCTCCCAGTTGTGGTACTGTGCGCATGCCGGACTCCATACTCTAAGCACAGTACTGGGGCTGGGTACCGAATCCCGTGCTGCCCAGGGCAGTCTTGTTCACAAGACCAGAGCGTTGCCTCTGAGCCAGCATTCCTGGCTTCGGTGGATTTTTTGCCCCCTAGTCTGCCGTTCAGATTGTTTTTTCTGGGCAGGTGCTGTGGCAAGGGCAGTGTGATGCTGAACACAAAGTCAGGTTTTTACTGCTAAGTGAGTGACCATCAGTTGCAGTGTCATGTGCGCTTTTTCCCTATTGTACAATTGCTCCAAGCTTTAGTATCAGTCATGATGACCTTTCAAATGATTCTCTGGTGCACAATATTGGAGTGATTTTTTCTTATTCATTCAACCTGCAAAAATGTCGCATTTTGTCTCCATATCAATATCAAAGCAAGTGTGAAGTAGAGGAGAGCTGAAGGGTTCGCCGCGCCTGCTTGCTAGTCAAGAGGGTGGGCCGCCGCAATTGGGTAATGTTTAAAGGTTATATTAATATAGCAGCCTTTTATATATTGCTTCATGCTGTATTTCAACTTCTTCTTACCGCTGTAACAATGGGTTTATTTGCACGTGGGCCGTCACTACTGACCTCTCGAGCCAATCAGGATGCTCAGTATGCGGTCAGTAACTACTGATATGGACTGCATTCCAAAGATTCTGACTTTAGTAGCAGGCAGGGGAACACATACAGCATTTCTCTGCATTCAGGAAAGAGCAAAGCAATTTACCAGCAAGGTTTCTTACAGCAAGGCATTGTTTCTTGCTCACAAGCAGTAATAGTAACAGCCAATTGATTGCACCAAACATCAAATAAAACATGGTACAATGCATTTACTTAATAATAAATAAACTGTTCACTTTTAAAAGCTTTCCCAGGAGTGTACTTCACCAGACCACCTACCTATACATTTCCAGCTAGGCTCCCTTATCATTACCCTCACTAGTTATCCCATCCAATGCCCCTCCTTAAGTCTTAGCATGTACACGCTTGGTATATGTATACTTTGACACATATAGAGAGATATGCATGTGTGTCTGTCATCTACCTGTGTGAATCATAAACATGTTTTTCGTGTCTCTATGCAACATACTAATGCATGTTCGTGTAACTTCATGCATGGATGGCTAAGTACTTCATGTCTAAGTGCGGCTACGTCGTGATGTCAGAGACAACATTATTGATTTCTTGATTTGCAGTCAGTCAACTTGTTCGATTGATGGCATCTCCATCTCCTCCAGATCTTTGACTGGGTATGGCCTGAATGGCTGGCTGAGAGAGTAATGTTTTTCACATCTGTGATACATCAATGATTGTGGTGAGGGCTCTAAGAGAGAGGTGTGGGGGTCATGCGGCCATGCCTGGACCTCCGTCTTCAACAGACTCTGGTACCTGAAATCCCCATCATCCTCTCTCGACTGAGAATTAAAACAAATGTGTATCTTTTTACACTGTGCATGACTAGCAATGCAGAGGTGGAACTGTGGTTTACTAGAAATGTAGAGGTGGAACTGTGGTTTACTAGAAATGTAGAGGAGGAACTGATATGATATGATATATGTAATTTATAACGCACCAGCAAACAGTGTTTCTAGGCATGACAAGAGAGGGAAGACAGATAGAGGACAAGATATTAATAGGCCTTGTGTCGTTCAGATCGTGTAAGAGCGACAATGAAAAGTGCAGGGGGAAGGGAAGAGGGAAGTGCCAGGGAGAGGGAGGTGGGAGCGCAATCAGTGCAGCATTGCTCTGAGAGGTGCAGCCATGGCAGTGCAGCTCTGGGTAAGTGCAAGGAGGCAGGGGAATATAGGGTTACAGTTGCAGCCCCTAAGTGCACAGTAAGCCCGGAAGCAGTGCAGGGGAGACTGATCATGGAGGAGCCTGGTACCCAGTGAGACTCTGAGGGTACCATGCACCCAGTCGGCACAGCAGACAGGTAGGTCAGCAGGAGGAGGGAGAGCGAGAAGGAAGAGGAGAAAAGCAAGTCCAGGAACTTCAGGTGGTCCGGCTCAAGTTTGAGAGGGGCAGGGAGTCCATTCCAGAAGGAGACACCTGCAGAGGAGAGAGATCTACCCCCCCACTCTCTGCTAGGAGAAGCGTCTGACCCTCAGAGAGTTGGAGGTATCTGAGCAAAGGGCTTGAGAAGGAAGGAATTTTTGAAGAGAGAGTTGGATATAGTGCAGGCACGGCCGCAGAGAGCTTTGTGGACGATGCAGATGGTATTGATTTTGATCCTTGCAGATGTCAGGGCTGGAGAGATACAGTCCCTGGGCTTGAGGCCAAGGATATGTTTTGCAGTCCTGTTTTAAATTTGTTGCAGGGGGCGATGAGTAGAGGTAGGCAGATTGAGAAAGAGGCTGTTGTAGAAGTCCATCCTAGAGAAATCCAGGGCTCTGGAGACAATGAACTTCTGGGAGAAAGTGAGAAAAGGAAGAGCACTTCTGAGGAGGTGCAGCTGGTAGTGGGCCTTCCTGGCAAGGGCTATGATGTGAGGAGAGAAGGAGAGAGTGGAGTTGAAGATGACACCAAGGTTTTTTGCCTCACAGGAAGGCGAAAGTGGAGGGCCCAAGAAGGACTGCCGGAGTGAGAGAGGGAAATTGGGAGCAGGGGTCCCAATGAGAAGTATCTCTGTCTTACTGGCATTAAGGCAGGGATCATTGGAGGCGCACCAATCCCGAATCGTGAATAGACAGTCAGGAATGAGTGAGAGAGGAGAGGAGATTGAGGGGAGCCTGAAAGAGAGCTGAGTGTCATCTGCATAACACGGAAAGTTAGAGGTGAAGGTAGAGATCAGATGGGCCAAAGGGGCCAAGTAGACATTGAAGAGCCAGGGTGAGAGGCTAGAGCCCTGGGGAACACCAAATGTAGAGTGAGAGGTGGTGGAGAGAAAGGACCTAAATTGGACCTGGGAGAGTCAGTCCAAGAGGAAGGAGGTCAACTACTCCAGGGCCAGATCCATGATGGCCAGGTTCTCACTGAGTCGATTGGTCAGTGTGGTGTGATTGACCATGTCAAAAGCAGAGGAAAGGTCAAATATGATGAGGACAGAAGGAATGCAGGAGTCAAGATTAGATAGCAGATGGTCATGGAGACAACTAACAGATTCAGTGTGGAAAGTAAGCTGAGAGATGGTGGCCAGCTTTTTCAGGAGTTTGCTCATAAAAAGAGTGATAGAGATCAGGCGATAGTTTGCCAGACAGGTAGGATCAGCAGAAGGCTTTTTAAGGAGGTGGTGCACAAGGGAGTGCTTGAGGAGAGAGTTCCAGTGGCGAAAGAGTGATTCAGAAATCGACCAAGGCTGGAGCTAGGGTGTCAATGTGGTCCTTGATGGATCTGGAGGAGCAGGGGAGCTCTTGTTTGTACGACACTTTCATATAGGACTTGTCTAGAAACATTTTCAGGTGTTGTCAGAGAGAAAGAGGAGAATGGAAGCGGAGAGGGAGAAGCGGCCATAGAGGGACCGAGAGAGGTAGAGGGAGAGGATGCGGGGAGCGAGGACAGGATGTCCTGAGTTTTTGTGGTGATGTGAAAGGCTAGAACCATCCAGTGGGACTGAGAGGGAACAGGAGAGGTGGAGACTGCTGAAGAATTGAAAGCTCCTTGCAGATTTTAAAGAGTTTGGCCGTATTGTTAAAGGCCGCAGAGACGCGGGCTTGGATGTGGACTCTCTTCTTGGACAGGACAGTCTGTATTGCCTTTGGAGCAGGCGGCAGGACAGTTTGTCATAAGATGGCCCGAAACCCTCTACTTCCTCTTAGCCACCCTGCACTTGCATTTAAGGGTGGCGAGGTTGAAGTCATACCAAGAGTTGCACTTGAAGGTAGAACAGAGTGTTTGAGATAGAACGATGCAGGTTAGACAGGGCTGTGTCAGAGAGTGAGGTAGCTGCAGGAGCAGTAGGAGCAAAGTAGAGGCAAAGGCATTCACTGAAACATACCTGAGGGACAGTGAGTTTCAGGTGAGCGAAAAGCAGAAGTGGTCAGTCTAAGAGAAAAGAGTGGTGAGAGGGTTAGAGAGGGGGATGTCTGAGGAGATGTGAACATCCAAGGTGTGCTTGGCAGAGTGTGTCAGACCAGAGGGTAGCATGAAGAGAGAGTGTCTCAGAGGTTGCAGAAGATCCCAGCGGAGGGATTAGAAGCATCCAGGTGGATGTTGAGGTCTCTGAGGAGAAGTTGAGAGGTAGAGGCAAGGAGAGAAGAGGGGAGGTCAGCCCATTCTGAGAGAAAGAGGGCAACCTGGCCAGGTGGCCTGTAGATGATAGCCACAGTCAGAGAGAGGCCTGGAGAGATGGGGAGCTGCGGACCAGGCATTCAAAAGAGGAGTAGGCATGCGTAGTAATGACAGAAGCAGGGACCCACTCCAGAAAGATCAGAGCTACTCCACCTCTGGGTCGGCTGGTTCTGGGCTCGGAGAAGATCTTGTAGCCCTCAGGGAGGAGAGTGTGAAAACTCGCCGCAAACCATGTCTTGGTAAGAGCGAGAACATCCAGGTCAAATTCTTCGAGGATGTGGCAGATGTCAGAGGAGTGTTTGACAGCAGAGCAAGAGTTTAGAGTAGGGACGTGGAGCAGGTTGCCACATTTGAAAGACATCCGGGGTGGGGTACAGGCTTGAGGTACACCAAGCAATGGTGATAGAGGAGCCCGTCAGTGGGCATAGGTGGTGGCAGGAGGTTGGCATAGAAGCCAGAGAGGAGGAGGAAGGTGCCAGAGAGGGGACAGAAGGAGGAAGCAGATAAGCTAGAGAAGTGCTAGCAGGAGTAGCGGGGGAAGGAAGGAAGTTGATAAGACACAGGAGATGCCTTTAAAAAATGAAGAGATTGGGCTGAGGGACCTGGACCAAGATGGTGCCATTCAGATAGTCATTAATGATGGTCTTGGAGGTGTGGAAGTAGGCCAAGAGGACATCCGACTGAGTGCCACCAATAATGTGTGAGGAAGAGATAGGAGAGAGAGCAGAGACCATATTAGGGGCCCATAGGTCTGGAGAGGGAACACCAAAGAGAATGTCGGTTAGGGTCTGTCAGGAGGAAGCGCTGATGTGAGTATCCTTGATAGGGGGGCATAGGGTTGGAGACCAGGATGTCCCTCTAGAACTTTTTCCTAACAGACTTAGTGAGAGGGATGAGATAGGAGATAGAGTAGCAGTTTGAGAAGATGGGAGAGATTGAGAGCACCATAGAGGGTGCGAGGAGGCAAGAAGGGAGTGAGAGGGAGGAAGGAAGTATAACCCAAAGCCGAGCACCATCGGAGACAACAGAGGGGAGGGTTCACACATAAGGAGTCACCCATTGGGCAACAAGCAGGCAACAACAGGGGAACACAGGAGCAGTGTGGACAGAATACATGGGGGTGGAAAACTGTAAAACACCTAGATTCAACTTTCCTAAAAGAGGGGAAAAGGCCTAGTTTCAACACAGACAGAAATGTAACACAAAAGAAAAAGTAAACTTTCCTAGAGAGATGGCCAGGCAGTACAGTTCAATAAGTTACAATATGAATAATAGAGTAATTAGAGGGGTGGGTCAGATTCGTGGGGTGCCGTGATTGCTGCACCCCCTGACCCACTGCACTTTCTTTAGCAGTCGCATCAGGTTGACGGCTGCAGGCTTCTTGCTTCCCTGGCTGGTGTTAGGAAAGATTTCGTAATTGTAGGTAATTTTCCTTCCATGTGGCAACCCCTAAACTTTTTGCTGTTGTTTTCACCTTGTTCTTGACTTTGCCAGAGAAGTGCAGCCTTCTGCCGCACTCCTCTGGGCTTTCGCTCCTTTTCTTACGGGGAAACTGACATGCCCTTAAGACAGTCAGTACCGGGGAACGCTGTTTCCCGTAGTTTCTTTTATCATGTTGCGGCTTTAGTGCAACATGACACAAGAGGGCACTGTAAGCTAAGTTACAGCTCTCTTGGGCCTCTAGCCTTCTACAGGCCCTAGATACTCTTTTAGGATGGTATTTGATCGGTGCAAGTCATTCAGGGACTGGAATGGTGGCAGCAATCGTTTTGTTTATTTTGAGCTCCTTTTGGCGTTCTGAGCACGTTTTTCGCACTGAACCCAAAATGGTGGCCTGGCTCCCAAAATGGCCAGTCCACGAGGCTCCTTTGTCCTGTCCACTGACCGTCTTGCTCCCTTCACCTTCCCCAGGTCGGGCGACCCGGGGCCTTCCTTATTTGGGCATGTACTTTCCCGCGAAACGTGGTTGCTTTCGCGGGCTTCTACATGTCGTTTGTGTGCCTCCAGGGTGTGGGCTGGGATGTCTGGTCCCAATACACATCCTGGGTGCCAGAGAGTCGAGGGTGGTGTGAATGCCTGGGACCACCGTGGTCCGTGATTGGTCCACGTATGGTATGTGTGTTGATGAGCGGATCTCCCATTGGCTCCCCTCCGTTTTGGCGCGAAGGGAACCGTGGATAAGAGGGAGCTGGAAACACCACTACCATGTCGATCTCCTGAGTTCTCACGAACGAAGGAATACAGGAGCCAAGTATCCTGCAACCAAGAGGCTGGACCGAGGAATCGCTGGTGACCCGCTGAAGGAATCCTCCTTTGCACTGCTGTCGTCCTGTGAAACCCTTTCCTCCTTTGATCGAACCAGAAGGCCTGTACTGGTGCTTCGACCTTTGGAATAGCAGGAACAGCTATTCCCGGCGACTTCATCATCTCCTGCCAAGTAAGCCTTCGGAAGTGTCTCTGGGCCATCCAGTTGACTGACCAGCTTACAAGGGAGTCCTGCTCTGTAACTGCCGCCAGGTTGTGCTGTATTTCGAGTCCTTGTCACTCTCCCACGCTTCGTACGCTTGGCGTTCCCAAGTCTGAAGGGAGGAGTGTACATTTGGCTTGAATACACACGGCCGCTCCGTTGTCCTGCTGCGGCAACAAACTGTGCCGGTTTCGTCGATTGGGACGTCTTTTTGCTCTATACGACTACGAGGTGTTCCCTGCTCTTCTGAACCTGCCAGCTGCTGAAACTAACGTGGAGAAGCCTGGGTCTGCTTGCTTCGGGGACCGGTGAGTAGTATATCTAGGATCTGGTCGCCCTCCTGCAGTATCCCATTGCTTTTCCCTGCTGTGTAAAAACAGCACCCTTTTTGCCGTACTCGCGCTCTGCTTCTGCCCGCTGTGGAGGCTGCGCTTGAGTTGCGGAACCTGTTCTCCTTCTGTGTGCACTATACTGAACTGCCTGACTTCCTCCGAAGAGCTTCCCCTTTTGCCCGTTGGCACCGGCGTGGCAGGTACTTTGAGCACAAGGCTCCACTCTTCGCAGGGCTCGGACTTCCATCTAGTTAGGTGCCTCTGAAGGCGAACTGAGTCTAAAGCGTTATCGCACTGCCTGTTTTCCTTCCCTGGCAGGTGGACTACACATTTCGTGCTTATAATGCTTAAGACTGTCATATTTGTATATATATTGTGTTGATATGGTATGTGTTGGTTTAATATTGTGATATTGTGATTTTCTCGCTACGGTCATTATTTTAAAGGCCTTAAAATAAATGTGTATCTATTTTTGATATAACAACTGTTTGGAGTAGTTTGTAAGCGCTCTTGCTTTGTGTGCTCATTGCGGGCTTTCAGTCACCCTCACCCCTCTTGAGACCTAGTCTTGACCACCACGATCGCCACCTTGATTGGTCTGGCTCGTCCAGAGGTTACCCTGTTCCAAGTAATTAGGTTGGCCTTCTGAACTTCTGCGCCACCAGGACAGAGTTCAGAAATCCGTCTTAACAGCTGACACCTGCAGACACCATCTGGAGCTGTCCTTTGCCTTACAAGAGGAACTAGTACTGGCCTTGAAATGTTATGTGAATCTATGGCTCCTTTTCAGTCACTGCTGGTTGACTTCTGGTTACTGGCTTCTCAGGCGAACACTGGCAAACATGGACTGGAGTTGCTTCTTTGGACTGGAGTTGCTTCTTCGGGAGCTGCCCTCTGACTTGTGCCCTCCAATGGCTGCCCACGGCAAGGCTGCCCTAAGACTGATGCTGAAGAGCTGATTCCGGGTCATGAAAGGGAGCGTATGGGCTAATCGGCAGTTTTTGCAGGAACAACCAAGCAGAGTGGGCTGCGAGTGGGTAGGGGGGTGAAAAGAAAAGTGCTGGCAGCGCAGAAATGAAAACAAATCTATAGAAGGCTAAAACGTAAATGAGCAAATTAACAAGGAGGGTCCTGGGAGTGTCTCTGCCAGACATTAGTCCTGGTTGCGAGAGCCTTACCCAGATTCTTTAGCTCACTATCTTTCGCAGAGGAGAAATATCCCAAACATATCAGTCTTTGTCCTGCCCTGGGGCAGTCCAGCATCGAAATGCTAGGCAATTCTCCTCTGAAAAAGAGTACCAACAGCAATCCCAGACACGTGTTTCGGTCTGGTTGGACCTCATCAGTAGGGTGGAGCTGTGCCTCTCTAAGAATAGTGAGCAAGGGGTCCATGTCTGGATTCCCCTAGTAACTTAGGGTGAGACCCAAAGCTACTGAAATTATGCAAATTAACAAGGGGGGTGCTGGGATTCTCTCTGCCAGACATTAGTCCTGGTTGCAAGAGCCTTACCCAGATTGTTTAGCTCACTATCTTTCACAGAGGAGAAATTTCCCAAACATATCAGTCTTTGTCCTGCACTGGGGCAGTCCAGCACCGAAATGCTAGGCAATTCTCCTCTGAACAAGAGTACCAACAGCAACCCCAGACATGTGTTTTGGTCTGGTTGGACCTCATCAGTAGGGTGGAGCTGTGCCTCTCTAAGAATAGTGAGCAAGGGGTCCACATCTGGATTCCCCTAGTAACTTAGGGTGAGACCCAAAGCTACTGAAATTCTGCAAATTAACAAGGGCGGTCCTGGGAGTCTCTCTGCCTGACATTAGTCCTGGTTGCGAGAGCCTTACCCAGGTTCTTTAGCTCACTATATTTCACAGAGGAGACATTTCCCAAACATATCAGTCTTTGTCCTGCCCTGGGGCAGTCCAGTGTATGGGAAGACAGGTCGTTAGGACCCCCTCCCCAACATTCCCCACCTCTGTGAGGCTCATGGCTCGTAATCAGCCCCCCCATGCACCTGGCCCAGAAGGCAGGATGGCTGCTGATCGACACATAAGGCCACACAACCCCTACTGTAACACACCATGGACACCATTTTGAGAAAGCCAAGACTCCATTTTAGAGGTACAGGCCAGACTCCAAGCAAAATAGCGTGCATGCGGAAGCTGCAGCTGCACCTCCGCTTACCGCGCACAAGGAGCCCTGCACGTCCCCCCTCGCCTCCACCCCATGGCAGATCCGCTGAAGGCTCATTCTCACGAGCAACCAGACATGAACAAGTATCAGAACAAACACTGTATCATTTACCTTCCGCAGTGCATCACTGTCCTAGAGGTGACCTGACTCGCAGCTCGAGTCTGGAAAATAACAAGAACCCTCCCAATCAAACAAGCCCTGACCCTGCATCTAACCCCCAACATTTAAAATATATGGTGTCAATAACCTTCCTCCATGAACCCCTGCCACTGCAAAATACCATGCGCTCTTAAGGTCTAATGAAGGGTTTGTTAGATTCTGCCTTATATCAACTAATAAATGCAGCTAATGTACAAAGGATAAAATGAAAAAGCGTTACAGAAAATGCTTGTGTGTAATGTAGTGAAACACGGTTTAAAGAGTGTAACAGCTGTCAAGGGCATTGAGCTGGTTTATGCTATAAACAAGAATGTAAATGAACATATTGCTTCTCTCATCGTGCGTATACAATCCAACCTGACGCTACCTCACGTTGTTATTTGTGTATATGTTCTATGAATTACCAGTATGTGTTCAACTAATGTTATATAGTACATGTGTCATTGCCAAACCCCCATTGTTACGTATGAAGCAGTAAACAAATTTTGTAAATGATAGAAACATGCAATCACCCTAATGCTATTAACTGTCACAACTGTCTCCCCATGTGGTATATTGTTTAGTCCAAGAGCAGAGAATCGCTTAGAGCTACAAGGCCATCTCCCCCTCCTCCCGCCAAGGCCCGCCAGGGATTGCTGGTGTTCGAGCAGCACAGCCTCACCTCCCCACATTCCTGCTGGACCCGCTTCAAGTATTTACCTCCCCCATGTCAAAGGCCGCCATAGATTGGCCCAATGAATTATGCACAACCTGGTCCTAAATCCCATCGTCTCGAGGAGCCAGAAACATACCTCTACTGACTCAATAGTACTCCAGTTCACACCGAGGTAATGGGCCATAAAGACAGTTATCCACCCCGTACCAACATATCGTAAAGTGATCCCTCACCACTTCTAACAGAATAAAGTGACAAGACAGCTCACCCCGTGCCCTCTGACATGATACCTGGACTTATGACATTAGTCCTGGTTGCGAGAGCCTTACCCAGATTCTTTAGCTCACTATCTTTCACAGAGGAGAAATATCCCAAACATATCAGTCTTTGTCCTGTCCTGGAGCAGTCCAGCACCGACATGCTAGGCAATTCTCCTCTGAACAAGAGTACTAACAGCAATCCCAGACACGTGTTTTGGTCTGGTTGGACCTCATCAGTAGGGTGGAGCTGTGCCTCTCTAAGAATAGTGAGCAAGGGGTCCATGTCTGGATTCCCCTAGTAATTTAGGGTGGGACCCAAAGCTACTGAAATTATGCATATTAACAAGGGGGGTGCTGGGAGTCTCTCTGCCAGGCATTAGTCCTGGTTGCAAGAGCCTTACCCAGATTGTTTAGCTCACTATCTTTCACAGAGGAGAAATTTCCCAAACATATCAGTCTTTGTCCTGCCCTGGGGCAGTCCACCACCGAAATGCTAGGCAATTCTCCTCTGAACAAGAGTACCAACAGCAACCCCAGACACGTGTTTCGGTATGGTTGGACCTCATCAGTAGGGTGGAGCTGTGCCTCTCTAAGAATAGTGAGCAAGGGGTCCACATCTGGATTCCCCTAGTAATTTAGGGTGAGACCCAAAGCTACTGAAATTATGCAAATTAACAAGGGGGTCCTGGGAGTCTCTCTGCCAGACATTAGCCCTGGTTGCAAGAGCCTTACCCAGATTTATTAGCTCACTATCTTTCACAGAGGAGACATTTCCAAAACGTATCAGTCTTTGTCCTGCCCTGGGGCAGTCCAGCACCGAAATGCGAGACAATTCTCCTCTGAACAAGAGTACTAACAGCAACCCCAGACACATGTTTCGGGCTGGTTGGACCTCATCAGTAGGGTGGAGCTGTGCCTCTCTAAGAATCATGAGCAACCCCTTACTCCCTATTCTTAGAGAGGCACAGCTCCACCCTACTGATGAGGTCCAACCAGACCGAAACACGTGTCTGGGGTTGCTGTTGGTACTCTTATTCAGAGGAAAATTACCTAGCATTTCGGTGCTGGACTGCCCCAGGGCAGGACAAAGAGTGATATGTTTGGGATATTTCTTCTCTGTGAAAGATAGTGAGCTAAAGACTCTGGCTATGTCTCTCGTAACCAGCCCTAATGTCTGGCAGTGGGACTCCTAGGACCCTCCTTGTTAATTTGCATATTTAAGTCACTTTGGGTCTCACCCTAAGCTACTAGGGGAATCCAGACGTGGACACCTTGCTCACTATTCTTAGAGAGGCACAGCTCCACCCTACTGATGTCGTCCAACCAGACTGAAACACGTGTCTGGGATTGCTGTTGGTACTCTTGTTCAGAGGAGAATTGCCTAGCATTTCGGTGCTGGACTGCCCCAGGGCAGGACGAAGACAGATATGTTTGGTATTTTTCTTTTCTGTGAAAGACAGTGGCCCTCATTACGACCCTGGCGGAAAGTGACTGACCGGACCGCCACAGCGTAAATAGCGTTTCCGCCATTGCACGATGGAGCAAAGTGCGGCCCATTCCGACCCATCGGGCACGAGCACCACGGCATGGCGGAAGTGCAAAGTCCGCGATGGCGGAAATGACCCCAAAACGGCCCACACCGCCGCCGTACGGCGCCCTAGGTGCACTACCGCCACCCATCCTAGCGGACACCGCAGTGAGCGCCAACCGGAAAGTACGGTGACCGTAAATATACGGAAACGGAAGTAAAAACATGGGCCCGGAACGGGAAACAACACGCCGTACACCTATAAAACCACAAAATCCACACAACCACTAAAAACACTACCCTGAGACACATCCCAACCCGTCATCCACCCTAGCGAAACCAAGAAAAATGGGAAAAGTAGCGAAGAAAGCGTGCGACCGCAAGCGGCAGGTCCACTTCTCCCGTGAGGAACTCACCGTGCTTACAGAGACCCTCCAGGAGAATTCCGCCGCCGTCTTCTCCACGCAAATGACCAGGACGGCACTTGCGAACAAGAAGGCCATATGGGCCCTGGTGGCACAGCGGGTAAGTGCGGTGGGGACCGCACCCCGCAACCCACAGCAATGCAGAAAGCGATGGGACGACCTGCGGATACGCGTCCGTAGCATACTTTCTGCCAACCGCAACATTGCCACAGCCACCGGGGGAGGATCGGAATCACCCATCAAGTTGACCCCCTGGGAAGAAATCTGTGCCTCCACCATTGGAATGGAGAGCATAGAGGGAGTCGGAGGGATGGAGAAAGGAGTGCAGACATCCGAAGAATCAGGTAGGTGGCCCAAATGAAACAATGCTAAATCCACAATGTCCAATCATGTGAAGTACCATGTGTCCACATAGTGCAACAGAAACACATGTCCAGGAGAACGTCCACACACATTGGCCTGATAGCGCACTTTAAAACTCACAATAAATACATAAATAATTAAAAACCCCAAAAACACCCACTACACGTGCAACAGGCACACCCTAACTGCAGGCTGCCAAACAACTGCACCCTCACTCCACACACAAATGAAAGCACCTCCAAGGCCCCGACCCAAATCACCCTCAGGTACCACCCCAATGCATGTGATACATTGCCATTCCAATTCCCACAGACCCATTAATAACGCTCGCCCTCCTTTACTCCACCACAGGGTCCGATCCAAACGACGAGCTTCAGGACACCCCTACCAGCACACCTGCAAAGAGGGCCAAGACCAACGGCCAAAGACCCTCCACCTCAGCTGCACGCATCAAGACACGGCAGCAGCACAAATCAGGTGGCAGCACAGAGGAGGGAACATCAACAGGCACCCCAGCAGCCAGCATGCCCACAACAGCAGCACCACAGGTCCCCCCAATGGATGCCACAGAAGGCACTGCCTCTGGTGGCAGCAGCACCATAGGTGACACCCCATTAATGGCAGCATGCTCCGACACAGAAGACGGGGATGTCGAAGTCAGATCCATCCATGACCTGTCCCAATCCCCCTGTCTGTCCCATCCCGTACACCATGAGGATACCACGCAGGGGCACCCACAAGACGACGACTGGCCATCCCCCACAAGCCCTGTGGCAGGGCAACATGAGGCGAACAGCCACTCTGTGACACCACCGCAAATGGCCATGGCCCAGCAGAGGCAACAGTCCCTCGACCAGTTAATCGTGCAACAGCAGCAACTGGCCACGCTCCTCAAGGACCATGCCGATGAATGTGGGGGCACTAAGGCAGACATAGAAACATCAACTGAGACACTTAGGGCAGAAATGGAGAGAAGTACAGAGACACTAAGGGCACAAATGGAGAGTAGCACAGAGTGCCTGAGAGTCCAAATGGAGAGTAGCACCGAGAGCCTGAGAGTCCAAATGGAGAGTAGCACCGAGAGCCTGAGAGTCCAAATGGAGAGAAGCACCGAGAGCCTGAGGGGGGAACTGCATGCGACGTCCAAAGACGTATGTGCCGAACTTGCCGCAGTGCGCCGTGTGCTCACTGAGCTCTCACAAACCCTTAGGGACATGCATGGACGTGAGCAGGCAGAGACATCATCCGTTGCAAGTTCCGTCCAGGGCAGCCCCCAACGTAGATCTGGGAGGAACCTGCGCTCCACAGGCAGGGGTGCCCCTGATACCCGCAGAGGGGGCTTGCAATAGCGACTGCCCACTGACAATGAGCATCTTTGGACACTGGTGTTCGGGGGGGAGGTAGGAGGGTGGAGGGGGTGTGTTGGGCTCACTTGGGTGGCGGGTCGATAGGGTGTTCAACATGATATCACATATGCCATAAACAATGCACGATCAACCAATGAGATGTGTGGACAATGATCTTTGTGTACTAGGCCATCATAGGCGTACAGTCCATATTGTGCATGTACCAGACACACACAGTGCCACGAGTCCCGTGTCCATGTATCAGCCACCAGGCGTGAGTGCTAGAAGCATGCATCAATGAGATGCTGCCGAATGTCACGGCCCTCCTGTGCCTCGCGGACTCCTTGAGGTGCTGCCACATCCCCACCCTCATCATGACCATCTTCAGGTGCTTGCAGTTCTGCGTCAGGGGGCATGGGCACATTTCTACGTACGCACATGTTGTGTAGCATGACACATGCCATCACCATCTTTGCAACCTTCTCATGGCGGTACAGGAGTGCCCCGCCAGACCTGCTGAGGCACCGGAAACGAGTCTTCAGTAGGCCGAATGCCTGTTCAATGACTACACGGGTACGTGAGTGGGCATGGTTGTAGTCCTCCTCATGCTGGTCCCGTGGGTTCCGGACTGGTGTGAGGAGCCATCTCTTCAGTGGATATCCGGCATCACCTGTATGTGGACGATAAACGAATTATGTGGAATGCCATTGCTACGTACGCACCCCCCCCCCCTTCCTGCCAGGTCATTGCCGCATCACATACCCCACATCATCATGCATGAAATGAGACTCACCGAGTAGCCAGGATCTGTACCCTGCGTGTCGCTCCATGTAGCGTGGTATTGTTGAGTTCCTCAAGACCATAGAATCATGGGTTGATCCAGGGAATCGGGCACAACAATGTGTAATGATCCTGTTGGAGTCACACACCATTTGTACATTCAGAGAATGAAATTGTTTTCGGTTGCGGTACTGGGCCTCCATGGCATGTGGGACGACCAATTCCACATGGGTGCAGTCGATGGCACCAAGGCAACCCGGTATGCCGGCAAGTGCATGGAATCCCACTTTTGTGTTGGTAATTTCCTGCTCCGAGCGTGGTAGAGAGATGTAGTCGTCTGCGTGCTGCAGGAGGGCATCGAGCACTTGCAATAGTGTCCGTGAGAACAGTGGCTGAGAAATGCCATGCAACTGTCCGACTGTGTGCTGGTAGGTGCCTGTGGCCAGGAAGTGGAGTACAGACACCACCTTCAGTAGGGGTGGGATGGCGGTTGGGCTATCTATCATGCTGACAAGGTCAGCCTGTGTCATGTCCACAATGGCGGCTATGGTGTCCCGGTCCAAACGGTAGAGGGTGTGGATCTGCTCATCAGTGAGGTTGAACGGATGTGCTCGGAGGCGTGGGATTGCGGGCTGCCTGCGTGGTGGTAGTGGCTGTGCTGGCGGCCCTTGCTGGCCCTGCCTTGCCCTCCTCCTCCTCCTGCGTCTCCTCCGTGCGGCCGGTTGTAGTTGGTGTTCGTCTTCTTCTTGGAGTTGGAGTACTTGCAGTGCTATCAGGTCCCCCAGGGCCAACATCGCGAGTCCTGCCGGTAGCATTTCGGAGTGGGTGTGGTTGTGGGAGGAGACTGGGTGTGCAATTTATGTGTTTTCAGGCTGTATGGCCTCCACCTGTGGTGATTCATTCCACCTGTGCAAGCTGCTCTCCCCTTTGGCCGAGCACGTCCCGCACACAACGCTGCAATTCGAGGAATGGCATCTTGCTATTGCAATCATGTATTTGTACCCGATGGCCGTGTAACATTGGTTGATATGTTCATTCGGCTATGGTCCCATTGTTTCACATACAATCTTTGCAGTCGCGAACAGACTTGTGAAGGGTCAGTGGAACGTAGTACTCGAGTAACGGTGGACCCTCATGCATCACTGTACCGAGTTGCAACGACGGCCGGGGCGTCCCATTTGTGAGTGAAGGCAGTTGCCATTTTCACACACAGCCGCACTAGATGGATTAATTTGTGATTTCAAGCGGCCACAGATGCCTTTTCGACGTGATGTTGAAAATGAGGAATTCGAAGGGCGGCGCTTTCGGTTATCAGCTAGCGGCGAGGAGATGCCCACAGGTCTGACTGCAAATATAACGTTCTATTGTTCAATGTCCTTGGGACAGGGGCCATGGCGAGGATGCATGATTGATTTGAATAGTTTGGGATGCGCAATAGCGAAGTGGACGATGAGGCCGGACGTTCCCAAATACATGTTACTTCACAACACTGGAATTACGGGCTGGGGCACAGTGGATTTTGCAGGCTGCATAACGCACAGACTCAATGGAATTCGCACATGTTATGTGAGTATGGAAACAGGCGTTTTCATTACGGGATGAGGGAATGATGAATGGATGCATGGGCAGATGATTTGATACAGTGTTTGCCATGTACAGGGCTTCTTGGAATCTGTCCGCCTCCCCTGCGCTATGTGATGCAGGGCTGCCATAGTGGGACCAGCATCTATCTGGCCTTGTTGAGCCCTCCCTGTCTCGACGCGCCCTCAGACACTTGTGTCCATGCACGTTACCAATCCCATCTGATGGATTCTGTTTTCACAGACGCATGCACAGGTACACTCGTTTGTGATGGTGTTTACATCTCGATATAGATAGTTATGAGTCGCAAGTGGTTTTGGGGTGGTGATGATCCTTTGGAGTGGGCTAGCATGCATATGGCTGTGGATTTAGTGTGATCATTGAAGTGAGTTGTTCGGATGTAGTTCTGATGGCCATTCTGTTCTTTTTCTTTTCTTTTGGTTGACAGGTATCTCCTCCCCTTTTGCCACTGCCATCTGTATGCCACTCCTGCAGATGGCTTTTACTCCCGACACCTGCTGCTTCGTGTTAATCAGTGGAGCAGCATTACGATCTTATGGGACGATCGCCAATGGGCCACATGCCCTTACGCAGTACTAGTGGCTCGGAGCAACATTTCGGCCTTTCAGCTGGACTAGTGCCTCCCCATTGGGACGGACCTGCGGTTCTGTGCGCTTCCATGTTGCCTTTTCGTACGAGAATGTGGCTCTGTGTACCATGAAGGAACAGGGCGTCACACAAGAAGTAGCTGGTCATTTCTTGCGGATGCAGCCCACAATGGTGAAATGTGTTTTGGAGTTCATGGCCTAATGGCTGTATGGGCTTGGTGAATTTGTTGTGCATTAAATTTCCATTCTGATATGGGCCGTGTAGCGTTCTTCTTTCCAAGTGATGTGGCATATTCCTATTTGGGGAGCGATGTATTGTGAGGAGATCTGCATTGGGTTCCAGCTTCGGAGTATAGTTGCGTGGTACTGTGCTGGGCGCGTTTGCCTACGAAGCCCAGTGAGGTCAGGGATGAGGGCTGCCAATATGACTGTTTGAATGATGTCATGCTCAGGGGCGGGGGATTAGGTTTTGTGTAACAGATGCCGGTCAGCCAGGTGGACTGGTGGAATGATGTGATTTTCGGAATATTGCTGGTCACAGGTGCCTGTGTTTGCGTGCGTTTCTTGGTGGGGGACTGTGGTCATGTCCATTGGAATGGCTTCTGTATTCGTGCCATCTGTGCCCTGCGGCTCCCATTGGCCCCTCTTGAGATTCTTTTGTTCGTTGGCATGCATGGGTGACTTGTACATTTTACTGGTTGCATTGTGACTTCATTACACCTACGGGGAGTTGTACTATGTGGCCAGGGAGCGGTGTACAGGCACTCAGTGGGGCCGTTTACGGTTGATTCGCGATGCCGTACTTCTCACCATGGCGGAATGGTACTTTCCGCCGTGCTTGATGGCGTTAGGTACATGTCCGCTAGGGTCGGAATTCGCGTACCCTTGCGCCATGGTGGTATTTACGGTTTGGCATGGCGCGCGCGCGCGTACTTGGTGCAGTTAGCGTTGGCGTTCACTACGGTGTCGCTAATGGCATCGTACTTTGCGGTGACGGGTCATAGTCGCACCGAGCGCTATTCGATGGCGGTATTGCATTTCCGCCATCGTTTTTCGATTTCCGCCAGGGTCGTAATGAGGCCCAGTGAGCTAAAGACTCTGGATAAGTCTCTCGTAACCAGGACTAATGTCTGGCATAGGCACTCCCAGGACCCCCCTTGTTAATTTGCATATTTAAGCAACTTTGGGTCTCACCCTAAGTTACTAGGGGAATCCAGACATGGGCCCCTTGCTCACTATTCTAAGAGAGGCACAGCACCACTCTACTGATGAGTTCCAACCAGACCGAAACTGGGGTAGCTGTTGGTACTCTTGTTCAGAGGAGAATTGCCTAGCATTTCGGTGCTGGACTGCCCCAGGGCAGGACAAAGACTGATATGTTTGGGATATTTCTTCTCTGTGGAAGATAGTGAGCTAAAGACTCTGGGTAAGTCTCTCGTAACCAGGACTAATGTCTGGCAGAGGGACTCCCAGGACTCCCCTTGTTCATTTTAAATGCAAATGAGAGCACTCTGGACCTTTCACGATACGTACACCATCAGATGTTTAACTGAATGCATTACTAGAAATGCAGAGGGGTAACTGTGCATTACTAGAAATGCAGAAGGGGAAATGTGCATTACTAGAAATGCAGAAGGGAAAATGTGCATTACTAGAAATGCAGGGGTGGAACTGTGCTTTACTAGAAATGCAGAGGGGGAACTGTTCATTACTGGAGGTGCAGAAGGTGAAATGTGCATTACTAGAAATGTAGGGGAGGAACTGTCCTTTACTAGAAATGTAGGGCAGGAACTGTGCATTACTAGAATTTCAGAGGAGGAACTTTGCATTACTAGAAATGCAGGGGTGGAACTGTGCTTTACTAGAAATGCAAAGGGGTAACTGTGCATTACTAGAAATGCAGAGGGGTAACTGTGCATGGGCAGACATTCCGAGGGGGTAACTGTGCATTACTAGAGATGCAGAAGGGGAAATGTGCTTTAGTAGAAATGCAGGGGAGGAACTGTGCTTTACTAGAAATGCAGAGCAGGAACTGTGCATTACTAGAAATTCAGAAGGGTAACTGTGCTTTACTAGAAATGCAGAGGGTTAACTGTGCATTAATAGAAATTCAGAGGGGAAAAAGTGCATTGCCAGAAGTTCGGAGGGGGAACTGTTTATTACTAGAGCTGCAGAGGGGGAAACGTGCATTACTAGAAAGGCGGGGGAGGAACTGTGCTTTACTAGAAATGCAGAGCAGAAACAGTGCATTACTAGAAATTCAGAGGAGGAACTTTTCATTACTAGAAATGCAGAGGGGTAACTGGGCTTTACTAGAAATGCAGAGGGGGAACTGTTCATTACTAGAGATGCAGAGGGGGAAATGTGCATTACTAGAAATGCAGAGCAGGAACTGTGCATTACTGGAAATTCAGAGGAGGAACTTTGCATTACTAGAAATGCAGAGGGGTAACTGTGCTTTACCAGAAATGCAGAGGGGTAACTGTGCATTAATAGAAATTCAAAGGGGTAACTGTGCTTTACTAGAAATTCAGAGGGGGAACTGTGCATTACTAGAAATGCAGAGGGGTAACTGTGCTTTACTAGAAATGCAGAGGGGGAACTGTTTGATTTTGTTAAGACTCAAATAGGAACTGTGTTGCCCCTTAAAAGAATGAGCCCCAAGCTGTTGGGGAATCCAAACACAAGTAACATTGTATTAGGCTCCTAACAAAATAAATAGCTGTCACAAAACTGAAAAGAACGATTAATTTATTTTTGCATAAGGTGATTTTATGGCATTCCCTGATGCAGATGTCAAAGTAATTTGCTTACAAAATGCTCAACATTGTGTAGACTAACAAGCGAGCTGTGGTTGCAAAACACATTAGCCAGGAAAGCAAATTAATTATTGATGCAAATCTGTACATCATGCTTGTGAACCCTGACGTACTCTGAACATCAGTGATCTATATGGAACCCATTAGACATGACAGCTGTGTTTACTAAATGCTTTTCCTCCCATTGCCCAATTTACAACCAGAAGAACAATTTAACATCTGCCCAATTGTATGGATAGGAAGAGTGCAGCGGGCATACTGCTGCACTAGGTGGCAGACCTCTGCTACTACACATTGCTGGAAAGTGGGTGAATTCCCTGATATGGCGTCCAGAGCATGGTGTGGGACTCAGGAGCCGGGTCCACGTAGGAGAATGATGGCTGGGGGCTTTCTGCTAAGAGGCACCTGTGGGGTGCATACATTGCAATGGCAACAAAGATAAGATAGCTGCCAATTATGACGAGAAGGCCAGCCAGCAGGGAGCTTTAACGATAACTGCCCACTGAAGAGCTATAAACCCTTCTTTGTCTGATGTGGCAGTACCAGTGTTGGAAGGCAATGAGGTGATAACACTTCTGTATATCCCGTGGGAAGTGATGGACAGAAGGGCGCCAGGAAATGCTCTTTGCAGCATGAGCGCTGCAAAGCGCACATGTGAAGCCCCAGAGCGATAAAAGAGAAACAAATATATTGCCGTGTTACAAGACTGCTGACTGACAACATGGGGGGAGTTCTTGGGGGGGTGCTGAAGCTCGAGGCCCCGTCCATTTGAAAGATTTGAAAGGCTCTGACGCTGTCCCTGGGTGTATCTTCCTGGGAAGTGATACAAGGATATATCAGACTTCGGGCACAAAGCAGCCAGACATTCTGCATAATGTATACATGTATATATGGTGGGTTAGTGCAGTAGAAAGATATTACGGATATAGACAAATAAAGGATGATTCCGCTTGTTCAATACATGCTTATCACATGTTTAATATGAATAGTACACACCAGCATTAAGATGCAGAGTGAATGTTGGTTTGTGCTTAGAATTAACTGTAATAAGGCACCATTCCTGCCCAGAAAGGCAGTCAAGAAAGGGTATTATACATATTAACAGCCTGGAATAAGATCAGGGGTGCCAGGGCCATTTCTTTTGGGAAGCTAAATGGCACGGGACGAGAACACAAATCATTTCAATTGCAAAATAATCCCGACAAACAAAGATGGCGACCAAGCAAATGGCACAACGTAGGGACCTTGCAGAGTTCTGGGACACGGAGTAGATGAAGCACAGCAAACCAGGCAAGAAGGCAGTTTGAAGACATGTGGAAAATGTGCGGGGGTGGTCAAAAGTGGCAGGTGGATGTGTGGGCGTGGCTCCACAGGGGAGACACAGACAAGGCGTGGGACCCAGCGAAAATGGCGGACAGTGGGAGGAGGCGCACTCGGCCTGCACGGAATGCAGGCTTTCAATGCTAAATACAGACTGCCTTCCTTGAAGCCTGATTGGCTGACGTCGCCTCCCAGGGTGCACCTTCCAAATAAAGTGCTGGCTGTCGCTATCTGCGATGGGGAATGAAGAGGGGTGGTAAAGACAAACACGTGACTATATGGCTACATCTTATCCCGATTACCGCAAAATGAAAATACTTACATTTATGGGAAAACATCTAAGCTATGCACACACACACTAATGTATCATGCACAATCACAAGGAAGAGAACCCTCTCATGCCAGAAATGCGATTCTCATATGTTTAATGGAACACACATTATGGGATTGCAGAGAAAGGAAAGAATAAAACAGGGCGCTATCTAGGCAGAGGGGCTAGAAAAGCACGTCCCTCTCTCAGAAAACTTTACCTGTTCTCCTGCGTATCAGCTTTGTGACCACTGATAGCATTGTGTGTCTTGCGATGTCTTTTCAAAGACTGATGGGGATGGGTAGGATGAGAGAAATTCCCAAGGGACCTTGGAGGTCGCACAACACAATAGAGTCTCTATAATCAAAGGGACTCATCACTCCAAGGAGGACCCCCTAAACTGAAATCTAGTTTCACACCCAGGATGACATTGCACAAACTCACCCATATCACCTGGGAGGTTTTAAGAGCCATAGCACACTTCTTTATCCTGGGTTGGGGTATATTACTTGTAGGGCATACCACCGGAGACTATACAGTGGACACTAAATTCCTGAATGATGCCTATCTAGTCATTCAGGCCTGAATGGCTCAACATGAGCTTTGCCTCAATGATGATAAGACAGAGCTCCTCATCCTGGGCTCACACCATTGTCTCAATAAACTAGATCCTGCGTTCAAGTCATTTACCATCGATGACAATACCATCAACGTTTCTAACGATACTACAATGCTAGGTGCCTAACTCGACTTTACCCTGTAACTGTCTAGACAAATTAATTCTGTAATCTCAGCCTCCGCCTACACATGCAAACTTATTGCAGCCTGCCGACCCTTTCTCACTACTGCTAATTGCACTATCCTAGCCAGAACACTCATCATGTCTAAGATCGACTACTGTAATGTCCTCTATTTAGGGACAAGCCAACGCAACCTAAATAAACTTCAGGTCACACAGAATAACGCTATTAGAGCAGCCTAAAGATTCCAAGAAATCAGCACATCTCTGACACCAGACGTAACCTATGCTGGCTCTCCGTAGCTCAGAAGATTTCCTTGAAAACGCTTGCACTCACCCATAAGTGTCTAGCTAACCAGGCTCCCATCTACTTGGCTAGCCGATTTATACCCCTCACCTCTATCCGACCTCAGAGAACCGCCCAAGCCCACTGCCTTTCCCTTCCCAATTTCAAGCTTCAGAAAGCAGCGGGATTAGTTTCCCGGTCTTAGCTACCAAACTTTGGAACACTCTGCCTGCCCCACTCAGATCAGAACCCTCCTTCCATTCCTTCAAGAGAAAATCCAAACTGTGGCTCTCTGCTCTAGACAATTCTCCGATGTAACGACCCCCAAGAGCAAAGCCAAACTGCGGCCCTCTACTCTAGACAATCCTTCTATGTAACAACCTTGCACCTTGCTGATGCCTCTGTCGCAACCTACTCCTGGATTGTAATTATGTTCATATAACCTGCATTTACTACCCTGCACTGTAACTATGACTGTATATATGTTCTACACCTATATATTATATACCTGTACTGTTCATATATTCTGTTCTCTGTACCTTTCAACTGCATTATGTTATATTATGTACTATGTAATACTTGTCCCTGTAACTTAAGATATGCGCCCAGATGCCTTTGGTGTGCTATACAAATAAAGAAATACAAATACAAATACCAGAAAACCAGACAAATTAAAACAATCCTCTGTGGAAAAAGGCTTTGTGCACCTCTTGCAAGGATAACAAGTTTTTTTTGTATAAAAAAAGGAAAAAGGTGTCAGAGGGTGCTGGCGAACCCATCTGCCATGGCAATCTCTGATTTAGTGCAAGGCAAACACAGCATTTCCAGAGACAGTTTCATCACTCGTGATGAAAACAGTATACAGGGTTCATTCGCACCCTCATTGGCTACACCCTATGTACATACTACCCCCTATGTATATACTACCAGTAGCCCAAAGTTCCTCGAGCGATTGGCTACATCAAATCTATTCCAGCCCCACAATACGTGGTCTTCTGCCCTGCCACCTTGAGTTCTGTGTACGTGTTTGGCGGGCATTTAAGAAAGCTATCCTCCCTATGGACAAAATCGCATGATGTGCAACTGGTCATTGACGCAGGCTCAGTGGATCCTTTTGAGGCCAAAGCAGCCTTCTGGAATAAAGCAGCGCTTCCCGTTATTCCAGACACGCTGGAGACAGCACAATGTCTCCCCGTCGCAATACTAGATTTGTCAGCATCACCCCTTGCACCTCGTAGTACAAATCTCAGGACATTGTGCTGTGTGCTTCCCCCTTGGCAGCAGCCGCTCCCTAGGGGCTCCACCTGGGCCTTTACAAGACCACACTAAGCAGTCACGTTGTGAGGGATTTAGGAGTTCTGTTTGTGGGCATCTGTCAGTTCAAATAGGATGACCATTATCCTCGGGGGCACTAGTGCCCTAAATCTGGAATGGGTTGTTTTCGCAACTCAGGACCTCGGCCCCAACTCCCATGGGTTTGTCCTTCGGGATGAGCGCAACCCTGCCCGTTGCTCGGCCATTCACATTCCTTTCTGGTTTCGCAGGACAGCAACACAATACAATTAATAGTTTATCTATCAGGCCTGAAGGCCTCCTTATCTTCTAACTCTTCTGGTGGGAAAGAGGGTGGGAAAGTGCTTTGGGACTTGTTGTCATGATGTGCTGCTGCTTTCACAAAGGCCTGTGGCAGGCTAGGCCTCACTCTTAATATGGCAGTGCTTCAATATTTCTCCCGATCGGACTGGGGGCTGACTGTTACGTTGATCATTCTTGTTGCTTCGTACCTATAGTCTACTACCATACACATATATACACCCTATCTCTCTGCCTACTTAAGGTTCTCTAATCCACTACACATTTGCACCCATCTTTCGTACTAGGAGGTGCAATACTTGCTCCCATCGAGGCCATCATCATCGCACTGTTGGAGTGTCTTTACGCAGCACCGGAGTATCATTTGGCACGTGAAGAACATCACCAACAGGAGCACAATGATAGGGACCAATATGGTCACCACTGCTCTGAGCCATGTAGGCGCCCATTAGAACATTGTATCGAACCAATCTTCAGCTTCAACTCCTGCTTCACTTTCCATGCCTGTCTTTTGTTTATGCAAAGCCCCTATGATGTGCAACAGGGAGACATTTTCTGCATCATTTGGGGGGACCTATGTGCAACTTGACAACATGACAATCCAATCTTCTTGCACTTGATCCCTTCAATGGCCGTCAGCAAGTCAAAGACATATCGATTCTGAAGGGTCATCAACAGGATCACAAGCATTTTGCTCTTGATTGCGTTCAATACTTGCTCTGTGTCATTCGCCAACTGGATCATTTCCCATCTGACAATTTGATGCCATTTTGCATTGGCTGCAGCCTGGACTCCAGGTAACATGAGGGATGCAAAGAAGACCTCTCTCTTGGTATACGGTTGATATTTATCTGGAATTTCTTTCAGCAGTTTTGGAGTTGTTTTAAGCTAGATAGTTCGACGTCCATTTCTGTCTTCTTAGTGAGCACTTCTTTCTTCTCTTTGTGGGGGCTGATCTGGGGGTTGCTTCCACTGTGTTGCGACAGAATCTGGTGCTTTGGTTAGGTTTGCTTCAGAGACCACAAGGATAGCTGAATGTAACATTGTCAAAGAACATGTTCCTCTCCACGGTGGTGGGAGATGCAAGTACACCAGCTGGCCTCACACCCAATAGATGTTCAAGAGTGCGGCTGTGTCTTTGCCGAGATCAAGGATGTATAATGTCTTGTTACACTTGCTGCTCATCTGCACAGGAACAGTTCTGTGGCACCAAAAACAGAACTCATGCTCTTCTGCTACATGCACTTTCATTGGCGTTTCTTTTGTTTTAATCCATGTCAGTTTAGAAATGTATGTAGCCCATACAGTGAGACAGTTCTTGTTGACATTCCATATTACTTCTTCAGGCTCAGGATGTGGGGATGCTCAGGATGTAGGGCTGCCGTGAGGACTTTGTACTTGTAAGTGACTTCAATCCAGCACTCCAACTAAGTCAATGCTTAGGATGGGATGCCCAATGGAGGCCCTTATTTATATATTTTTATGTCAAAGTTCTTTAAATCTGGATGATGAACCCTTATATAACACCCCTCTCTTTGAATCCCCCTGACCTCACTGTGCCAAGAAGTAGGTTTGTTTTGCAAATTAAAAGGTTTATTTGAAGAAGTAAACAATATATATATCACACTTTTATGAATAAAATAATATCGGTATAGCACACTTATGAATATGAACGGTAATCAGCAATGGATAATATTACAGTCTCAACAATCTCTTTAATCAGTAAGGAGTAGGAATAGGAAGGATACTGTATCAGAGAATACTTAATATGGATTCAAGGAAATGCAATAATGGGAAAAATGCAACACAGAAATAAACTTGATATGGTTTCAATAAAAAGACAAGATAATCACTTTTTCCCCAGTGACTACTCACTCCCCCCATGAAGAGATGGAAATGAGGGCACACAGGTTTCAGAAAGACAATCAATAATGCAGTTCAACCCCAGTTCCCCCAGCAAGCTTAGAGAGACACAGGAATGATTTTAAAACGGCAAAAATACTTTTGTATGTGATTGCAATGAAGTTGAAAAATATGCTAAAATGATTTTAATTCACTAAAAGAGATTCAGGATAAGTGATAGTTACTTTGGATTGGTTCAGGTCAAGACTAGCAATGATTCATAAATGATTATCAGATTGGAAACAAATTTCAGCAATCGAGAACAAGGAGCAGCTATTTTTACAAGTGTTGAAATGGAGCTAAATGTCAATTCGTGGCAATTTTTCTGCGTGCGTGAATTGCGATTACGGAAAAAGTATAGGAATTGGAATGTTATATTGGGTTTGTTAGAAATGCCACGATCTTAGCTTTAGAATGACAGTTACATTTCGGTTATAGGACGTGCTGCTCAAATGTTACAGAGGTTTTTGTGAAGGTAGATTTTCAGAAATAAAGTCAAGATTTCAAATTGACAGATTGCGCTTTACAGATTTGGAATCAACAGGATGGACACAGGATTCTATAATGCAGTTCTGGATAGGTTGAGATGGTTGGAATAAGATTACTTTAAACTAAGAGATGACTATGCACAGTTCTAGACTAGATACTCACTCCTAGGCTTGAGAATGGAAGGGGCCCCGTCAAAGATCTGGTCAAGGGTTTGGCTTCACTCGCCACTGGACAGGTCTCAGGCACTCTGGTCTGCATTCAGTACTGCACTGCGGTCTGCGACCTCTTGAACTAGATCTGACGGGTCTGGATTACAGCTCTGCTTTCTGGGTCTGGATCTGGGTTCTAGCACAGGGTTCTTAGCTAGACACAAACAGCTCAGCCCGGCTTTTGGATTTTGAGATGCCCCTGGGAAGTTTAGGGGTTAGAATCAGGTTGCAAAAGATTCTGAGGCCTGCTGAAAAGAGTTCAGCTTTTGGGATTGGGCCTTTCTGCTTCAAAGTTCTGGAGTCTGGATTCTAAGTTCTGGTGTCTGGATCTAGTCTGGATCTGGTCTGGCAGGGTGCTTCGCAGGAATCAGTTGAAGAGTGGAAAAGATGTGTCCTATCCGGGTCTCAGCAGTCCCTATTTATGTGTTTCCAAAGTGGGTGGGTAGGCTGATTCTCTATGCCCAACCATCTAAGGATTTGATAGGTTAGAGAATTCCCTGTCCCCTGACTGAAGAAAGGATCAGCGTGTCAGAATGAGTCAGAGTGATGCTGTGTTCATGGCTTAACTGAAATCCCTCCCCTTTGCTTTTTCATAGAAACTCTATTTTTCCCAAAAAACATATTTCCCAGATACACAAGTTGTTCATAATACATATACACATCACAGATTAATTAAGGCATGGCTCTGTTCAAGTCCCATGTTCCTACGAGTTTGGGTTCAGAAATGACATTTTCCAATATTCATTCTGCTCCAAATTTGATACATGCATGCATATCCTCTCTGAGCATATTACTGTAATGTCTTATGTTCATAGCAAAAACACTGCAGCTGCAATATTAATAATTCCGGGGTTTGGTCTCAGAACATCACACAGTGTCCAGCTTAGTCTTAAATCGTGAGGGAAATTTTCATTTTAAGAACCTCAAAATTTCATATTTTTATCAGCTTGGTACACTTTGTTATAAGCATCTTTATAAAACATACATTTGCCTTCAATTCAATTCACAAAAAGGATCTGGCTGCCTCAGAGGTCATATTTCCTGTCTCTCCCAGAGCAGTTGTTGACCAGTTACACCCAAATCAGCATATTCCTATTCATCCCAAGGCCCCCATTGTCTTGACTGAGAGCAGCAGGCCAGGGTGCCACTCCCCAGTTCCTGTTCACACCAGCTTGTCAATCTCTTGTCCTCTTGGCCTCCTTTGTCCAGGGATAAGATGTGGAATTTGTTTGATCAGTGTGGGAAACCTTTAACTCTGCAACCATTGTCTACAAATTGTCTTTTCTTATAATATAACCCACATTTTTAATACATACATTAAACAATTGCTTCCTTCAAGCCTTTTCAGAATATAGTTTCAAATTGTCTCCACCTCTTAGGGTTCTGATAGCAAGTATTTCTTTGGCATAGTTTGGGGTTCCATGTTCAGTTTTACAAAGAAAATGGTTTTAAAACCCCGGCTTTCTGGTAGAGGTGAGTACCGGTATTATACCCATTTTTGACAGCTGTCTTTCCATCAGTATCTTTAAAAGGGGATTTTGCTCTAATAACATATGATTCTTTGCTGATATTGTATTGATGTGGATTCTTGCAGTAGAGTAATGTGGAACACCCAACAAGAAGGTTGGATCTTTTTGGTGGTTTTGTGAGCCATGATTTTAGCACATTTTTGACAATCAAAAACGGATTTTTGAGACAGCTCTGTATTCCTTGGCAGTGATTTTGCTCTGTGAGCAGCCAAAGGATGGGTTTTGGCAGTGGTCTCCTGTGTTACCACTGACATAGGCAAAAGTTGATGCTGGCCTATTTTTCAGGTTTTCACTGCGCAATTTATGGTGATTTTGAGTGAGCAGCATGCTTTCCAGTGGCCATTCTGATGTTTCTGCTGCCAGCAATGCACAGTGATATTACAGGGCTTGGATGAGTGGGTTGATACATCCCACAAGACCCCCTCTTGCGATAGCCGTTGAGCTTTCATCAATGGAACTTTGCAAGACTGGGAGGTCCGCATCATCTCTCCGGATTCCACAAATGGTAAAGTTCAGAATCTTTTCCTCCATCAGGGGTGGATAGATCGGTTCTCCTCGTCAGTCGTGATGGGAGTATTGAGCGATACCCCGGACCCCTCGGGTCTTTGCTCCCAGTCACCGGGCCGTCCTCCTTGGTCAGTCTCCGTGGTTTCCAGTCAACTATGGGTTATCTCTCCTCGGATGACAAAGCAAAAACATATTCGTATACATTTCCCCACCACTATTAATGTAGTGGGGCGGACATATACATTTTATAAATCAGGAGACATTTGCATTATTGTATTTTATAGACTCCTTGTGGAATGGTTTTAGAGTTGGAATTTTATTGATCTGGAGTGGCCCCCTCTGGGGTTCCAGAAGGCTCCTCCAGTTGCTACAGAGTGTGCCTAGGATGGCAACACTTTAGCTGATTAATATGGACCCACTTGTCTTCTCCTTCTGCTAAACTGCCTTTGGGGATGCGGATCTTGTAGGCGACTGGTGAGATCTTGGGCCTCATTATAACTCAGGCGGTCCGGAAATAATGGTGGCGGTAAACCCGCCGCCACCGTTGTTTCCGGACCGCCTGATCCCGACTCCTGCAGGTGGGAGGTGATGTTCCCGCCAGGTCTGACCTGGCGGGTTTAACACCGCCCGCCTGCAGGCGGACGAGGAAACACTGGCAGCATTACGAGATGATGCCGGTGTTTCTATGATCCCCATTCCCATCGAGTCCCATAGGACTCGATGGGAATGGGGATTAACACCATTCCGCCTCCGTGATTCCCAGAAAACCGGGGTTGTAATGCCCCGGTAATTCCGGGAATCACGGAGGCGGAATGGTAAGACGAGTCCGGCGGTAACCAGGCGGTTTTTCCGCCGCGGTTACCGCCGGACTCGTAATGAGGCCCCTTGTCTACAATTTCAGGTCCCTTCCAGGTAGGCAGAAATGTTCACTGTTTGGCCTGGTTCCTTTGGAAATTGTATAGATAGACCCGGTCTCCTACATTGTATTCTTTCCTGGTAGTCTTCAAGTCATAGTGGGTCTTCATGCTATCGGCTGATCTTTCTAGATTTCGCTGAGCATAAGCAAATGCATGTTGAAGGTGGTTTCTTAAATTTTCAACATACTCATGAGTTGTGGAGGCATTGATCAATGTCTGCTCTTTGGTCCTGTAAAGCAGATCCTGGGGAAGCACCATCCTGCGTCCAGTCATCAACTCAAACGGTGACATTTTAGTTGCAAATGAAGGGGTAGATCTGATGGCCATTAGGACAAGAGGTAAACGAATATCCCAACTTGGCCCAGAATCTGCCACAAATGTTTTCAATATGCTCACAATGGTTTTGTTGTAACATTCCTCTGCACCACTAGAGGCTTGCCGGTAATCAATATGTAGCTTCCTTTTAACCCCAAGTATCTCCCACATCTTTGTCATTACTTCGCTGGTGAAATGGCTACCTCTGTCTGACTCAATCCTTTGGGGTAATCCAAAACGCGAAAATATGTGATTGATCATCAGGGCAGCTGCTGTTTCTGCCTTGCAGTTTGGGGCCGGGAGATATTCCACCCATTTAGTAAATAAGCATGTGAAGCCCGCGTGGAGGAAAGGGCGTGCTGTTAACTGCTGTTCGGCTGGAGGACTGGAATCTCCTTCACTTACCTTCATTGACTGAATCTCTGTCACCGCTCCGAGTCGCGTAAGTCTGTCAGTGCACATCAGCTGACAGCAGTTGAGGAGAGCGGGACGCGAAGCAGGCTGATTTGTACTCTCACGTGACACGAGTCACGTGACATCCAGAAGTCACGCCCCCTTGAAAATCCCATTTAAGCATAACAGCGCGACCCTTGTGGCGTGAAGTCTGCGTGGAGGAAAGAGCGCGCTGTTAACTGCTGTTTATGGCTGGAGTCGGCGCGATCGGCTGGTAAGTGTATACTAAACACCCAAATTCTATTTCTTAAGTGGCTAGAAGTTTCACTTCCCTGATCAGCTACCACCACCAATAGATAAGATGGATACTGCCAAACCACGTACAAGACTACAAGAGAAACTAGAAGAATCTGTAGCCTTGAACAATAGACTGACATCACACGCAAATACCAACCCTCTGACAACTATTTCATCTATAGAGGAGAGGCCCAGATCAGTTAAAAATAAAATGAATATCGTTCAGAAACCTGAGATTAAAGATAAAATCAGTGTTTTAACACTAAAGCCACCCGATGAACACATCCATTCTACCGTTGGAAGTACTACAGAGCTGACATGCATATTACCAACTGAAACTTCATCCAAGGTGAAGTTAACAGAAGCAAATTTTACAGCAGCTACAGTATCATCAAGTCAAAGAAAAGCCCAAAGCGAAAAATTACAAAAAACAAGATCCGAAGATTCCTGTATTACTCCATCATTACAAGAGAGAGTAAGGATAGCAAAACTGCATTGGCAGTCAACATATTTTCCAACCAATTGCATCTGTGATAATAACATGCAGTCTTTACCCATCAGGATAGCACGCCTGTCTCTTGATATTACCGAGATAGATGCAATAATGGACTCCCAAGAGAAAAGAAATTAGGTTTTTAAGGGAATCCGTCCAACTGCACAAATCAATCAAATAAACACGTCAATGCCGATAGCACACAAAGAAAGTCAAATAACATCAAAAACACCCATGGAAAAATTGGATAATCATGCAAAGAACTAAAGATCAGAGACTCTTGAATCTTTATCCATAAGCACGCACTCTGAGCCGATGAGGGATTCGTTCAAATCCCCACAGAGACTGCCTACCACGATGTTAGACTTGCAAAATACCTTGGTTGCAGTACTATCATATGCAATGATTCCATTTCTGAAAATTCAGGAATCCATGGTTGACGCAACAAAAGATCAAGCGACACTATTAGCGATGATTATGACGAAACAGACTCAGTTTGAATCATTCAAAAATGCCATACAAGAACAAATGAAATATGAAGCAGAATCGTCCAGGACATGGCAATCACGTCTAGCAGACATGGCAAGGGTGGATCGCATTGACAAACAGAATCTAATGGAAACAGTGTCAATTATAACAAACAAATGAATAGATGAAAAAGCGAAAAAACAACTACATACGACACCGCAATTCCAAGCAACAACGAAAGAAACACAAACTGATGAAAAAAGTTACATCAATGGCATTTACATCAACCAGACAACACAGTATGAAATGCAATCCTTCACGATTGAAACAAATAATCCCTTACTTTCGTTAATCCCAGGCACTAATGAACCACCGATGTGCACACCATTCGATATATTCGACCTATCCAAACGAGGAATGGCAGGCCAAGATGCCTTGAATAAACCAATTCATAAAAAAGCGATCAAGAAATCGCAAACGGGGTTACGTGCATTCCTGAGAAAAATGCAAACTATTCAAAAATCATTAGGCGACAAAATACAGCCAATTAACCAATGAATTGAAACCAAGAAGATAGTGCAAAAAGAGCTAAACCCAACTCTGGTTGCATCAAAGATATCAAATCCAACACCACAAATCGCTAATCAAGTATTACCCGAACCATTGGATGAGTTGATAACAGAAATCAACCTTGATGCAACAAACTTGCCAACAACTAAGGTCCCTGTACTACGAGAGTTTGACTAGTGAGGAATCGTCGCAGGACAATTCAATTTCCATAAACTCACACGATGACGCACTGATAGTTATCGATGAATGCAATGAGACATCCTTGGGCACCTCAATAATTACGCAAAGATCGGACGAACAACAGCACAACATTTCTCTCACATATTCATCGGTATCAAACGATGAAACATGGTTATCTGCAGAAAGGCAGAAGAGTGCAAAGAAAACTGACAGATCATTGCCTGCTGGAAGTTCTCCCATTACAAGACCTAAGTTCCAGAATCCACTGAGCTCTACGCATGCCTATAGAATAGCTTTGTTTCAATAGACACTAACTACAGAAGTGCCGGTGATGCTAAACAGATCCAACACTCTACGCTTATTCAAAACCATACCTCAACTTAAAACAATTGGATCGGACGATATTGAAGTAATCATCTTCCCAGACAAGAATCATATGGAAGAAGCTCACATAGATTTCTACACAGAAGAGACTATGCAGCAGGTTCTAGCGGCAAACCATCAATTTGAAAAACTCAGATTTAAAACAGAAGACATTTTTGTAACCAGAAGGATGGCGGAAAAGAAATCTAAGAACATTGCATTACTTGATCAAAATATAAACAACAAAAAAAAGAACGCGAAACAAATGGAAGTAAAAATTGGAGAGATTCCACACGTACCCCGAAACAAAGACATGAAGCTAAAAGAGACAACCAAAGCCAAGTGCCTAGGAAAACATATCTATAACAACCAAAGAACAAAGAAGCTGACACAAATAAGATCTCCCTAACATCATGGAATACAAGGGGTCACAAACATCTTCTGGAAAACCCATCTACAATTCTTGCAGAATCAGAAATAATCTGTCCACAAGAAACTTGGTTGACTGAAGAGGTTCTTTGTGACGGATACATGACCTGGCTGAATCCCGCAATATCTTCAAATAAAGGCAGAACGGCATCAGGAATGTTAATTCTAATGAAAATCAACGCTACGTGGTCAATAATAGCAAGAAAGAACATCAATCCTTGTGCGCAATACATTACTATTCGCATGCCAGCTAACAATCCAGCACATAATGACAACAGTGCGACACAGTGTTTACATAATTGTTGTATTTCAATCTTTAACATTTATTGGAACCCTACTGCGATTAGCGACAACAAATTAATTGACGCTGTTTGTGAGGAAATTGATTCCATCGCGCTTTCTAATAACGGTAATGAATTTATCATAGTAGGTGATTTTAACATCCATCTATCCAATAAAGAATGCCACAAATGCACTCCGCAAGAAATGTCGCCTCGTGCATGTAAATGGTTGAAGGAAATGAGAATTCGTAATATCACTCTAACTGACCAACCAACGAAAGCAAAAGGATTACCATTCCCGACCTGGAAAGGTGAAACCTCCACCTCAATCATCGACTATATATTTGCCTCTGAAACCTTGCAGAAACTAATAATTGCAACCAATAATATATCACATTGTGCTAGTGACCACCACCAAATTTCAATTTCCTGGATTGCTCAAAAAACTATCGTGGAGCAAATACATTTACCAGAACTTGAAGTATTGAATGGGCTGAATTAGCTAAGAATCCGAAGCCATCAAGTATCTGAACTGCTTTCTACTTTTCAAGAGGCCCCACTGAAAGACCAGGTAAAGTTGAATTATGGATGGATTCTGGAAAAATACAAACACATTCAAGTTAAATCTACGACCAAAGCTAATTCTTCTTATGGCCATCAATACAATCTAGAAATTAAGAAAAAGAAACAAGACCACCAAATGAGACTATGGCAATTGAAAAAAAGAAATAACCTGATTTTGAAAACCTAATAAAAAAAGAAAAACAAAAATATTCCAATTTCCTAAAGGCAAACAAGACGATGATGAAACAAACCGACGCTGAAGCGATTTTGAGGGCCTTACAAAAGATAGCTGTACTTGGAATTTCAATTGCGAAGTAGACGACTTAACAACCAAAATCAAAGCCCTAAATCCATCCAGAGGTGCCAGGCCCTGATGGGCTGTCAAATGCAATCCTTAAAGCAACACCAGAAGAATGGGCAAAATGTCTTGTTCAGCTGCTACATCTTATAGAGAAAAGAAAGGAGATCCCTTTTACCTGGACAATCACTATTCTAATTCCAATCTACAAGGCAGGTGACCGAAAGAATCCGGGTAACTACAGACCAATAGCTCTATTAGATCCGCTGGGAAAACATTTTGCAAGCCATCTACAAAACAACTTAATAACTGGGCAGCAAACAACGAAAGGCAAGTGAAAAGACAAACAGGGTTTGTTACCAAGATTGGAACCAATGTAAACCTATTGCTACAGAATATGGTAAAAACAGAAGCAATCATAAGAAAACAACAAGTAAATGCACTTTTCATAGACCTGAAAATGGCGTTTGACTCGGTAAACAGGCATAAGCTTTGGGCAAAACTAACATCATGGGGTTGCCCTTCTTGCATTCTAAATCCAATAATTCAATTGTACTCAAATACATCTGTCCGATTTCGCCTAACAAATTAGGGTAAGGTCATAGAATCCATTCCGACTTGGAATGGGTTGAAACAAGGATGCCCTCTAGCCGCTTGTTCATATAACTTATACACCAACGATTTTGAGGAACAAATACAAAATCCAAAAGCAAATCCACCGAAGATTAACAGTGAGTCAATCCAAACACTAATCTATGCCGACGATATCATCATACTTGATAAAACTACAAAAGGCTTACAAGAAATCCTAGACAGAGCACAAGGGTACATGCGCGAAAACGATCTGCAAATTAACACATGCAAAACAAAGGTAATGAAACTTTTTATGCAGAACCGGAAAATCCCACAGCCCACAAAAATTCTGCTAGAAAGCCAAGAAATAACCACAACAAAGACAATAAAATACTTAGGTGCTTTGATCAGTTCCTCAAAAAACGAAAAAAGAATGGTGCAATCACATTGAGGCCAAGGCTAGATCCCTTGCAAGACAAGGGAGGTTTTTTCACCTGAAATACGGCATATATTCAGCAAAGGCTACCATCCTGTTATATAAGCAAAAGGTAGTTCCGATAATAACTTACGCCAGCGAAACTTTAGTAGATCAGAAAGTTATTAATTGGCCTTACCTTGAAGGGCTATACTGGTGGAAGACACTAGCCCTCTCAAAATCATTCCCAATAGCACGGATACGATTTGAACTGGGATTACAGTCAATCCAATCTATAGTTACATGGAAGTAGATGGATCTGTATAGAAAGATAATCTTGGATGACAAGATTCCGTCAATGGAAATATTAAAAGAAAAAGAACAAGCTCTGCAAACCTCAGGTCTTTCGACATGGACCATAAACATAAAAAGAAAAATGCAACTAGAAGAAATATCGGATTAAATGTTGATCAAGAGACCTCAGCAGGCGAAACGAAAATTAAAAACCAATGATTGGATAAAAACAGTAGAGATCCAAACAACATATAAACACTACCTTAAATGTGATAATGAGGTAAGAGCTCTTAATGAACTACCCCATTATCTAATTCAATTTCCAGACAGAATGATTCATGATTTATTTCTATGTTTCCGGCTGAACATATTACCAACCCGAGAGTATCTAGCGATGATAGACAAAACAGACATAACATCCCCGGATTGTAGATTTTGTAAAGAAGACCAAACAAAAGAAACTTTATTTCATCTGATCATGGTGTGTCCTGCGTTGAAAGAAAAGAGAGAACTCTACAGAGATTTTTACAAAATCTCGAAAAAAGTGATGACGACCGAAGAAAGATGGGCTAATTTACTTCAAGGAAACGACCAGTGGCTTATTATTACAATAATTAAATTCTGGACCAAGATCACAAAAGAGACTTAATGGACTGAAACAAATGAAATGTAAAAATATGTGAAAATGAGAGAGTATCATAAATGAAAAGTTTGTAAAATCAAACAAAACATTTTAATAAAAATTCCCCCTAGAGGAGCGAATCACGGGTCCGATAAAGTCGACTTGCAAATCTGACCATGGCAGTGTCATCCCCCTCTTTTGGAGAGGCACACGCTGTGTGAGGGATGTTGGCTGAAATTGTGCACACACAAGACACCCCTTCAAGTATTGGTCGAGGTCCTGCCCCATGTGTAGCCAGTAAGCAACCTCTCTTAAGATTTCAAGTGTTGTATGAAACCCCCTATGACCGGCTGTGGCCGCATCATGGGCATGACTTAACATCAGGCTTCGGAATGAGGTAGGGACCACCCACTGATCATGGCCAGCTAGGGATTTCCTTACCAGCAAACTCATTACACGGTAGGCGGTGAGCCATGGCGCTATTAGCGCCATGGCTCATGCCGGTAAAATACCGGCACCGCCTTGGCGGAAAGGGGTTTTACCGCCCCATTCCAAGGTTGGAGGGGCGGTAAATCCCCCTTCCGCCATTGCCCTTCCCCATTCCCATTTCTGCCCCATAGGGCTCTATGGGAATGGGGAAGGCGCTAATTACGGCACCGCAATTTTGCGGTGCCGTAATTAGCTCTGAGGTCCCTTAGCGGGTTGGTTTTTAACGCCTGCAAAAAGCAGGCGTTAAAGCACCAACCCGCTAAGGGACCTCGTAGTACGGCGGTAAGGGTTAACGGTCACCGTTGCCATTAACGGTGACCGTTAACCCTTACCGCCGTCCGTGTAATGAGGCCCACTGTCTTGGATTCAGAAAAACTTTGGGCATTTCATCAACGCTCTGAGGTCCTCTTTCCCAATGTAATCGGTATCCGTTAGGGGAAAGTTCTCAGGGTCCTCAATGTGTTGATAAAACTTACCAATTATTGGATCCCCTTTTTGAGCCGTAATCAAATCAGCATCTGGGGTCTCCTTACTCCATTGTGCAGTTGAGAGATCATTGTGAGCATTTGTCTGGGACCTAGTGATAGCAGTGACCTGGATTTCCCCCAACAGGAACTCGATCTCTATTAGATCCCCTTGGATGGCCCCAGTTTTGGCCAGCTGATCAGCTAAGTCATTTCCACTTTTGTCTGGTCCCTCTACTTCGGAATGACCCTTGATCTTCTTCCAGTAGATGGTCATCCCATTCGAGGTGACCAGATCATCAATATTTTGAATTAACTTCCCATGTTTCAAGGGTTTGTTATTAGCACATAACATGCCTCTGGTTTTCCAATTAACCAGGTGCTCCACGAACCCGTTCCGTACATAATCTGAATCTGTGATTATGACCAGTTCGTGGAGTTGATGTTGGACAGCAGTGAGGATGGCTTGATGCACAGCCATCAACTCTGCCACTTGACTACTTCGGGGACCAATCTTGTACCCAGTGGAGGGTTCTGGGGACACATTCACCCATGCATTCCCTACGCCGGCCACAAGTTCTCTTTCCCCATTGTTGTCAACATGGTAAGAGCATCCAGCCACATAGACAGTGGGCATTACCTCACACTTGTCTTCTTGAAAGACTTTGTGTGGGGGAATTAAGGTATGCCTCCATGTTGTCCTTGATTTTTATACTTTCGTCCTCGAGACAGTTTTCTCTAGCATAATCATGTAAGTCAGCCAGACCTTGTGCGAGGGGCCTCTTCAGGAAAGCCTTGCATTGACAGAATCCAGGAAGTAATTCAGGAATTACTCACATTTCCGGCCCGTATTCTGTCACTTTGGAGATATTGCAGAGGCTGGTGTGGAGTCTCCACCATGATGTGTTCCCCCTGGATAAACGGGCGGTAATTCTTCAATGCCCACACCGTTGCCAGGAGTGCCTTCTCAAAATTGTTGAATTTTTCCCCCACAGAGGATAAAGTTTTACTCGCATAGGAGATTACTTTATTGAGCTTTTCATGCTTTTGGTATAATACTGCAGTCAAGCATGTATTAGAGAACCCTGTCTCCAAGAAGAACTCCTTGTTTCTGACAGGGTAAGCTAGGCAAGGCACTTGTGAGAGGCTTCTTTTGAGTAGTCTTACTGCCTCGGATTGTTCTGGACCCCATTCCCACTTGACCCCCCCTTCAAAAGATGAATCAGGGGTCTGGTGATCTCTGCGTAGCCCTCAATCAACTTTCTGCTGTAATTAGTCAGTCCAAGGAGGCTCCTTAGTTCCCGCAGAGTTGTGGGGTCTTTTAGTTTCTGGAGTGCTTCCACTTTCTTTTCCTGAGGACAGAGACCCTGAGGAGTAATCTCATGCCCCAAGAAATTAACACAGGTTCTACACCACTGTGCCTTCTGAAAGGAACGTTTTGCTCCGGCAGCCCTCAACTGGGTCAGAACATACCGGATCTCCGCTATGTGTTCCTCCACAGTTGAGCTTTTGATAAGGACATCATCTACATAAGCCACGTTACCCCTCGCACCCAGGTCAGGCATGGCCTTATGTAGAAAAATGTTGAACTCATTGCCGGAGTTGAGGTATCCGAAGGGAGTCCGGGTCCATGTGTACTGCTGGCCCCCAAAGGTAAAAGCCAGCTTGTATTGGTCCTCCCTACTGACAGGTACAGTCCAGTATCCATTGGTCAGGTCCATTGCAGTGAATACCTGTGACCCCTGGATCTGGGCCAGCCCTTGGTCAATGTAGGGAAGAGGACATCGGGAAGTATGGACCCATTTGTTGAGCTCCCTAAAGTCGGCGCAGAGTATCCACTGGCCGTTTGGCTTCAATATCCCCAGCACCGGATTATTGAAGGTGCTGTGGACTGGACGGATTATCCCATGGGACTCAAGGTTCTTAATGATTTCAGTCAGGGACTCCATTGATGCGAGAGGCAAGCGATATTGCTTCACAAACACTGGAGTCATACAAGGGTCCGTGGGAATTTTTGTTGTGTGGATGTCGGTGCGACCACAGTCATATGAGTCCACCGCAAAGAGATCTTGAAAATCCAAGAAAACTTTTTTCAACTTTTGCTTCTGCTCCAGAGTCACACAGGCATCAGCTAGGTTGACTCTCTCTTCAACCATCTGACTGAAGCCTGGAAAGACTTCTGGTTTTGCTATCTCAGCGGCCTCCTCCAGCTGGGTGGAGAAGTCCCTGGTCAGAGTGCTGATTTGGACTAGTGGCTTCAGGTGGGAAAGGCAGCCCTCATGGACCTGGAAAATCACCTCATCCCTCTTGAAGTCACAAGTCACATCTTTCTTACCCTAAGGGCAGGAAGTTTAGACCAGAAAGTTTCCCCCATGCCGGTTAAAGATCCTGTCTGGTGTTGTGTTGTCATCACTGTTACTGTCAAAACAGTCCTTGGGGTTTGGTCCTAACAGTTAATTGCCTAAATCAATAGAAACATGTTGGTCAATAACCGCCATTCCACTAATGGTGCCTGCGGCTAGAGTGATAGGGCCTCATTACACGGATGGCGGTGAACCATGGCGCTATTAGCGCCATGGTTCATGCCGGTAAAATACCGGCATCGCCTTGGTGGAAAGGGGAATTACCGCCCTATTCCAAGGTTGGCGGGGCAGTAATTCCCCCTTCCACCATTGCCCTTCCCCATTCCCATTTTTGCCCCATAGGGCTCTATGGGAATGGGGAAGGCGCTAATTACGGTACCGCAAATTGCGGTACCGTAATTAGCTCCCTGGTCCCTTTGCGGGTTGGTTTTTAACACCTGCAAAAAGCAGGCGTTAAATTCCCCAACCCGCAAAGGGACCTCGTAGTAAGGCGGTAAGGATTTACCGGTACCGGTAAAATGCCGGTACCGGTAAACCCTTACTGCCATCCGTGTAATGAGGCCCATACTCTTTAAGTCGCTGTTATCCACCACTATGGGAATGGTGTCATGTTCTATATTGACTAATGGGGTTGGGTTTACCCCCAACCCTTGCTGTTGGAGAGAAGCATTCAGATGGATATGGGCATCAGGGTTTTTCAATTTCTGTCCTCTTTCACTTCCAGGGAGAATTGTCGGGTCCTTTCTGGAATGGTGACTTCCTCTTCAATCTGAATTTCAACTGCATAAGGTAGCAATTGAGCTGACCTAAATGCTTTCTCTGGATCTTCAAAGCCCGTGGGATTATCCGCTAATCGGGACCAAGCCTTGAAGTTTATTAGGTCCAAACTAATGGCAAAGTGATTGAGAATGTCACTTCCTAAGTAAAAGGCGGTGGTGACGTCTCGCACGACACAACAATTATGGACTATGCTCTTGTCGCCTATGGAGATTTGGAGCATACACCTGCTTGCTAGGAGATGTTTGGAATTGGACGCTTCCAGATCCATTTCCCATTTGTCTATGAGTCTAAATGTGGGGATGGCTGGATCTTTTGGGAGTTGGCGGAACATGGCTTCACTGATGAAGCTCTTACCGTTGTTCACACACACTCGGGCGAGAACAGAGTCCTTCCCTTCATTTAAATGAATTGGGATGAACTGCTCTCCAATTTGCTGAACATCAGCCAGGCTCTGAGCTGACTTCACATCTTTCTGGACTATAGGAGTGGGAATGTCTGATTGTGGATTGGTAAAGAATTTCAGAGTGTTTCCTTCCAGTGTAGAATACCACCTTAAACTGGAAGGTAGGTTGATTGTCAGAAATAGAGAGGACCCCCCATCACCAGTCTGTTGTCCTACTGCTATTACTGTCACATCTGGAATTTGGTTGTTCTGGAAGTGAAATTCTACTTGGTCAGATTTTTGTTCAACCATGTGGCATGTGCTGTTTAAACTAACATGGTTCACACTCTGTTTCAATTGTATGGGTCGGCTAGTCTGGGTCCAGAGGACCTTGTTTACACAATCTATTAGGGGTGACAACCTTCTCAGGAGGTCATTCCCCAGTAAACAAGGGGTGCCCTCTGGAGTCACTACTATGACCGGGTGTTTCACCTTGTGTCGCCCAATTTTAATGTCCAAATCCGGAGTCCCCTCAATGGGAATTTCCTTCCCGTCAAAGTTCTGAAGTTGTCCAGGAAGAGAGGTGAGAGGAATTTGGTAATTCTCCCCCCCTCCCTGAATTCAGTTCATCAAAGGCCTTTTTGGACAGAAGGGTAGCTTGGGATCCAGTGTCCACCAGTGCCAAAATTGTACCCTGCCCCTGTACTTGAACCGGGGCATAGTATCTTCCCTCCTTCTCCGCAAGGGGGCACAGAAAATGCACATTTTTGGACAACTGGTGGGCTAATTTTCTGGTTTTGGACATTGAGAGAGGAGATTTGGGTAGAATTCGGTGGAGAGTCTTGGGAATTTGAAAGAAAAAGTTGGCAACTGGAGATAGAAGAAGTTTTGAGTTCCCCTGGTTCCGGTTCTGGGCCGCCCCCTCCTTTTTGGAGGCAGTCACCAGGATGGGTTTGAACCATGGGATTCTGTTGCTGTTGGTTCTGGGATAGGATGATGGGCGGCGCTAGCTCAGTCCCCACATCAACCCAGTCTGGATGTGAATTCCTTGGGACCCATTTTTCTTTTGGAGGAGTTCACCCATCTCTGAAGGAGAAGATCCTTTTCCCAGGATCCTCTGAGGATCCCTCTCCTTCAAATTGGAAGATTTTTACCTCCTCCTCAAAATGGGTCTGTTTGCGTCCTTTGTTTCTCCTACCCCCTCTCTGCTCCTTGGGTGGCAGACTTTCAGGGGTAGGAGATATTATTTCCGGTTCCTGGGTTTCCAGGGGCTGTTTACAAGTGGGGAAGGAAGCTTCCTCCAAGGCTTTGCACTCCCCTTCCCCTTGTGCCTCCTCCCTGGGAACCAGTGAGTTATCGGGGTGCTGCCCCCGTCATTGTTCTGGAGCACCAGGTCCAGAGTTTGGGGCATTCTGTGCCGGCATGCTCATCGGAGGGTTCTGCCAAGCCCTCAGCATGCAACCCAGATTGTGTGCCATATTTTGGACCTGGCGCTCAAGCTGTGAAACCCGCTCAGGCTGATATGGGGTTCTGCTTTCTCCCCTGGGCTGATCCCGGGAAGGGTAGCTATCCCTCCTATGGTAGTACCCCGGGTTGGGAAGATTTGGGTATCCCTCCACCCTTGGCCTCTCCTCTCCCGATTAGGTTGTCTGGGCTCAGGAAACTGGGGAAAGAACGATGGATGATTTTGGGGTTGGAAGATTTGTGTATACCTGGGGAAAAAGTTGTGCCCAGGATTTGGTGAATTTCTGCCCTCCTGGGGATAGTTAGGAGGGAAGTTCCCTGGGTTGGGTGCTTGGTTGGATCCCCCCCCCTTTGGCTGGAGGAGTCCACACATAACCCAGGATGGGTCGGTTTCCCTTGTAGCGGGGGCTTACATAGTCAGGGGAGTGGGGACCCCATTTGTGGGACTTCCTCCTTGACTCCCTGTCTGTGACTGGCCCGAGGGCCTTCTGGGTGTAGAATTATTCTGTGCAGGCAGGTTTTTAGGCCCCTCCATCTCCAAATCTAAAATGGGGGCAACCTTTACCTCTGCCACCTTAGCAGCGGCAGGGGTGCTGGTCGGTTTGGGGCTTTTCTTAGCATTATTTGTAATTTCTATGGGCTTCTGCACCTCATAGATTCGGGTGGCCTGTTCAATGACCCAGTCTAGTGACCTTTCCTCATGAAAATCTCTCACTAGCTGGGTCATGATGTATTTGGGTAAGGCATGGAAAAAAGTGTTAACAAATTCTTTGCTATCCGTGCGCACCCTTTTGGTAGTCTGTGCAAAAGCACGCTTCAACTCCTGCACAAATTCTTGTGGGGCCTAATCCTCCCCACATTGTAAATTGTAGGCTGCCTTGCGAGTCTCTTGGGGAATTCTATGAACAGAAAAGTGCTTTAAGATGGCCGCCCTATATGTGGACCATCTTGAATGATTTTGATCCTCCAGCCCCGCAAAGAAACTGGAGTATTCTGGGGAGAATGTCCATTTGACGTACTGAATGCAGCTACTGCTGTCTTTCAAATGGAAAGTATCCATCATTTGCTCAAAGAGCTCTAAGTGTTCCCACACAGAATACTTGGCGTTCTTGTGATAAGGGGTGATGACACTCTTTATTGCCTTAATCTGTTTTAAGGGGTCCTTCAGCAAGGCCCTTTTTGCCTTATTGGCTTTCTTGGTTCGGGTACCCCTGGTCCATTCATCCTCTGACTCAGAGGCACTGCTCCCAGAGGTGCCCGTCTGATCTTTCAGGTTTTCCCGGATTCTGCAAGCCTGGGAATGGCTGACAGAATGTGGGGACCTAATCTCTTGTGTCCTGGGACGCTCAGAGGAGTCTTCAGATTCCTCCTTGCTGCCAGGATTTGAGGGGTACCCCCCACTGACCTAACTGGGCAAAGGTTTTCAGGATGCCCTTAGTGGGCCTACTCTCCTGGGGTTCCCCACTAAATTGCACTGTACTTGGGTTCCCATGCCGGATACCCGCCCATCTATTCCTGGGAGGTACTGGCCTATGAGCCCCATACTTCTGACTGGATAGTAATCTGCCCTCCCCGTAGCCCTGGGCTCATGTGCACCAGGGGACATGGGGGTGGCAGAATACATGGACTGGGAGAGATGAAGGCCTCTGGTACTAGGGATCCTGAAGTTATGCTCAGGTGTTTCCCTTTACCAGCGAACCTCATCTCTATCAGCCCCTGCTTCCTGTTGCCATGTAAGAGCCTGAGCTTTCTGCTCCTCAATCAAGGCCTTACTCGACTCTATCAGTCTCTCTTGCATGGTTACCTGTCGTTGGAGCCTATCATTGTGCTGACAGAGAGCCTAATTTTCCCTCTGTGCTTCCTGGTTGGTCCTGGAGTACTGGGCCAGTCTTTGCTGCAGGAGGGTTACCTCCTGAGCCCATCCCTACTGGCCTGATCCTTTCTTGCCAGAGTATCTTTCACCCTCCTGGTGTGCTCCAACAAGTTTTGATGCTCTTTTTGGAGATCACCCAGTCCCTGGAGGGCAAGGTGATTTTCTTCCAGCTTCCCTTTTAAGTTAAAGACATCCTTGCCTAAGGTATCCCTTTCCTGAGTAAGAGCCTTCCTCTGTGCCACCAGGTCGTCCCTCTGCCTTTGAAGGGCACCAGCTCTCTGGCGCTCCTCATCAAACTCTGCCTGGGTATGCAGGTCTTTCAGAAATAATTTGTTGCACTCTGCCGTCTCTCTATCCAGGTGGATTTGCAGGGTGGCTACCTGCTCTGTGCATGCCCTGTTGAAGTCCGGTTGTTGCTCCAGCTTTTTCTGGCTCTGCAGTAGCGAGTCCAACCCTTCTTGATACTCCTTCTGCAAGGCCAGAATTCTGGTATTCTGGTCTGCCCTTTCCTGTTGCAGGATACCCATATCCTCTTTTATTTTAATTATATACTGCCTACTATCATTTTCTGACTCCTGGCTCCTCTGCAGCCTCTGCTCAGAAGAGTCTAGATCAGATTTGGCCTTCTCTAATGCCAAAAGTTGCCTACTTGCCAGATCTTGGCCTTCAGCACATTTGTCCTGTATGGCTTCCATATATAAATATAAATATGCCGCTATCCTGACAATCATGTCGTGCTCATCATTGGCCTAAGGGGCCATATATAGTTCACTCAGGGCCACGTGTAAGGGACCCTGATCTCTCCAGATAACTAACCCAGTTGCAGTGACCTGTTGTGTGATCGCCTGCAACCAGGCATTCTGGTCCTGCTCAGTCCACTCACCTCTCACAAATAGCTTATGTAAAAGGTACTCTCTAGCTTTCTCGATGTCTACCAATGTCGCCATTCTGGAAATTGATTTCCTTCCTGACTTACAGAAGTTTATTATTTTATTTTGCAAAACAGACCGTTTCCTGAGAGCGTTCCCTTTTGAGGGGTGCTTTTACAACGTAACACAGCGTGGTAGCCCAACAGGATTTATGTATCCTGATAGTTAGCACACTGTATTAAGCTGCACAAGTGGTAGTTCTAATCCAGAAGTCCCGGCTACCGAGCCCCCAATCTGTAAGTGACTTCAATCCAGCACTCCAACTAAGTCAATGCTTAGGATGGGATGCCCAATGGAAGCCCTTATTTATATATTTTTATGTCAACGTTCTTTAAATCTGGATGATGAACCCTTATATAACTCCCCTCTCTTTGAATCCCCCTGACCTCACTGAGCGAAGAAGTAGGTTTGTTTTGCAAATTAAAAGGTTTATTTGAAGAAGTAAACAATTTATATATCACACTTTTATGAATAAAATAATATCGGTATAGCACACTTATGAATATGAACGGTAATCAGCAATGGATAATATTACAGTCTCAACAATCTCTTTAATCAGTAAGGAGTAGGAATAGGAAGGATACTGTATCAGAGAATACTTTATATGGATTCAAGGAGTGCAATAATGGGAAAAATGCAACACAGAAATAAACTCGATATGGTTTCAATCAAAAGACAAGATAATCACTTTTTCCCCTGTGACTACTCACTCCCCCCAGTATGCAATATGAAGAGATGGAAATGAGGACACACAGGTTTCAGAAAGACAATCAATAATGCAGTTCAATCCCAGTTCCCCCAGCAAGCTTAGAGAGACACAGGAATGATTTTAAAACGGCAAAAATACTTTTGAATGTGATAGCAATGAAGGTGAAAAATATGCTAAAATTATTTTAATTCACTAAAATAGATTCAGGATAAGTGATAGTTACTTTGGATTGGCTCAGGTCAACACTAGCAATGATTCATGAATGATTATCAGATTGGAAACGAATTTCAGCAATTGAAAACAAGAAACAGCTATTTTTACAAGTGTTGAAATGGAGCTAAATGGCAATTCGAGGCAATTTTTTTGCGTGCGTGAATCGCGATTACGGAAAACGGGTTGGGTTTGTTAGAAAGCTTAGGATCTTAGCTTTAAAATGACAGTTCTAGGACATGCGGTTCAAAAGTTACAGAGGTTTTAGTGAAGGTAGATTTTCAGAAATAAAGTCAAGATTTCAAATTGACAGATTGCGCTTTACAGATTTGAAATCAACAGGATGGACACAGGATTCTATAATGCAGTTCTGGATAGGTTGAGATGGTTGGAATAAGATTACTTTAAACTAAGAGATGACTATGCACAGTTCTAGACTAGATACTCACTCCCAGGCTTGGGAATGGAAGGGGCCCCGTCAAAGATCTGGTCAAGGGTTTGGCTTCACTCGCCACCGGACAGGTCTCATGCACTCTGGTCTGCGTTCAGCAGTGCACAGTGGTCTGCGGCCTCTTGAACTGGATCTGACGGGTCGGATTACAGCTCTGCTTTCTGGGTCTGGATCTGGGTTCTAGCACAGGGTTCTTAGCTAGACGCAAACAGCTCAGCCCGGCTGTTGGATTTTGAGATGCCCCTGGGAAGTTTAGGGGTTAGAATCAGGTTGCAAAAGATTCTGAGGCCTGCCGAAAAACGTTCAGCTTTTGGGATTGGGCCTTTCTGCTTCAAAGTTCTGGAGTCTGGATTCTAAGTTCTGGTCTCTGGATCTAGTCTGGATCTGGTCTGGCAGGGTGCTTCGCAGGAATCAGTTGAAGAGTGGAAAAGATGTGTCCTAGCTGGGTCTCAGCAGTCCCTATTTATGTGTTTCAAAAGTGGGTGGGTAGGCTGATTCTCTATGCCGAACCCTCTAAGGATTTTACAGAATTCCCTGTCCTCTGACTGGAGAAAAGATCAGCGTGTCAGAATGAGTCAGAGTGATGCTGTGTTTATGGCTTAACTGAAATCCCTCCCCTTTGCTTTTTCATAGAAACTCTATTTTTCCCAAAAAACATATTTCCCAGATACACAAGTTGTTCATAATACATATACACATCACAGATTAATTAAGGCATATCTCTGTTCAAGTCCCATGTTCCCACGAGCTTGGGTTCAGAAATAACAGCATTTTGCGCTTTTGGTAGGTTTCCCAATATTCATTCTGTTCCAAATTTGATACATGCATGCATATCCTCTCTGAGCATATTACTGTAATTTCTTATGTTCATAGCAAAAACACTGCAGCTGCAATATTAATAATTCCGGGGTTTGGTCTCAGAACATCACACGGCGTCCAGCTTAATCTTAAATCATGAGGGAATTTTTCATTTTAAGAACCTCAAAATTCCATATTTTATCAGCTTGGTACACTTTGTTATAAGCATTTTTATAAAACATACATTTGCCTTCAATTCAATTCACACAAAGGATCTGGCTGCCTCAGAGGTCACATGTCCTGTCTCTCCCAGAGCAGTTGTTGACCAGGTACACCCAAATCAGCATATTCCTATTCATCCCAAGGCCCCCATTGTCTTGACTGAGAGCAGCAGGCCAGGGCGCCACTCCCCAGTTCCTGTTCACACCAGCTTGTCAATCTCTTGGCCTGGGGCAGGGGAAGTCTCCTTTGTCCATGGATAAGGTGTGGAACTTGTTTGATCAGTGTGGGAAACCTTTAACTTTGCAACCAATGTCTACAAATTGTCTTTTCTTATAATATAACCCACATTTTTAAAACATACATTAAACAATTGCTTCCTTCAAGCCTTTTCAGAATATAGTTTCAAATTGTCTCCACCCCTTAGGCTTCTGATAGCAAGTATTTATTTGGCATAGTTTGGGGTTCCATGTTCAACATTACAAAGAAAATGGTTTTAAAACGCCAGCCTTCTGGTAGAGATGAGTACCGGAATTACACCCATTTTTGACAGCTGTCTTTCCATCAGTATCTTTAAAAGGGGAGTTTACTCTAATAACATATGATTCTTTGCTGATATTGTATTGATGTGGATTCTTGCAGTAGAGTAATGTGGAACATCCAACAAGAAGGTTGGATCTTTTTAGTAGTTTTGTGAGCCATGATTTTAGCACATTTTTGACAATCAAAAACAGATTTTTGAGACAGCTCTGTATTCCTTGGCAGTGATTTTGCTCTGTGAGCAGCCAAAGGATGGGTTTTGGCAGTGGTCTCCTGTGTTACCACTGACGTAGGCAAAAGTAGATGGTTTCCTATTTCTCAGGTTTTCACTGCACTATTTCTGGTGATTTTGAGCGAGCAGCATGCTTTCCAGTGGCCATTCTGATGTTTCTGCTGCCAGCAGTGCACAGTGATGTTGCAGGGCTTGGATGAGTGGGTTGATACATCCCACATACTGATGCTGGAATTCTAGCATCAGGATCTCAGGACTAAGGTTAAACTTACCAAAGAGGGCTGCTTTCCAGGTTGTATCACTGTTGAACGCGGTCTAAAACAAGGGTGCGTCCTCGCCCCTTTTCTTTTTAATTTGTATATTTTGGGGATTATGAAAGCATTAGAAGGTACAGGGGTGAATCCTCCGATATTGGGGCATATCATTATACAGTACCTCCTGTATGCAGACAATCTTGTCCTGGACGATTACACACCCATAGGACTCCAGAGGTCACTGTTGAGAGCCCACAAGTTCTTCAAGGAACTGGGTCTGGAAATCAGTGTGTCCAAATCCAAGGTTTTGATGCTGAATCGAAAAAAGAATGGATCTGGGAGGTCTCAATTCATATGGTATATTCTGGAGACCAGACTAGAGGTCAATTCAGAATTCAAGTACTTGGGAGTCACCATTGGTTCTAAATGTCCTGAACTAACAGAGTCAGAGGCTATCAGTCAATACGCATGCTGGTCAGCAAGTATGGGCATTTTTCTCTGATTCCCGCTTTATACTACTATAAGTATGGGTGTTTCTCTCTGATTCCCGCTTTATAATATTATAAGCAAGTGATAGTCCTGAGACTTACCTATGGCGCAGAAACTAAAGAGGCAAAAATATATTGGGAAAAGGAGAAGGGTTTCTTTTGGAAATGCGCATTGAGCCTCCCAGGTGGAACTCCATTGGCTGCAATAAGACATATCTTGGGTATTACTTCGTTAAAGTCCATGGTGTAATGGAAAAGTATTCTGTTCCTGCGTTGTATTCTGTCCCCCCGGCAGCAACCTTGTTCAAGGATCTTAACCTCCTGCTCAAGCGGGGAAACTCTGTTGTATTTGAGCAATGGGTGAACTCTGTCTCCCCCCTGCTGCTTAAAAAACCAATCGAAGAGTTGGAATATAACCCAAATAAGGTTAAGAAGGTCCATCTGGAAGTGGACTGGATTGGCAACAGAGCGAAACTTGTGGGTTATAAGATATTTGACCACTTTACAATGGATATTAAATTTTACAGCGTACCTCAGAAGTGCTTGTTTAGACATGCCTCCCCCTTTTTGAGGAAATGTTGGTTGAGTATTAAATTAAATTTGTTTTTAACTAAAGATGTGATAGGGAGTCGTTCTGGCCTGCCACAAACTGAACGTATGTGTCGATGCTGCAGGGGTGAAGTTGAAACCCTGAAACATTTATTTGTGGACTGTAAAACACTGTTGGGGCTCCGTGAGTAGAGTTTTAATGGTTATTTTAGTACTCGCCCATTTTCATCTTGAAATAATGTATGGTATACTTTGTTGAATGAGCTTAACGACAGATTACTAATTATTGTTTTGCATTTCTTCACGCTGCTTTTACCTCTGTTTGAAGTTTCACTGATGTAGCTATTTGTTATTATATGCTGAATATCTTGAATGTGTGTAAAGTTTCATGTTAACTAAATCACACAATAAATAAATAAATACATTATTCATTGAAACCCGCCAACCCCTCTTCCGTGCAGCTCACTATCGCTTCCTGCCATCTGTTTGATACAAACAACACACCGTCCATTTTTAGCAACGGTCGAGGCTTACATTGTGCGTCTTTATCGGTCGTCGCACACTTTTCTTCGTCTTTGTCCATCAGCACAACTCGTACTCTGCGAACCCTACACAGTGCTAAATGAACCAAACACTGGGCATTTAGATATGGCATTTCTTAGGGCACTAACATTTTGGGTGCTCCCTACACATGGGGATCAAGGAGCACCCATAGCAGCTCCCATTTGCCCTCTGCTTCCCAACTTAGTGCACTTGGCTGTACCATACGATACAGAATTCTGGATGGTGCACATCAGACATTCGAATGCCACCCATTCATACTGTTCATATTCCCTTTCTACATCCACTCACTTTTCTCTCTATATTTCCATTGCCTTGTGACTGCGTCAATTACCCGTGTTTGTTGAACATTTTTGAGGTTATGTCAGAGAACATCAGTTCGAACTGTACCATCCCCGAAAAGATCTTCGTTTTTATACACCCCCTACATCATCCTCCCTTAGTATGCCTTAACCATATAACCTGGCTGAGTGTGTAAATGCTGAAACCTAAGATAAAGCAGAGACCAACATGTTATGTTATGTTATGTTATTGGGCATTTGTATAGTGCCTTTTTTTTTACCACTGTATGATCTCAAAGCAAAAAATCCATGCCCTACAATAATTGCACAACCCAAGGAACTTCTGCATGTTCTTAACCGTCACTGGTTGGGGTGTGCTGTATTCTGCTGCTGCGCGCATTGCTGTTATTTTCTTGCTATCGACAGAAATGAGTTGACCGAGATATAGTACTTCCTGTTGATAGTACTGCAACTTTGCCTTGTTCACTTTTTCCCCTTTGTCAGCCAGTAACTTTAATAGGGTGATGGAGTCGTCCCTGCACTGTTGTTCATTGGCACTGCACACTAACAAGTGATCCACATACTGAATACCTGTATGTTCCCCAAATCTGCATTTAGAACTCTGTTAATGATAGCGGCGGACTCACAGTACCCTCGGGGAAGCTTTGTGTGTTGGAATCACCTCCTGTCAGGTGTACACACTCTAAGATATTGCGAGTCAGGATGCAAGGGAACTGAGAAAAATGCATTTTTTCAAATCAATGAAAGTGAAGCAGGTCACTGTGGTGGGTATATTTCACAGTATTGTCGCAGGGTTGGGCACAACCAGAAACTCAGCTTGCCCTATATCGTTCAGATGGTGTAAATCCTGAAGCACTCTCCAACTAGATCCCTTTGATTTTTTTTATAAGATCTATGGCTGTGTTGCAGGGAGAGTTAGAGGGTACAATAATGTCTTGGTGTAAGAGTGCAGTGATGGTGTCATTTATTCCCTCTTCCGCTTCTTTGGACAGGGGGCACTGCTTTACTCGGGGAAACTCTGCTGCCAGCTTCAGGGTAATGTGTACTGGTGCGACACTCCGTAGTCCTATGTCACAGGGATTTGTTGTCCACAGATTGTCAGGTCCCTGTGCTAAATCATCTCGGGCAAAGGATGGGATTCTTTCTGCCATGAAAATGAGATACAGGGCCTGGAAATATTGTATCATTATCTCGCATGGAACACACACTGCTAGGATCATTTCCCCCTCATCATCCTTATACTCAAATAAATCACTGTCTGTCACTTCATTTAGAGGTTGGGTTGGGTCTATACACAACACTTTGCACCACTCTCCTCCATCTATATCTGTCCCTATCAGGACAACTCTCTCCTTTGCCACCAACACATCTTCCAGATCTAACATGATTCCTCCAGGAAAGACCACATCTCGGATCTCAGAAGGCAGGTCCACTGGCTACCCATTAGGCAGAGGATCACCTTTAAAATACTCTCCCTCACCCATAAATGCCTCCACAACCTTGCTCCCCCTTACCTTGCCCAGAGGATCTCATGACCCACCTCTGCCAGGCCTACTCGATCTGCCTACACTAACCTGATTTCTACACCCAAGACCTGCAGAGTATGTGCAGGTGGCTCTAGCTTCCCAGCTCTAGCATGCTTCAAACTGGAACGCCCTACACACGCACCTCATGGCGATTGACTCTCAGCTAGCCTTCGGCAAAGCCTTAAAAACAAGGCTGTTTGTCTAAACCCTCCTTCCATGATCGCTTCCTGCCATGATCGCTTCAGGCATACAAATGTCATATGTAACCACTTTCCACTTTCTATCTCTGTAACTAAGTAGCTATGTTTTCTATGTCTACACAATCTTGCGTGCATACACCTTCATGTAACAGTGCCTCGATGTCTATGGGCTGCAGTGCGCTCTACAAATGTAAAAAATAAATAAATAAATAGACCCTGCAACATGTTCTTGGGGCTCTGCTGGGCTGAATAAAAAGTTGGATGGTACTAGCCAGAATTTCTTGGTCACTTGGGGCACTGTACTCAACAACACTGTGACCACATAGATAAACAGATTGGGGTACACTGGTATTCCTCAAGCTGCTGTCTCACTTCCCAGTGCATGTATACCCACCATTTCCCTTATTTGGCACATTCCTGGGATGGACCACACCACTCCTTTCTCAGTGAATGAGATAATCACATTCAGCTTCACAGGGCATGTTGTCGAGAACAACAACAGGGCCTGCACTACCTCAACTTTGATGGTAAATTCATCTGTAAATGGAACCAAATTCACTGCCCCAGAGAAGCCCTGCGTGTCCATAACTTCACCTGACAAAGGGAAATGCCCCTCGTTGAACACAATTTTGTTGCACCTGTGTCTACCATGAAAAGAAAGGGTCTGGCCCTCATTCTGAGATCGGAGGTAAGTACCAGTATTTTCTGGCATGGCGTAAAGTACAACACCGCCCTGGCATCAGACCGCTAATTGCAGCCCATTCCGACCTCGCGGACACGCGCTTTTCGCCATGCCGGAATAGTATCGAGCGGCCTGCCGCTAAACGACCCGCAAACCCCCTACCGGCATGCTGCGACATGTAAATAGCAACACCGCCTTGGAAGACTAGCGCCAGTACATAACAGTGACCGTAAATTATGGATACCGTAAATTACGGTCACCGAAAAAAAGGAACTGGAAATTACGTCATCGCACAGGAACGGGAAGGAGAGCGGGGGCCATCTTTAAAAACACAATCCATTGCCATCCTCATCCGCCAGCACCCTTTGGAGCAAATCAGACATTGGAAAAGGACCAGACGACTCCCAACATGCCGAAAGCACCAAAGAAGGCAGCGGACCGCATCCGCAAGAGGAGATTCAGCCCAGAGGAACTCCAGGCCATGGTAGACTACCTGGCTGAGCATGCAGATGTTGTTTTCAGCAGCAACATGCGGAGGGAGTGTATCCTCCGCAAAAAGAAGATCTGGGCTAAACTCGCCCAGAGGGTGAGCACCATAGGAAACACCCCCTGCACCCCCAGGGACTGCAGCAAGCGGTGGGATGACCTGCGGGTCCTCCTCTCCAGCAACCGGAGCCAGGCCATGCAGACGGGAGGCGGACCAAGTACCCCTGTGGAACTAGTGCCGTGGGAGGAGACGTGTGAGGCTTTGATTGGCACAGAATCGATTGAGGGCGTGGGGAACATGAAGTGCAGGGCAACAACTTCTGCCGAAGGAGGTGAGTGTTCACAGTGTACACTGCCAAAGTCCATTGAATGATTCAAACTGCCCCAAGGGCCATTGAAGGCACCTTCTCGTGTTGCCCTCCCCCCATCCAACCCATCCCCCCATCCAACTAATGCAGAGGCAAGTGCCACGCAATCAAGGGCCAAGAGCGACTACATAACGCACATCAACCATAGTGCATTAACTTGCACATCCCATCATGCACACTGTGCAGCCGGCTCGGCATTGTGCCAGCCAAACTGCACATAACCAGGCCACGGTGAGTCACTCCCAAACATGCATACATGACATACTCATGCACATGTACCACTGCCGTAGCTACACCCAAAAGTCCACAAACTGCGATCGATTGAAATGTAAATGCAGCCATGTATGCAAATAGGACATCTTGCAATCACTCATGTTGTCCCTCTCTTCTACCCCCACAGGCACTGACCATGACAGCGCCGACCCACAACCAAGCAAGCCAAACACCTCCAGGGGCAGTGGCAGGGTCAGGCGAATCACTGCACCAAATACAACAGCCCCCCTGGCTCTGGAAAGGCCACTGGATGCTGCCCCACCACAACCCATTCAAGCATTGGCGCCTGCCACAATGCCAACCCCAACATCGGTGCAGTCGAGCATCTCTGGGGAGGCTGCTGCCACTGGCCCTGACGAGTATGCAGACAGCCCGTCAGCCATCTGTGGGGCGTCCGAGGAGGAGGACCAACACACAGTCCACACCCCGCAGCCCTGCATTGTACCCCTGGCCTCATGTAGTGACTGTGGAGATGTACCAACACCTGTCTGTAGTCCTCCAATCGACCCGCAGGTGTATGATGATGATGTCCCAAGTCCACCGGTGCAGCCCTCAGCCGAGCATGCAGGGGCAAGTGGTTTCACCAATGGTTTCCCATCATTCGGCACACGTCGGGTGAATCAGCTCTCAGACCTCATAACGGAGTTTATGGAGAACAACCGCCAGGCCCGCGTTGAATGGCATGATGGACTGAGGGAAATGAGGCAGAATCTCACCGACTGCACCAACCGGTTGTGTGACACTCTAACTAACAGCACAACCCGTCTGTGCCACATCCTTGGCCGCATAGCCAATGCCCTTGAGGCAGGCCATTCGAATACCCAGCCAGAGCAGGTGGACACGGCCACATCCAGTGAGGCCACACAAGGCAGCCCAGCAAGGCGCACTCGGCATTCAATGAGGCGCAGGGACATGCCCCCCCCCCGGGCCAGGGGAGCAAGGAACAATAGTCATTGCTGCCACATGTGGCCTTTAAGTCCTACATGCCACCAGTGCTGTGGAGTTGGGGGGGAGGGGGATGAGGGTTGAGTGTTCGTTGTGCAGTTGGGGGGGAGGGGGTTGAGGTTTCGTTGTGCAGTTGGGGGGAGGGGGTTGAGGGTTCGTTGTGCAGTTGGGGGGGAAGAGGGTGATGGTTTGTTGTGCAGTTGGTGGGAGGGGGGTACTGCAGTTAATGTTCACACTATTTACTTCTTCACAATACACTATTGGTGTTACAAAGTTGAACAGTTGTGGACATTCATCATTGAGCATGTGTATGATGACGACTGACAGTGCATGGTGTACAAGTATACACACTTCCAGTGCCCTGTGTGTCCATGTCATGCCACCCTCTGCTGACTTGTGTTCTGGACATCTTGTCCGCTCTTTGTATGGCCCATTACACCAGTCCAGCTTCGCCAACTCATATGTGCCTTACACAAGCCAGGTAGCTGCCTCATCTACACGCATGCACGGGTATGGCCAGTGATTTGGTGTACCCTGGGCCTGTTCTGTGGTTTACTGACAGGGGTCATGTACCATGGTGTCAAGGGACAGCCACCAACACCTGCATGTCTAGCCAATTGAGGTGAGTGTTTGAACTGTCATGGTGGGGAACTGAACTTGGCTGACATGGCAGGGTTTCACTGATGGCCACACACACATGTCCATGGATGCATTTTGCCCATTCATGGCCCCAATATGTGTCCAATTCAATGGAATGCTGTGGGGGGGTGCGTCTACAAGATGGTCCACGTACAATGAATGGCATGGTCATCTCGTGGTAATGGCTTCGTTGATGCATGCAGCAGTCCTGATGTTCGAACCATGTGGTGCTGTGTACTGTGTGGATTCGTATTTGGGTGTGATGGATGTAGTCAGTGGCTCATGGTCATCATCCTGCTCTGATCCATACTATGGTGAATTACAACACTCCTATGGGTGTGCCATGCCGGTGACATGGTGGGGTATCCCTGCTGCCCTCAGTTCAATCCACTCCCAGGGATGTGTCTCCCATGTGGTGCCATGCTGGGGGCTGCCACATTGTGCATATGCAGTGTGTCGACCTATATGCGCGTACGGTTGTGGTGGCTGCCAGTGGTTAGTGCATGTGTAGTGGGATTTGGCCTTGTCAGATGGTGGAAATGTAGTGTATTGTGAGTGCCTTACTACATCGATGTGGGACTCTGTACTCATGTGCCGTTGCACTGGTTCTGTGGCGGGTTGGTTGGTGGGGTGAATATCGCACAATGGCTTCATCATTTCCGCCCAGTTGGTTCATGCAGTCACCCACCTCATGCCACCAATGCACTGGCATGACACAGTCAGACAACACACCAGGCAGCCGGGCACGTCATCCTGCATGTCGCCCCATGTGGCACGGTAGCGTGGTAATCAGCTGGGTCATTGAGTAATCAGCTGGGTCATTGAGTCATGAGTTGTTCTTTGATATCGTGCCCACCCATGTGTGGTGTTCTTGGTTGCATTGCATTCCGTCTGCTCGCAGGGGGAATGGTATTGTTTGCAGTTGCTATCCGCCACCTGCATGCCATACTGGTCCACCTACGACACGTGGGTGCTGTCAGGGGCACCAATGTCATTTGGCACGTCTGCAGATGCATGGGGGCCAACTTTACTGTTGTGTCTCTCCTGGGTGGTCCATGTTGGGGATTGGTGGGCCCTTGTGTGCTTGGGGAGGTGATACAGCATTTTTTTGGTGTCCGTGTAATGGACGGTTGTGACATGCCATGCATGGGCACCACTGTGTCCTGGTAGGTGCCTGCAGCATGGGTGTGGGGCACAGGCCACACCGTCTCTAGTGCCAGGATAGCAGTGTGTATTTGTATGCTGCTCGCTTATCTCAGTATGTCTCAGGCAAATTATGGTGGTGACGGTGTCACGGTCAAGGTGGTCAGGGGTGTCTATCTGCTCAGGGGTTTCCTTGAGTGACCGGACATGCTGTGTGGGAATGGGGGCTGCTGGGGTGGTGACGGAGACTGCACTGGTGCTGCATGAAGGGCCTGTCTCCCCCTCCTTCTCCCACTGTGTCTCCTCAATGGGGGGGGCCTGGTATTGTTGGTGGGGTTTTTGTGGTTGTGCCCTTGCTGGTTCTATTGGTGTCATCTTGGTGTGGGAGGGGGTGTGGTGTGTGGCTGAGTTCCTTATCTGCTGTGGCAGACTCCATTGCCTCCACCTGTGCTGATTGTGTGCACCTGTGGCTCTGGAACCCACTGCTCAGGGTTCTTTACTCCTTCTCTGAGATGCCTGTATGTACACCATGCCGGTAAGGTACTTTACGGGCTTGAGGAGGCTGTAATTTACATGTGCTCCGGTTTACGCCATGCTGCTAATTTCGGCATGGTGGGGCACGCACGACCCAAGACCGATAATTACGGCATCGTACTTTACGGTGCCGTAAATAGTGGTCTGGTTGGTCGGAATAGCCCGTAGTGGTCAGCGATGCCGGTAATCGTTTACCGGCATCGTTTTTCCCTTACCTCCAACCTCTGAATGACCCCCTTTGTCTCCTATCTCCACTCCCACCAAGGATTCCTCTTCTGGGTTGGCAGTGACTGACAGGACTGGGCATGCTTAGACTCTTGGTGGGCTGTCCTAATCTGGGTATGTGTTTGTCCCCAGGAAGACAAAAATATTTCCCCCACCACACCTGCCCTTGGTAGTGTGTAACGGTGCCATCAGGGATTGTATTACTGTTGGGCACCTGAGGCACGGCATATGCTGGCCGACCACTAAGTGCTGGTTTTTGCAACTGCAGATACTGTGGAGGGGTACTAGGTTGAGCTGTGGGTCGTGGAAAATCATACAGGGCTACTGGGGGCGAAGAGGCATACAGCTGTTGGTATGGGTCGGGTATTCCTTGTGAATACGGGGCCATCTGTTGGTTATATGCACCCGCTGGCCTACTCCTGCAATCTCATGAGAAATGTAGCACCCCTCCCCATGTCCAACACTGTCCTGTATTTCCTCCCCTAAAGGCCCATTCCTCTGAAACATCCCCATGCTGCTCTGTACCCTGAAAATGCACCTCTCCCCCGTGGATACCCTCCATGGTGCGATCCCTGATATTGCGGTTGAAACATACCATTGCAATGGTTGCCACCTCCCAATGCAGGTGGCATTCGCATGTCAGCCTGGACTGCCCAGTGCTCCGTCTACGTCTCCTGCAGCGCTGCTATTACCTCCCCTTCTACTGAAATATTTGCTTACTTCTTTTGTACTTGTTTTGCATCCTCTGTTTGTACTCTCTGTGCCGTTTCTCTTTCCTTCTCTTTCAACCGTTTGCAATAATGTATAGTAATAGACTGTATCTCCGCCCACCCCTTTTCCTCAATCCCCACAATCTTGTCAAGTGCCTCTGCACCTCATTGGGAGCCCTTTTTTAACCACAAAATAGAAGAATGGGATCAACCAATCCCTTGACTCGCCCATTTCTGCCCTCTACCTCTCTTGAGTATGTAAAATGTACTGGGCAGGATCCTCATCATCAATTATGGTGTGCTGCATTACTGACTGGAGGGGCGTGCAGCACAGCCCACACTCAGGCCCTGATGTCATTGAAATGGCTCTGTCATGACTTCAATCCACTAAGCACACTCCAGGATACCCTGCTTTGGCACAAATATCATCTGGTTGATCTCCTAATATCACAACAAATAAACTTTTGAAATCACTCACTGCCAAGTTTCAAACGTGTAAATCTATTTCCCCAACCCCGGGGTAAGGGAACAGCAGCGCCTTTATCAAATTATTCTTGTCCATGTGTGGTCATGGTACAAACTGTGCCCTTCCTGGTCCTTTGTGCAAAACTGGGAACTGTGCCCCCACCGTGTTTTTCACATTCTTTTTCTCCACCTGCTTTCCTTTGGGCACTGCCATGTGCCCATATTGGTCTCTCACAGATGTTCCACCCATGGTGATATCACGGGTGGGGCCTATTCTCCTTCCACCTCATCCACTGTATCCCACTCTTCTTCCCCTGGCCCGTCTCCAATCTTATCCTCTGACTGCATTGTCCCATAATCCAAGATTCCTGTCCGCTGTCTACCCTGCCCCTTATCCTCCCTCTCAAAGTAAACATCCCCAATAGCGGTAATATCAATTCTGAACAATATGTCTCCTATCCTCTGTTTGTCTACCCCAACTGGTGCATTCTGTCTATCCCGTCTATGCCTTCTCAACCCTGCCAATTCCTCCTGTGTAATCCTTAACACATCTTCCAATTCCTTTTGTGGCTTACGATCTAGGCCCCCTGTTCTTGGACGCGAGCGGCTGCAGAATCTATGGGATTCAGAAGATTCTAAAACTGTGCGTGTGAGGACGGAGGGGGCAGAGTGGTTGCGGGCAGAGGGACATCGATTGGATTTGTGTATCCTGATGCTGCATGTGTAGGGTACCAGCCGAATGGGGACTGCTGTGTTTCATCACTGATGGGGCAGGAGTTCCTGAATGGAAGGGGTGGAGGGTGTGGTCTGTGTTGGGACACACGCCAAAGCTGGTGATGCCACTGTCGTCACATTGCCAGGTGGAACATCTTCTAAATTCTCTTCCACATTTCCAAAACTTCCTTTTTTATTATTATTATTATATTTACCTTGTCGTTGCGTTGCCCCACCCCTTCCCATTCTGATACCCACATCTGTTCCCTTCGTCCCACCATGCCACACGTTCACACGTCGCTCCGGTCCTGCACCAATACACCCCACACTCTCTCTCACACACTCCATTCACACCAACACTGAACTCTGCTCCAAAAATTCTACACAACTAACCTGGACCCCTCCCTGGTCCACACCAATACAATACATGCACTATGCTATGGATGGATTTTAGTTGCAAGAAGCAGCATCTCAGGATAGCCTCAACTATAGCATATGCTATATTGTATTATCCATGCACTATGCTATGGATGGATCGTAGCTGCAAGAAGCAGCATCTCAGGATAGCCTCAACTATAGCATATACTCCAGTGTATTATGCATGCACTATGCTACAGATGGATCTTAGTTGGAAGAAGCAGCATCTCAGGATAGCCTCAACGATAACATATACTCGAGTGTATTATTCATGCACTATGCTATGGACGGATCTTAGTTGCAAGAAATAGCATCTCAGGATAGCCTCAACCATAGCATATACTGCAGTGTATTATCCATGCACTATGCTACAGACGGATCTTAGTCACAAGAAGCAGCATCTCAGGATAGTTTCAACTATAGCATACACTCCAGTCTATTATTCATACACTATGCTATGGACGGATCTTAGTCACAAGAAGCAGCATCTCAGGATAGTTTCAACTATAGCATACACTCCAGTGTATTATCCATTCACTATGCTATGGACGGATCTTAGTTGCAAGAAGTAGCATCACAGGATAGCCTCAACTATAGCATACACTCCAGTCTATTATTCATACACTATGCTACGGACGGATCTTAGTCGCAAGAAGCAGCATCTCAGGATAGCCTCAACTATAGCATATACTCCAGTGTATTATCTATTCACTATGCTACGGATGGATCTAAGTTGCAAGAAGCAGCATCTCAGGATAGTGTCAACTACAGAATATACTCCAGTGTATTATCCATGCACTATGCTACGGATGGATCTTAGTTGCAAGAAGCAGATTCTCATACCAGCCTCAACGATAGCATATACTCCAGAGTATTATCCAAGCACTATGCTACAGATGGATCTTAGTTGCAAGAAGCAGCATCTCAGAATAACCTCAGAGATTGTATATACTCCAGTGTATTATGCATGCACTATGCTATGGATGGATTTTAGTTGCAAGATGCAGCATCTCAGGATAACCTCACCAACTGCATACACTCCAGTGTACTATCTATGCACTATGCTGTCGATGGATCTTAGTTGCAAGAAGCAGATTCTCAGGCTAGCCTCAACGATAGAATACACTCCAGTGTATGATCCATTCACTATGCTACCGATGGATCTTAGTTGCAAGAAGCAGCATCTCAGGATAACCTCAACGATTGCATATACTCCAGTGTATTATTCATGCACTATGCTACCGATGGATCTTAGTTGCAAGAAGGTGATTCTTAGGCTAGCCTCAACGATAGCATATACTCCAGTGTATTATCCATGACCGCTCTGGGACATACAGTGCTGGCTTTTAGTAAAGAATTGCTCCACCATCACATTACTGCTAGGATTTTGCGCTTCCACCCCACCTCCATCCACATATGCGGCCTTGGAAGCTGCGAGGATCATCTGATAGAAGAGATAATTACCTGGGTTCTGCTATGAAGGATAAAAGTCATAAGTGAGGTGTGGAAACCCCATGCACTCCTGAGGTGGCGTGTCTGTGATCCTGCCGTAGAGTGTCCTTGATGGAGAGTCTGCCCTGCTCGGGCTCCACACACTTTAAACTGTATGTTTTCCTCTGAGATTTCTATTTAGAGAATAGGAAATCCTTTTAAGAATGTAAGTTACTATATAACTATATTTGAAGTTTCTTCCCCCATATGGCTAACACTGTTTCTTGCCGGTCACCAACTAATTGCTAAAACCATCTACAAGCAGTGATGGTGTGTGCATTTTTTCATAGACTTACAATTTACAAATGGTCCTTTAGCGTAGCATGTACAATCCAGTAGATGCCAGGTCGACAACAGTAAGCAAAAGAAATTTCCAACACAATATGATCACTTTTTTCACAATGTAAGCCATCATTGTCACTGTACACCACTTTATCATCCCTATGCACACAATATATGTCAGTTATTTACCACTGTAACATTCATTTCAATGCAAACTTGAGAAATATATGCCATATTGACATTTTAGGAACATTCAAGTTGACTGTGTCTAATAATGGCAGTCTGGCCATTTGAAGACCAACAACTTTTTGACTGCAGCCATTAATGTCAGTAAATGCTATAGTAAGAACACATGTGCTGAGTAAGGACAGGATTAACCAATGAAAGAACATTTGCCTTATCTCTGCCCCAAAAAGGCAAGTATTTTCATCTGTAAGAACTTTGTTGTTTTTATGTTATGTTAAGTTGTCTTATACCGAGCACCATTACCATTGGCATGGTCTCCAGGCGCTCACGTGGCTCGGCAAGAATGTGTGTTGGGTATATTAGTGAGGGAAGAGGGAGCAGGATAGAGGTTGTGTTTTTCTGTTGCACTTGTAGAACCAGGAGGAACTGGCATTTTATGCGAGTCTGTTTTCTAGGTGTGTTTGGATTGTGCGCACTGGGCTTATTGTGTCCAGATGGGCAACGTCCAGTGGTTCAGATGTTTGTTTGCGGAAGTTAGTTTTGTGGTGGATGTGTAGGTTGTGTGCTTTTGTGAGATTAGGCTGGTCTGTTAGATCGTGTGAGGTTAGTGTGGGGAATGCTGGAGAGGAGTGAGCAGCGGGGAGGGTTAGAAGTTGGTGCGTTGTGTTAGTTTTATTGTGTTCTCAGGAATTAGTACTGTCATTGGGTTATCCTGGTGTGGAAACAGAAAAATTGATATGAGGCCGGGAAGCCCAAAGGAAACACACCAACACAGGTTACAAAGGACATACAAAGCGCTTTATTCAAAGTTACAACAATTACTAAAAGTCAATTGACATACGGATAGCTATTCGGCCCTCAGATTAACAGAACGAACCATCAACGGTAGTTCGCCATGTTAGTGTGAGAGACCGAACATCGGGATACTTGGGTTTTTATACTTTTTATCCAGCCTTGGCCAACCCCCTCGCAAGTTAACCATTCTCTGAACCAAACCTAGGGTTCCTAGCCAGGTCAATCCCATAATGTATGCATTTTGATCAGTTTCGCTGATACAGTTGTTCATTTATACATAGGTCAGGGAAAGGACAAGGTCTCAGTTCGCGACCCTAACAAGTGGCCTGCGGGCATATTACTTATTCATGTGTGCGGAGGTCACAACGGCCAGAATCCCACTCGTAATGTCATTCGGCCTCCATTTTGTTGTTCAGGGTGACTTCCACACTGCAAGAGTACCTAAAATGGCGGCTTAATCCAAGATGGCGATTTGCACAATATATTAAGGTCAAGACCTTGCCGCGGAATCTATGTACACGATGTTTTTTAGACAACTTGGCGTAGGCCAACATACATTCAAACAATGCGATAGGAGGTACAATATTATTTCGATTTCGACAGACCCTCCTTTTGGCCTATGCCAAGTGCTAAACATCATCTCTAATACTTTCGAAAATAACTCCAGGTATTATCATCCATAGGTTCCGCATCATTGTCTGTAATGTCTATAACCATAAGGTCGTTCATAAGAACCTCTTGCAACATGAATTCTTTAGATGCTGTATCTGGGGTATATATTTTATGCCCTATTGCGCTCACTGCTTGAGCACAACACCCCCCTATCATTCCACATATACTTGGGAGGCATTGGAAACAACAACAAAGGAATAACAGAATCCCTAAAATAACCATAATAACAGAAAGCACCTTCCAACCCCAAGATCGCAGAGAATCCCAAAACCAAGTACTAAGGTTCCAGTCTCCTACAGGGATATGGACTTCAGAACTGAGAGTATGCAAGTTCTGAATTGCTTTAAAAATTGTTGGCGAGGAGTCTGGTATGAAAACACAACAAGCGGACCCCACTATTTTGCATACTCCACCTCGTTCTGCCAAGATGACATCTAATGCCATCCGATTTTGAAGTGCTACCAATCTTATTGCCTTTTGCTCTAAGGTAATATTGTAGAGTATGTCCGTGGTCCGGTTGATCGTTCTCTCCAATACCCTTGCTAATCCCCTAATATTCTCTGAGTTTGCTATTTGTCCCCAAAAGGGCACAACTGATTTGGCTATGTCCCCAAATACTTGCCCAGGGGTATCTCCATTGTTGTCTCGCCGTAGGCGAGCCTTAGAAACCTCCAAGGTACTAACTACAAATACCCCGGGTAACAATATTCCTAAATAACAGGTCCCCTGCCAATCCTTGGGCAACTAGGGAAATGCTAAACTACCACAAACAAAATAAACGGGTCCTCCTACATACAGAGGCCTGTTTTCCCCAGTCAAATTCACAATATTTTTACAAGTTTCAAAATCTCCCATTGGCCTAGTGCCATTTCTCTATACACAGAAGGGAACCGAATCGGGACTATGATTTACAGAATAAGAAGGAGGTACGGCGTCCTTATTGCCTATCGGAGCCATTTTAAAGGCAATCAGAGTTTGAAAAGGAAAAGATAGTTTGTCAGACGGCCTAATAGTAGCAACATTAGGTTTACTTCTATTTGCAAAGAGCTAGCATCCCAGGGGAGTCAATTCACGTTTCTCGAAATCATTCAAATTAGTTCCATCAAAGTTCCCTGAGATGCTATCATTCCATCGGCCAAAGAATAGTGCTCTAAGAGAGGCATAGCAAGAAGTCGTTAAAGGTAGAGGATGTATATACCATCCCAGTCCCTTGTTCCCATGTTGCGGTAAGTGAGTACAAATCCAACAATTACTCTTATTAAAAATGACATGAGTAGCATTCATTACTATCATCAGAGTGTTATTATGATACTTCTGTCTATGTTGAGAGTCTCTAGGGGACAGAGTGTGAAGGTGTACAAAGGGAGTCAAAACAGTTGGTACGATCTTGGTCGGTTTCAAGGGATAGATTTCTTCGAAATACCAAAGTCCTACAGCAGCAGTTGCAAAAATAACAATAATCAAAATCAAAACACAACAGTACGTTTTCGGGGCCCAGGCACATTGTTCATTGTTCGATTTGGTCACCCCCTTATCTAAAGGTCCAGTGCAGGGAGCAGCGGTGAACGTGGCAGGCATCGTAGTTCCTTGGTCGACGGCCCCAATGTTCGTTGCTGGCGACACTACCGTTGCGTCATTTCTTAGCCCTTCCCAACCCTAGCCAGCAGAATCCCTTTTTGTTCAACAAAACAAAACAATTTTCCGATCACTTCCTTTTCCAGATGCACGACACTTGTGCCGTAGTTCTATTTCCGTGGTCGAAGGTTGTACCTGATGGTACCCAAATTTGTGTGGTCCAGAAGCAAAGTATCGTCACTTCCTGAGGGAAGCGACGTGTCGGTGGCGACGGAAGTCGCAGAGCTCGAAACCTTGTTTTAGGAAGTGATTTATCAAGAGAGTGCGGAGACGAAATGGACTGTTCCCCAAGCTCCACAGGCTCAGAGAAATTCTTCGACACACTCGCAGCGCTGTTTGCTACTCCAAGATCAGAGACTGTAGCATCAGCGAGTGGTTCTGCTTCTTCTGTAGCGTGTGGCGTAGGGTGAGGAAGTTTCTTGACGTGCGTCGCGTGAATCCAGTTCTTCTTTCCAGCCACCCGCACTGCTGTCCTGGTGACCAGTAATACCTGGTGGGGTCCCTGCCAGCGAGGCGCGAGACAGGAAGACCTCTCGTAGGCCTTCACGAGGACCCAACTTCCAGGCTGTATATCGTGTCCTGGGCCCGTGAACCGTACAGGTAAAGCAGCATGCACCTGGTGGTAGATGAAATACAGATTTTTAGTTAACTGGTTACAGTAGTCTACAAGCAATACATTCTCCACCTCCCTCAGGGCTTTGGGTTTCGGGAGACCCCAAATATTAGCAGGTCTCCCCATTACTACTTCAAATGGAGAAAGCCCAGTTCTAGTTTGAGGTGTGGTACGCATAGCTAATAACACAATAGGCAAAGCATCTGGCCATTTTAGTTTGGTATCAGCACATGTTTTTGCAAGTTTATTCTTTAAAATACCGTTGTGTCTTTCTACCAACCCAGCACTTTGAGGATGTCTAGCTGAATGAAATTGTTTCTCAATACCTAGGGCTGTACAAATTTGCAAAATTACTGCTGCGATAAAGTGAGGACCATTGTCCGACCAGATTATCCTTGGGAGCCCAAATCGAGGAAAGAATTCTTTTACCATAATCTTTGCAGTGGTCATGGCGGTAGCATCTTTGATGGGGAAAGCCTCGACCCATTTACTAAAGGCACAAATAATGACAAGAACATATTTTAGATTATTGCATCGTTCCATTTCAATAAAATCAAAGTGAATGACCTTAAAAGGGACAGAGGAGGGCCCGAAACTTTCCCTTGGAGTCACTGTCCTTTTACCCACATTGTGCTGTAGGCAGATCATGCAGTTTTGGACGTGCCTCTTTGCAGTTTCCAGAATTTTATCATTTACCCAGACCTGTTCTAACATTTTCGTGATCTGCTGGGCACACACATGCGTAGGACTGTGTGCAATCGTAACCATCGCCAATACATAAGAATCAGGAAGCAACCATTTCCCTTCTGATGTATCCACCCAACACCCTTCGTCATCCAATTTCCCCATTCCTTCAGCCCACTTTCTAGATTCTTCCATCGTGGCATCAGTCTGAATATCTCGCACAGACCCAATACCTTCATCCATTATGCAAACATCTCTCATTTCCCTCGAGGTATACATGTCCGTGCTAAGGTCTGTGGCCGTTTGTCTGGCTATCAAATCTGCAAAAGCGTTCCCTTTGCCCACATCATCTATGACCTTGCGATGTGCTGCACATTTCATGATTGCTAACCGTTTAGGGAGTGAGAGCACCGAGAGTAATTGCACTATCAAAGGGCCATGCTGAACCTTGGTCCCATGTGAGGTCAGGAACCCTCTTTCCGACCAAAGCTTTCCGAAGTTGTGAGCCACCCCAAATGCGTACTGGCTATCGGTATATATATTTACTCTTCGCCCTTGGGAAAGTTCACAAGCTCCGGTCAACGCTATAATCTCTGCGGCCTGCGCGGAGTTATGCGAAATTCTCTTAGTTTCAACAATTTTGCTCAATGTAGTAACTGCATAAGCAGCTGTAGATGTACCATTCGAAAGTTTGAAGCAGGAGCCATCACAAAACAGCTCCCCTTCTGCATTATCCAAAGGAGTTCTATGAGATCTATCCTGCCCTTCGTTTCTTGCTCGGTGGTATACAGGCAGTCATGTGATTCTTCGTCACCGCAAACAGTTTTTTGCGGGAAAGGTAAGAGTTCAGCCGGATTGAGAACACAACACCTCTTAATTTGAATATGAGGGGCAAACAGAATTAGTTCATACCTTGTTAACCGTGCAGAGGTGAGGTGTTGCGTTTGGGTTTTGTTCAATAGGATATCAACAGAGTGAGGTACCATCAAAATCAAATCATGGCCTAGGACCATTCCCTCACTCTGTTTTACAGACGCGGCAGCAGCAGCAACAGCGCGCAAACATCTTGGCAAAGCGCATGCGACAGGATCAAGGGCGGAGGAGTAGTAGCCGCACGGCCTATTCTTCCCTTCGTGTTCCTGTGTTAACACAGCCAAAGCACATCCATCACATTCATGCACAAACAACACAAAGGCCTTGTCATAATTTGGAGTACCCAGAACCGGTGCCGAACATAGCGCGGTTTTGAGAAGCTCAAATGATCGTTGATGTTCCGATTCCCATGGCAGTGGCAGAGAAATGCCCTTCTTCGTCAAAGCCAACATCGGTTTTACCACTAGTGCGAAATTCGGGATCCACAACCTACAGTAGGACGCCATCCCTATCAGGGCTCTGACTTCCTTCTGTGTATTTGGAACAGACATGCCAGAAATGTGTTTTATTCTTTCAGGTGTCAATCTTCTCCCCTCCTTTGACAGGAGGTAGCCTAGATAGGCAACCTCCTGACAACAATATTGAAATTTTTTAAGCGAAGCTTTGTGGCCATTTTTAGCTAGATGAACAAGCAACAGTATAGTGCCTTCTTTACAAGCACTCTCAGAATCTGCAGCCAAAAGTAAATCGTCAACATATTGAAGCAGCGTGCAAGTAGGTGGCAATTCAAGGGTGTCGAGCTGCTCCTTTAAAGCTCTACTATAAATACTAGGACTTTCAGTATACCCTTGAGGTGCCCTTGTAAATGTAAATGAGCGTCCCCCCAAGGTGGACGCAAACAGATATCTGCTTTCTTTATGTATAGGGATACTAAAGAAGGCGTTTTTCAGATCCACAACACTAAAGTGCGTAGCCGTAGCAGGGATCATTGTTAATATCGTCGTCACATCAGGCACAATTGGAAATTGTGGGGCGACCACTCGGTTAATAGCACGAAGATCGATTATAAACCGATATGGAATTGCATTGTCGCCTTTCTTATATACGGGTAAGATCGGACTGTTACACAAACTACCTGTAATCTCTTCGATCACCCCACGATGTACAAAATCGGAGACAATGCATTTCAAAGCACGTTCGCCTTCAGCTGATATTTTATACTGCGGAATGCTTGGCAGTTTCACCCCATGTTTCAGGACTATTTTAACGGGCTCAATATGTAATACTCCGACATCATTGTCGTCCACCGCCCACAAACATTCCGGAACAATGCTAAACTCGGGAGCTAAAGGTCGAATCAAGAACTGAGAATTAGGAAGTTGTTGTGGTGAAACCGTTAGCCGTATTCCATCCAAAGAACAATGAATTACTGCGTTCAATTTCTTTAACAAATTCAACCCCAGCAAATTCTCTCCACAGTTTGAAGTGAGAAAAAAAGGGCAATGGTCCGTGAAGGGACCCAAAGAAACGGATACCGGCGCAGAAACCGGACAGAAGGTTGGTATACCAGAAAACCCTACGGAAACATTTGTTTGCCCTGACAGTGGGATGTTTGGAACCCTGGAATGATCAATGGAGCACTTCTGTGCTCCAGTGTCAATCAAAAACTGGTGTTTCCTATTCCCCACTAATAATTCAACGTAGGGGCCTTTTTGATTAACGGGAATAGGCAAAGGTTCCAAACCCTGCTTCGGGCAATCCTAATAAAATAGAGCCTCATCAGAAGGAAGCTCTCCAGAAAGGTAGGCAGCAGAAGGGTGATCAAATATGTTTCTTGAGTCCATACTCGAGGTCTGATTTTCCCGTGAAAAAGGTTGCTGAGAATCTTGTAAAAGCTGACCTCTGTCAGGGCCCCCTGCTCCAGGGCGGCCTCTAAGTCGTCTACCCATACCCCCAAACGCACTGCTTGACCTCTGGCGAAGGACAGGGCACTGTGCTCGCCAATGACCTTCCTGGCGGCAATAAGCAAATTTATTAATATTTACAGGACTCAGGGGAGCATTTCCTTTTGGAACGAACTGACCTCTAGTTTGTGTCATACCTCCTCTGGGTTTTCTAATAATTTGCTGCAGTAATACTTTAGTTTTCAAATCTCCCTTTCTCTTTTCAATTTTTTCCTTCTCATTATTAACACGGTTCTCATAATACTGAGCCATGTGCAAAACCTCAGATTGAGATTTTGCCTGCCAAGCGCTCTCAGAGGACATAATTTGTGACTGGATGTCAGGTAACAATCCACGTACAAATTTGTCCACGATCAACCTCTTCCCTGACTCTGTACCTAAATCCTGTCCACTGAAGTCAGAAAATACCTGCTCGAATCTATTGAAAAATTCGGTGGTGCCTTCAGTTTTCCCTTGGACACAGGCCGTAAGCTTGTCCCAAATAATCCTTTTTTCTGGAATTAAAGTTTTTAGTTTAGCGACAATCCTATCAGGTAAAGTAAGTATTACCTGTGGCGGTTTCTCACCAGGTGGTCTTTCTCCATCAATTCTAATCAGATTTGCCCACGTATCTCCCAGCCCTGGCACATCGTCTATTGTCCGAACCTGTTTCCATACATCTACGGGTAGGAGCACAGGAAATAACAAGTCAATGTCACTCAAGGTGAACACGGAGGACTGTAAAACGGACTCTATTTCTTTGTAAAACCCCGTCGGGTTTTTCCTAATATCGGGAACTGATTGTCTAATTGTGTTCACTTCCTGTCGTGAAAACGGGACGTGAACGAATTGCGATACATAATGTGCAGGGATATCCACCGCGGGGGCACCAGTCGCCGCGTTGGCGGGGATCTCAACTTTTGGGACAAAGGTCGGAGGAAACCTCTCTCATAGGCAACTGAGATATAGGTACCTCCGGCCGCTTACTAAGCAATAGAGCCAGGTCGAGCGCTAAGGCAGCTGTAGAAGTGTTGGGCGAAAAAACCCTTTTACAAATCCCCAATAATTCTATGGGGCAACTAACCTTCTTCCTTACACATTCCTCTTGCAGGTGCTGTAGCATCACCTGAATTACTTTTCTTTGCATCTCTACTGTGTACTTACTATACGTGTCATACACTTCATCTGGCGGTATCGATGAATCCGAGATCCATCTAACCGCATCTTTGGTACAAATCTGTACTTTCTCAGGTGCTGTTCTTTGGCACGGAAGGAACCGTTTCTGTACATATATTCTATCGTCCTCATCATCTTCATCTCGTGATTTTTCAAAGTCTTTCCTAAACTCAAACAATCTTTCAACATGTCCATATACTTTCTGCTCTGTGTCCCTCGAAAGTGCCAAAGCATTCAGATCTATCACCGCTTGTGGAAGATCTGAATTTTGTAATCTACCCCACATCATACACAAATGAGTCCCCAAACCTTCGATAAAAACATTTTTCTCGGGAAAACTATTCAAATTAGATAGTGTAGAAAAAACATTAGCTTGATCACCTTTCTCCATGCAATTCTTAGCCCATGCAAACAATTCCTGTTTCCTATCTGCAGAAACAGTACTACGAGTCACAATCTTTGACCCTGCACCTGGATCGACTCCAATCAATACGGAGCCACTCGGGAGCGGAGGTATAGGTAAATTTAACAAAGGTGCAGGTGCAGGGGGAAGGTGCGGTGCGATAGGCGGAGGAACGACAACCAAAGGACTAGGAACAATAGGCTGTACAGGGGGAACAGGAATAGCAACAGGAACAACAGCAGGAATGGGCAGAGTGCCCAAGACAGGAGCATACGGAGGTGGCGCTGAGGCATCGGGCCTGCGTTCATTTAATAACTTCTCAATAAATTCCTCAGAAACATGGAAATCTTTAGAGGGGTAAATTTTCTGGACCCTGAGTGAAAAGGCTCTATCCATATTTTTAACTAATTCTGACCGCTTTTCTTTATCATATAATAATGCTTTTTCAGCGTTTGTTTTATGACGACCTGCATGTTTATCCCTACTTTTAAGCTGCTGCAATGCTTCTTTCTTCCAATTTTGGAACACATCAAAGGCTGCTGGTATAGCCTTTTTCTTCAACAAGATCGATTCTAAATATTCAATACGGGGGATCTCAAAACTACCTTTGATTGGCCACTGGAATTCGGAGGCATGTCTGGTCTGTCTGTGCCAAATGTCATTAAATACGATACTACCAATGCCATACTTACAGTACATAGTACACGCCGGCGACCCCTCCTGTGGTGCCGGACGGCTAAATTCCAAAGATTGTCGATCGCTGCGGAACAGAGCCCTAAAGCAGCTACACAATTTCCCAGGCATTTCTCAAAAAATTGGTGTTACCTGGTCCAATAATTGTGTCTGCAGATACAATACGCCAAATTCAAATTGTCAGGGTTAAATTAAGAGCCGGGTCATGACTGCACCTGACCAAACCTAAGGAGGACCGTACGGTTTACAAAGGACTTACCTAACTAATTTTACCTTGTGTTTGGTGGTTTCGGCAAATCTGCCCGCCTCAAAATTGGACCCTCGTCAAGATGCCGTGTCAGACCACACGACTATCGTCCAAGGATCGGATCGTGCAGCGCTGCCGAGGTATCGCGTCTCGATCGGTCGGGCCCGCAGAATCACACCGTCCGATCCCGGTTCAATAGCCTGCGTCAACCTTCAATGATCCGGCATCAATCTTGAGGGTCCCTATTCGGGCACCAACTGTGGAAACAGAAAAATTGATATGAGGCCGGGAAGCCCAAAGGAAACACACCAACACAGGTTACAAAGGAAATACAAAGCGCTTTATTCAAAGTTACAACAATTACCAAAAGTCAATTGACATACGGATAGCTATTCGGCCCTCAGAGTAACAGAACGAACCATCAACGGTAGTTCGCCGTGTTAGTGTGAGAGACCGAACATCGGGATACTTGGGTATTTATACTTTTTATCCAGCCTTGGCCAACCCCCTCGCAAGTTAACCATTCTCTGAACCAAACCTAGGGTTCGTAGCCAGGTCAATCCCATAATGTATGCATTTTGATCAGTTTCGCTGATACAGTTGTTCATTTACACATAGGTCTGGGAGAGGACAAGGTCTCAGTTCGCGACCCTAACAAGTGGCCTGCGGGCATATTACTTATTCATGTGTGCGGAGGTCACAACGGCCAGAATCCCACTCGTAATGTCATTCGGCCTCCATTTTGTTGTTCAGGGTGACTTCCACACTGCAAGAGTACCTAAAATGGCGGCTTAATCCAAGATGGCGATTTGCACAATACATTAAGGTCAAGACCTTGCCACGGAATCTATGTACACAATGTTTTTAGACAACTTGGCGTAGGCCAACATACATTCAAACAATGCGATAGGAGGTACAATATTATTTCGATTTCCACACTGGGTCCCCCTTGGTAATGCTGGCAGTGCCTATTTTATGCTAATTTTTGTGAGTTGAATAGCCAGGTTTTCAGTGGCTTTCTGAAGGGGAGGTGGTCTTCTGTCATTCTTATCTCCTTCAGGAGTGTGTTCCATAGATTGGCAATTAGACGTGAGAATGTGTTCCTCCGAATTTTCTTTTTTCCGTATACTTTTGTTTTTATTTGGAGGTCGTCGCTTGGTTGTAGGTTTCCTCCTGGTTGGTAGTAGTTGATTTTGGTTTGTCGGAATTTGGCCCCTTGTCCGTGTAGCGATTTGTGAGCGATGCAGAGGGCTTTGAATTTGATGCGTTTTTTTACTGAGAGCCAGTGTAGGCTTCTCAGGGCTGGTATGATGTGATCTCTTCTATTTAGTCTCAGGAGTATACTTGCTGCTGTGTTTTGGATGTGTTAGAGTTCTTTTTGTGAAATGTTCTGGCATTTCACAGTAGAGGGTGTTTGCATAGCTGATTCTTGATGATACTAGGGTTAAGATCGCAAGGGTTCTTTGTGGGAAGGAGAGATAGGGGATTTTGCCTCTAAGTAGTCTGAGGAAGTAGAAGCATTTCTTTGCTATAACGTTGACGTGTGGTTCCAGTGAAGGTGTCTCTTGTCCATGTGTATACTCAGATTCGTTACCACTGCTGATACTTCTGGTTGGGTTCCCATGCCAGGCGGCCAGTTCAGTTGTGTGCCTGTTGTGTTGTCCTCCAGGGGTGAGATCATTGGGTATGGTCATTACAGCCAGTATGTGTGCTGCCACCACATGCCAGTATACCTCAATAGTACAGCTAGTTAATGTGAAGATGCGAGTCTACAAGTGTCGAGACATAAGCACTGTGATCTGATCCACCCCAAAACACTTCCAGAGAGGACCGAATGTGGCAATTTCCTTTGTGTTGTTATGTAACCTTCATTGTTCATATTTATACTGATTTATACATTCTCAGTTTTGCCAGATAAGTGGACTGAGGCACAGTGAGATCTGCTGATCTGCCTAGGATTACACAAGGTGAATGAGGAAGAGAGGGAATATGGATAGAAATCCAGGTCTGAATTTGACCCAAGCATGGAACTACAAAAGCAGAAATCATCAATGCGGGCACTCTGACCACTGAATTCTAAAACCTGCCAGCTTGGTGGACTGAAGACCAGGAAGATTGAGTGATTTTCTAAGAAATGCATAATGTAAGCTTTGCAGAAGCTGGGTTTGGAAGCCAGTCTCCAGGTTGCACACGCTAAAACACCTTCTGTAACAATCTCACAACACTACATTGTTAGAGCAAGCAAGCAAGCAGACTCAGTACCAGCACTTCCACTATTCCACTGCCAGATTTGCCAGATGGTTAGGTTGAGACACAGAGAGATGTAACCATAATTACAGGTGTAGGTGGCGTGGGTGAATCAAGACTTGTACCCATGACTCATAGTTCTACATTCTACACTACCTCCTATAGTAGTGTGACATACAAATACTTTTCTAGATGAAACAAACATAATATCAGTCCTCCCATCATTATACTCCCAAATGTGCCATGTTTGGGGACACAGGTGATTAGATCTATGGTGATATGCTCGGAATCACACCATGTGTGTGGACGCAGAGATTGGAACATAGGCCTCTGTTTAGTTTCCACATGCCAGTGAAATTATTCCAGCTAGCCCCATGCACCTCACATTGCCCCAAACCTCGCTATTAATTCCTTACTCCCTCCATCCCTTACCCGCAAACAAACCATTCCCTGATATAAAAACCTTTGAGCTGGGAGTTGTTCAGTCTTGTTCTCCTTGGAGGACCTCCAGTGCGCACAGGTCAGGTGACAGCAGGGTCACACAGTATTGTGTGACTTCGATACCATGAAAGAAAACCATCTAATCTGCCCAATACAGACAAGGATTTAAACTACCACACGTTATGCTACAACTTAGTTTAGAGAGTGTGGCATAAAAACCTTGTTCTATGATCAAGTGTATATGATACAAGCAGACTCCCAAATCATGTTTGCGCCACGGCCACTGTATTGAATTTCCCCCATTCTTTAATGTAATTTTTAAAAAAAAGAAATGTACAGTGGTTGGTAGGGATGACCAAGTCCCTGCTAGCGACCCATGTCGAGCTTGCTTCTGGATGGGTGCTACGAGAGAGTCAGGAAAGTATGTGAGTCCAGGCAACTGATTATGTGTCCCGCTAGACCGATTTTTTGTCGTGGGACTTAGCTGCATTCTAATGGCAGAGGTGTTGTGCGATGTGTTATTAAGTGGCCTCCGATTGCAGATGCGTGTGGGCAGGAGACCGTGCCTGTGGCTATTTTCCATTGACATGGAGTGTGAAACGTACCCGAAATCCTGGTTGGTTTCTTGTTTTTTCAGCGCTTTGGAGTAAAGCGCTATATAAACTAAATAAATACGAATACAAATATTTCGATGAGGGACATCGTGCGGTTTGCTGTGGTCTTTTCTCACGCGTCGTTCAGTGCATACTTTGAATGTCTGCAATTATGCACATTTCCACTTTATTTCAGGCATTTGTAAAGAAAGACTCTCGAGATAAAACATATATTGTTACATATAGTACACTTTGTGGCAAGCAAAACATTGCAACAAAAGTTCAAATTCCAAAAGTGTGTTCTCCTCTGGCGTGTGCACAGGAGACATGCAAGTTCAGAACTCCCCTGCATTCTGTGGTTGCCCTGAGTCATCTGCATGCATGCATGGCTGCTGGCTTGCAGGGGGAGTGGGCTGTCACATATAAAAGTGCATCCTTGATGCAGAGTGATGCTACCCCATTTAAGCAGTCTTTGCACCCAATTGCCTGCTCCAATTTCCACCTTTTGGAAACAGGATGCAGGGGAGAACACACTACTGTGGTCTACTTACACCACAGGCAGACATACCTCTGCTTCCCGCAAATAAAGAGTTTTTAAATAGAGAACGAAAGGTACAAATGCCACTTGCAGTGACCAGACCTTTTCACTGCAAATGTTGTAACTAACCCCACATGCCTAGGGCACTGACCCCAGCCCACTATCCTTGCGGGGCTAGTAAGGCAATTCATATCTTGGTGTCAGAGAATGCTGAACTCTTACGTGTGCTTGAAAAAGCCAGCGGCAGGTCCCTTGCACCCTCATCCATCTCCACCCACACCTCGCAAGTTACTCCTGTGAATCAGGGACTTGCGACTTGAGAACTTCGGCAGCCAGGGGCGGAGCAAGACTCAGCATTTTGGTGGGGATGGATGGCAGTTGTGAAAGACGGAAGTGAGTGGGGCCATTAAACCCATTGCATTGATATGATATGATAGGTTATTTATAACGCGCTTAATACCCAGAGGTTTCTAAGCGTGGACCCAGGGATCGAACCTGTGGTGCTTCGTGTCGTCTTGCTTCCAAGGCGAGTACGTTGCCCCTGAGCTCTCGCCCACTAAGCACAGGAGGCTGAATAGCTATTTCAACTTCCTCTGGTCCGTTAGCTCCTTCTTTCACCCAAATTCGGAGGCTATTTAGTTTCACAAATATGCTAATCTTTGGAGCAGTTATGCCGTTAGCTTTATCACAGGAGGTCTATTGATATTTCCTGGACAGGCTTTAGTCATCTGCCTCTCAGGGACATGAATTCAAAAAAATGGCAGTACTAGCGGAAGTGACATCACACATCTGACCACATCATATGAAATTACATGATCTTTGGCTTGAATGTCATATTGTCATGTGACATGGTGTTAGACAAGTTGACCGATGTATTTTTTCTAAGGAGAGATTTGATCGCAAATTTGATTGAATACGATCATTGTGATAAAATCTCTCATTCAAATGGCATTATAGTGAACACAGGGAGAGGGTGCTGTGGGGGTCTCCCCTGCACCTTTGTTCGCTATAATGTCAGCGGGAAGAAAAATGCACCCTGCGGCATCAGATCCGACCCGCGTTGGAGGGACAGATCTGATGCTGTAGAGGTGCAGGAGGAGCGGTGGAGGTGGCAGGAAGAAATAAGGTAAGTAGGGGAAGGGAGTGGAGGGTTTGGAGTATGGCATGATTTGGGTTGCTTTACCAAAGTGAAAACAGATCCGCAGAGAAATTGACTACGGTCAATTTTGACGCAAAAATGTACACTTCGGTCAAACAACCCAAATCCATGTGACTTGACAAGTCAATTTCAAACTGCTTATCGACCATTAATTGAATTAAACTTTAGTAATGTAATTTTAAACCTATTTTTCATTACCAACCATACATTAATTACAGAGTTGTCTTGGTATGCCGGTGTGCAGCCTTATAGGCTTATCCCTTATTAATTACTAATTGCAGGTGTCATATGCCCAGAAACAGCCATTATATGCTTACGTATACATATCTTATGTCCAGCGTTGTGTGCCCAAGAACTGCCATCGCATGCCAGTAACAGCATCATATGCATATGCCCAGAGCCAGCTGCAACTATCTGATGTGCGAGTACCAGCTTCTGTGTTCAGACACAGCATTGTATATCCAAATGAAGCTATATGTTTATTTTATATATTATTATTCTATTTTGTTTACATTTATAGCAGCGCACAAAGCCCTGAGGCAGTAGCGCTGGTTACTGTACAAGAGTGAATAGCACAGTCCATAAAGTGCAGGACCATGCGTACAAGTTACATCATAAGGGTTGATCGTGAGAGCAGAGTCTGGTATTGCCTCACCTCATGGTGCGGGGGCAACGTCAGGTGTGCGCAATAAACAGGTAAAGCGGGGTCTGTGTGGGTGCATAGTCTGGCAATGCCTCACCTCAGGGTACACAGGCCAATGTCAGTAGTGCAGACAGGCATGAAACCCGACATTTATGTGGATGCTGGTTACAGGCCAGGTAATTGCAGGTGGTTACAAAATGAAGTTACTAAAAGAATTACAATGATAGTTAGCAATGACATGTGCTCCTGGGTAGAATAAGCAGATCATTTTGTGATTTCAAGTCTGTAGTAAGAGTAAACGATGGGGCCAGCTACGGGTGCATGTAAAAGCAAGGCGGACATGCGGGCCACAGTAGGTATATAGGGAACAGTGAGGTAGGAAGTGGTGAGGCAGATGCCGGAAATGCCGCACCCAGGGGCTCGGGGCCACACCGGCCGAGCTGGTCACTGGTGTTAAAGGGCCTGGATATGGAAGTCAGAAGGGCCTGGTAGTGGTTATATGGTCAGCATTTAGATTGATAATTGTCAGTGGCAGCGCTAGGTAAATCCTTAGGTGGGCCACCGGCGAGGATTGGTGAAGACGGGTGATTGCAGGCATAGCCTAAATGTCGAAGTAGTACAACAAAGGGTTATACAGTAATGATGGGAGTGGAGGTGGCATTGGACACCTACCTTGTGAGACAGTCATGCCGGGGGCATTCCTGGCCCGGACAGGCCCAGACAGGGGCATTCACCCTTGGACGTGGCCCTTCGATGGGGCCCGGCTTCGCCAGCTGGTTCCCCAGATAAGCCCATTAGAGTATCTCATGAGCCAATCCGTGGGTCGGGGAGGAGGAGGAGGCGGGCTGTACAGAGCCCAGTCTTTGGTGTTGGCGGAGCAGCCACCATTTTTGAAAGGGGCTGATGCTGCCACGTAGATGCCACTAGCTCTGTGGGATGCTTGCTGCATGCCTCTCCAGCCTGCACGCAGAGAGCTAATGGATGAGGAAAGGTCTGACAGGTGTTAAGACTATGTGCCTAGTTCTATCTCATATGCCTATTGCAGCCTTTTTTGTGAATTACAGGCATAGATAGAAATTTAGACTCAAGTCCAGTGCCACCTTAACTGCCCGCTCTGCCTTCCCTTCTCACCACAGAATAATGCAGCGCATCGACCTAGCATCATCCTGGCCTGTGCAGCAGGCACTGGGGAGGGTGTCAATATCCCAGGCGCCTCACAGAGTGGGAGACCATGACCACAGCAAAGTAGCTCCTAATAGCTGTGCTCCTCGCCCCCTGCCTCATGATGAGTGTTGGGGTGGTAGATGAAGAATTTTGGACGCTGTCCCCACCACACATTTTCCTCGTGGATGGGTGGTGCAAAGCACTTCTATTTTGGAAGATGTGCAAAAGAGTGCATTATAGCCCACAATGGAACAGCAACAAAGTGAAATATTGTTTGGATTAAAAAAAACAGCCTTACATTACATTCCGACAGCTCTGTGGCATTGGCAGGACTAGCCCTTATTTGTGGCAAGTAGGGAGTTTGGCCCTGTATTTAAGCAATCATTTTGCAGTGATCTTAAGTGAAAATGTCCATTGTTGAGCTGCAACACTGCAAAAGTATTTATCCGGACCAATGCATTTTAATGCAAAGATTAAGGTGCAACTGGATTTCAATGCCCGGTCATGTCACAGGTTTAAAGCTATTCACCCTGTACCAAAATGCACAGTGCACCATTCCAAGCATATGCCTTGCAGCTTAACATGCATTTTTGACTTTGCATTGTGCTATTTGTTTAACAAACAAGGCGGTCCTGGGAGTTTCTCTCTACCGACCTATATCTCGGGTTAGAGTCTCAACCCGAGTCTTTAGCTCACCATCCTTTATCCACTACATATCCACTACATATCAGTCTTTGCGCTGCTTTGTCATGTGCCAGTCTGAGAGCTGGGAAGACATACCCCTTGCTCTCAGGGGATGCTATTTGGATTGGAAAATCTGAGACTCTTTTAAGTAAAACAATAACTATACATGTTGTGTTACATACTACAATGCAACAAGCACATTACCTACTACCCAGCATATAAAATGCACTAGGAATTGTCCCAAGCACAAACAGCTCTATATATAAAATACACACTACATTGTCCTAAAACCATACAATGTTCCGAGAACCCAAGCCGCTCTTCTTTTGAAGTGTGTATGTGTGTGTGGGGTGGGTCATCATTTTACTGTCCTTTTAACTTCATTCAAGCCAACATATGGGAACTTCATTCAAGCCAACATATGGGAACTTCATTCAAGCCAACATATGGAATTTTACCTTCATTCAAGCCAACATATGGAATTTTAACTTCATTCAAGCCAACATATGGAATTTTAACTTCATTCAAGCCAACATAAGGAATTTTAACTTCATTCAAGCCAACATATGGACCTCTTTGGGACCCCTACATTATTTACTGAGTCCAATGGTAAATTCAATTGAACGTGTATTTCAACGATGAAAGACATCCTTAACAAACTTGATGGCTGAGGTATGTTCACATTGGGCCCCTGTCCGGAAACAAGGTTGCCGGTAAGATCACTGCCACCCTTGTTTCCGGACCGGCAAACTACAAGTCTGCCTGTCGGGACCGATGTGCGTGACAGGTCTGACCCTGCCGCATGTAGCGGTCATGGTAGGCAGACTTTTCACTGGAGCACCGGCACCGTTAGAAACGATGCCGGTGCTCCCATGTCCCCACTCCCATAGAGTCTCATAGGACTCTATTGGAATGGAGATTTACAAATATACCGGCGCCTGATATCCCGGCCGCCAGACTCGGAATGAGCAGGTGGCACCGGGAGGTCAGGCGCCAGTAAATTATTCCGAATCTTGGTGCAACCCGCCGGTAGCACCGGCAGGGTTACCGCCGGACTCGGAATGAAGCCCATTCTCTAGTTCATGAACTCTGTAATAGGGCGCTGAAAAGCAGCAAAATGAGATGCCACAAGCACGATTTACAACCAACATTGCCGGTTCCAAAGCACATGACAAGACACAGTAATGGATATATGGCAGACATACCAGTCACATGACATACCGGCAGTCATGTGCTTCTGTGTTCAGACACAGCATTGTATTTGAGTGCGAGTGGATTTGCTTTTAGCAGTGCTGTTAGATGTGTCTTATTTCACTTCTTCATCAGTAGCATCAACCAGTTTCAAAAATTGCTTAATGCAACACTGTTTGAAGCAAGAAAAGTACTCCTGTTCTGCTTTAAAATGCAAATATTACCCGAGTTAAAGAAGGGATCCTTACTTTGGAGATTTTCCCAGTCTGTTATTTATTGGGGCCTGGTCTGGTGCAGACAGCAATCGATACTAGCTAGCATTTGGAGAAGTCTGCGGTGTAAGGATAGTTTAGGGGTCATGCCCTGGGCGAGACTGAATGCGGAGGCAGAGAAGGAATCAAGACTCTGGCCTGCTGACTCGTTTGAGTGTCCAGGCTGGTTCCGGGAGCAGCAGAAAGAAACAAAACACAGCCAGCCTGAAGCTATACCATCTGAATGCACTTGTGTGCTAATTAATACCTTTGAATCTTGTGGGTCATGTTACTCTTCTTGTAGCCTGCTAGCTACAAATGCAGGGGTCGCCAAGGCTGCACCAGAGGTCACAAAGGGACAGCTGCTGACTATGTACCATTTGCTGCGGCTGCCATTACGCTGTCAGGAGGTAGATGTATACGTCATCCATGGCGTCTGCCCCGCCCCTGATCCAATATCGTACAGGTGAGAAGCGTTACTCATTTAGGCAACCGTACCTCCCTTACCACAGGCAGGTACAACAAGACACAGAGACATTCTAAACTGTATATGACAAAAGCAGACAAGGTAACTTTGCAACCAAGGTACGCGCAAGCACTAAACACAAAGTAGATATGCACTCCACATGAAGAACACGTACACTCGTCAAAATGTGCATTTACACATGAAAAGTATTAACCTAGCAACCACAGGACATGAAGAATACTAACATGATCAATGCATAAGCTGAATGAAACATGAATGACATGCGAGTATAGCATTTTAAAATAGAAAAAAGTGTTTAATAGGGCAGACATCTTCTTTAAAATTAATGCTACTGCACGCTTTTAAATAAGCCAAGGCCTCAAGACTTCAGGAGGACTCGAAAAGCTGAATCCGCAAAAATACACAGATATGCAGGGCTCAAACAAAAGTTGACAATTCGAATCAAGGTTAGAGTGAGATAGGGAGTATGAGAATGTCAGAGAGAAGGCGCAAGATAGCAGTTCCCCAGATGCAAGCAGGATGCTCCCAACATCATTAAAGGTTTATACAAATACAACCGTCCTTTGCTTAACAGGTGCACTAGAATAACAAGCTGACAAACTCCATGGAAAATAATTCGAGTGTCCCTGGTGGAAACAGAAAATGATGAGCACCTTATAATTAGCTGAAATCCCAATAAATAGGAGATAATTCCATTTTATTCATGGTCCTCTAACATGCAAAACATAATTGGAGAACACTGGCTAGTTATTAGCTGCCAGCATAAGATTGGAGACCTGCAAGATTCCCTACACAAAGACACAAGCCGCCTTTCAAGATCAAGCACAAAGTAATTCCTCAGTCTCCTGGCCTGAGGATGAGGGACGGTATCTTCTTTAAATGAACAAAGGACAGTCCATGGGCCTCTCTCATCCTGCCTCCCGCCCGGCTCATATCTTGTCGACCTGTCAAGTGTCCAAGGTTGGTTAGTATAATGCCAACCTATCAAAATCCACAGTGAAATGCCACCCATCGAGTCATAGGCCAACCAATCACCTAATAAAGAGATTATGTAGTTTTATCTTTATCAAAATAAGGGTGGTCTTGGGTGGAGCCATCAGATACGATTTACCCAATTAACTGTGTAACTCCTATGTGATCTATGTGTATTCACATCCCTTAACCAATCCCCATTCCCTGTAGGTTTCGTAAAATTGTGATGATGTTATGATGCCATATATGATGTGTCCAAGGTACTTAAATTGTTTTGTATTTACTCACTGAGAGCCTCAAGTTTGTAATGCTTGCATGCTGTCCCTGCTTTATTTGAATGATAATAAAGCTGGGTTTTGCCTTGCACTTTGTCTGTTTCATCTTTGAGTCCGGTTTGTTTCATTTGACTCCTATACGTCTGGCATACCAGGGACTTTTGGGCCCACCTTAACAACGGTAACGATATTTTATATAACACTGCTCTCCATGTAAGAAATACGACAGTCTCTTCCCGAGCCAAGCACTGGGCATCACAGCAGAGTTATGCCGTTTGCCTCAAAGTTGGAGGGCTTGAGCCCTCCCAAGTCCTACACTTGAGCCGCCCATGGCAGAAGCCAAGTTGCACCCGATAAAGAGTCCCTGATAATCCACACCACAGTTCTTTGGTGAATGAACGCCTATGCAAGGGGACTGCAGCCTGTGGCTCTCCAGAGGTTTGCACTATGATCCCTCTCCATTCCCTAAACTGGCTGATGGGAGTTATATTACAACACATCTAGAGAGCCAAAGGTTGAAGATCCCTGTCCTACGCGTGTAAACCTGTACACTTTGCACACATATCAGAATGATATAGATGCAAAACAATGTAATGGGATATAACCTAGTGTACTTTGTATTTGCATCAAGGTGAATTTGAAGTTAAACAGATTTTTGGTTGTGAAAATCATAAAATTACCTTTTAAATAATGCATGCTAAACCATATAGAAATGTATTCAGAATAGCCAACCGTTCCAGTTACTGCAAAGAACTTGGGGTCTGATTCATGGAAAAGTGTGCGTTGATCCCGCAGAGTCTGTGCACTGCTTTGCACGTCCCTGCATTCATAAGATTTTCTGCACGCTCTGTGTATTAATGGAATGTTTCCCTCAAAATGACCCTATGCGCAAGTGGGGACCGGAATGCCCCTGAAACGCCCCCACGCAAAGGAAATCCAGCCACATACACCTAGCTTCACGGGCTCTTTGGCCGCAAACACATGCACACTGGGAATCCTGCGTAAGGTCCACCGCAAGCAAGCCGGCACCCCAGCGACACTATGTGGGGTCCACCGTAACTGTAAACAGCACCCTGAAAACATGCATACTATTTTTCGTAACTCATGTACTACCCCAGTAAATATTGGTGTGAACCCTCGTAAACAATGGCCGCACCCTGCTACTCTTCATACTCACACCCCTAACTCCAATCGGCACCCTAACTGCATGCACAAACCTCTAAATTACTGATCAGACCTTACCTTTGCACAGTGATTCCAATGCGATCAGGACTTTACGCATGCCTTGAGGTGGCAGTGAGATCGCAAGCTTTGCATAGTGATCCCCCTGACGTGACGTTGCTTGAACGGATCCATGAATACGATTGGTTGCGCGCAGCTTTTGGCATGCGATTCCCTCGCGCGTGACATCCGTCAACATGCCCACATTTTCTCTTGTTCATCCTCATACTGCAAGTTCTGCCCCCTACTTAGGTCTCTGCGTAGGCCTAACTCACACTCTGAGAGGAGTGTCGTGCAAGGCTCTCGAACGCTCGCAGAGACGTGCAGTGCCACGCAAAGTCCGGAAAACTCCTGCAAAGTTGATTCCATGAATCGACAAAGGGGGTTTTGTGTGCAGAAGAGTCTGCACAGTCACGATTCTCTGCACGAAACATTCCATGAATCGGGTCCTATGTCTCAAGTAGAACATAACTGCAATTTGGTCAGGTTGACTTGAGTAGATGCATTGCATTGTGCGAAATTCTGTTCCCGGGTGAGTTGTTAACAGTTAAAGTGTTCCCCTCTGACATGGGGCAAGCCTGCAATCAGCAAGATTGAAATCTTCCCGGCAGACTCAGTCCTTTACCCTTCCTAGGTGGATGTATCCCGTACCATTTCATTGATTAAAAACTATTATTACAGCGCTTAGAAGCGGGAGGAATCCAGGATGAAGCACTGTGGATTGGCATTATTTGCTTTATTGGATAAAGCAGTCTTGGGCACATTAGGCATCCTGCTCTCAATGAGCAATCCAAGCTCTTAAGGATCACATGTTCTGCTCCACTTCAGTGCAGCGCACAAGCAATGCATGCTATTCATACAGCGATCGATGGCTTCAAAGAGCCTCGGAGGCAAAATAACACATCCTCGCTGCGTCATTCTCAAGATCGCATCTTCCTGATAAACATTTCATCTTCCTTCTTATTCTGCCATAAGCTAAGAAATCCTTCATACTGGCAGATGAGAAGGAACACGGCTCTGTTTCCGGATCCAAACAGCCCTGGCTTCAGGCTAAAGATGGGAATCGACATGAGGCTGCATTTAGGCAACAGGAAATGCAGAAATTCACAATCGATGGCTGCAGGTAACAGGTTTCCCCTTCAAGATCTTTGAAAGAAAAGCGAACAAAGGCGCCCTAATGCTAGGGCTAAAAAGAAAGGTTTCCGGGGGGCCCCCACAATATTTTTCAGGGGTAAAAAGGAAGGACGTTCTGCTGTGAACAGGAGCCCCGAGCTGGAGTGCGTCCAACACACCAGGTGAAAAGGGTTCAAGAAGAAGCCTATCATTATCGAATGGGCAGGCCCTGGTTTAATAAGGAGTGCAAAGTGGCACAAGGGAATCTGTCAATGCATTGCAGGATGAGAATTGGTTTAGGATAGAGAATGCTGCTGCTGGAACCGTACATAGACCAACTCTGGCTAAGGCAAAGAAAAAGATTCAAGGATGTTCGGGGGGATATTTGCAACAGGACCTGCTACAACGGATGCCCTGCAGGAAAATATAACTAGGGGTCCTTGGTTCCATTTTTTTTTACGGGTTTATACAACATTTCTTCTGACTAGTTTAGCACAGGAATTAACAGCAGACAAAGTATCTATTTGTATCATACAACTAGCTCCATTGAAAGTACCATGGTAGGATAGTGTTCTGGGAGATGTATATAAATCTAACATTACACTCTGGGCTTTGTTATTATAGTAATCACCACTCTGTCGTGGGGGGAGTATCAGGGTTGTTAGGCGCTGGCACGCCCCTACCCCCAACAAGGGGTGAGGGATAATAGCTATTTGCACCCAGGGGCTCTCTCGAGGATGCATATCATTTTATTTATTTTGTCATGGGAGACTGGCTCTGCAGGTATTGCGCAAGCCCAATCTCCTGTGTAAAAAAAAATAAGCAAGATGGCTGCCACTATAATAAACAGAAAAGGGAGTTAGTCCCTTTTCTATTTGTATGGAGGGTGCCAAGGATGGGAATGGAGCGCTTAGTTTGATTTTTGTAGGTCGCCTAACCAAAAGACCGATTTCTTTCACCTGATTTTAGGCGGCCTACAAAAATGGAACTACTCACATTTCTTCGCCACACACCCCACCTTCTCTTCGCCGTTTTACTCAAAATCGGGGGATTCACCCCCCGAAACTCCCTCACTCAGCCCCTGCGGCCGCCCTCCCCTCCCAACACCCCCCCACCAAAACGCACAAAGACACACACAAACACATAAACGTACCCGTTCTACCTCTTGGGTGCTTCCGGGTCGTGGCATGCCGGTCAGCCCCTGCGCTCACTCGTGTGTGTCGCAGGGGCTGACAGTTCAATTTAGAACGACCGCTCTGTGCGGTCACAAAGTGGTCTTTCTAAATCGTTTTTTTTCGTTTTTAAAAAAAAGGTCTATTGACCTAATACTGTTTACACCATGTAGTTTAGCGGTGCATTTATCATTGGAAGCAAAACATCCCTGTGTTTTTTGGAGTGTTGAGTGCTTTGTAGTATCTGCTAGGAGAATAAAAATGAAATTGTTATTATCATCATGAGTTGTACCTTGACAATTTTAAGTACTGTATTTTATTCTCCCATTTTTTGACTGGATTTGGATATTTTAATTTATTATATTTTGATCCTAATAGTTCGATTGTGTGTGTTATATCTTATCTTGTGTTTGATTTATGCCTAATGAAATACATTTAAGAACAAATCAAATTTGACTGACCAAAGACTATTAAAGTCTGACTTTCCTAGACCATGGTTTGAGTTCTCCTAATCCTGTAAAAACGCATTTTCTAGTGCAATCAGCTTACACCCTCTGGGAAACGCGCAGCAGACATTTTGGACCTTGCTCCGGACATGCTCACTACTTCGCAATGCTTCTTCCATCTGCGAGGTTTCAACCGGTGGGCAGAGCACCCAGAAAGCACCCACATGCAAGGGCTGATTGATGAGCTGGGCAATCTGGTGACATTACTACACAGGAGACCTGAGCATTGGCCAACATTCCCCCCAAGGTACCTGTCGCTATGTTGCTCAGATCACATCCTCGTCCATTTCCCCATCTCTGATCTGCTGAGCTCTAAGAGTGCTCTCCAACTATGGAGAATTGCACCATTCACCAGTATAACATAAGATGATATAATTGTTCTTTTATGACACGATTAATACCAGAGACCAGTTTCTAAGTGCGGGATCGGGATTCGAACCTGTGTTGCTATGTGTTGTCTTGCTTCCAAGACAAATGCGTTGCCCCTGAGCTATCCTCCCGGCCTGAGTAAGAAATCTCAATACGATCCACGCCAAAACCTCCACCAAAGCGTCCACTGCTATTGCCACACTGTCGCCCTATGATTTCCTGTGCATGAAAAACCAGCCACATCCATTACCGTTAATGTGGTGGCTCTCAAAACACCACGTTTGGCCAAATCACCTGTCACTCAACAATAAACACACCTCTAATGAGCGAGACCTAATGACATGTAGGGGCCGAGCTTTAGAAATAGTTTTAAAATGTTCAAAGTTTCCAGCAGAACATGCATTAAGCCTTAAGTATGATAACTTTGAATCATCAGATTAAAACTGGCTTGGGGAAGCTGGTACCTCTTCTAAAGAATCCTACTCCGGATGTTTTAGGAAAGAAGGAAATAGCCCCTTTGCTGCACAATTCGCTCAATTTGACCCATCACAAATGCTGTATGTTATACCTGTGCGCTACCTTCAGAGGCAGAGGCAGCATGCCTCAGGCTGGCATGGACCACGGCATATCACGTTCCCGGTCTTGATACCTCCTGTGAGTTCCTACTGGTTGGAGAGGATAACATCACCAAGATCATCTGTCGTTCCAAACCCTCAGCGTCACCAACAGATACATATAACAGAGAACTTAACAATGCCAGCCACCTCTCAGCCCTCCCACACGTCTCAATTAGAGGCTAAAGTAGAGGCTCGCTGCTGTCTAGCTATAGTCTGGTGAGGTCTCCAGAGAGCGTGCCACCATAACCCACTATGAAAGACATCTTACTCTGATCAGGGATCAAGGGAGGGAACTGTGTGATCAATTGGAAAAAACAATTCTGAGGACGGAAATGTCCAATTATTTCTAAATGCATTTAGCTGCATGTATGAGTGGGGGCGGCCACCCGCAACCCCCCATAACCCCTCACACATATATACAGTGAAATGCAGCCTTCTCCATTTGGCATTTTCATCCTCGGATTTTACACCTCTGTTAATTTGGTACGAAACTGGATCAAGGACACAATCCTTGTCAGGTTAGAATTCTAGCAATCATGGTGACCTCAGAGCCAATATTCTTCTCAGCAACTTCCAATCTGGTTTAAATTCATTGAAGGAACTCAAACCGACCTTCTCAGGGAAGAATTACTCCCCTCATGGGACCATGGCCATGCCGGCTCTCTGATCCGCCTTGACCTGTTCATGTCACTTAACATGGTGGACCATGACAAGCACATTCACCACTTTGGGATGACTGGGGGTATGGTTTTGTAATGGCTGTCGTCATCCCGGTTAATTCATACCCATCAATCAGAATGGAATGCATTATTACCAGTCCTATGTCATGTTTATATGTCTCCTCCTATGCATGTCCTTACCATTCAAAATATCAGGCAGCACATACATGTTGCTGACATCAAGGTTCATGCCAGAATATATGAGCAACCCAGATAAGAGCAGTCAGTCATGGAAGGACCCATGTAAGGCTAACGCTAGGTCACGTGTTGTGCCTCCATGGGTCCAAAACGGGGGTCATTCTTTTGACATGTAATGGCGCCCTGTAGTTCTGTCCTTTCCCATGATTGACCAGAACCCACATGAGTAAGGGAAAGGTTCTTTACTCATCAGTTACAGATCAGGATAGTGCAGGCCCCAGCAGCGTTACAAGACACACAAAAGTAAGGGACCTCTATCGGCACGCCCTCTCCATACATTAGCCTGTCTCCAACACACAAGTAACACTCCGAAGGTCACACATAAAATATTCATGATCATATCTGTAGGGCATGCAATGACCCCATTTCAAAGCGCTACAGTACCGTCACTTATCACTCACACAAGTTCATTACAAAACATCATCAGTTAATGTCAGTTAATAAACTTCAAATGCCCGAGGAGTTGTAGATTTGGTCAGTATACCCTCAAAGTTGGATGCATGTGGAGCGGAATGCCACCAGACTCGTATGTTTGTTTGTTTGTTTGTTTATTTATTTGTTAATGCGCGCCAAACCCATGGGTAGCCGGGCGCAACAGTTCCATGAAGACTTAAGCTTGTTACAGTATTTTGCATGAATATATACAACACAGCGGCAAGAAGAGCAAATATATGTGAGACTATATACAAACATATACATATGAAACACAACAGCAAAAAGCAAATATATACAAGAATATGTACAGACATGTACCCCGAGCAGGGCATGTCTTGGGTTGTCCGGTCAATGGGTAGGTCGTGGCTAGGTCGGAGGCAGATGTAAGTTATGTGGCATTGGCGCGCAGCCAATTGATTATCTTATGCCTGAATTTCGGGTACGGTTGTTCTGTTCTGAGGTCAAGGGGTAATTTGTTCCAACAGTGAGCAGCTTTGACAGGAAAGCTAGTTCCTCCCGCAGTGGATCGTTTAAACCTTGGAATTTCTAGTTTGGAGGTGTTAGCAGACCTTGTGGGTCGCGTGGGGATTTTCCTGTTTATTTTTTCCATAAGATCCGGGGGGGGCTAGGTTGTTTAGACACTTAGATGTGAGGGAACCTGTTTTAAGTAGGATTCTATCCGTTATTTTTAACCAGTTAACCTCTTTCCTGAAGTTAGTGATGTGTTCTCTGTAAGGGATATTTAATGCTGCTCTAAGGGCGTTGTTCTGTAGTCTTTGGAGTTTATCAGTGATATATTTATTGGTTCCAGAATACAGGGCATTGCAGTAATCTAGCCTGGACATAATAAGGGCGTTAGCTAATGTAATGCAGCTGGTACTGGAGAGGTAAGGTCTAGCTGCGCGGATGAGTTTGCAGGTGTAAGTAGTGGAGGAGGCGAGGGAGTTGACCTGCTTCTTGAGAGTAAGGGAGGAGTCCAGATAGAATCCCAGGGTTTCAACCACAGGCATCACCTTGATAGGGTTGTTATCAATGCTGAAGATGTGTAGTTTGGGCATAGTTTTTGGATGTTGGCTTCAGAACCAAGGATTAGTAGTTCTGTTTTATCGTCATTCAGGCAGAGGCCATGTGTGGCCATCCATGCCTGAATGAGAGTGTATATCTTGTTCACCAAGGCTGAGTCTGTCTCGTAGTCGCCCGAAAGGGGTATGAGGATCTGGGTGTCATCTGCTTAATTCGTGTAGATGACACCTGATCTGTCCAACTTGTCAAACAAAGGCTTGGTGAAGATATTATACATGGTGGGGGAGACACAGGATCCTTGTGGGACGCCGCAGGTTATTTTGATGGGGTCAGCTGAGTTGGTGGTGGAGAAGACTCACATAGTGCGATTTGCTAAGAAGGATTGGACCCAGGCTATAGCATCTCCGGTGAAGTTGGCGGCAGATTCGAGGTGGTTGCATAAGATTGCATGGTCTACCAAGTCAAACGCAGCCGACAAGTCCAGTAGGAGAAGCAAGGCTGTTTTCCCATTATCCTTAAATTCCTCAATTTGTGTCTTGAGGTCTAGTAGAGCTGTTTCCGTGCCATGGAGTGGGCGGAAGCCAGATTGCCGAGAGCCAAGCAGGTGGTTGGCCGCCAGGTAATCCTGGATTTGTATGTAGGCAGCTCCGTCTAGGATTTTTAGTAGAAAGGGCACTGTGGTAATTGGTCTGTAGTTGGTGGGGATGGTGGGGTCCAGAGTTTGTTTTTTCAATAATGGGAGGACCCATGATTCTTTGAGGTTGGTAGGTACCGTGTTAGATTTAAAGGAAGAGTTTATGAGCTTGGAAATGAAGGGAGCTAGATCTCTAGCTGCGTCCTTTATTAATTGTGCTGGGCAGGAATCGCCCTTACAGTTTGAGGGTTTGAGGGAGAGTATTATTTTTTCTGTGTCAATTATGGAGATAGATTTGAATCTAAATGGAGCAGTGGTCTTATTCCCCTGGAAGTGGGTTGTTTGTTGGTCCAGAGGTGGGAGTGTGGACTTTTTTTTTAGCAATTTTACATTGAAGCAAGGAGATTTTGTTAGCAAGGGCGTTTTGTATGTTTGTGCACCAAACTTTGTTTTTAGGGGCATTGTCTATAGGTTGAATAGGGGATTCCAGCTCGCGGAGAATAGTGAAGAGCTCTTTAGTATTGGAGTTGGCTTTTGCGATCCTGTCATTAAAGGTGTTCTTCTTGGTTTTGATAATTTCTTTTTTGTAGGATTTGGCAAATTCGGTAAGGTTATTTTTGTTGTATTCAGTGGGAGAGTGGCGCCAAATGGATTGGAGCTTTCTTTTTTGTAATCTTAGCGACTTGAGGTGGGGTGTGAACCAGGCGTTTAAATGGGCTTCCTGTTTAGCTTTGCGTAGTTTGGCTGGAGCAACTGTGTCTAGTGCTTTGGTCATAGCATCATTGAAGGTATTTACCAGGGTGTCCGGGTTGTTTTTTTCCAATCCAGATATGGCTGGAAGGAGGAGAGGGATAATGTTTTCCACAGTCATGGCCTTCTTACTTCTGGTCAGGAGGGGGGGAACCATGTTGTTAACTTTGGGGCTAAGGAGATCCAAGGTGGCGGAGAAGGTTATTAGATAATGATCCGTCCATGTTTGTGGAGCAATATCGGTGATACTGATGTTGCAGTTCAGTTCCGATACCCAATCGAGGGTCCTTCCTTTGATGTGGGTGGGGGAGAGGATTTGTTGATCAAGGCCATGGTCCTTGAGCAGGGCTGCAATTGACTCTGCATGTTTATCGTTGGTTTCATTAAAGCCGAGGTTAAAGTCTCCCAGAAGTAGGGTTTTGGAGTGGTCTTTGGTATTCTTGGCTATAAGGCTGGTTAGATCATCTCAAAGGTGCCTAGAGGCCCTGGGGGTCTATATAATAGGTGGATTGAGAGCGTACGGTTGTTGGAGAGGGGCATTTTAGCTGTGAGTGCTTCACAGGATGAGGAAGAGACTGATGTGGCAAGTCTGATGGGATAGGTAGATTTGCAGATGATGGCTAATCCGCCGCCTCTATGGAACAAAGAGAAAGCTCCACCCACAGATTTTTTTATATCATCACACTCTCCTAATGTCGGAGTGTTTTAGGTAATATTATTTTTAAGGAACTTAGATTCAAAGCTTCAAAATGTAAGCTCAATTCCCTTTAAACATTATTTGTTAAATCAACAAAGCAAAGCAAAAAAAGGACTGCTTGGTAATATTTAAGTACCATTTATTGATTTTATGATTTTACCAACAATAGAGAGAATAATAATAGATATATATTACAAATTTGTTTCATTCCTAAACAAAAAAGGTAAAATATAGATACAACACTGTTAATTGTTTGCACAGTAGATGGAATTAGTGTCATCTAGTGGAGAAATGGAAAAAGAAGAATAAACAACGAATGCATATGGAACAATAAACCACAATACAATTTTTGTCTTTTTGATGGTTGCAGAAAAATGATAATCACATTATTCTTTGACAAAAATTCCAATAAATGTCCATGTAAATTAACAAAGTCATCAGAGGACCAAAACCATCGGTCTACGCCAGGGGGAGGGGCCCCCTATTAGATTGTACAGGTCAAGAGTACACAAAATGTGCTTGGCCTTAGGGCGTTTCGGCTAGAGAGTGGAGCGCCTTCATCTGGGCCTCAGGTTTGGAGATCTCTGTGGGTGTGTTCACCGGACTTCACCGCAGTGGGAAGAGTTCCAATCCTATTCTGGAGCCCTTAGAGTCACTGGGAGGTATAATAACATTTGTAGAATTATCTATGTGTAGATGGCAGTATATCCTACTGTCGTCTGGATAGGGAATCACCAGATGAAAAAGTCTGGCACGGCTTTTGGCATACCGAATGCCCTGATATTGTCCCAGCATACAGAGGGGCTGGTAAGTCTCCCAGAAGTAGGGTTTTGGAGTGGTCTTTGGTATTCTTGGCTATAAGGCTGGTTAGATCATCTCAAAGGTGCCTAGAGGCCCTGGGGGTCTATATAATAGGTGGATTGAGAGCGTACGGTTGTTGGAGAGGGGCATTTTAGCTGTGAGTGCTTCACAGGATGAGGAAGAGACTGATGTGGCAAGTCTGATGGGATAGGTAGATTTGCAGATGATGGCTAATCCGCCGCCTCTGGCATTAGGCCTGTCGGCTCTGAGAATTTGGTATTTATCGGGCACTGCTAGCATTAGTGTAGGTCCTGCAGCCTCGTGTAGCCAGGTCTCGGTTATGGTCAGTAGGTCCAGATTGTCATTATTTAGGATATCCGCAATTTCTGTGGCGTGGGCCACCACTGATCTCGCGTTGATGAGAGATCCTAGTAGTGTTAGAGAACTATTAGGTTTGCTAGTTTGACAGGTTTTAGGTGATGGGGACTCCAGAATTGTGCAGGTTGTAGTTGGAGTTTGATCATCAGTGTGATTGGATTGTTTCGGTGATAGGTTTTTTGGTTGGGTAATAGTACGTCTGTTGGCGTTATTCTGGTGGTTTCCTACCGGCTCGTAGATCATAGGTAGTCTGGACCTGAGTCTCAGGTTTCTATCCTTGGGGGGCTAGTTTGGAGAGTAAAGGCAATTATGCTGGATATAACAGTGAGTAGTATAAGGGCCGTGGTGACTTTTGAGAGGCAAATGGGGGACATTTTCTTAACTATGCTAGAAGCATACTGCAAGCTAGCGTCTAGATATTAATTAGATACTTTGGTGAAGTACCTAAATCGTTAATGTCTGGGAGGTGCCATGAGCTGACATTTAGAACCTTAACGTTGTATAGAAGCAGTGAGGATATTCAAGCAGACTGATATCTAGATTCGACTTTAGCACAGAGACCTAAAACACTAGTTACTGGGAAGTTCATTTTAGGACATTTACTGTGGAGATGGTATAGGGCTATTCAAAATAATAGAGCACAATGCAATCAGGTGAGGGTGCTAATGCACATTCAAAGTACTAGAACACAATGCAATCAGGTGAGGGTGCTAATGCACATTCAAAGTACTAGAAAAAATGCAATCAGGTGAGGGTGCTAATGCACATTCAAATACTAGAACACAATGCAATCAGGTGTGGGTGCTAATGCACATTCAAATACTAGAACACAATGCAATCAGGTGAGGGTGCTAATGCACATTCAAATACTAGAACACAATGCAATCAGGTGAGGGTGCTAATGCACATTCAAATACTAGAACACAATGCAATCAGGTGAAGGTGCTAATGCACATTCAAATACTAGAACACAATGCAATCAGGTGAGGGTGCTAATGCACATTCAAATACTAGAACACAATGCAATCAGGTGAGGGTGAGTTTCAATCAGGCAACAGCAAAGCCAGTTAAAAGCAAGTTGCTAATATGAGGTACGTGTAGGCTGGATACTTATGCTAGTGCAGTGCAAGAACCTGACGCAATGGGTATTAATAAAGGTTGCGCAGGGATAGTAGTTGGTTGGAGTTTGAGTAGATACAGGTTATGCATTGATACATTATGTGGCAGTTCGTGAGCACAACGGTGCAAGGTGGGCAATGTTAGTAGGTGCCTGTGCACCGGGTCTGTGTTGGCTGGGAGCAGTTCTGGTTACTGGCTGGGGGGGTAGGGAAAGTTGTGATGGGCAGCACGCTTACCCTGTAGGATGGAGGGACGGTACTGGGGGGGCAGGGGTCGTGGCCCTAGGATCAACGGCGTAGACAGGCTTCAGACAGGCAGAGGTGCCTTTGTTGTGTGCCTTCGTGGTGGGCCGGCTCCAAGCCTGCCGGCTTGTGGTTGGCTTGGATGTAGGGGCGAGGGGCCAATCAGATGGCTCGTGGTACTGTGGGGCCGGATAGGCTGATGTTGGTGTAGCGGTCGGCCATGTTGGAAGGTGGAGGAGCCTCGTGGGTGCCAATGGTGGAAAGGTGCACTCCAGGCAGTAGAGGGGCAAATCCTGGACAAAGTGGGGCCAGTGAGGCATTTGAATGCAGCGCGGATATAATTAATTAATTCCGCCGCGGGCTGCCGAAAAGCGCATTCGCGATGCCGCGTTTGCTAAAACAGCTGAGGAGGGCTTAAGGCCTACCTTAAGGCGTGCAGGGCAGCATTGGAAGAGTACTGCTCCAGCAGTAGATGGAGGGAGCTCCTGCTCCTCCAGGCTCCAGATGAGTATGAAAATGGTCACACAATTGTCACTTATACATAACTTCATCGGTGAATGAACTCCAGTGTATGGACTTCAAATGCCTTAGGAATTGCAGTTTGGACAGCATACCATTAAAGTGGTGAAAGGTGGAACGGGATGACACCAACGCCATGTTTGTAGGACATACCATGACCCCAATTTCAAGCATTACAAAAAAACAAAAAAAACATTACACAAAATCGCCACTTATGCACAACCTCATCAGTGAATACACCTCCACTGCCTTAGGAAGTTCAGATTTGAACAGCATATTATTAAGGTGGGCTACCTGTGGAACGGAATGACACCAGAACCATGTGTGTAGGACATACGATTACCCCAATTTCAAGCGTTTCAGAAATCGTTACATAAAAACATTACACAAAATAGTCACTTATGATTCTATATTATAGGGTTGATACATAGTGTAATATTCCATTTAAGTCAAACATTGCACAGCGCCACCTAGTAACCATCACTGGACATACACCTCCAGGTCAGAGCTACATCAGCAAGGTATTGTGGGTATACAAATTAGCTCAGAAGCAAGCAGTTTGTTCCAGAAAATTGTCTTTGTCTTACAGGGCAGTGTTATTTATGCAGATCTTAATCAACCCAAGACAGACATTTCACAAACCTGCAGACAACTACATAACTGGTTTCACCCTTATTGGGGATCATCAGTGTAGTATAGTCTGACATTCTTGTGGTTGGAGCGTTGGGGCATGCTTTCAGTGGCGCCCCCAGAAATGTTTTATAGGGGTGGCCTGATGAGGCCAAAGGAAATCTTGGGGTGGCACACCAAAACAAACACATAACTGAATTTCAGGAAATCTATTATGCCGATGCAGCATATAGTCCAGTTGAAAACTATGTATATATGAGAGTTAAGAAATTGCATATTGATATAATTCCATTGATTATTTAACTGTTAACTAATTAATGTACCGGATGCGCTTACACTAATAACAGTACGGTTCACATTTTTAGTTTCACAATCCTGCTTGTGCTATGTAAGGAATATGTGATGTGTATATGCATGTTGGGCAATTTATTGTTCTTCAAATAGAATAGTTGTTCAACTTTGACTTGAAAAGTCAAATATACAGTTTTAAATTAAAGGAGCACATTGATTGTAAGGGACCAAACATTTACTGAGAACCCGCCTACCACCTGCACCTGCCACCTTGCTGGCTGCACTACCTTTTGTATTGTTGTACCCCTTGCTCAGCCCTTTCCACTTTTCCCATCTCCCTTGCACTTTCCCCCCCTACGCTCCACCCTGCACTTGCGCGTACTCAGTGTCACTGGGCCTAGTAAGATCGTTGTTTTGTCTTCCCTTGTTCCCCTCCCTTGCCTTGTCACGCTCGGAAACACTTGTGTATGAGCGGGATACACCTAAAATATCATATATCATATCATAGCCAGAGAATCCTCTAAATCCTCACTCACAAGTTTTTAATTGCCAACATGCCTATCAAATATGGTGCACTCAGCAGGGTTTGACTTATGTAGAAATAGAATACTAGATGTATCTTGTCTTTGGACTGCATTTATGATGGGAATACACCCAGTACATTTTACGCATTGGTCTCCACAAAGGAATCTTAGGGAAGACAGGTTGATGGTAAAATGAGGGTCTACCAAAAGGCTTATTTTCAGTTTCTGAAATGGCAGCTCTTCTGTCGTCCCCAATTTAGTTTTAAGAATGTTACTTGTAAATTTGAGCAACACATCTTTCCTTTATTATTTTCTGTTTCACTGAGAACACAACCTAGGTAAAGTCACCACCTGTCAGTGTGCATAAAAAACCCAGGCAATTTAAAAGTTAGACTTTCTTAGGAATACTCTTGTTCTTCAGACTGTATCTCCAGACACACTCTGCTTACCTCTCAGCTCTGAAGTGCTTGCTTCTTGCCTGCCTGGTGGAATCATCTCTCAGCGTTGCAGCCCAGGTCTCCTTTGCATGCAGTACCGCTGACAGCCTTGGGCACGCCACATGAGTTTCTCTTTACCTCCCTGACCCGCACTTGTGATAACCTGCTTCTCTGCCGTGTGGGCACAATACGGGAGAAGCCTCGGCTAGGTGAGACTACTGTTGCAGTAAGGGGTCCAGTATAAATACATAATACATTATAATTTCCATAATGCAGTGGATTCCCTTCCACAGCTCTCTAATGATGTTCCTGTTTCACTTTGGGCTTGAAGAGATGCAATTGCCTTTCCACTGGCGCTTTGACTCCATGCATTGCCAGTGAATGGTGGCGTTACATTTAAGATGGCTTGCTTTAATTTTAATGGCTCTGGGATATATCTGCAGTGAAATGCAGCTGTATAACTTGCCTGGCCCTGGGTAGCAAGGTCATGGCAATGCACCTCTGCTAGCTTGCCAGCAGTGTGGCTTATGGGCTCCCCTTAAAGTGATGAGATCCGTAGTGTGGAGGTGAGGCTGGCTGTGGGCTACCTGCATCGGTTCCTGCATGGCCCCTGCTGCTGCTGTCTGCCGGGCCGTCTTTCTTGGGTGCGTGCAAAGAAATGCACCACTCTGCGGATAGGGGAACGCACACTTCTGGCTCACTCCCCTGTCCTGGGCTCACATTTGGGGACCTGCCCAGGCAAGCCACCGGCACCTGGAGCTGGCCAATTAGGGGACGCGTCCCACCGCCCCTACATCCATACACAGGAGTGCTGTCTCTGCCCTGCTTAGCCGCTTGCAGGACCGCCTGTAATTTGAGCTTGGCAGCCTTGAGCTAATTCAATTTAGGCTTCAGCTTAAAGCAAGGAAGGGAAATAAAGTGCAACATTTCTCACCAGAGCCAAAAGGCAAAACAGAAGGAGTTGATTGTAGCCGAGAAAAGAGAAGTGACGTGGGGGCGCTGACTGTGTGTGCACCAGCACCGCAGACATAGATGGGTGCAGGGTAACTGCTGTGCCTCTGGGAGCTGGTCAAAACATCTATTGTGTGGTCTGCTGCTCTGGACATGGTGCCTGCACGCTGCTACATGGGTGTGACGTCTGCCAATCCCAGAGAAACAGACAGAGGCAACCTGGAGCCACTCGGCACTGCCCAACACATGGGCCACACACACACGCATTGAATACAGTGGGACACACGTTGCAACGACTCCCGTCCTGCAGGCTATATGTTCTTGGCATACATTTTTTATGCCTTAATTCATTCTCTTGCCCCAGACCATCAAAGGCTGTGGGACACAGCAAAAAAGGAAAAAATAAATCCTTTTTTCGCACTGAACTGGGCATGTTAATGTCCATGCAGAGTTCAGTGAGAAAAAAAAATATTTTTGTTGCTTTTTCACGGGGGTGGCCAATAGGGGGGCCAGCCTTTCTATAAGGGTGGCCGTGGCCCCCCTTGGCCACCCTTTGGAGGCGCCCCTGCATGCTTTAAAAAAACAGATAAATTATGGTGAGTTTAAAAAAGCTTGAAACCCTACCACCACACATCTATGTATAAATATATATACAATGTTCTATGGGGAGCACTTTTTGTAAGTTAAAAATCAGGATTTTGCAACATATACAGGCTAAGCAAGTTGACTTTTCTTATCCTATTGCCAAAAACGTTCATGAACATCATGGGGCATTCTTGATGGTTTTTCTTTTTTTGGAGTGAATCATGTCCTGAAGCATTCAGGGGGAGGGGCCAGAACCTTGAAATGATTTCAGCTCGAAGATAAATTGAACATTGATTTTGAACGAACACCCCACATGGCCATAATATTGATGAAGGGCTCTACACTTTTTGGGGATTTTGATTGTGAATGCTATGTTCTGAGATACATACCTGCCTTTCTCTTTAAGTTTGATTATGCATATTTCAGATTTTATTTAGTTTTGCAGGATATATGTAAAATAATAAGTACATTTTATGCATGTGAAGGTCTAGTGATCATTATTTTACTTTGGGTTTGCATTTAGAAGGTTGTGCTTATAATTGAATGCATTTTGCGTTTTATTTGATAATGTCTATTATTACCAGTGTAATTTGGATTTATGCTCGAAACATCATTCAGTTTGTGTATTGATCTAGTAAGATTTTGCTGACAATCCAAAGCACTTTGCACTTTGTTCAAAGCATGTTTTTCATAATTGTGGATTTGCACGAATGTGCACATTATTCAAAGCATTTTTTGCACACTTTCGAATTTGTACGAATATGCACTTTGCACTTTCTGAGCTCATCTTGGCTTGGATGATAGTACAGGTTGCAAATTATTGCTAATGTTATGCATAGTATTTAAGTGCATGTGCTAGGAATTCGTTTGTTTTTGTGCATTATTTCTGTGATGGTCTTCTCTATCATCTTCAGCATTTTGCACTTTTTCTTGAGCATTCTTTGCACACTTGTGTATTTTCATACTGAAAGCACTTATAATTGGCAAAATGACTGGAACAAATGTGCTTTTAACATTTTGTAATAAGTGTCCTGAAACCGTTTTTATTTATGAATTTCCTTAATGCATTTGTCCTTCTAACGGTCTAACCTATGATTTCGGGCTGGTTACTCTTGTATTTATATTGTGGTCTCATTATTGAGGGCACTAGGCCAAGATGGCTACCATGTTGGTAAACCATAGAGTGTTGTCTATTCAGGTGTACTCATCTGGAAGTAACCGGTTGAAAAAAAACATGACTGGCCATTTAGAGCTGAATTGGAGGGAATTCTGGTTGCGTGATCAAGCACCCAGTTGGGTCTGAAACGTGTTATGTTGTCTCTCCTTTCATGTTGCCAAGGGAATTTCTACCTATATCCTACACACTCTTTACATTTCTTATCTGAAATTGTGTAGTTCTGAGTATATTTTTCAGTGGTGCAGCAGAGTGCGACCCTGGCACTTTGTGCAGGGGAGAGGGGGAGAGAAAGAAGTGAACAAAAACAAGTGGCCCAGATATGTGATGTCGTCAGTGATGTCATCAATGACATTTGTGATGTCACCTTTGATGTCCTGGGTGTAAGTCGTAGCAGTGCACGGTGGTGGCGCGAGTTATGGTTGCTTAGCTTACCATGACTGGCAAATTTCTGGGGGTTTTCGGTTTTACTTGTAACCATAACATCCCTTTAACAAAGTTTTTTCATTGCATTTCATAGGTTTTTATTAGTGCAAATTAACCATAACGTCCCTTTATCAATGTTTATTCATTGAATTTCATAGGTTTTTATTAGTCCAACTTAACCATAACGTCCCTTTAACAAAGATTTTTTAAGTGAATTTCAAAGTTTTTTATTAGTCCAACTTAACCATAACGTCCCATTAACAACGTTTTTTCAGTGAATTTCATAGTTTTTTATTAGTCCAACTTAACCATAACGTCCCTTTAACAAAGTTTTTTCATTGCATTTCATAGGTTTTTATTAGTGCAAATTAACCATAACGTCCCTTTAACAATGTTTATTCATTGAATTTCATAGGTTTTTATTAGTCCAACTTAACCATAACGTCCCATTAACAATGTTTTTTTTCAGTGAATTTCATGGGTTTTTACCAGTGCATGCTATTTTCCTACAACTTACTAATATCATACTTACCCGATATAGCAATATTTGTGTCCAATTTACAAAGTTTCACCTTAAAACTCTGCCATTTCCCACCTTCTAGAATCATTTTTAACACTTCTACACACTTTTTGCAACTATTTCAACTCGTCTTGCATCCGTAGACGTCTACGAACCTATGACTTCATTGTGGACCTTCTGGACAGTTCCACATGACCATACACTGGCGCGCGGCATAATTACTTGTCTGAGAACCTGTCCGCACTTCACAATAAAATCCGTGCTTTGTGGGTAGTTCGGAACTGCATTTTCTACTGATCTAGGAACTTTCAACTTCAAAATTTCCATTGCACAGCTCCAAAACCTATTCCTACAAATGATCCATTAACAATCTAGTACACAGTACATACTTTTAGCAAAACTGCTATTTATCTTAAAATGGCCGCCGGCGTCCCGGTGTAGGAAGGAAAATCCTTTTCCAAGATGGCCACAATGGAAAGGAAAGGGAGGGCTCCATACAGGGTCCCTCTACGCTTTCCATGGCAGCCTGCAGAAGGCAAAAAGAAAACTCAATGACCATATTACCACAAGCACATTTTTCTTCCTTTTCAAATCTACCCCAATTTCACATAACTTTACCACAAAGCCAGTCCCAGGTGTACATGGCCAATTTAACCCCATGTTTTGTTCCTCGTGGTCATGGCCAGTAGCCAGATTGTCCGGATCATGACATTATTCCATGACGCGCACAATCTGGCCACTGCACATGGCCACAGGCTACCCCTCAGTCACTAAAGGCATACCGCTATTTTTTGGAGCTACATTATGACACTTGTCAAATAATAAAACACTGGCACATTTGCAAAACCATGCTTGTAGGTCCTTGTCAATGCTCCTTACACAAGTTTGCTGGAAATCCACCCATGTTTTATTTTTTCAAAAGTGTCAAATGTATGCACATACAATCATCATATAACCTAGCCCCCACTTGACAAAATCCATTCAGACTTTACGAAAACATTTATATCTAGATCAATATTTTGGGACCCCCCCTCTAATTCTGCCCCCTCTTGACAAAATCCCACCAAACGTTGCAAAAACTCTTATATCTAGATCTATTATGAGTTTGCCAAATTAAGTGGAGATTCGTCAAATGGCACCTCATTTATAAGCCTTTACATTATTTTGAGACCCCCCCTCCAATTTTGCCCCCTATTGACAGAATCCCACCAAACTTTGCAAACACATTCGGGATCAGGGCAGGAATATAATTGCAACATTTCATGCAGTTCATTAAGTAGCGCCAAAGTTATAAGCCATCCAAGAACTGCTTTTCACCAACCCATTAATGCATAGGTGCCTGTGAACTTCACAAAACTGTTCGTGAACATCCAAATATTTCGCAGACTTTCATGGTGAAAAACACTAGTTTTTTTGCTTCTTGCAGCCATATTCCATCCCATCCTCATCACCCCTCACCTCCCCAGAGATTATTTGATAAGTTTGACAAGTGCAATGTTGTGTTTTTTTAATTTGTTTTTACCGCGATGTCCGCGGACACCGGCTGCTGTCCGCGAACCCAAGATGATGGGTGTTTCCAAAAATCTGACGCACCTCACGCTTCAATCCAATCAATCAGCGAACAAGTCGTGTGTCCGCGAACATGACACAAGCCGATTATCCAATCGGTGTCCGAACAGGGAAGTGTGTCCGCGGAGCAGGCATAGATATCAGTAATTATTTTAGACCCACTTTTTGGTCATTTAAAAATAAAATACTGGTGGGAATTCAGAAGAGCATGCTTTTGGGACAAGTCGCCGCTCCTGCCGCAAATTTGGTGAGGATCCGTCCAGCAGTTTGGGCTGTAGGCTTGCCGGAATTTTTTTTCTCCATTCAGCCTATGGTAAAAAAAAAGAAATTTTAGGACCCCCCCTATAACTTTGCCCCCCTTGGACCAAACCACACCAAACCTTTCAGAGTGGGCCTTACGATCTTTGTGCAAAGTTTGGTGAGAATTCGTCCAGAGAGAGCAAAGTTATAAGACGCCCAAAAAGTGCTCTTCCTAGGGTTTAGCAACTTAACCATACCTACATGGCCATGTAATATATATATATATATATATATATATATATATATATATATATATATATATATATATATATAAATATATAGTCAATAAAAAAACTTTGTTAAAGGGACATTATGGTTAAGTTGAACTAAAAGAAAGCTATGAAATTCAATAAAAAAAAACGTTGTTAAAGGGATGTTATGGTTACAAGTATAACTGAAAAACCCCAGAAATTCGCCAGTTATGGTAAGCTAAGCAACCATAACTCGTGCCACCACAGTGCACTGCTAAGACTAACACCCAGGACATCAAAGATGACATTACAACTTACTGTTCCTTTCTTAGAAAGTAGTAAGCTGTCTTCCTCTAGCTCATCTTCTGCAACCAATACTGCAACCAAACAGCCTACTCCTGTGGGACACAAAATCCCACCAGCTACCTTGCAAGCGATAAAAGAAGCTGTTGATCCATATCTTCCAAAGACAACAGTATTCTGCATATACTGCAACACACCACTCTTTAGGGGCGATCAATTCAAAAGTGCTTTTGATGCTGTAATCAAGGAGCATGAGAAACACTTCCCCCTACCTTAGATTTACCACACCCACAACATCTTCCCCTGTCCACCTGCCCCTCCATATCTGTGGTTGGTGCCCACTCATTTCCCTCCCCCACATTACTTTGTGGCCTCTCTTGCAAAAAAAAAAGAGAATATTTAAAAACAAAAACCTAAAAAAGGTACCTTTAGAAACCACCTTTCAAAGTTAAAAAACAGAAGCAAAAAAATAAGCTTAAAGACTCCATCTACTTTACATTTTTCAATAATGTAGTTAGAATTAATAAGATTCTCCAACATTCCCATTCGCATGTTCTACTGCTATGGAAATAATGGATAATTGAATACTAGAGAAAAAGAAAAAGCACAGAAACAATTTTTATTTGAAATTCTCTAGTATGCAATAAATACCATAATCCATTGCCCTTCATGACTACCAACAGTCTCTGCATTTCCCTGTCTAGCCCAAGCCTCATTAAAAAACCTGGATTGCACTTGCACACCATCACACAAGACATCCCCTCTACTCTTGTTACTGTTGTGTATGTACACTCATTGCCTGCTTTAAACCATTCACACATACATACACCAATCAGTAATAAAACCTGCGCAAAACCCTATCAACATATTAAACTTCCACACACCAATTGCCACTAAAAAAGTTCTATCAATCATTTGCCTAGAAATTGTGCATGAAAGGAAATAGTAGTAGACATTACCAAGTGCTCATCAAAGCCCAGAAGCAAAACGCCAAGACATATCAAAATAGAAGGCCACTGCCTACCAACTGGGGCACAGGAGTCCCACAAGTGTGTTACACATCCACCAAACGGTAGACCCGCAAAGGGGGGAGGGACTACTAGTGGTGACTACATATTCAGCCTGGAACCTGTAACATCATCAGTCTCAGTAGCAGTGGTCAAGTAAAACAGGATTAGAAAAATAGAGTGTTCATACATTTTGGGAACTTAAGGAAGTCCAGCTCAAGTGTAACAGGGGCAGGAAGGCTGCTCCAAACACAAGCAACAGCCGAAGACAGACACAGTCCTCCCACTATCTGTTTCCTAGCAGGGCAGTATGTAGGGAAACAAAGTTGCACATATTGCAGTACTTGCAAGTAGCAGGAGCTAATGTATACATTTTATATATCCAGTTATATGATCCCTGAGCTTGAGGCAAACGATAATTCTAGCAGCCCTATTATAAATCAGCTAAAAGAGGCATTCACAACGAAGCCGGAAGTTAATGAACAGGCTCTTGCAGTAGTCCAGCTTACACAAAGCCAGGGCTCTAGATACGTTCAGCTTTTGGGTGAAGGTGAGAAACGGTACAATGTCTGTAAGAAGGTGCAACTCGAATCATGAGATTTGTTTACAACCTCCAAAAAGCACAGACAAGATAAAAAGATATCCACATTTTGGGTGGTGGGTAGGGATCACGCGCTCACATCAACATAATGCATGTTTTGAATACAGCGCGGTGGTGCCGTTCCGCGTTTCCTGATTGTCTTGCTGGGATTTGCCCCTTTTACTTGAAACACTGATCTACGGGTTTTATATTAGTTTGAGCCACTGAACGCAGAACTCTGCAGTGATTGGTATTGCTTCTACGGTGACAGCCTTGCATTTGCAAGTTATCTTATTCATTAGATTGAACTTCTTTGGAAACTGACAGATAGTTTTTGATCAGGACTTGGACGCTTGCCTTGAGAACGACCCGCAGGTCGAAACACATATCGGCTGATCAACGATTCAATAAAATCTATGTTCTCAAAATATTAGTTCCTGTATTTATGGAAATATCCATACAGATAGAACACTTACAATTGTTCATGGATTGTGTTGATGTGAGCTCGTGATCCCTACCCACCACCCAAAATTTGGATAGTTCAACTTTTGCCAGCTCCAGGTGGATGAGCTGGAGGGTTTGGAATCCATGCTGCCGGCTAGTTCTATTATAATTTTTCTCACACATTTTAGGAGTGATCACGAGCGCACAGCATTCCCTTGTCGTATCCACAACTTTTAATTCCTAAAATAAAAAGATAACCCCAAGGTTTTTGGCCTCATAGAATGGCGAAAATAGACGGTGCAAAGACAGTGGCCAGAGCATCACAGAAAAAAAGGACACAGGTATCACAGTAAAACAATGGGCCTCATTACGAGTCAGGCGTTAAGGGGTTAACGGCGCCGTAAACAGCGCCGACCCTTAACTCCTGATTCCGAGGTCCCTTTGCGCCATGGTGAGTTTAACGCCTGCTTTTTGCAGGCGTTAAAATCCATGGCGCTAAGGGACCATGGTGCTAATTATGCCACCGTAATTTACGGTGGCGTAATTAGCGCCTTCCCCACTCCCATTATGCCCTATGGGGCAAAAATGGGAATGGGGAAAGGTAAATGGGAAATGGGGATTTACCGCCCCACTCACCTTGATGGGGCGGTAAATCCACCATCCACCATGGTGTAAACATAGTTTACACCATGGTGGTAAGGGTACGACCCAGGCGGTAACTTACCGCCTGGGTCGTAATGAGGCCCAATCTCTGACTTAATAGCATTGACACATAGATTGTTAGCTGCACACAATGTCTCAATCACAGACAATTACAGATAAAAATACAGGACTACAAACTAGTTCAGGGAACTTTAAGGAAACATAGGTGTCATTAACATAGCATAGAAATAAGAAAAGAACAAGTACATCAGGTGAGACTGAGGAACGAACTACATATGCAAGAACCACAATCATGGGATAAAACCCTAGGGTTCTCTATAGGTAAACAGTGAATTGCTACAGTACAGACAGCCCAGTTGCACCTAGTAAGGACGGTCAGTGAGGAAAACAAATCAGCCAGTCCAGCACCTGCTCCATAATGCTAATGGTATCGCGTTACCGTTCACTGAGGATACAATTCTTGCCCATCTAAAAGGTGAAGGACACATCAAAAAACACTGTCCTGAATTATACTACAATTAGTGGTCAAAGGGAATGGGAGTAGTTGGGAGCAGTGCTCCTCTACTTTTTTAAATTAAGTTTTACTGTTCCTATACTTTTACTTTATAAAGAAACCGTTCTGGAATAGTTTTGTTTTAAAATAAAAATGTATGAGGAAGTTCAAACTTACACTTTCAGTACACTACACTAAACATTCCCTTAAACAGCAGGTACATCTCTTTGGGATTTGTTTTGTGTGTGGGAGGAGACGTGGTGATGGGGTTTCTGAGGAGTGGAGGCACACCAGCAGGAAACATAGTTCCACTACTTGGTTTCGTGCACTTTGACCACTAACTATAATCATAAATATCATATACACTTTAATTATATTATTCCACCATATTGCAAATACTGTAAAATCCCACTGTTTTACCATATAATTAAACCATATCATTCACCTTCAAATAACAAAACTCGCCCTCAATGCCCCATCCATGTAATGTCTGCCGATTCAACAGCATCTGCAAACCCTTTTTCACCTAGAAAAACAGCTCCATATCATCTTCATTCCACTCCCCTACCCTTTCTATGCCCTCTTTCAGCCATCAAAGACCCTCAAATGTGTTTTCTAAGTGGCTCATTCACAGCATCGTCTGCAGACTACCGCACTGTCCACGGACCGTACGGCACCTGCACCCACTTTTTTCACTTACAAAAAGAGCTCCAAATCATCTTTATTCCACCCACCCTTTCCAGCCCCTCTTTCGGCCACCAGATAACCAAAAATATGTTTTCCAGACGTTTTCCCTACCGGACACAGGAAGCTGTCTGCGGATTGAACTCCTCAACTGTTTCCCAAAATGTGACGCACCTCACACTTTTCACCATCAAATCCACGGGTGCATATGATGTATGCGGATATCATGCCACCTCCTGATTGGTCCATCGGATGTCCGTGGACCGAATAGAGATGTGAGTTCAAGGACAGAACCCAGATAATACTAATTATTTCGGACCTACTTTCTGCCCATTTTAAAAAAAATACTGGACAGATTTACACCCTATTTACAAAAGCATGCTTTCGGGACCATGCCGCCGCTCCTGGCACAAATTTGGTGAAAATCTATCCAGCGGTTTGGGCTATAGGCTGGAACAATTTCTTTTCCATTGCGTCTATGAGGATTTCCACAAACTCTGGAAGTCCCCCTACAACTTTGCCCCCTACCCCCGGATGAAACCGCACCAAACTTCGCATAATCATTCTGAGGAGGCCATATATTATTTTGCAAAGTTTCATGAGGATTCCTCCAGGGGGAGGCCAAGTTATAAGCCACCCAAAAAGTGCTCTTTCTATGAGTTGAGCAACTTGACCATAACTACTGTAATATGTATTGTTCACTCATTCCCCCTCCCTCGTCTTCTCTCTCTCTCCCTGAGGCCAAGGATAAGTCTCCCAGTCCTGTTCTGGAATGTATGGCATAGCCTACCCATGTAATAAAATCTACATAGGTTGGTTACTGACAGATACCATTAAAGAAAACAGTAGTGTGAGTCACATAGAGACAACATCGGACAGAATGGAACAAAGATGGATGCTTACATTACAAAGCTGTTGCACAATACTGAACAAAATGATTGAATGGTCCCTCGTCCTGTTATCAGCGTTCCTAAGAAACCAAGCTGTATTTATGCCGTAGAATAACTGCAGCCCGCAAGATGATTTATATTATCAATGCATACACTCAATTCATTAAACTGACTTTACGTTTACTTTAATTGAGACAGCGGCAGTAGAATGCGTGCACCTGCTATATTGATGAGATGTGCTACTCATTTATTTATTTTACAATTTATATAGCACACCAAGGCCTAAGGCATCTAGACGCTTTGTTCTTGTCCATAAATGAACGTTATAGGTATGTTATAGATAGAGTCAAAGGACGCCATATGCACTTCACTCATCCTAACATTAATCAAACACTTCACAGCAAGCGCTGACCAAACTTCATTGAGCGTGCTATGCATAAGGAGGTACTTAAGGATGTTTTGCGATTGAACATTGTATTTTATTAATTTAATTCAGATCATTCAATAGATAGCATGGGCTAAAGCCTGTGTCTAGTGCTCTGTCTCATAACAGCATTCCAATATGACGCAGCATCAATGAGCCACCCCAGACCATGTGTCTATTTCCATGCCCAGAAGCCAGAAGCTTCAGCACGAGGGCTAATGTAATCAGAGTCCTTGGTTAGCTAAAGCAGCAGCACCCATCAGAACCCAGGCATAGCAGGCACTGCTTACTGTCCTGGTGAAAATATTTGAGAGGACATATTCGAGGTACTAACTTGGGCACAAGGGAGTGACAGATGTCACACACACTTTACCCCCAAATACAAAGTCTTGGAACATGCACGTGATTATATACAGACCATGGTTACCAATTATTTGATGTTAGGGTGAGTGAATAATGAAATGAGTACCAATGTGAAGTATGAAATTAGCGGTTCAAGCACCCAAACCTTTTATCAAAGACATATTCATCAAGTAGTAAGATCTTTGCTAATTCTTAGGTAAGATTTGCAGATCTCAAACTTGGAGAAAACCCTAACCTATTAGTCTCAACCCTGAGGAAGACTTCAGCAACAATTGAGCGAATCCCGTATGAGTCGAAACATGGGGGTCATAAGAGAGATCCTTCTTAGGTTCTCAAAACACTCTTTGGTTTGAAACAAAGGATCCTGTTACGATCATTGGTTCTGTATGTTCGCCTCTCATTTCGTACAGGGTTATTTAAGAAGATTGATAAACTATCTGAAAATAATGTATACAGTTACTCTAGGTTGTGAATGTGCTTTACTTTGTAGCAGGGGTGTTGCTAGGTCTGGAAAAGATCTGGGGCTAGGCCAATGTCAGGACTGTTGGGACTGGGGGCTAGCTAGCCTTTTGGTGGTAGCTCCTGAGATTTTATCCGAGGCAACAACCAAAAGACCCGGGGCTATAGGCCCCTCATCCCCCTGATCCCCCGAGCAACGCCTCTGCTTAGTAGGACAAGTGCATTATTCTTACTATGTTTACAATAAATGCTGGAAGTGATCATTTGAAATGAACACTGTAAAATGTAACCAAAAGTCACTTTTTTAGTAGTTTATTTTGCAAAAAAACACGACAGCCCCCACCCACACCCACTTCACGATATCTGGGTATTCCTCTGTTCACACTTCTCTCAGCAACGGTTTGGGGGGCTTTAGAGAATCCACCATCGAGAACGTGATCCCTGCCCTCAAAGAGAGAGAGAGAGAGAGAGAATTGGAACCCAGAGTGCGACAGAGAGTAGGAGGGAGAGCAAGATAAAGTGTGAGAGAGACACAGAGAAAGAAAGGGAGAACGATGGGCACATTCTCAAAACGTATTTTGGTGCAAGGCCAGAACATCTCATCAAGTGTACCAAGCAATGATATGATAGGTTATTTATAAAGCGCTTAATACCCAGAGGACCCAGGGATCGAACCTGTGTTGCTCCTTGTCATCTTGCTTCCAAGGCGAGCACGATGCCCCTGAGCTATGTAAGAATGTTTGCATTTTAGATGCACACCACTAAATACTGTCTTTGCACCCCCTTTGTGGATTTGTTGAAATTCACAGGGTGTAAGGAGGTACTGCACATTTTAAAGCGCTTTCCGGATTCTCAAATTGGATGCCCTTTCAAATGTACCAACAAAAAAAAGACATTCCTCTGCACCTGTTTGGAACAGGCGCGCGTGTGAGTGCAATGCACAACAGGGTATTTCCTGCCCCTCCCATGCAGGAATAGAAAAAGTATGAACCGTTGCTGCCCCACTTGCATTTCAATAACACACACAGAGATAGAAATGCTTTTCTTCTCAAAGCATTTCACAAGGCCGGTCATTGTGAAAGGCATTCTGAGCACTCACGTGGGTGCAGGGAGCCTGCGAAATGAGTGTTGGGGGAGCCCTCTGTCACCATTGCATGAAAGGGGGCTGGCCAGCTCCATCTTTGCACTGATTACCTTTGTGAATATGTTGATCTGCACATTTAATAAAAGCACATCCTGTGCGCTCTCTTTCCTTGCCCCTATTTATGACAATCAGCCATAGAGAGTGCAGAGAAGGAGAGCGAGAAACAGATACCAAGAGTGAGGCAGAAAACAAAAAAGAGAGAGCAAAAGAGAGCTAGAAAGAACGAGAGAAAGAAAGAAACAGAGAGAGAGAGACATAGAGAGAGAGAAAGAGAGAGAGGTAAAGAGCTAGAGAGAGCTGCAGAGAGAGACAGAGCTAGAGAGAGAGAGAGAGAGAGAGAGAGAGAGAGAGCGTGAGAAAGAGAGAGAGAGCACGAGAGAGAGCTAGAGAGAACGAGAGAAAGAGAGAAACAGAGAGAGAGATACAGAGAGAGAGAGACTGCGCGGGAAAGAGAGAGAGAGAGCGAGAGAGAGCTAGAGAGAAAGAGAGAAACAGAGAGAGGGAGAGAGAGGGAAAGACAGGGAGGCAGAGCTTGAGAGAGACAGAGCTAGAGAGAGAGAGAGAGACCGAGATAGCTAGAGAGAATGAGAGAAAGAGAGAAACAGAGAGGGATAGAGAAAGAGAGAGAGGGGGAAAGAGAGGGAGAGGTAAAGAGCTAGAGAGAACTGTAGAGAGAGACAGAGCTAGAGAGAGAGAGAGACAGCGCGAGAAAGAGAGAGAGAGAGCACGAGAGAGAGCCAGAGAGAACGAGAGAAAGACAGAAACAGAGAGAGAGAGATAGAGAGACAGAGAGAGAGAGAGAGACAGCACGGGAAAGAGAGAGTGAGAGAGAGCTAGAGAGAAAGAGAGAAACAGAGAGAGGAAAAGAGAGGGAGGCAGAGCATGAGAGAGACAGAGCTAGAGAGAGAGACCGAGAGAGCTAGCGAGAATGAGAGAAAGAGAGAAACAGAGAGGGATAGAGAAAGAGAGAGAGGGGGAAAGAGAGAGGTAAAGAGCTAGAGAGAGCTGTAGAGAGAGACAGAGCTAGAGAGAGAGAGAGCGTGAGAAAGAGAGAGGGCGGGAGAGAGAGCTAGAGAGAACGAGAGAAAGAGAGAAACAGAGAGAGAGATAGAGAGAGAACCAGAGAGAGAGAAAACGCGAGAAAGAGAGAGAGAGAGTGAGAGAGAGTTAGAGAGAAACAGAGAAACAGAGAGACAGAGAGAGAGAGAGAGAGAGAGAGAGAGAGAGAGAGAGGGAAAAGAGAGTGGGAAAGAGAGAGAGGCAGAGCCAGAGAGAGAGAGAGACAGAGCTAGAGAGAGAGAGAGAGACAGAGAGAATCAGAGAAACAGAGAGGGATAAAGAGAGAGAGGGAAAGAGAGAGAGGTAAAGAGCTAGAGAGAGCTGTAGAGAGTGACAGAGCTAGAGAGAGAGAGAGAGAAAGACAGTGCGAGAGAGAGCGAGAGAGAGTTAGAGAGAAAGAGAGAAACAGAGGGAAACAGAGAGAGAGAGAGAGAGAGGGAAAGAGAGAGGCAGAGCTAGAGAGAGAGAGAGAGACAGAGCTAGAGAGAGAGAGAGAGACAGAGCTAGAGTTACAGAGAATGAGAGAAACAGAGAAACAGAGAAGGATAGGGAGAGACAGAGCTAAAGAGAGAGAAAGAGAGAGAGAGAGAGAGAGAGAGAGAGAGGGACAGAGCGAGAGAGAGAGAGAGAACGCGAGAGAGCTAGAACGGCGTATTATGCACCGCATACAGCTAGTGTTAATTTGTGAGGGTGCGTTTATCCTCACTGGCAGCGGTAACATGCTTAATGGCTGATTCTGCCCTATGTATTAGCTTAGAACTACCATGAATGAAGGGTCTTCCATCCTCCTTTCCATAAGATCCAGGGAGGGAAGCACCATCAACATGTCCACACGCCTTTCCCGTGCTGCACCCAAGCCATCCATGCTAGAGCCTTTGGCGTCTTCTCCACTCAAACATCCTAAAGAGGCACAGAGCACCACAGCTTTCATCCCAATTTCATTCCGCTTCATTTTGCTTGAAAAGGGCTAGAATGGATGTCATTTAGTTCCGACGAATTCTTTTTTGGAAACGCTGAAGAGACACCGAAAAGGCATAGGGCCTGAAATACACAAATGTTTTAACATGGGAAAGTCCCATTGAATCATAAGCATAGTGTGGGGACAACAGTAATTCCAAGGAGTATATCATTATTTAACTCCTCACCGTTCCCGAATGGTGACCCTGTGTGATGTAGACACATCTGTAACCCTTTTTTGCCACTGCGCCCCTCTGGTGGGACCTGCACATTGGAGTGACTAAGGAGCGGATTTTAATAACAGGCGCATGCTGCAGGCGTTTACTGGTGATATTGAAAAGGTTTGCCAGGGTAGCTGCCCAGCACTGCTTTAGGCGTTTGGCTGTGCGATCCCTGGAGAGGACGGAAATGGGATGCGGCGAGAACAGACGCATGACGATGCCTACCTGGTGTATTGGGATTTTCCAGGCCCAAACAGGACGAAACAGAAATTGCCCTCTTATTTGTCTGCCTTTCGCTGCGGATGCCCGGTCCAGAGTTGCCCTGTGATCTAATGGTTAAGAAGGGAAAGTAAGGAGCAGGCCGAAGCCAGTGGGCGGGGCTTAGTCTCGAGACCTAGACCCACTTGCACCAGTTCACCAAGTGCAAAGGAAAAGAGGCTGGAAGGCTGCTTAAGTGGAGAAACAAGGAGTGGCAAACCAAGAAGGCATTACAAAATTAGCAGTGACTGACAGATGGGAGGGGCTTGTGTCACATGTCTGAGATCCACTACTCACCAACTGCAAAAGAAGGAGGCATGAGAAGGCAAGGAAAAGGGAGTGACTAAACAAGAAGGCACCAAAAGGTTAGCAGCGATTCACAAGTGGAGGGGGTTGGGTCACTTACCCTAGATCCACGTGCACCAGCCCACTCACTGCAAAAGAAAAGAGGCTTCAGGTAAGGGGGAAAAATAGCAGAAACACAAGAAGGCACCAAAAGATTAGCAGTGATTGACAGGGGGAGGGGCTTGGGTCACTTGTCCTAGATCCACGTGAACCAGCCCACTCACTACAAAAGAAAAGAGGCTTGAGGTAAAGGGGGAAAATAGCAGAAACACAAGAAGGCACCAAAAGATTAGCAGTGATTGACAGGGGGAGGGGCTTGGGTCACTTGTCCTAGATCCACGTGCACCAGCCCACTCACTGCAAAAGAAAAGAGGCTTGAGGTAAGGGGGAAAAATAGCAGAAACACAAGAAGGCTACAAAAGATTAGCAGTGATTGACAGGCGAGTGGGGCTTAGGGCCCGTGACCTACATCCACTACACCAGTTCAACCTAAATCTTAACAAAACTAAAATAATGATAATGGGCAAAATGCATCAAAGGCCTAACTATGTCTGGAAAAGGGGTAGTGAAACCATAGAGGTTTTGGATTCTTGTGTTTACTTAGGCATTCCTCCTATAAAGAACCGTCCTGTAGCTACTTATTGTGAAGGTGTACTTCCTCAGAAGACCATTATGAAGTGGTAAATAATAGAAAATGTCATGGCCAGGAAAGGGGCAACTCAATTGTGAGGATCTTTTGGAGACATACAAGACATGCGTTACTCCTGGGATACTTTACGGCCTAGACACATGGCGTGGCTTAAGGCATCTGAAGGCAAGCTTCTTCGCTCACTATTGAGACTCCCTGCAGGGGTCCCGATGGAAGCTATGAGATGTGAATTGGGACTTACATCTTTAATGAGCTTTTGGAAAATTGCCTGTTGTAAATTAGATGTAACGCTGCGTTTGGCTAAAGGCAGATGATTGTCTCATGGGATCGATTGGCAGTAAAAATTATGCTAATGATCAAAATAATGCTTATTGTGAACTGGGGAAAACTTGCCCCAATCATCTCAAGGCAATTAACATGGATTTCTTTGGAGATGAATCCTGCATTAAATCTTGTAGAAAACTCAAAGGTAAAACAAAAGATTGGGATTGTTCACAACCCTTCATGAAATTGCTGTCGAAGAAAAGATACGTATAGTACAATAGACAGAGGTTTACGCCTGTAGCTCCATGTAGCTGTTCAGTTAAGCTTTCTGATGATGGTCTTAGATGATACACAATGTGTCTCAGTTTTAATATTCTCCCGGTTGGGATCATTCGCAATCCTTGATGATATTGCTGTCGAAGGAAAGATACATATAGTACGATAGACCGAGGTTTACGCCTGGAGCTCCATGTAGCTGTTCAGTTAAGCTTTGTGATGATGTTCTTAGATGATACACAATGTGTCTCAGTTTTAATATTCTCCCGGTTGGGATCATTCGCAATCCTTGATGATATTGCTGTCGAAGGAAAGATACATATAGTACGATAGACCGAGGTTTACGCCTGGAGCTCCATGTAGCTGTTCAGTTAAGCTTTGTGTTGATGGTCTTAGATGATACACAATGTGTCTCAGTTTTAATATTCTCCCCATTGGGATTGTTCGCAATACTTGATGATATTGCTGTCGAAGGAAAGATACATATAGTACGATAGACCGAGGTTTACGCCTGGAACTCCATGTAGCTGTTCAGATAAGCTTTGTGATGATACTCTTAGATGATACACAATGTGTCTCAGTTTTAAAATTCTACTGGTTGGGATTGTTCGCAATACTTGATGATATTGCTGTTGAAGAAAAGATACATGTAGTACGATAGACCGAGGTTTACACCTGGACCTCCATGTAGCTGTTCAGTTAAGCTTTGTGTTGATGGTCTTAGATGATACACAATGTGTCTCAGTTTTAATATTCTCCCGGTTGGGATCGTTCGCAATACTTGATGATATTGCTGTCGAAGGAAAGATACATATAGTACAATAGACAGAGGTTTACACCTGGAGCTCCATGTAGCTGTTCCGTTAAGCTTTGTGATGATGGTCTTAGATGATACACAATGTGTCTCAGAGTTAATATTCTCCCGGTTCTTGAATACAGAGGTGCTTGGCTCAATATATAACGAGAGGCGCGAGTACGTAGGATGTGCAAGGCTGAGTTAGAAACTGCACGACACATACTTACAGCCTGCACGCAACTCTCTGAATTATACAGTAAAGAATATGCTAGAATGGTTAGCGCATTGCATTATATCATAGGTGATCAATTCGGGTCGGCAATTCATGCTGCAGAGTTATTGGTTATCACAGCGGCATCCTATTTTATCTGGAAGGCGGATGCAATTCGATCAAACTGTAGTTGACGTAACATAATGACAATGAGCTGTAATCATTTGACAGTAAAATGTTTGTACTTATTGATTTTTTACTTTTTGATATATCAAATTGTATATATATATATATATATATATTTATTTATATATATATATATATATATATATATATATATTTGTATATGATGTGAAAATGCCAATTTGGAATGAAATGTGTTTCGAAATGTATTTTTTATAAATGGAGTATAAATGGTTTAATATTAAATCACACACACTTAATAAAAAATCAAAATAAAATAAACGGTACTTCTTTTATAAAAAATTGTCAGTATTCATATTTTCATTTATTTTGACAGCATAAGGAGTTTTTTTAACACCAAACATAGGGCAAAGCATGATGGTAGCAATCCCATTTGTGGATGCCTCATAATTGCGTGATGATTGTCCGGTATCATTAGCATTACATGGTTTGGAGGTCACCATTTTAGAGTAACATAATTAATGTACATTACGTGGAGGTGCCGCGTACCAGACGAGAGACTGGAGGCAGAAGGAACAGAGGAGAAGTACAAAGACGAGTATCAACCCGGGCCTGAAAGGGGGAGCCTTGAAGCGCACCGCTGGTGGAAGGGAGAGGGGGGCGATATGCAATTGGGAGAACAGAACCATGTCAGGAGTGTAAGAGAGAGGAGAGAGATGAGCAATGGGGAGCACGGAACCAGCCCATTGGTGGGAGGAAGAAGGGCTAGCGGGGCGCTTGGAAGCCAGAACTAGCCCGGGGTGGGAGGGAGAGGATAGCGGGAGTCATAGGGAGACCAAAGTCATCCCATAGGTGGGATGGAGAGGGGATAGAGGAAGGATGGGGGTCCAAGAAGAGTATATGGGTAGGAGTACATTGGAATAGAGGAGAATGGAGAGCTAAAGTAACATTCCAAGAGTGGGATGGAGATGTAATAGGAGGGTGATGGTGTGTCCAGAACTATCCCAGAGGTGAGAGGGGCAAGTGAAAGTACACTCTCACATGGTTGATTAGACAAAGAGGCTCCTCCTGTTTGGCATTGCGAAGAAACATTGCATGAGCGCTAACGAGGGTGAGTTGGGCAAACAGGCCAAGAGGTTTAATTCCGCTTCATTCACCCTTTTACTGGCTATCCAGGTGACGGATGCCTGAGACCCAATACGCATAGCCATGAAGGCTGGCCATGTGGTCCAGGCTGTCCTCCGCTTCCTGCAGGGCAGGACGCGTTGCTGTTATGCTCAGGTGAGTATATCAGGGGTTGGGCAGATCTGGCTTATGGCATGGGCAGGCCCCTTCACAGCAATCACCTCATTGAGTAGGTGGGGGCAAAGCAGACTGCTCTGGCATCATGAGGAGTTATAGCAGCAGGACACACTCTGAGAAGTTACCCATGACACAGTGCAACGCAGGCTGCTCTCCACATCCCGGTGAGCGAGTGATGTTGTATCCAAAGCCGGGAAAGTGGAGCCAATCAGGGATGGTATGGACCTGTGGATGGCGTGTCCAGGATCCCATTCAGCGATCACTCATAGGAGCTGAACATAGGTTAAGAGGGCAGTTCTGGCGTTATCAGGGGGCATGATTTTGGGCAAGTCATGCGCTCCAGGACATTGGTCAGCCAGGGCCTTTCTCCACTACCTTGTGGGCAGGTGATGTTGCAGAGCCATTGAAGCAGAGCCCATTTTATCTTGTAGGGTCCAGGTGGATGGCATCTCATGATCAATACGCAGCGATCACCTCCAGGATGAGGCGAGGGAAAATCAGGGTCGTTTTGGCACTATCATGAGGTATATGGGTAGGACCCCCTCAGGCCACACATGTGGCCGGGGATGCTTCCGGCAGGATAGGCAGGACCTCCCTCGGGCCTTCCTCCACTTACTGGTTGCTTGGTGGCGTTACTCTGGCAGATGGAAAGAGTCGATGGTTAGCCGTATTGTGGGCCTGGAGGTTGGCATGGCGCGGTCCCTACAGCAGGAAATCATTTCTTTGGTTCAGGAAACAGCTTAAATGGATTGAAGCCATACCAGGAACATCAGGATGAGAACAGTGATGCAGACCCACTGGATGAACATTGCAGTTTTGAAGTTCAGGTGTATTGAAACCTCACAGAAATACAACTTCAGGGTTGGCACCTGTGTTTTAAAAATGTGTAAGTGCTTCCCTTTTGAGGTTGAAGGTCTGTGAAATAAACAATAACTCTGGGTGTATATGTATAATATTTAGGGAAGGTTTACATTTGAGCATCAGGTATTCACCTAACAGGAGTTCCTTCTATTTTTCTTTGTTTAGTAAGTGCCTCCATGTTAGGTGAGCAATATCTCTACGACAGAAAAACATCTCTATGTGCTTTTAAAATCTTCATTGGACAAGCTCAGAAAAGAGCGGGGCAATGTGGGAGGAGCTACTTAATGATTTGGTGCCTTGAGGGCCACTCAAGGGATAATAAGGCGGGCACTTCTTCCACAATGCCCAAACCAGGAACAGCCTCAGATGAGAACAGTGATGCAGACCCACTGGCTGAACATTGCAGTTTGAACGTTTTTTCGCCCTAAACTCTGTTTCTCTGCTCTTTTCATTGTTTTTATTCTATTCTCCTCTCCCTTCCCCTTCTCTCTCTCCTCCTCCCTTACCCCCTCCCCTACTTTTTTCTGGAACTTACTCTATCAGAATTGTCCCTGGACCTAGTAAGATAGTAACAAATGTTTGTCTCCTCCCTCCTTACTTCTTACCTCCCCCTCCAGCACTATCTGAAATGTCGTCAGGCCTAGTACGATAGTCACTTGTTTTGTTCCTCTCCCCCTCTACCTCAACTTGTGTATTTTCCGGCACTACCAGAAATGTCATCAGGCCTAGTACGGTAGTCTCCTGTCTGTCTCCCACTTCCTTCCCATCTGTGTCTTAGTGTGATGCTGGAAATGCATCGGAGGGACAGGGCCTCTGTATCCTTGTCCTTTACTGCCTTTTTATCGTGTGTTCTGTTGTATTTTCCGCTCAGGAGTTCATGTGGGACTCCTGGCGGTGCAGCTCTCTCCTTTTGGTTTGGTGAACAGACCCGTGGGATACCCTTATGGCACCCATGGGTGGGGGGTACAACCCTGTGCCCCTAGTGTATGTTTTTGGGCACCTGTGGGTGGCCCGCAGAGCAGGGTATGGGCTGGTGCTGCCTTGGTGGACTACCAGACCGATGGTGAAACTCTTGATGAGGGGGGGAATGCAACCAATGAGAACTCTGCCCCTGGGGGTTCTACTGAATCTGTTTCTGGGAATGCCACCATTCCTGCTGCCTCTGTTCCGAACCTCAGTAATTCATTGGAGCTTGAGTTATTAAGGATGAAATTGGCCTTTGAATATCGCAAGTTGGAAATAGATGCTGAGTTTAAGAAGGAGGAGTTGGCTCAACAAGTGGAGCTCAAGAATAGGGATCTTGAACTCAAAAATAAGGACCTTGAACTCAAGAACCAGGACACTGAATGTCAGAGAATCCAGCTAGAGAAAGTTCGAGTGGAGACTTCAGCGAAACCCAGTGAGAGTGTCAGGTCCCTAGCCACCAAGTTTATGAAAGATTTGGTTGGTGTGTTTGTGGAGGGTTCTGATATCCTCCAATGGATGGAAGTGTTTGAAATGGCTTGTGCAATTCATGATATTGACAAAAGAGATTGGGCTAAGTGTTTGTTAAGCAGAGTGCCTCAGACTGGGTATGGCTGTGTTCTGAAGCTGAGTGTGGAAGACAGGGGTCAGTATGAGTGTATGAAGTCTGCTTTAATTGCCAAGTTTGGCAACACACCTACCCAATACCTTAAAAGATTCAGGGATTTTAAGAAAAGAGAGAATGTGTCTTGGGTTGACTGGGTGAGTGCTGCGCACATGAACATGATGGGGTGGATTGATGGTTACAAGGTGAAAACTTTTGTTGAATTGTCCCATCTGTTATTTTTGAGCATTGTTCTGAAGCCTGTTCACCGGAGCTGCGTCAGTATGTTGCTGACCAGAACATTTTGGATCCCTTTAAGCTGGCTAGGCTGGCTGACAAGTGGGTCTCCCACCGGGTGTCCCCTAAGGACTGCAGTGGGAAGGACAAGGAAAAAGAAAAGGGGGCTTCTCAGAAAGCTGAGGAGTCCCAAAAGCAGTCACAGTTGGGTAAACCTAAACCCTCCTCTCTGAAGACTCAAAAATCTAGTGGGGATAAGTCATCTGTGGGTGGGAATAAGAGTAGTGGTCCACCTGCTGCAAAGCAGGCTCCCAGTGGTTCCAGTACCGTACCCCGCACTCCCGGCACTTGATGGGATTGTGGGGCTCTGGATCACAAGAGGGGTGACTCCAAGTGTAAAGGTAAGGCACTTGGAGTACAGGCTGTCAGCCTGACCTTCCCTTACCCCATGTCTGAGGTGGAGGCCACTGTCCTCCCCTCCTCTATAGGGATCACATTTGGTGCTCCTGTAGAGATTTCCTTAGTGTCCCTTGGGGCCTGGTACCATACGCGGAAGTACTGGCGACTATCCCACAGAACACCCGTAGATTTTTGAGAAGAGTCCTCCTGAATGGCCAGCCTTCTACTGGTTTGAGAGACACTGGGGCAAGCATGACAGTGGTGGACAGGACCCTGCTCAAGCCAGAGGACTATATAGGTGCTCCTCTGAGAACCACCAGGTTAGCTGGTGGGCCTCCCAAACTATCGCCTGTAGCCTTAGTCACACTCATAATTGGAGACAAGACAGCAAAGCTTCCTGTCCTGGTTCAGGACAATGTCCCTGCTAACATTCTGTTAGGTAATTATCTAGTAGAGTTGGGATTGATCTCGGATGGTCTTCCCATGACTGCTGCTGCGGTCACTAGGTCACAGGTGACCCCAGGTCTGGCTGTGAGTCAGGTACCTGAGCCAAAGGCGCGGCCTAAGGCAAGACGAAGGAAGAACAAGAAGGCCACCTCTGTGGAGGGAGCTCCTTCTCTTCCTGCTGTTCCTACAGCACCCATTGGGATGCATGCTCCGGACGGGCTGGGTCCAGTGGTACACCCTGTCTCAACTCCTGTGGGAGAAGAGCCAGAAGACTCTCCTGTGGGAGAGGTTCTCAACCCGGAGGATCATCCCGATCTTCAATGCTTGTTAGCTGAAGGGGGACCCTCCCGGGCAGACTTCTGTAAAGGACAGAGAGAGTGCCACTCTCTCGAGGGTCTGAGGAAACATGCCCTGTCCCAGGCACGAGGCGAAGTACCTAGGACATTCCGGATTTATTGGGAGGGTGAGCTCCTTGTTAGTGAGCCCACTAAGCCTGAACCTGGTGCCCTCAAAGGGTTGGTGGTACCCCAGGTTTACAGGCCCTTCCTACTGCAGTTGGCGCACAAGGTGCCCTTAGCTGGTCATCTTGGTACCAAGAAGACTAAGCAGAGGCTCTCTTCCCATTTCTACTGGCCTCGGATGGGAGTAGAAGTGGAGTCCCACTGCAGGACCTCCCCAACTTGTCAGTTGTCTGGCAAGACTGGAGGCAGTGTCATTACCCCACTGCAACCATTGCCAGTGGTGGGCACTCCATTTGAGAGGGTGGGCATCGACATTGTCAGTCCCCTGGACCCTCCCACTTCAGGTGGACATCGGTTCATCCTGGTTTTGGTAGATCATGCCACCAGGTACCCTGAGGCTATACCCCTTCGTACTGTAACTGCCAAGGTGGTTGCCAGGGCTCTCCTGGGCATTTTCACCCATGTTGGATTCTCCAAGGAGGTTGTCTCTGACAGAGGATCCAACTTCATGCCTAGTTACATGAAGACCATGTGGAAAGAGTGCAGAGTAACATATAAGTTCTCCACCTCTTACCATTCCCAGACCAATGGTCTGGTTGAGAGATTTAATAAAACTCTCAAGGGCATGATAGGTGCTTTGGAAGAGCCCCTAAGGAGGAAATGGGATCTCCTCCTGCCATGCCTGCTGTTTGCTTACAGAGAGGTACCTCAAGAGGGTGTTGGTATCAGCCCCTTTCAGTTACTCTTTGGACATCCCGTGAGGGGGCCCCTTGCCTTGATCAGAGAAGGTTTAGAAGCCACCCCTCCAGGTCCCGCCAAGCAAGTAGGGGACTATGTGTTAGGCCTCAGACGGAGGATGACACAGATGATGGGTCAGGCAACAGCGAATCTCAAGGCCAGACAGGAATTGAATAAATACTGGCATGACCTTAAAGCATCGCAAGTGGATTGGACTCCGGGACAGGAGGTCCTCGTGATGGAGCCTACCAAGCCTCGGGCATTGGCAGATAAATGGACAGGACCCTTCAGGATAATCTCCAAGATGGGCGAAGTCAATTATCTGGTTGACATGGGAATCCCAGGGGTAGCCCCTCAGGTATTCCATGTTAATCGGCTCAAGCCTTTCCACAGGCGAGCAGAAGTCTCATGTCTCTTGCTAGCTTCAGAGCAAGAAGAGGATCAGAGTGAGCCCCTTCCTGATTTGCTGTATAGCAACCCTCAGAATGACTCAGTGGAGGGAGTGCATCTCTCTCCAGATTTGACAATAGAGCAGCAGAGGGCCCGCAGGACTTTGCTCCAGCAGTATGCCTCTCTGTTTTCACTGACGCCAGGCCTTACACCATGGTGTAAGCACGAGATTGACACTGGTGACAGCGTGTCTGTCAAAAGCAGGAGCTACCATATGTCAGACACTGTTAAGAACCACATCCAGGCTGGGGTCGCCAAGATGTTGGATCTGGGTGTTATTGAACCCTCAACCAGTCCCTGGTCCAGTCCCGTGGTCCTTGTCCCCAAGGCAAGTTCCCAGGCAGGTACCAAGGATTGGAGGTTCTGTGTGGACTACCGAGGAGTCAATGCCGTCACCAAAACTGACGCGCACCCATTGCCCCGGGCTGATGAGCTCGTGGACACCATAGGTGCTGCCAATTTTGTGAGCACCTTTGACCTCACCTCAGGCTATTGGCAAATAGCTCTGACGGACCATGCCAAGGAAAAGACGGCGTTCTCAACACCAGAGGGACTCTACCAGCTTAGGGTCATGCCTTTTGGGTTGAAGAATGCCCCTGCCACCTTCCAGAGATTGGACAATCATGCTCTCAGTGGGCTGGAAGCCTTTTGTGTGGCTTATTTAGACGACATTGCCGTCTACACTTCCACTTGGGAAGAGCATTTCACACATCTTGGTAAGGTGTTGCAGGCCTTGAAAAGGGCTAACCTCACTACCAACGCCACCAAGTGCGAGATAACTCAGGGGAAAGTCACATATCTTGGTCATGAGGTAGGAGGGGGTCAAATCCAACCTCTCCCCAGTAAGGTACAGGGTGTACAGAACAGGGAGACTCCCACTACTCAAAGCCAGGTGAGAGCCTTTTTGGGCATCACTGGGTATTATCGCAATTTCATGGTGGACTATGGAACCATAGCTGCACCACTGACAGCTCTGACTTCCCCCAAACAATCTAGGAAGGTTAATTGAACGGAAGACTGTCAGAGGGCCTTTGATGGCTTTAAAGAAAGTCTGTGTAGGGCACCTGTGTTGTGTCGCCTGACTACAGCCGACCCTTTATCGTCCAGACGGATGCCTGCGTCACCGGAATTGGAGCTGTCCTGTCCCAGTTAGATGACAAAAGGAGGGAACATCCTATCATCTTCATCAGTAGACAACTTAAGGGTAGAGAACTTAGGTGGGCTACTGTTGAGAAGGGGTGTTTCAGTATAGTTTGGAGCCTTAGGTGTTTTAGGCCCTACCTTACGGGGTCTACCTTCAAGGTCCAAACAGATCATAAGCCCCTGAAGTGGCTTATGCAGATGAAGGGTGAAAATCCGAAACTACTCAGGTGGTCCATTAGCCTGCAAGGGCTAGACTTCACCATAGAGCACAGACCAGGGAAGAGTGACGATAATGCAGATGGCCTTTCCAGAAGGTATGTTGACCGTCTGTATGAGGGTGTCTATCCCGTGGGAGATTAGGCACCCTCCACCTCAGTCTGGCGGGGGCGACTGTGATGCTGGAAATGCATCGGAGGGACATGCCCTCCGTATCCTTGTCCTTTACTGCCTTTATATCGTGTGTTCTGTCGTATTTTCCGCGCAGGCGTTCATGTGGGACTCCTGACGGTGCAGCTCTCTCTCTTTTGGTTTGGTGAACAGATCCGTGGGATACCCTTATGGCACCCATGGGTGGTGGGTACAACCCTGTGCCCCTAGTGTATGTTTTTGGGCACCTGTGGGTGGCCCGCAGAGCAGGGTATGGGCTGGTGGCAGCTCCATGCTGACTTTGACAGGTGCGCTGAGTATCCTCCATTTTGGGATCCCCAGGCCCTGCCATTGGAATCAGTTGATTCCTGATGGAAAACAAGATGGCCCCTGTGGCCTCTTGCTTTCTATTACCTATTACCTTGTTTTCCCAAAGTCCTGGGAAGCCCTGACTCTGCCCCTTCCCCCTGACTGGCTGTTGGGTGGAAGTTCCATATGTGGTGTTGTTGTGAAGTCCAGTCCATACTGACTGGAGCCTTCCCAGTGACTTTATGTTGTGGGTACCTCCTGTGGGTGGGACCTGGGTGAATGGAGTGTGTGACCAATATGCACTTCTTGTTGTGGCTGTCTGTTTTCTGGTATGAGAGACAAAGACTGAGACAGCCCTGCCCGAAACTGGCCTGAATGCAGTGTGTAGTGTTGAATGGCTGGGTACTCGTCCCAATCCACATTCCTTGTTGTGAGTGTCTGAGAGGGAGGAGGATGGCCTGAATGCACTGTGTGTCTGATTGGCTGACTGACTGCATGAATGCCCTTCTGTTTGATTGGCTGCTGAGAGTGACCAGCAGTGTGGATGAGAGACAAGATAGTATATCTGGGGACCTCTCACTACTGGAAATTGTTCAGAAGCTGTGTCTACACTTTAAGAGTAACTGGAACTGCTGATCCTCGACGCCCAGCTGGAAGACGAAGACTTGCTGTTGCATTTGCTTCGACCTGATCTGAAAGCTGCCGAACTCGTCAAGGACTGATCCGAGAGAGGACCTGGTAAGGCACCCTCTTCCCGTGCTCCGAGGGACCATCGAGCACCGCTAACCTTCGCCGAAGCTCCCTGGAAGTCAGACCCTGAAAAGGCTGCCGACCCGAGACGGGACCGCTGAGGAGAATGAAGCAAAGCACCCGGACTTCGCCGCTGTCTAGGTCCATTGCCGTCGGCCAGGGTTCGCAGGTTTGTGTAACTGCTGGAGGCCCGTCGAAGTTGTGTTGGCCAGCCGTAGGGACCACTTGACGCCGTGCTGCTGACGACCGGAGCCGCCCGCTCCCTTTGCCTAAGAACATTTCAATCCAAGGACCCCCTTGTCCGCAACGTCGACCGATTTGTCCCGCCGGAGAAAGTCGAGGATGACCAACGCGCCGAGAAGAATCCGCCGGTGGGTTTCCCGCCACCTGAAGGCCACAAAGACTTCAACAACTCAACGCCCTCATTGGGCCACAGCTCTTCTGAAACTCTTTGCGGTCCTGAACAATCTATCGCCAAGGTGCCCTGCACACCTCATCCTCGCAGGACGTCGCTGACGAGCACCGCCTGGATCGACATCGGGTTCTCGGCACCCTTGAACTTCTCATCGCCGCCGTCGACGACGAGTTCACCATCTTCGACACCTCTCGACGATCCGTGGCTCCTGCTTTAAAGGGAGTCACTCAAGAAGGATCCTTCGACACGTCTTCGAAGAACTCTACTCCACCAGGTACATTGGGGGGTAAAACATTATAGGAGGAAATAAGGCTATTGAACAATATATGGAATGGGCTTGTGCTATATATCTTTATTTTACAGGTTGCCCAGGTGGGGGGATCTCCACACAGAACTGTGTCCATCGGTAGAGGCCAGCATTCTGCCTATTGTTTCAACCATCTTACGTTCCTTCCTATCTCTATTGCTGGTTTCCTCGTTATTGATCTGTGTGACATTTTAACCGTACAGTTGATGCACTTTAATGAGATTTGATAACATTGGTGGTACCACTTTAAGAATTGTATATATTTATCATTGTTGATTTCCGAGTACAAAGTGCGTTATTGTGATCGTGTACATACCTTTGAATATTAATTATATAAAGACTGTGTTTTCAGTAATACAGTGTGTGGACATTCCTTTGTGGGAGATCGGGGACTACACTGTACTTAAGAACCAGCCTGCATCACCTCCTGAGAAGCTAGGCCTTGACTGCTCGACTACGTTACCAATAATAGAGAATCTTGGCTGGGGTCCTCTGTGCCTCTCCTCTACCATATAGAGAGCGGAAGTACAGGCACCCCCCACCAGTATCTTCACACTTAGCACTTGCACTATCTGAAATGTCGCTAGGCCGAGTACGGAAGTTAATTTCACATTCTTGTTGTTCATGGCCTGTAAGAATGTTTTGTATTTTCCCTTGTTCCCTCCCTTGTCGTGAAACGCTTTGAAACACATTGTGTAGAGGCGCTATATAAATAAACTATTATATCATATATCATATCATATAATTCGGGTTCTGAGGAAAGTATCTTTATTAGGAGTGCAATCAACGTCTCTGCAGCAGCTCCGCATCTCAGATATTTCAGCAGGTCAGTTAGACCAAGAACCTTTCAAATTGACATATGGTTCCACAAGGTTTATCCTTCAAGCTCCTGACTCGCTCTGAGTGAGCAGCGAGTCTGCTGGTTTGTGGTTTCTGTAACTGGGAAATTGGTACAGCTTCAGACATGAAGTTTGGCCAAGATCCTAGATATTCACGTCTGTTTCAATTCTTTGCGTGGTACAGGTTATGCAGAGTTCATCAACCAATCAGAATTATCCTAGTCTTTTGTTCATTTCCATTATTGGGACCTTGCATTTATTTCTGAACCTTAGAGACAATGTTTGGGATAGTCTGTGGTGTCTTTCAAATATTGAGGCCTACAGCATTAGTCCAAACTACAAGCCTTAATGAGGCATCCAGACTGTCAGCTTTGGACACTGAGCCAAAGGGTTGCTGAGGCGCAAACCCACGTCAGTGGTTCATTCTCAGGGCATTCCCCACATTGCGTTCATGTAGAAAGTCCCCACCAAGCCATTGAAGATGCTACGCTGCATTCCTGGTCCTAAACACAATCTAACCCTTAGCACACCACTCTTCCCAAACATAAGGGCACCCATTGGTGTTAACAGACCCGTGTAAAGCATCCAGTCACTCCTCTTTCCACCCTCACATCTTTGCATCAGAGGCAGGTGGTTCTGTGAGACAAAGCCTTCAGTGCTCTGTCTCTCTTCCCATTGGGGGATCAGCCCAAGGAACATGAAGAGCTCCAGTCGGTAGAAGAGGCAAAGCAAGTCACATCCTTTCCCTGAGATCGGACAAAATGGCACACAACCAAATCAGCCCAATTTTTAGCTCTCAGAGAGCTGTCTGATCCCAGGGGGTTCTGGACCACGGGATATTTTATCAGGAGCTTACACCTCTAGAACCCAACCCCTTTAACCCTTCCATTCTTCCTCCACCAACTCCTAATCTGGGTTCTCTCCTCCTTCCACCCGTAGGGCAGGCCTGACATGGGAGAGATCTGCAGGTCTTGGGGTGTTGCATCTTGTAGAGGGCAAAGTGGGCGGCTTGGGGCGGGGGGCTGCAATCTACCATATAATTCTGACATTAAAGAAGCTGTCACACAGCGGTACACTGGGAACCAGGAAGAGGCCCTGGAAATAATTTTCGAAATGGCTCCATATTACACATTTTCAGCAAGCCCATCACTTTGCCTATGGCAACATTTGGAAATAACATAGGTGACTACACAAAAGAGGCCCAGGGTGCAGGGGCCTACCAGGACATCTCCAGAGTTCCCTATAGGTTTGTCCACCACTGCCCAGGGTGCAGAGGCTACTGGCAATTCTCCAGAGTTCCCTATAGTCCAGTCCACCCCTGCCCAAGTGCAGAGGCCTACCAGGAAATATCCAGAGTTCCCTAGGGCCAGTCCACCCCTGCCCAGGGTGCAGAGGCCTACTGGCAAATCTCCAGACTTCCATATGGGCCAGTCCACCCCTGCCCAGGATGCAGAAGCCTACTGGCAAATCTCCAGACGTCCCTATAGGCCAGTCCACCCATGGCCAGGGTGCAGAGGCCTACTGGCAATTCTCCAGAGTTCCCTATAGTCCAGTCCACCCCTGCCCAGGGTGCAGAGGCCTACTGGCAAAACTCCAGAGTTCCATATAAGACAGTCGACCCCTGTCCAGTGCACATGGGCCTACCGGGAAATCTCCAGAGTTCCCCATAGTCCAGTCCAACCCTGCCCAGGATGCAGAGGCCTACTGGTAAATCTCCAGAGTTCCCTATAGGCCAGTCCACCCCTGGACAAATGCATGATTGTGCATAGCCTGCAGAAACACCTACCTCTGGAACTTACCGACTTTCATTTCTCTAGGTACATCTTGTACTCTGCGAACACGACCTATTTCGCACCAGCGCCGAGCACACACACCTCCGCAGCGCAGAAGCAGTGATCAGACCTCATGGTAATGCGAAAGAAAATCATAGCTTTTTAGAAGTCTTTGGAGCTCCAGCAAAGCTCACTCTGTACCAAAGACCTTGGGTAACCTTTCAAGTCAATTCAAAACTCAGCCATCTCCCTGCGGTGGTCTCTTTATTACAGTTCTCTGCCTTTTAAAATGTATATAATTATGTTTTTCAAAGTTTTCTATCTTTTGGAAGTCTTGCGCTTTTTTTGTCGACTTTCCCCTGTTTTTGTGAAATTATGCTCTCCGTTTGAAAATAATGCCTAAGAACAGGTACCAATCACTGATCTGTGTGGATTTCCTTATAAACCAGCAGTTGTTTTATGTTTTTGAATTTACTTTTCTCCCTTAAAGGGCAGCACTTTCGCATGTACTGTGACGAGTTTGGGGATCAAGTGGTTGCTCTTTCCACATTATTTTTCATAATTTGTGCCTTAGACCCTCGTTATGGGCATGATAAAAAAACAGACTGTATTGGAAACACTGCTTGCTTCTAGCACCTGCCAGCTGGTGTCTACTGCAGTTATTCCTATAGACACCGCATGTGATAAAAAGGGCCTTAGGTAAAATACCTCATAAAGGAATCCTCCATATTTTCATGTCCACCCTAAGGGCGGAGGTACACATTATAAACCTTCTTCTAGAAGTTGGCATCAGTGCATACCAACACTGCAAGAAAAATAAATCTGCAGTGTGACACTGGAAGGTGGTGAAAAAGTGAGCATCTTACATTTCCGCCTTCTCGCCCTCTTTGCACAGAAGGGTCAATACTGATCCCTTTATGTATTATTAAATATGGCACCGTAAAAGTGTTATGCTATGCTATGCTACTTTGTGCTACGCTATATCCTGTTAGTAGGTACTTGGAAGCACACAGGGGGAAAGGGTGGGGGTGTTTGCGCCTGCCGGGTGTTAGCGTCCTGTGGCCAGATGCGTTACACGTTACCTGAAGTCGTTACTTTTGATTGCCTGCAGGTCGCAGCAGCCTCTGCTTCTCCTTAGCGGCTGTCTGCCGGGGCGCGGTACAGACGGCCATCGCGCGGTACTTGTCGGAAGCTCCAGTGGAAGCTGTAGTGCGGGCTGGAAGTTTGGAAACTATACAGTTAATGTGGCCATTAAAGACAACCAGCGGCCTTCATTTATTTATTTATTTATTTATTTCAATTTATACAGCACACCCAGCCTGAAGGCATCTAGATATATCTTTGATATAGTCTTCTCGAATACGGGGGACCGGACTTGTGCAATCGATTTTAGAAAGGATAGGTTGAACGCCCTGAGACCTTGGGGTTAGTGTTGCGCTATACAAGAATTCAATTAGTTAGTTAGTTAGTAAAGTATTCTGTGATCTTATTGGAACTTATTGGACATGACTACTTTTGATCCCCACGACTTGCCAGTGAATCTCGCACTTGCACCCGTTCCTATACTGCAGTGGAAATTATTGACGGTTAAAAGGAAAATTCCACGGCATGTGTCACAGAGAACTACCCAGAGATCTCCGTAATGCCTTTGGGAGAAGCTTACGCCCTCATTAGCGAAATCAATCTATTTTTAGGTTCATTTGGCGCTCCACTTAGTATTGCTCCCTGGCATGGGGCGGTGTGTGCGGGGTGGGGGGGGGGAATATGGGACTGTTGCTTATAACATCAATGCCTCTACAAAAGCTAACCTGAAAAGGCCACATGCCGGAGCCCGCTTACCGAAGGCATGGGGTCAGCGTCGCACACCAAACTACAGCTCAAGCCGCCCCCAGGATGTCCACGGCTATCACCCTAGGATCCTGGGACTACTACCCCCAATATCCACACCACGTGCTGTCCCTGCTGTTCAACTTCTTGGTCACTGTCAATCGGAGTGCCACTTTGATTTGACTTTCCCCGAAAAGCGTATTCTTTGCAGTTCTATTCAAACCAAGATGGCCGACCCCCAAGCTCCATTAATTCATCTAAGTTATCTTTCTGTCCACAGGGATCTTGTTTTGGGCTATCGCCGGATGAAGCAACTCCTGAGATTGAAAATAAGGGACATATGGAGATGAGGATGCTGGCTGAATCATTGGGAGTAACCAGTGACACTGAGTCTGCCAGTCAATCGAATTTCTAGTATACTAACGTCCCATGAGCAAGTAACAAATCCCATTCTGCCAGACAATGGAACACTTAGGGCCTCATTACGAGGTTCGCAGAACGGGTTAACAGGCTTTGCTAATGGAGGCGGACCCGATAAACCCGTCCCGCGAAATTACGAAGGTCCCCTCGCAGGACCCGGTAAGGATGCCTGGCAAAACCAGGCTTTGTTTACTGGTCCCGGGAGGGGAAGAGGGAGCAAACAACGGGCCGCTCGTAATCGACCCGTTGTTAGCTCCCTCTCCCATTCCCATTGAGCCCTATGGGGGCTCAGATGGGAATGGGGAAGGCCTGGGTCCTCAGAGGGAGGAATTACCGGGCCGTCCGTACTCGGAATGGCCCGGTAATTCCCCATCCTGGGAACCCGGTAAAGGAGCCCGGTTTGGCGGCAGCCATGGAGCTAATACCTCCATGGCCACCGCCAAACTCGTAATGAGGCCCTTAGTCTACTACCCCCTTTGAGCAAGTAGCAAACCCCATACCAACTGAACCAGCTGAGGGTAGTTTAGAGACTAATGTTTGCCAGTGTGGCATTGTGTTAACTGAGATATTGACCCTCAAAGTTTAATTACATCCGTGATTTAAGTGATTGGAATGGGGTGTGCTCAAGGGGGGGCTTGTGGAATGGCCAAGGGTAGGAAAAGAGGGATTTGATAAAAGTGATGGAAACTGGCCCATCTATGCCCGAAACAACGCCCAAAGTAACCTTCACAAATAACAGTGCCATTGTGGGTGGGGACAGCCTAACAGAATGGAAGCACGCACCAATTCCATGAAATGATATGATATGTTATTTATAACACGCTTGGACGCGGGGATCGAACCTGTGTTGCTCCGTGTCCTCTGGCTTCCAAAGCAGCAGGTTGCCACTGAGCTATCCTCCCGAGTAACTGCGGGTGACGAGGTATTGCTGAATAGAGATTTAAAGGTTTGTGATTATAGCACGACTACCCACCGCCTTGCGTTCCCCGCACTGGTGCGGCCCCCTAACGCTAAGGTATCTAGTGCACCCAGGAAAATTATTATTTCTGATAAGGTAACAAGCAGGTCGGGTCGTGTTCCTTTTTTGCCAATTGTTAAAAATACTAGGCTAACAGCAACCCAGGGTAGGGGGGCAGTATTCCTTCATAATGTCCCCAAGGTGGCCCCAAACTCCCACGAATCCGGGGAGGCACTCCCTGGATTCGTGTAGTGTGGGGCTGTTTATTTATTGCCAGGGAACACATTGCTATCTGTACTTGGAGTCACCATCAGAGAAGTAACCCATTGGATTCTATTAGAATCTATTTTAGGGATGTGAGAATGGCTGAGGGCTTATTGAACTTCAACAAGAGGTGTCAATCACCCACAAATAGACTGATAGAGCTTAGTGTCTTGCTGTGTGAAAATACGACACAACAGGTGCAAATGTTGTCCCTTTGGGTAATAGACCTCCAGGTGACACCCTCGACCCATAACTTCAAGGCACGTGGTGCATTAAAACTATTGGGTCATTATTGTAATTTTTTCTGAACTGTCCTTGCTTCAAACTTAACCATGTATGTGATGTAATTGGGTCCCAGCTTGACTATAGTAATGAATTTCCGCCCTTAACTCGATAGAATGTTTGTTGATAATTAATTTGTGAGGTTATATGTTCTATATTTTATGTAAAAACTTGTATGGCTTTACGCCGAAATAAAGTGATGAGGGTGAGGGTGCTGCGGAGGTACTTGGAAAGTGCACCGTCTCCATGGGTGAGAGGTCTTCTGACGCGCAAGAGACCGCAGATCACTACTAGTGGGGGAGGGGGCGAAAATGGGTTAATGGACAGACAGGCTGTGTTTGAGCACTGTTCTAAAACTGAGATGGTCTTGGGTGACTCCCAAACATTCTGGTAGCTCGTTCCAGAGACTATGAACGAGAAGAAGCGACATCTCAATCCCACACTCCTGAAACTAGGGGCCAGCACTAGCCAGAGGGTGTTGGATCAGAGGAGAGGAACCGGTGTATGTGTACATTCGTGGAATAGCCCGTTTACATGGGGCAAGTGATAAGTGGAAAATAATTGTATTTACAGAAAGTCCTCTGTATGGGGGAAAAAAAGTAATTTATTTTGTTATTTTAGAGAAATAGTGTAACAGCTCCCTCTAGTGGTGATAACAGGCAAAGCGGGCAGTCCCCACTACGCATGACTGCATCGGCCAAACATACATCTGGCCTCTTATAATTATAGAGATGTTTTTGCTGACAAACTTAGAGACTGGCTGGTAAAAGGTTTTATGTTCCATGCATAGCGCTTTAAACTTCACTTTAGTCTTTTCTGGCAGTCAGCGTAAGGAGCACAAGGCGAACGTGAACAACAAAATGCCCTCATATTTAAAAAGGCATGCACTACCGCATGTAGTAGACACTGTGGATGGAGGGCTTTAACGACTTTTGCACCCAATCCATTTGCTTGTTTGTTTGTTTGTTTGTTTGTTTGTTTATTATTTACAATGCGCATCATAGCCTAGGGTAACAGGGTCCAGTGGTTACAAGTATATGCGAAGCTTAGTTGCACACAGTAAAATACAGGATACATTCAAATAGTACATATACACATAATAATATACAGGTTACGCTTAGTTGCACACAGTAAAATACAGATTACATACAAATAGTACATGTATACTTAGTAATATACAGATTACATATCGATGGATTGTACATAGGTGTATATACATTATACCCTGGGGTGATAGGGCACGGAGTATACAGGTATATGCAACCTTTGATTGCATATAGGTATATATATAGGGTACATACAGGTAGGAATTGCACATGTGTAAATGCAGAGTGGGTGTTTATAGGCATAATGTACATTATGGGGACACCCCAGAGGTATATGTGAGGTAGCGACATTCTTGTGCAATGGTCAATGCAGAGATGCTGTCAAAGCGGTGAGCGAGTTTGGTAGTGTAGTATTAACCAAAACGAAGGCCAATCACTTGCAGGATGGTAGTTATGAATGTCAGATGTTAGATTTCAGCCAGGTGATAGTGTTGGATCTGAATTTGTGGTAAGTTTGATCTATTCTTAAACTGGGAGGCAGCATATTCCAGAGTTTGGCTGCTTTTACTGGGAAACTATTACCTCCGATGGTGGATCGTTTATATTTTGGTATGGATAGTCGGTCTCTGTTGGCAGATCTTATAGGTCTTGTAGACGACTGCTTATGAAATATGTCTGCAAGGTAAATAGGTGCAGCATTGTTGAGGGATCTGTGAGTTAGCAATAGGGTTTTTAGTAGGACCTTGTCGAAGGTTGGGAGCCAATTATTCTGGCGGCTAGTTTCTGAAATGTGGTCTATTCTGGATATGCCAAGGGCCGCTCTAAGTGCATTATTTTGAAGAGTTTGGATTCTTTTGATGGTGGCTTTGGATGATCCTAGATAAAGGGCATTACAGTATTCAAAGCGTGATAGGATGAGGGCTCTAGCTAGGGTGATGCAGCTGCTGTCAGAGAAGAATGGCTTGCCGGTGCGTATCAGTTTACACGTGTAACCAGTGGAAGATGCCAGCGAATTGACTTGTTTAGTGAATGACAGATTCGAGTCAAGGTAAAAACCAAGAGTTTTCACCTTGTGTTCCACTTTTATGATGTTACCATCGATTATGAATGATTAGTATATGGAGCCCAATTTTTTTAAGTTAGATGGGGTGCCCAGAATGATGAGTTCTGTTTTATCATCATTCAAGCACAGACCATGTGTGGCCATCCATGCCTGGATGATGATGTACACTCTGTTCACCAAGGCCAAATCCTTTTCATAATCCCCTGAAAGCGGGAGGAGGATCCGGGTATCATTTGCATAGTTAGTGTAGGTGATACCGAGATGATCCAGATCATCGAAGAGGGGCTTAGTAAAAATATTGTAGAGTGTAGGTGAGACGCATGAACCCTGGGGCACACCGCAGGTAATAGGTGTAGGGTCTGCAGATGATAGCGGCGAGAAGGCCCTCATTGTTCTACCATTTAGGAATTATTTTATCCAAATAATGGCTTCATCAGAGAAGTGTGCTGCTGTATTTAGATGGTTGCAGAGGATATTTTGGTCAACTAGATCGAATGCAGCAGAGAGGTCTAAGAGGAGGAGCAGTGTTGATTTGCCACTTTCTTTAAGCTCGTCGATTTGAGTCTTTAGATCTATAAGGGCGGTTTCTGTGCCATGCTGGGGACGGAAGCCCGATTGTCTGGCTCCTAACAGGTGATGTTGTTCCAGGTGTTTTTGAATTTGAAGGGACGCTACCTTATCCAAGGTTTTTAGAAGGAAGGGCACAGTGGTGATGGGTATATAATTAGTTGGTGTCACTGGGTCAAGAGTCGTTTTTTTTAAGAGTGGGAGTACCCATGATTGTTTGAGGTTAGGGGGGATAGTGCCAGTAGCGAAGGACACATTGATTAGTTTGGTGATGAATGGGGATAAATCACGGGCAGCATCCTTAATGAGCTGCGCTGGGCACAGGTCTCCCTGACAATTCGAGGGTTTAACGGACAGAATAATACATTCCACTTCAATAGTAGAGACTTTGGTAAAGTAGAAGCGTGTGGAATCATCTATGGTGGTTTTATGGGTCATGTTAGAGACAGGGGGATCATTTAAGGCCGTTCTCTTGCATGATTTTTTTTCTGTAAGGTGGCAATTTTGTTGGCTAAGGCGTTTTGGATTTTTTCACACCATATTTTATCTTTCGTACAGGTATCAGGTAGTGATAGTGGAGTCTCTATTTCTTTGAGAATGGTGAAGAGTTCCTTTGTGTTGGATTTGGCATTAGATATGTGTGTGTCAAATGATATTTACGTTTTGCTAGACACATTTCTTTTTTGTGTAGGGAGGGCAGTTTAGTGAGTTTAAGCTTGTTGGCTCCAGAGGGGTGTTTAGCCCAGGTAGCTTCGCAGTTTCTTTTTTGTAATCTTACGTTTTAAAAAAAAGGTGTAAACCATTTATTTAGATGAGTTTTGCAGCGGGATGTAGCTACGTCTCGGTAATAGAAAGGAAGTCTAAGTCATCTTTCAGAATCAGGTCAGCTATTTCTGTAGCGTGTGCTACCAAAGATCTGGAGTTTAATAAAGCTCCTTTTAACTGAGGGCTCGTAGTAGTGAGTGTGGTTAGTGGGAGTGTTAGTTGAGGTTTAGGTTTACGATGCTTGGTTTGGCTTTTTTTTGCAGGCTTGGGGCTGCAGAGAGGGGCTGAGGGTGGGCTAGGAGTCCTAGATTGTGGGAGGATGTTTAACGATATTTGAGTGGCTCAAATATTTTAGCTAGTCTCGCTCTAAGGTGTAGGTTTCTATCCTTGGTTGGGCAGGGCTGGCAAGAAAGCTAGTTTATGCCAGCTGCCATGTCCGTTGGTGATGTGGTAGTTGGATTAAATGAGGTCAAGGAAGACAATGACCTGTTAGCGGGAGTGGTAGGTATCATAATGTGGAGCGTAGTGCCTACGGCAAGGATTATCGCGTAGAAGCACAGGTTGGCTACTGAGGGGGGCATACTGATGCTTAGTGCCGTGATGAGCTAGATGTTAGCATAGGGTTAAGTACCGCAATGATATATTGGGCAGCGGTAGGCTGGTGGGCAGTGGTAATAGTTGGTGGCGCTGACTCGAGAGACTATAGGTTCAGTATCTGAAATGTTCCTAAATTCAATGTTTGTTATACAGGCTATAGCTTACAAAGCAGGCTAGGATGAAATGTATAGGGTGGAATATGCAAATTCGAGCCAGTGGTTAACCTAGAAGCAGTTCAAGTTAATGGTACGTTTAAATTCGAGTTTCGCTAAAAGCCTTAGAATACAGTGTGCAGACATCAAGTCAATGGTACATCAAGATTCGAGTTTTGCTAGAAGCCGTAGAATGCATTCTGGAATCAAGGGTACCCATGGATTACATGAAATTTCAAGGGGAAAGACTATTGATTTTCAAAATTCTGCACAGCAGTATTCTGCGAAATCCGCTCCTGTTAATGCTGTGCTGACGGAACTACTTTAAAGAGGCAGATTACCACATGGGGTAATTACCTTATATACTAGGTCAGGGATAACATTCATAACTTATAATGAGACACCCAAAAATGCCACGTCTCCTGCCCCTTCTGCAACCACTCCTTAACCTTGCTTTGAGTATCATCAAACCTAAACAACTATACAAAGAAACAACCATCTTTGCCCTGTCCAGACCTGCATAACACAAATCCAGTGACACCACAGCTGGCATCCATATGCATCAAGTGTGATCATGCAGCGGGAGGGTGGCCCCAATGGGGTGCTGCTTCAGGGCCTTCAGCCGAGACACCTCCTCACTCTGGGCTTTCTTTAAAAAAAATGTGTTTATTGAGCATTTTGATTATTAACAAGTATAAAAAGTATCAACAACTAAGGAATGCAGACATCATAAGCGACTGGGGCTGAGATACCACCAAGCTGTAATACCGTTACTGCCACTTGGTCCAGCAGTATTACCGCTGGATTACAAGTGGCGGTGACGGTGTTAGTCCCCATTTAATTGGAGTCCATAGGACTCCATGGCGGATTTGATCAGAATTACCACAGCAGTAATTCTGCACGTGGTAATTCTGCCAAGATTTGGCCGAAAGGTGGTGGATTTACCTCCTGCTCCAACTTTCCGCCAAACTCATAGTTGGGCGATGCAGTAATGTGGCAGTAACAGCATTACCGCTGCATTTTACCTACACTGCACAACTCATGATGAGGCACACTGGTGCCTCTAAAGAGTAAAACATAAATTAAACTTGAAGCAATGACTCAAGACACCATTACCCTCAAACAGTGACACTTATCGACAGACTGTACATTTGCTTTCTTATTTTGCCTATCAGGGTCTTCACACCAACTGGTTTCTGTATAAAATCCAAATGTCCATAGGTCTAGAGGACTGCAGCAGTGTTTGAACTTAAGACTCTTCTGTGTTGCGACAGTGAGCCATTTCCTGGAGCCACATTACAACTTTATGTGCCGTCAATTCATTCCTGAATTTAGCAACACACCTACGTGCTACCACAAACTGCAGGCCAGGAAGCGTACAGGCATGAGAGGCAGTGTTTTGGGTGAAGTTTAACAAGCCATTCAGGGGGTCCAAAATCAAATATTATCGACTTTCTCAAATACCCCAACCCAAAATGTTTGAAGTTCTTGAAGACACCATGTCCAATGAAAACAAATCAGCATTCAAAAAAACATGCACGTATGTGCAGAGACAAACCCCTCCCCCACAAAAAATGCAGTACCCGTTACCTGAAGGGGATGATAGCACACCAAAATACATCTGCAAAACTCATCATGATCATATCCTTCAACCAAGCAAACAGTTATGCACGTTTCGTGCCTTATATTAGTCCGTCATTGCTGTGAGCTGTGAAGGCATGCTGGGTAGGTGTGCTGCGTCACCGCGGGCAGGTTTTAACTTATGCATTAAGGGCCATTACTCTGCAATCGGCTGCTGCAGAATTCAAGACGCACACCCCTGTTCCTCCTGCCTACGTACTGCTGTATTTGCCTCCTCCAGCCCTGCTTTGCTTCACTCACTCACTCCTATACTGCTGCTGCCTGCTTGAGAGTGAGTTCCCACCTGCAACCAGCACTGTCTTGGTGTGCCAGCTGCCCCATTTTACCCAGGACTCCTGTTTTGGGCCTGCAATCACCTCTTCTGTACTTGCCGGGACTTCCACCAACTGATCTGGGGAGACATATTTTGCAGGATCCCAGATCCGTCAAAATCCGGGCCAGATGCCAGCAGTGGGCTGCATTTTGCTTATCTGTGATGGATTTCAGGGCCTGAAAGTGGGGGTATGGCTTTGGGAGGGATCTGGTTGTCAGTGAGAATGGGTCAGTCCAGTGCCTGTCCAAGACCTGTCACAAGGAGGGTGGTAGAGGGGCCGGCAGTTTAACCCAGAGGTGGCTTTATGGGTTTTGATGTGCACAATTCTGAGAGGAAGGTACAATTGCCAGGCAGATGTTGACAGTGATGAGGACGTGGCTATATAGGAATGATTGTGTTTGCATTCTTTCTGAATGGCGTGGAAGGAGGGGGAGGGGACTTCTGAAGCCATCGAGCTGGGTTTGGACACAAATTGTTAACTGAGAGGGAAGGAAGACATGGACAGAGGAAGGTGGACAAGAGAGAACAAGCATGGCAGAAAGAGGCGAAATACTGAGGTGGGGGAAAGGAAAAAGGTGAGGACAGTAGAAGGGAGTGACATAGAGACTGAGACGGAATGTAAAGGGTAGTCTATAAGCTTGTGTGCTAGAAAATACAGAAAGAGAAAATTGCACTTGTCTGCTGATGCGCAGAGACCGGTTGGAAATCATTCCGTCCATTGAATTATGGGTTCTCAACAGTCACTGATTGGACAGTATGTAACGCACAGCTGTGCATTCTGTTGAGGCAGCTTTTATAAGTTGCTTTGTACATGAAATCTACCTATCATATGTGATGACCTTGTGTTTATTCCATCAGACACAATAGCATATTTTGTTAATTGGTTACTGTCTCTTGCTTTGGAATTGGTTGTTGAGTTATGAACTATTTTCAAACTGCCCAGTCTGTCATGGGAACAAGCCTTTAAAAATGTGTTACGTGGCTCACTGCACAGTTTGAAAAATAATAACAGGGTAATTCATAGAATTTCGCACAAAAGTGGCGCACGCGGCTGGCACACAATGTGCACGTGCGAACGTCTGCGGCAGCTGCGTGCGCTGAAATCGATTTCCGCGCACAGCGTATTCATGGATTTTAGCCTCCAAAACCAGCCATGGCGCAGAGTGGCGCAGCGACCCTGCAGCAGCGCCAGTTACGCCCCCAAGAACGCCCTTGCGCAAGGAAAAGCCATCAAAATTCCCAATTTGGCGCAAAGGGCTGCGCTAACCCTGGACCAGTTTACAGGGCTACCAAACAGCAAACGCCAAGCGGGGAAAGTGTATTACTGGGGTGCGCGTGAAGTTTCACACGCGAAAGGGCCTATGCGAGTGGGGTACGTGTATTACTGGGGTTCGTGGGAAGTTTCACACGTGATTTCAGCAGGGTACGTGTATTACGGGGTTCGTGGGAAGTTTCACACGCGAAAGGGCCTGTGCGAGTGGGGTTCGTGTATTACGGGGGTGCGCAGTAAGTTTCACACGCGATTGGCCAGGGTACGTGTATTTCAGGGGTGCGCGGGAAGTTTCACATGCGATTGGCCTGGGTACGTGTATTTCAAGGGTGCGAGGGAAGTTTCACACGCGATTGTGCTGGTTACGTGTATTTCAGGGGTTCGTGGGAAGTTTCACATGCGATTGGCCTGGGTACGTGTTTTTCAGGGGTGCGCGGGAAGTTTCACATGCGATTGGCCTGGGTACGTGTATTTCAGGGGTGCGCAGGAAGTTTCACACGCGATTGGGCTGGTTACGTGTATTTCAGGGGTGCGCGGGAAGTTTCACACGCGATTGGCCTGGGTACGTGTATTTCAGGGGTGCGCGGGAAGTTTCACATGCGATTGGCCTGGGCACGTTCATTTCAGGGGTGCGTGGGAAGTTTCACACGCGATTGGGCTGGTTACGTGTATTTTAGGGGTGTGCGGGAAGTTTCACACGCGATTGGCCTGGGTACGTGTATTTCAGGGGTGCACGGGAAGTTTCACACGCGATTGGGCTGGTTACCTGTATTTCAGGGGTGTGCAGGAAGTTTCACACGCGATTGACCTGAGTACGTGTAGTTCAGGGGTGCGCGGGAAGTTTCACACGCAATTGGCCTGGGTACGTGTATTTCAGGGGTGCGCGGGAAGTTTCACACGTGATTGGGCTGGTTACGTGTATTTCAGGGGTGCGCGGGAAGTTTCACACGCAATTGGGCTGGTTACCTGTATTTCAGGGGTGTGCAGGAAGTTTCACACGCGATTGACCTGGGTACGTGTAGTTCAGGGGTGCGCGGGAAGTTTCACATGCAATTGGCCTTGGTACGTGTATTTCAGGGGTGCGCGGGAAGTTTCACACGTGATTGGGCTGGTTACGTGTATTTCAGGGGTGCGCGGGAAGTTTCACACGCGATTGGCCTGTGTACGTGTATTTCAGGGGTGCGCAGGAAGTTTCACATGCGATTGGCCTGTGCACGTGGATTTCAGGGTTGCGCGGGAAGTTTCACACACGATTGGGCTGGTTACGTGTATTTCAGGGGTGTGCGGGAAGTTTCACATGCGATTGGCCTGGGTACGTGTATTTCAGGGGTGCGCGGGAAGTTTCACACGCGATTGGCCTTGGTACGTGTATTTCAGGGGTGCACGGGAAGTTTCACACGCGATTGGGCTGGTTACGTGTATTTCAGGGGTGCGCGGGAAGTTTCACATGCGATTGGCCTGGGTACGTGTATTTCAGGGGTGCGCGGGAAGTTTCAAACGCGATTGGCCTAGGTATGTGTATTTCAGGGGTGCGTGGGAAGTTTCACAAGCGAAAGGGCTGGATAGGTGTATTTCAGGGATGCGCTGGAAGTTTCACACCTGATTGGCATGGGTACGTGTATTTCAGGAGTGCACGGGAAGTTTCACACGCGATTGGCCTGGGTACGTGTATTTCAGGGGTGTGCGGGAAGTTTCACACGCGATTGGCCTGGGTAAGTGTATTTCAGGGGTATGCAGGAAGTTTCACATGCGATTGACCTGGGTACGTGTATTTCAGGGGTGCGCGGGAAGTTTCACACGCGATTGGCCTGGGTACGTGTATTTCAGTGGTACGCGGGAAGTTTCACACACGATTGGCCTGGGTACGTGTATTTCAGGGGTGCGCGGGGAGTCCTACACGTGAATTGGCAGTGTGGGTCCTCCCAGGTGTCACCTCTACCCCCTCCACGGCCGCTGCAGGCAGCCCACACCACAGGGGACAACCCTGCACCCCTGGTCATGTCCCGCAGGCAGCCCATCCACCATGGGCATGCCCCCCAGCCAAGCCACATGTCACGTTGCAATATGATCACCAACTCATGTCTCCCAGCACCACCACCCCCCAGCAGTGCATGGCACCTGCCAGCAGGCCCCCACTCATGTCCCACACATGTCCCCCTGCACCCCCACCCCCCAGCAGTCAGGGGCACGTGCCAGCAGGCCCCCACACATGTCCCCAGCACCCCCACCCCCCAGCAGTCAGGGGCACCTGCCAGCAGGCCCCCACACATGTCCCCCAGCACCCCCAACTCCCAGCAGTGTGGGGCACCTGCCAGCAGGTCCCCACTCATGTCCCACACATGTCCCCCAGCATCCCTACCCCCCAGCAGTGAGGGGCACCTGCCAGCAGGCCCCCACTCATGTTCCACTCATGTCCCCTTGCACCCCCACCCCCCAGCAGTGCAGGACACCTGCCAGCAGGCCTCCACCCATGTCCCACTCATGTCCCCTTGCACCCCCACCCCCCGGCAGTGTGGGGCACCTGCCAGCATGCCCCCACTCATGTCCCACACATGTCCCCCAGTACCCCCACCACCATCAGTCAGGGGCACCTGCCAGCAGGCCCCCACTCATGTCCCCTTCCACCCCCACCCCCCAGAAGTGCAGGGCACCTGCCAGCAGGCCCCCACACATGTCCCCCAGCACCCCCGCCCCCCAGCAGTCAGGGACACCTGCCAGCAGGCCCCCACACATGTCCCACTCATGTCCCCTTGCACCCACAGCAGTGCGGGGCACCTGCCAGCAGGCCCCCACACATGTCCCCCAACACCCCCACCCCCCAGCAGTTAGGGGCAGCTGCCAGCAGGCCCCCACTCATGTCCCCTTGCACCCCACCCCCCTGCAGTGCAGGGCATCTGCCAGCAGGCCCCCACTCATGTCCCACTCATGTCCCCTTCCACCCCCCACCCCCAGCAGTGTGGGGCACCTGCCAGCAGGCCCCCACTCATGTCCCCCAGCACCCCCACCCCCCAGCAGTCAGGGGCACCTGCCAGCAGGCCCCCACACATGTCCCACTCATGTCCCCTTGCACCCCCACCCCCCAGCAGTGTGGGGCACCTGCCAGCCGGCCCCCACTCATGTCCCACTCATGTCCCCTTGCACCCCTGCCCCCAGCAGTGTGGGGCACCTGCCAGCAGGCCTCCACTAATGTCCCCTTGCACCCCCACCCCCAGCAGTGTGGGGCACCTGCCAGCAGGCCCCCACTCATGTCCCACACATGTCCCCCAGCACCCCCACTCCCCAGCAGTCAGAGGCACCTGCCAGCAGGCCCCCACTCATGTCCCACTCATGTCCCCTTGCACCCCCACCCCCAGCAGTGCAGGGCACCTGCCAGCAGGCCCCCACTCATGTCCCACTCATGTCCCCTTGCACCCCCACCCCCCAGCAGTGTGGGGCACCTGCCAGCAGGCCCCCACTCATGTCCCACACATGTCCCCCAGCACCCCCACCCCCCAGCAGTCAGGGGCACCTGCCAGCAGGCCCCCACTCATGTCCCCCAGCACCACCACTCCCAGCAGTCAGGGGCACCTGCCAGCAGGCCCCCACACATGTCTCACTCATGTCCCCTTGCACCCCCACCCCCCAGCAGTGTGGGGCACCTGCCAGCAGGCCCCCACTCATGTCCCACACATGTCCCCCAGCACCCCCACCCCTCAGCAATCAGGGGCACCTGCCAGCAGGCCCCCACTCATGTCCCCTTGCACGCCCACCCCCCAGCAGTGCGGGGCACCTGCCAGCAGGCCCCCCACACATGACCCCCAGCACCCACACTCCCAGCAGTCATGGGCACCTGCCAGCAGGCCCCCACTCATGTCCCACACATGTCCCCCAGCACCCGCACCCCCCAGCAGGCAGGGGCACCTGCCAGCAGGCCCCCACTCATGTCCCACTCATGTCCCCTTGCACCTCCATCCCCAGCAGTGCAGGGCACCTGCCAGCAGGCCCCCACTCATGTCCCACTCATGTCCCCTTGCACCCCCAACCCCCAGCAGTGTGGGGCACCTGCCAGCAGGCCCCCACTCATGTCCCACACATTTCCCCCAACGCCCCCACCCCCCAGCAGTCAGGGGCACCTGCCAGCAGGCCCCAACTCATGTCCCCTTGCACCCCCACCCCCCAGCAGTGCGGGGCACCTGCCAGAAGGCCCCCGCACATGTCCCCCAGCACCCCCACCCCCCAGCAGTCAGGGGCACCTGCCAGCAGGCCCCCACACATGTCCCACTCATGTCCCCTTGCACCCACACCCCCCAGCAGTGCGGGGCACCTGCCAGCAGGCCCCAGGCATGTCCCCTTGCACCCCCATCCCTCAGCAGTGTGGGGCACCTGCCAGCAGGCCCCCACTCATGTCCCACTCATGTCCCCTTGCACCCCCACCCCCCAGCAGTGTGGGGCACCTGCCAGCAGGCCTCCAGTCATGTCCCCTTGCACCCCCACCCCCCAGCAGTGTGGGGCACCTGCCAGCAGGCCCCCACTCATGTCCCACTCATGTCCCCTTGCAAGCCCACCCCCCAGCAGTTTGTGACACCTGCCAGCAGGCACCCACTCATGTCCCAATCATGTCCCCCTGCCCCCAGGTCATGACGATCCTCAATCATGGCCCTTATGGCCAGCCTCCCCAGCCCAAAGACCCAACCAAGTATTGCATCCACCCACATAGAAAAGGCAATTACATGATACAACACCAATGGCAAGTATGTAAATGAACACATGTCCGTCACACACACACAATGGTTGCAAGTGAATGTGAAAACCCATATCATGACATGCATGAAACCAATGAGATAATACCACACATCGAAGTATGAAGAAAAGAATTTATAAAACGCAACATGAATGGAATTAAAATCAAACAAACAACAATGGGAATAAAAAAAGAAAAGCTGCATGTCCGTAAAATAATGAAAAACAAGAAATCATAATCCAAAGGAAAGGTGTCCAAAGTCACAGTCCAACAAAGCAAATCCAAGGGAAAAACAAAAGTGAAAACCATTGCTCCATGGTGAAATCCAAAAAAAAGAGATGAATCCAATAGTGAACTATATACAGATGAACAATCCAGGGTCCATGATCCCAACTGAAGAAATCAAACCTATCAAAAATACTACATAATGAAAAACTATATAAAGAAACGTGGTGCATTGTCCAAGCGCAACCAAAATAAAGACAAAACCAAAGGAAACCTAACCTAACACTATCTAACTATTTACAAGGGCAGCAGGCTAGTCCGACGGCTCACTTTTGGATGTCCCGGGCCAGGGCATCATCGAACTCCTGCTCAATGTCCTGGAGGCAGTCCTCTTCCATGGCCCCGGGACGACGACATGTTCTCCTCCAACTCCCTGCGAATTGCCTCGAGGCACTCGGCCCGCCTCAGGGCCCTCCGCATGGATTTCTCCGCCCTGACCATCGTGAGCCGTGCCTCTTCTGCCGCTCCGCATCTATGGCATGTCCTAACCGCTGCCACACGGAAGACACTTCCCGTCCTGGGTCCTCCTGCCCTCTGGCCGAAGCCTGCCCCTCCGATGACGAAGGCCCCGAGCCATCATGGCTCCCACCTTGTTGCTGATGCTGCTGTGCCTCTGCCCGTGCCCTGGCTCTTGCTGCCTGCACATCCTCCTCCGGCTGGGGTGCAGTTGTTGATGTGGCCATCCCTGCTGGACGTCTGACTCCCGACTGTGGCAAGGATGTGTCCTCCACCAGCCTGGCCGCAGGGTCATAGGCAGCTCCACAGGGCACCCAGGTGACAGCTGGGTGGGAAGATGGCACGGAGTACGAATGGCACATAGGGGGTTCAGTTGAGGAGGGGGTCGGAACAAGGCCCAGCAAACGGAGGAATCCGGCCCTGGTGACCTATCCCAGTAGGTCGACGTGGTCAACGAGCCATTCGAGACGACATGCAGTCTCCCCATGAAAAGACTGCATTTTTCCTCGCATGGCCCGTTGACGCAATGCCACACCACCCAGGACAGGCTCAACCCGGTACCGAATAGCCACGTCTGCAGGGAGAGGAAGGCCAGTTGTCGTAAGCTCATCCCCTGCCTGAAAACGGGTCTGGACATAGGTATCCCTGCTGGTGCAGGATGATGCAGTCACAGGATCGGGGACAGAATTACACGCAGGCACCTCCGCGGCGGCCTGTGCTGCCTCCTGTCCCTGCCACTGCACTGCACCACTAGCACCAGTGGAATCCCCACCTCCAGACCCCTTCTCTGTCAAACGTCAGACATGGCATCACAATCCCCAACACACATGTCATTTCGAATCACACACATGAGCTATTCCACAGCCATATCGCAACAGCCAGCACCATCCATACACATACAACAGCATGAGCAGGCAAAGATGAGCCAGACATTACATGAGACACAGGGAGTGCACTAGACATGCACACACGCCACCACACTTACATGCATGTGTACACCTCCACCAAGTGTCGCAGTGATGAGATTGGCATCCATGTCACATCTGACAATCAGTCTTCTACATATCAGTCTCACATGCATCCATGTTGCATGACAGTTGCACACTTGTCAGATACACATACATGCACATGTATACAGTGCAGATACATGCAGCTGGAACCAACATCCATGTGTGACACCACAACCTTGACAACTGACATACACAGTCATTCAAACATGTGTGCTCACACATCTGCATTTGGCCTGCATGCTTACCCACAAATACACCATCCATGTGTCTCACACATGAAAGGACTCGCATGTGTCAGTCTCATGGCCCTGTACATACACATCCATACATGGCCCTACAAAACCACATGTGCAACCTGCACACTACTGGCACACCACCACACGCACAGCTTCCAATCAGTATGCATGTACACCTACCGCTCGACTCCAGACGGGTGTGCCTCTCAAGGACCTGGACGTGTAGCGCTGGGCATAGGTGTTCCAGGACCCTCATTTGGTCTTCCGACAGGAGGCCCCGGCGCCCCTTAGCATCCGCTGCCTTCAAGAGGCGCCAGGCCTTGTTTAGGGTCCTGGACCTGAAGTCCTCCCAGCGCTTCTTGACATGATGGAATTCGTGGACTGCCACCCCCTCCTCGTTGATGGCAGTCATGATGTCCGTCCAGATCCTGGTCCGTCCTTCCTTGTCGGCGCGCGACCTTCTGAAGAGGGCATCATACTGCCACAGGACTTGCTCCACCAGGACACCAACTTCAGTGGCAGTGAAGCTGGTGGCCCTCTGCCTCTCTGGCTGGGGGTTGCCAGTGCTGCCAGATGGTGTAGTGCTGGACATGGCAACCCCAGAGGCAGGAGTGGGTGGGCAACTGGGTCCTGTGGCTGGGCTGTGGAGCGATGGAATCCCAGTCGGGAGTCTTCGGTTCCAGCATCGGTGGTTACAGCAACAGCACCCCTGGCTGACGTGCAGGCAGAAATTGACAGGGCACGTGGGCAGCATGCAATCAGGCAGTAGCAGATGGCAGGTGGGAGCGTGCTCGGGGCTCTGGGGGGCAGTAATTCGGCCTTCTGGGCAGGAGCGTGGTCTTCCATGTGTGAACGCGTGGCCAGCTTGATACGGAGTGATTTGGCACGTGAAAATCTTGCACGTCAGCGTGTAATTCGAGGAAAGGCCCTTAGCGCGTAAGCGCGTCAGCGCACGTACGCAATTTCATTGGACCAAAGGCCCTTAGCGCGTAAGCGCGTCTGTGACGCGTCGCACGCGGTTGTTTCCCTCATAGCACGTGATGACAGAGCACACGTGGAAAAGCTGCACGTCCGAGTGTCAGCACGTGTAATTGGAGGAAAGGGCGACGCGTAAGTGATGTGTACGTGTGGGCCGGTTTAAAAGGTACGTGTAAGACGCCATTTCCTTGTACGTGCTTTTTGTGGAGAGCGAGTGGGTGGATTCTGTACTTCTTGTTGGTTCACATGCGATTACTTCACAGCGTTTCAAGCTTGTACTCCCTGTTACCTCTGACAGCTTTCACAGTATTTTTCACGTTCTTTTTCCAAGTAGACGGTGAGTTCCGCACGTACTTAGCAACTGTGCTTGCCTGGTGTGTCGCGTACCCCTTCAGATGTCATTGTAGGCTGCGTGTATCACGCGTACGCTTATTTTTGTGTTTCTGGGTGCCACAGCGTAGTGCGGGTTCATTTTTCCACGCACGTGGTCTACGAGGGGTTGCATGCACGTTTATTTTTGTTTTTAGGCTGCCTGTGCGTTGCATGAACCGTCATCTTCCCCCAGGGGTCACAGACAGCTTGTTAGAGCACTAGGGTATAAATTCCATCTAGTACCCTACCCCTTTGACCCCCAATTGCCCAGGACAATAGTTTACTGCTCCTCCCATATGCACAACAACATCAGTGCCATGATTGGGAGGCGACCAAGTGGTAAGGGAGGCAAAGGTGGCCGACCTTCAAAAGGTGGACGTGGTGGGCGTGGTAGGGGACGTGGCCGGGATTTGCAGGGTGCCCCTATACCCATATGTGTGGAGGACCAATCAGGGACACCCATGCCCCCCACCCATGGTTGAGGGAAACGTGGCTGAGACCATCAAAGCTCAGCCATTGTTGGACCAGCCCATTGTGGCACCTGACCTGCCACAGGATGACTCCCTGGCTGACTTCCAGGTCAGCAAGTCTAAGCCACGTGTGGCGGTGCAAGTTATCACCAAGCCACGTGGATCTGGGGCAGCTATGTCATCTGCTGCCCCAAGTATGCAGGGTGGTGAGGCTGCAGGGGCAGCTGCAGCTCCATCTCCCAGCCAGGACAGTGTTGGTCCTGGTCCATCATACTGATGTTCCCCCTGCCAACATCACACTTCAGACAATGCCTGCACCAAGTCCTATGGTCAATGTGCATTCGCACACTCCAACAACCCAGTTCACCAGTGATTCTGCCCCTACTGACCAGAGCGGTGTTAACCACTCTGGCTCCGCTCCACCTTCTAAAAAGAGCAAGAAGGGTGCTCTGGCATGACAGGCTGAGACCCCAGGCACGGCTACACACTCCGGTACCTCAAGGAAGCCTTGCTTCAATGATTCGGAACTTGATGCACTTGTGAGCTATGTGTTGGCACATAGCCACGAAATGGTGGTGACTGCAGGGTCCAAGACCACACCTGGTCAACGTAAGGCACACTGGCAGATCATCGCCAACCACATAAGTGCCCTTGAATTTGTGAGGCGCTCAGCTGATGATTGCTACAAGCGGTGGAACGACCTGAAACGCAGAGCAAAGAACAAGCTGGCCTCAAGTCATGCCGCTACTCTGGTGACTGGCGGTGGGTCTCCACAAGAGGACAACAAACTCACTGAACATGAGTCTGTTGCTGGGACCTTCGTCACAGAGGAACAGATCCGAGGTGTGGGATAACTACCCGATTATGTTGTCCGGTGAGTGCCCATGCGTGTGTGTGTAATGCATGTGTATGTTGTTTGGGTGACGGGTTCTGATTGAGTGGCAGGTGAGGGTGTGTGTGACTGAGTAGTATGGGTCACCCATGTGCTTCATCCAAAACATTCTGCGGCCATGAATTTGGGTGTGACACTATCCCTTCTGCCCACAGTAGTAATTTAGCGCAACATTACGGCAGTTGCCCTTGAGGTAGCATCATGCAACAACATTGTTTGTATTTTCAGTGTTCTTTCAGGCTGATTGTTTCAATTCTCCCAATTTTGCAACACATTCCTCAGCCCTATTGTGACATATGTGACATGCTTCTGTCATTGAAGAACCCCACATTGGCCCACATGTGTCACCTTGGTAGTTGAATAATTTGACCATTCAGGCTGAATGAGTATTTTCCTGATCACATGATGTTTTCGGGCCTGTTTGAATGTGGAACATGCTAGTTTTGGGTGACAGGTTCTGATTGAGTGGCAGGTGAGGGTGTGTGTGACTGAGTAGTATGGGTCACCCATGTGCTTCATCCAAAACATTCTGCGGCCTTGAATTTGGGTGTGACACTATCCCTTCTGCCCACAGTAGTAATTTAGCGCAACATTACTGCAGTTGCCCTTGAGGTGGCATCATGCAACAACGTTGTTTTTATTTTTCAGTGTTATTTCAGGCTGATTCTTTCAATTCTCCCACTTTTGCAACACATTCCTCAGCCCTATTGTGACATATGTGACATGCTTCTGTCATTGAAGAACCCCACATTGGCCCACATGTGTCACCTTGGTAGTTGAATGATTTGAACATTCAGGCTGAATGAGTATTGTCCTGATCACATGATGTTTTTGGGCCTGTTTGAATGTGGAACATGCTAGTTGTTTCCTGTCATGTTGAAGTGCACAACCATTGATGTGTACATGGCCTGCAATCATTGTATTTTTGTACACTGGATATGTTGCAGTGTGCGGCACATGACGTATCTTTTCACAATATGTGGCATTTTTCATCTCTTCATGTCCATCTCACATGGATGGGTGACAGTACTCATTCACTGACATATGGATGTACTTGTGGAATGTACCATGACTATGGTACATGCCATCTGTGTGATGGCATGTGTCATATATGTGTATTGGACATGCCACTCACAGGCCAATGTGTGATGGCAGTGCTACCCAGCATGCAGCAAATGTGTTGCTCTTCCATCTTGGTGTCATCAGTGTCTGACTTTTGCCACCCCTTCCAACTCTGTGACAGTGCATGCATGGGAGGGTTATAGTCATGTGGGACATGTGTAAATCATGTACTGGTTCTGTAGCTTGTCAGGCCTATTTGTGTGCTATGGTGCTAATGCCTGTTTCCAGTTTTTGTCTTTCATGCTTTTGCAGGGGATGACACACTTGATGCTGTTGAGGTTGAGGAGATGGTGCAGACCCAGGAGGAACCTGAAGCACAACAGGCCACCAGTGGGGGACGTGGTGTGGTGGTGGGTGAGAACCCACTCTTGCTGCAGATGATTCTGTCAAGGGGTGTCTCTGAGTGCACCTCCCCAGACCTCTATTCAGGTGCTGATTCGGATGATGAGACCTATGTGGCGTCGCAGGTAAGTGTTTCTGGAAGGGGTTCTGTTCTGTCCAACCCACCTGCACCAGGGGTAGAACCCTCTATGGGGATGTCAGTGTTGGTTAGTCAGCCTTTGGCGGTTACGGGTGCAGGGTCACACTCCACAACATCTGATCCTGTTCCTGGGCCAGCAGATCAGAGGGGAATGCAGTCCTGCAGCCTCAGGCAGTGCCGGCACAGCCATGCGCAGATCGCCTTGCCCCAAACAGGTGTGGTGCCCGCCGACGTGGTGGCCGTACACCACCAGGCAATACCGCATGGGAACAATCCATGTACGGTATGGCAACCCAACAGGCAGCATCAGTTGAGATGATGGCTCAAGCAATGGAGAGGTTGGCCACTTCCATTGTCCCCCCTGAAAGGCAGATGGAGCAACTAAAGCAGACAACAGACTCCATTTGCCAATCACACAGGGAGGACATGTTGGCGTCCAACAGGGACAGATGGGCGGCACTGGAGACTCTACGCCAATCGATATCTATAGAGTCCCAGGGCTACAGGGAAGCGATGAGGGTAGAACTCCATCACCTCAGGGAGACTCTTGTTGACCTTGAGACTTCCACTAACTTGAGGACAGAACAGCAGCTGGAGCGGCTCACACGTTTGCTCTCAGCTGAGATGCAGGCAACTCGGAAGGAGATCCGGGCATCACGTCAGGTGCTGCATGGGGATCTCCGCACTATAATCCTCCAGAATGAGACCTTCCATACCCACATGCTTGCTGCCATGGAGGACCATACCAGGGCTTTGCGTGGGCTGCCTCCTATAGCACCACCACCTCCTGTGGCAGCAGCAGAGGGTGTTCAGAGTGACAGCACCAGTTCTCCCACATTGGCATAGCCGTGCAGGCCATGAGCCCATGGAGGTGTTTTTTTCCCAACATCCACACAGGCGGCTGTTGGTGCGCACCCTGTCCTCGGACTTCCTGCGTGGCCTCTCCCCCCTGGCCCCCACATGGCCATTTTTGATTTTTGATTTTTTGATTTTTGATTTTTTTTTGGGATTATTTTTTGACAGTGTGTTGCCTTGTGTGGCTCCCGTTGGCATCCACTGTATTCAGGCTGGGCACATGCAGACTTGTCCTGAGTTTGGGTTCGATGCTTGGGTTCGTGAGACACACACCCCTCCTGCTTCCCGTTTCCATGAGCTTGCAAAGGGTGTGACCAAGTGACAGTGATGTACACAGTGATGTTGGGCTCCCATGAGCTGTGTGGGCAGTCTGTAGTCAATACTGTGTAGACATTCCTTGTGTATATTGTTGTTGTATTGTACACTGCATGTTGTAATTATGTATGCTTCTGCTTCCATGTCTCCCTCTAAATTTGCAGGTTCATTCCTCATGTCTTCACAAGGCTGTTTACTTTGGAGATGGAGTTCATGTTGTATGCAGTACACAGACAAGTTTTGAAGCCTGCAATACTACAGTTGGAAGGGGGCGGTGTGGTGGCATATTCAGGTTGTAAAACTACGACTACTTTAACTTAGTACTGTCATGTTTTAGTTATGTTTGAGCTTGTGTAGCTGCATTGTATTGTTGGTAAGTATTTGGTCATGTGTGTTGTTAGTTCAACATTACTGGGAGCATATTGTGTGGGGCCAGTTTCCATTAGGGACACTGTACTTTGTGACACTTGTGTCAGGTTTTCGGGATTGCTTTGTTTGCTCTCACATAGCATGACATGCCATGGTGTGTTGGGTGGCGGTGCTGGGGATGGGTTGGGTGACATGGCACTGTTCTCATGTTGTATTTTGCAAGGGGGTAATGCATTTAGCCGCATATGTGTCTTTTGATGACACAGCATTGGTGGTGTTTCTGTAGGTAGGGATGCACACATTGTGACACTTCCAGGTGACCAATCTCAGGCTGGTATGGTTGTGACAGTTGACTGTCCCTTATGTCATCATCGATTGTCAGCTGGTATATGGCAGGGCTGTGTGCACTCCACAGGGGTGTGATTCTAAGTGAAGTAATTAGCCACCAGCTGCGTTCGGGCTGCCTCACCCCGTGCCCTTTCCCATCCCATGCGCAGCGGGCATGCATGTGGTTGGGGATGTGGGGGCACCACCATGTCCACCAGCAGGCCCCGGCGTGTTGCAACATTGTGCAGGACATATGCTACCACTATGATCCTGCACACTACTGGGGGAGCGTATAACAGCTGCCCGCCAGAATGGTCAAGGGAGCAAAAGCGTGACTTGAGCACTCCGAATGTGCGCTCCACTATGCCCCGGGTTGCAAAATGGGCTGTGTTGTATTTTACCTCGGGTGGCGTGGTGGGGTTCCGAATTGGTGTCATCATGTGGGTGCTCAGAGGGTAGGCACTGTCCCCTGGGGAGGTGGTGATGGGTATCAATAGTAGGGTTGTGACATTACTCAGTATCTGGCATGCATGCATGTGCTGTGGCATTTATACTCACCAAGCAGCCATGTATCGCCATGCCGCCCAGCTTCTAGGTCCCGGTTTAGGGTTGACATTCTGTAAATGAAACTGTCGTGGGTGGACCCTGGATAGTTGGCATATACTGAGGTGATGATTACCTTGGCATCACATACTACCTGCACGTTGATGGAATGCCAGTGCTTGCGGTTTCTATAGATGTGCTCTGATGCCCTGGGGGGACGTAGAGCCACATGGGTGCAATCAATGGCACCTAGGACTTTGGGGAATTGTGCCACCCCATAGAAATCCTGGATGGCAGCCTGCCTTTGTGCAGGTGTTCTGGGCAGGTATATGTGCCTACGGACTGATGGGCGCGCAGTCATGATGGCCAAGACCTGGTGTAGGCAGCGTGACTGCGTGGCCTGTGAAACCCCCCCCCACTATGGCACTTGTCCGCTGAAATGATCCAGTGGCCAAAAAGTGCAGTACATTGAGGACCTTCTCAAGGGGCTGAGTGCTTGGGAGCAGAGGGTGGGTGATGTGTAGTCATCCTCCCACTCACTGACCAGGTCGAGTATTATGTGAGGTGGAAATCTGTACCTCCCATACACCTGGTCATCAGACATCCCAAAAAGGCTGGTCTGGGTGTGAAATTTCTGGGCCTGACGATCCTCCTCTTCCTCCTGCGGTATCCCACGACCACTGCTGCTAAGAACGGTATGTTCATCCTGGCGTCTGAACTTCCCGCGCACCCTCTAAATACACGCTATTTTTGACACAGCGAGTGTCCGTGTTTGTCGCGTACCCCTTTGCACGTCCTAGAGGGCCACAGTATGGGACATTCATCAGAGCTTTTTATACGTGCTTTTTGTTAGCGCACATTTTTTTAATGCGCAGGGACGCTACCGCCTGCCTTCGTGTTGCGGACATGTGTTGATGTACATAGTTGACTTTTGGTTTGTGTCATGAGATCTCCATTTCACTGCTGGGGGGGGTGCAAGGGGACATGAGTGGGACATGAGTGGGGGCCTGCTGGCAGGTGCACCTCAGTGCTGGGGGGTGGGGGTGCAAGGGGACATGAGTGGGGGCCTGCTGGCAGGTGCCCCTGACTGCTGGGGGGTGGGGGTGCAAGGGGACATGAGTGGAACATGAGTAGGGGCCTGCTGGCAGGTGCCCTGCACTGCTGGGGGTGGGGGTGCAAGGGGACATGAGTGGGGGCCTGCTGGCAGGTGCCCCTGACTGCTGGGGGGTGGGGGTGCTGGGGGACTTGAGTGGGGGCCTGCTGGCAGGTGCCCTGCACTGCTGGGGGTTGGGGGTGCTGGGGGTGCTGGGGGACATGAGTGGGGGCCTACTGGCAGGTGCCCCTGACTGCTGGGGGGTGGGCGTGCTGGGGGACATGAGTGGGGGCCTGCTGGCAGATGCCCTGCACAGCTGGGGGGTGGGGGTGCTGGGGGACATGTGTGGGGGCCTGCTGGCAGGTTCCCCTCAGTGCTGGGGGGTGGGGGTGCAAGGGGACATGAGTGGGGGCCTGCTTGCAAGTGCCCTGCACTGCTGGGGGGTGGGGGTGCAAGGGGACATGAGTGGGGGCCTGCATGTGCCCTGTACTGCTGGGGGTGAGGGTGCAAGGGGGCATGAGTGGGACATGAGTGGGGGCCTGCTGGCAGGTGCACTGCACTGCTGGGGGGTGGGGGTGCAAGGGGACATGAGTGGGACATGAGTGGGGGCCTGCTGGCAGGTGCCCTGCACTGCTGGGGTGTGGGGGTGCAAGGGGACATGAGTGGGAAATGAGTGGGGGCCTGCTGGCAGGTGCCCCTGACAGCTGGGGGGTGGGGGTGCAAGGGGACATGAGTGGGGGCCTGCTGGCAGGTGCCCCTCAGTGCTGGGGTTTGGGGGTGCAAGGGGACATGAGTGGGGGCCTGCTGGCAGGTGCCCTGCACTGCTGGGTGGTGGGGGTGCCAGGGGACATGAGTTGGACATGAGTGGGGGCCTGCTGGCAGGTGCCCTGCACTGCTGGGTGGTGGGGGTGCAAGGGGACATGAGTGGGGGCCTGCTGGCAGGTGCCCTGCACTGCTGAGGGGTGGGGGTGCAAGGGTACATGAGTGGGACATGGGTGGGGGCCTGCTGGCAGGTGCCCCTGACTGCTGGGGGGTGGGGGTGCAAGGGGACATGAGTGGGGGCCTGCTGGCAGGTGCCCTGCACTGCTGGGGGGTCGGGGTGCAAGGGGACATGAGTGGGGGCCTGCTGGCAGGTGCCCCTCAGTGCTGGGGGGTGGGGGTGGAGGGGGGCATGCGTTGGTGATCAGTAGTGCAAGCTGACATGTGGCTTGCCTGGGGGGCATGCCCATGGTGGATGGGCTGCCTGCGGGACATGACCAGGGGTGCAGGGTAGTCCCCTGTGGTGTGGGCTGCCTGCAGGGGCCGTGGAGGGTGTAGAGGGAACACCTGGGAGGACCCACACTGCCAATTCACGTGTAGGACTCCCCTGCACCCCAGATATACACATACCCCACTCGCACAGGGCCTGTCGCGAGTGAAACTTCCTGCGCACCCCAAATACACGTACCCCACTCGCACAGGGCATATAGCATGTGAAATTTCCCATGAACCCCAGAAATACATGTACCCTACTGAAATCCCGTGTGAAACTTCCCGCGCACCCCAGAAATACATGTACCCCGCTCGCCCAAGGCCAATCGCGTGTGAAACTTCCCGCAAACCCCAGATTTACACGTACCCAGGCCAATCGCATGTGCAACTTCACGCGAACCCCAGGAATACACGCACCCCACTCGCACAGGGCCTATCGCGTGTGAGACTTCCTGCGAACCCCAGATTTACACGTACCCAGACCAATCGCGTGTGCAACTTCACGCGAACCCCAGGAATGCACGCACCCCACTCGCACAGGGCCTATCGCATGTGAAACTTCCCGCGCACCCCCGAAATACACGCACACGCTATTTTTGACACAGCTGGTGTCCGTGTTTGTCTCGTACCCCTTTGCACGTCATTTGTCCTAGAGGGCAACAGATGGGACAATCATCAGAGCTGTATATACATGCTTTTTGTTAGCGCACATTTTAGCGCACATTTTTTTCATGCGCAGGTACGCTACCACCTGCCTTCGTGTGGCGGAGGTGTTTAGTCCTGTGCGCATCTTCGCCCGTGCGCTGGTGTGCCCTATTCGATTCCATGAATACGTGTTGTAGGCGAGCGTGTGGGCGTTCCGCGCACTTGCCTCCTGTACTTCCCCCGTGATGCCCACATTTTCACGCGTTGTTACCCATTCCGCGTGTCACGCCCCGTGTTATGCCTACTCTTGTTATGCGCGCCGCGCTATGAGCGCTTTTGCTGTGGCTGTAGCGCACGCCGTTAGATGACCTGTGCGCCGGCGTGCGCCACGCAGATTTTCAGCGCACATCCCAGATTTTACTTGCGCACCGACTTCCATGAATCGATGTGATTGGGTTTTGCTGCGATTTTCGCACTTGCACTGCGATTCGCACGGTTTCGCACACTTGCGCGGGAATTTTCAGCGCACATTAATTGCATGAATCGGGCTATAAATGTCCCAGTCATCAAACGTTCTATGTTAGTGGCCATCATTAGCTGAGGACGTTGCATTGCACATGGTGTTTGGAACTGGTCGGTATACATACGGTAGCTCTAAACCTTCTTCAAGCCAGACTGAAATCTTTAGCTCTGTTAAGCATTTAGTCTGAAATGGTTCTAAAGATAGAATGTTCTGACATAATTAATGATTTTGCAATACGCAAATCTAGAAGGAAATGTATAGTTTAATCGAAGTAGTGTTTCAGGCACATCAGCCTTGGGCAGTAGAAAGGGGGCTCCGGGGGAACGCAAAGCGTTTACCCCTGGGGTTATTTTGACACTGCACAGGCCAGCGAGGTGGCCGTGTGCAGAGCGTCTCAGGGGATACTTAAGTCTCAGGGAAGGTTCGGGAAGCAGGCGAAGGTTGGGGACTTTGGTTTGACAAGTCCTGTCGTCTGCTCCCGAGCCTTCCCTGATAGCTGGGGTTTTCGGTGTTCGTGATAAAGTTGGGTGAGGTAGGTTAGGAGTTTTTATCAAGTGAAGTGGGGTTTATTAGATTAAAAAAAAAGAAGATGTTTTATTCATAGCCGGAGGTACCGTATATAAGGTACCCCCTCTTACCGTGTGATGCACACTGATCAGGCGGTGTCCATGATTGGGGGGCAGGGGTTTTTCTTTCAGCCTTTTCATTCCGTAATGTTATATAGAGCGTTCCGCGTTATGCGGCTTCTCGCTCTTTCTCTTCCTGTCAAGGACAGCATTTCAATTTTAGGATTGCAGTCATCCTACTCCAGACCAGTGTTGTGGTTGGTGTGGGTGTTGTCTCCAGTGCACGGTCTCATTGGTTTTTAAGGACTTCATTTCGTCCTTTTTCTGACACTGTGTTGTATTGCTGGGGCTCTGATCCTTGCGTTTGCATCGATATGATGTTAGGGGGCAGGGTCAATTGTCTTAAAGGGCCCGTTACGTTTATTTGAGCCGTTAAGTGTGGTTTTATCCTCTCGTCAGGGGGCAGTGTGTTCTCTTCCATTTTTCCAGTTAAGAATTGTATTGTGTGCTTTTGTTTTGTTTTTATAATTCATTTAAACTTTTCAGCCTGTCTAAGTGGTTTTGCAAGTCAATGGGCATTTTGTGGGGGTTATTAAAAAAGAAATAATAATAAAATAACATATATATAATAATAATTAAAACAAGGGTCAATAATTTATTCGGGGGACTCTGGGTAATTTAAATATGGAGCAATGTCGAGGGTTGAATAATTCCTTTTTTCTGTATATCTTTGTTTTCATCCCAATTTTCTTTTCTTTTTCTTCACAGGGGCCATTTGTCCTTGGTTAGGTGCTGGCTCTGGAGTTTAGGGTAGCTAGTAAAGATATAGGGGCATTATTATTTAGTGTACAGACAGATTGTAGTGCACTATGGTGGGTATGGGTGCCAGCAAGAAGGGTTTGGTGGATGCCAGGGCACTTAGGGAAGCCCTGGAGATTATTAGCAGGGCATCTAAAGTCCAATTGGAAGGGGCGGTGGGGGAGGTTACAGGAGAAGTAGAGTTAGGTGGTGGTAGACCACAGCGCAGAGCAGCGGCAGATGGGGCTCTAGCAGCAGTGGTGGCTTGCACCCCTGCGGTGGGCAGAGGGGAGGCATGGGAATCCAGGGGCAGAAAGTTGAGGAGGGAGATTGATAGTAGAGCTTCCAGTGGGGAATTGCATTTAGGTGGGCAACCTGTTATGGTTGGAGTTCATAACGACAAGGAGGAGGTGGAGGATATGAGGAGTGTCCAAGAAGGGGCAGGACAAGAGAGCCATGTCAGTGGGGTGATGGGGCACAGGGTGGGATATCCGGACTGAGGGGCAAGGGTGGCAAATACCTGAAGAAGAGCGCAGGTGAAAGAAGGAGGCAGAGGTCCCCATCGATTAGTGAGGTTAGAGAGGGGTGCGGATCGCCCCCCCCCCCGAAGAGGAGGATGGGTAGCAGAGGGCGGTGCGCAGCCCCTGTTGTTTGAGAGGATGAATATGAGAGGGTTTAGGAACGGCCCCTCCTCGGTCGGCGCGAGGACAGTCTAGAGGACGCAGCACGGCCCATAGCGATGAGCATCACAGGGTGGAGGAGAGCACACCTTGCTCGAGAGAAGAGGACCGGGAAGGGGTTTCTGCGGCCCCGCTGAGAAGACGTCAAAGGAGGGACGGGGCGAACGCCCCGGGCTCACAAGAAGAGGATCTACGCGACCCAAGCATGAGCTCGGATCAGCAATGGTATTTCAGGGATGATGAAGTTGGGATTGAAGAATATGTGGAGCAGTGGGAGGATGAAGGTTAAAGGGCAATAAGGGGAGGAAGGAATCAGAGAAGGGGTTCTAGGTGGGTTTGGGAAAGAAGGGAGCATGGGGTTTTGGGGGCAAGAGGTTAGGGGAGCAATTGGATGGGTGAGACTGCTGCCATGTTTTGTCCCCGCAGTAGGAGCCCAGTAAGAAAAGAGATGAGGAGCATTGCAGTGGAGGCCAGACCGCAGCCAGGCGATGCCAGGACGGAAAGAGGTGAGCAGGAAAGGGACTGGTCAACTGCATGGCAGAGGGGGATATGAGGATGGGGAAGGAATTGAAGGGTCTGGTCTGCAAAGGGCGAGGAGAGAGATTGGTGTACAGGCTATTGGAGCCATGGTGCGTGACAAGGGAAGTTGCTCAGTGGAGGTACAAACGGATAAAGTGGTTGAGCCATTGGCGCTCGAGGTACAGGTTTCAAAAGAAAAGGAAGCTGAAGTCAAGGGTAAGGAGAAAAAGTTACCTTACATGGGCATCACGAAACCTTTAGAGGCACACTTGATGGCAGCAACTAAGGATAAGATTCAGGCAGGGGAATTTGTGGACGTGTTTAAACTGCTTTGTAGGGATGTGAGAGCAAAGAAAGGGTCTAAAGAAGAGGAGAGAGAGTTGGCCTCGCGCCCACGAGTACCGGTTACAATCGAAAACAGGACGTCAGCATTTATTATTTACGCTAGTGTATATTGTGAGAAATTTCCGGAGAAGTGTGTGGCTCTGCTAAAATATATGGATGTGATCAGGAAGGCGTTTACATGTTTCGGGGGCTTTGCATGGGTGCGTAATGATGAGGAATTCAGAGCAAGAATGGCTGAGGACAGTCAGGCGGTTTGGGGGGAGATAGACATGGATTTATGGTTGCAATGGATGGCGCCAACGAGGCCTGCCCCAACTCTGCACACAGCAAGTGGGCTGCCTGTGCCTTTCTGGCCCTTTCTTTGTCGCCCCGCCCAGGAGGGGGTGGGGGGAGGAGGCAGAAGGCAGACCTCTGCAGCTTGTTGGGCATTTAACAAGGACGGCTGCACAAGGAATTTCTCTAGGTTCAGATATGAATGTAGCAAATGTGCAGGGAAACACTCTCTCACTCAGTGTTTCCAACAAGGAGACAGGGGGAGGGGGAGAGGAGCAGGCAGAAGGATTGTGGGGAAAGGCTTTTACGCCAGTTAAGTTGGACGTGCTGGAGAAGTGGTTGGAGTTTTATCCGGACAGGGAAGGGACTAAAATTTTGAGTGAGGGTTTTTGTCATGGTTTCAGGCTGGGTTATCAGGGACCAAGAGAGCGCCGGTCGGCGGAAAATTTGAAGTCAGCCAAAGAAAATGTGGAGGTGGTAAGACGAAAATTGGGCAAGGAAATAGCGGCAGGAAGGAAAGTAGGGCCATTTGATGATCTGTGGGTGATTTAGTGATATCTCCGTTGGGTGTTGTGCCTCAGAAAGCCCCTGGGGAATTCAGACTGATACACCATTGGTCAGGGCCTGAGGGCATGTCTGTCAATGATTTTATTGCCCCCGAGGAATGTGGGGTTGTATATGCAAGTATGGACCAGGCAGTGGATTTGGTGAGGAAAGTGGGGTGTGGGGCTTCCATGGCCAAGTGTGACATTAAGGTGGCTTTCAGGTTGTTGCCGGTCCACCCGGAGGATTTTTGCCGGTTGGGTCTCCAATTTGAGGACAGCATATAAATCGACAAAGCTTTGCCAATGCGGTGTGCAATTTCTTGCCCCTTGTTTGAGCGTTTCAGTTCCTTCCTACATTGGGTTTTTTCATACAGTTCTGGTTGTCAAAGGGTGCTGCATTACCTAGATGATTTTCTGTTTATTAGCGGAGCAGAAGGAGAAAGGGAGTGCCCAGGGATGCTAAAGTTGTTCCAAGATTTGAGGGGGGGATCTGGGCATGCCTCTAGCAGAAGACAAAACCGAGGGGCCGGCAGTGGTGTTGACATTTCTAGGGATTGAACTGGATTCAGTAGAGATGACCTCACTCTTGCCGCACAACAAGGTGAACAAGTTGGCAGGATAGCTGGAGAAAGCAGTGGGGGCCAAAAAATTGATGCTAGAGGAAATGCAGAGTTTGGTGGGGCATTTGAATTTTGCATGCAGGGTGGTGGCTGCAGGGCGGACTTTTTGCAGAAACATGGAGCAGTCTATGGCAGGAGCAAAGTACCCACATAATCGGATAAGAGTATCAGGTGCAGTGCGGGAAGATTGTAGAATCTTGCTGTGTTTTTTGGAGAGCTTTAAAGGAGTGTCCATGTGGTTGCAGGAAGATCTGGTGTCTTGGGAAGTTCCGATTTTTTCAGATGCAGCAGGTGCAGGAGGTTTTGGTGTGTTTTGGAGAGGAAAATGGTGCGCGGAGAAGTGGCCATCGCTTTGGTTAAAGGAGGGAAGGAGCATTGCATTCCTGGAATTCTTTCCTTTGTTGGTGGCAATGGAGTTGTGGGGGAAGGAGTTGAAAAACAAGAAAGTGAATTTCAACCTAGACAATGAATGTGTGGTCTATCTAGTAAATAGGCAGTCAGCAAGGGATCAGACAGTGCGAGGCTGATGAGAGAGTTTGTTTTGCGTTGCATGGAATTGAAAGTGGTTTTCAAGGCAACAGATGTGCCAGGTAAGGATAATAATTTGACATTTATATAGCGCTACAAACCCTCGGCTATCTGAGCGCTGCTTATTATTACCCACGGTGTGTGGTGCTCATTTATCGACCTTGGAAGGATGAGTTTGGCCCCGCTGGGATTCGAACCTGCGTTAGCAGGCTCTGCATGGATGTCAAAGCGAGCGCCCTACTCGCTGTGCCACTTGACTGGCATCGCTGATGCGCTATCTCGTTTTCAATGGCAGATATTCCGTGGATTAGCTCCAGATGCGGATCAGGAGGGGCAGAGGATTCCGGAGGAGCTGTAGAAAATAGGAAGCTAAGAGCGGTTTCATTGGTAGAGGGTTCGCTGGCTCCGGCATCTAGAGAGGCCTACAGGAAAGCTTGAGAGGATTTTATAGAAGGAGGAGCTCGTAGTTGGAAAGGTTGGGGGGATGCGGAAGAGTGTAGAAGGGATGTTGTCACTAATTTCCTATTGAGGTGCATGGATAAGGGCTGGTCTAGAGCAACTATAACGGAGAAAATGGCAGGGATTGCTTTCTATGGGAAGTGGTTTTGGGGTTTTCAACTGAGGGGGGGAGAAATGTCAAGCAGGATGCTGGGAGGATGGGCGAGGGAAAGCAAGAGGGAGAAAGATAAGAGGCGACCGATCTCAGCCGAATTGCTAGTCAGGCTGTGGGGGGGATTTGTTGGTCGGCCTGGGAAGGTGAATTGTATGCAACTGGTTTTACTTGGCTATTCTTTGGGGCTTTTAGGGGTTCTGAGTTGGTGGGGGAAAAGAAGAATTGGTTGGCTGCAATGGGAAGATGTTCAGTTTACTGAGATAGGTTTGGACATTAAGATCAGGAGGTCTAAAACAGATCGGTAAGGAAAGGGTTCTTGGGTTTCGCTGGGTCGAGGGAGTAAGGATTTATGCCTGGTTTCGGACAGGTTTGGCATGGAAGGAGCGCTGTGGGGGTAGGTCAGGTTTGGTTTTCCAGCATGAGAAAGGGGATCCACTATCAGCGCAACAAGTTCTGGGGGTTCTAAGGAAAGCTTTGGTAGCAGTGGGTGAGAAGGCAGAGGATTTTGGAACTCATTTATTTAGGATGGGGGCAGAATCTGAAGGTAGCAGGTTGGGCTATTCTGAAGAAAAGGTGAAAGGTTTTGGGCGTTGGAAGTCAGGGAGATACAAAGGGTATGTCAGGGAGTTGGGTAAACGGGATGTTTAAAAGGATATTTTCAGATGTTTCAGGAGTGTTGTATAGAGCACAATGTTGCTGATTTGTAAATAATTTTTAATTTCTTTTTCAGATGCTGCTCGGAGGCCGGGGCAGATGTCACAAATCTGGATAGTGGATCATTCTATTGTTAAGTGGGTGGGAAAAGAAGCTGAGAAAAGAGTTTTTGGCAGGCAATTGGGTTTCAGCTATAAAGATGTTTTGATAAGATGGTCAGGTTCAGGGGGCTCCGCTGGGATCAGTTACTCCCCATGTTGGCTGGGTTGAGGGAGCGTCATGGGACTCCAGATGGGCTGATTATTCATGCTGGGGAAAATGACCTGGCAAGGGATACTGGTGTGGCTCTTCTTAGAAAAAGGAAAAGGGATTTGTTATAGGTCTGAGTTATGTGGCCACAAGCATCTGTAGTTTGGACCAAGTTGTTGCCTAGGAGAGTCTGGAGGGAGCGAGAAGTGAAGGAACGATAGAGCAAGCAAGGAAAGGGATAAACAGAGAAATGGTAACATTTTGTGTCTCGGCGGCAGTGCAGGTTTTAGACCAAAAAGATATCGTTTATGAAGGATTTATGATATTTAGAGAGGATGGTGTCCACCTGTCAAAGATTGGTAATACCTATTGTCGGAATTGATCTGGTTGGTAAGAGATATGTTAAAGAGTTGGGAGTAGGAAGGAAAGGGGGGGTGGGGCAGAAAGAACACCTCGGGCGAGGGTTTTTCTGGTGGCGGGGGCACGGCCCCTTTAGATGTGGGGGGAGGGAAGCACAATGGGGGAATGGCACGGGAAAGGATGGGGGTGGTGCTGTTTGCACAAACGGGCTACCACGGGGGAGCAGGTATTGAACCTGAAGGGGCATGGCCCCAGGGAGACTGTTGGGACCAAGGGATACTTAGGGAGGAAGTTGATTTATTTATTTATTAATTATTTAATTGTTGGGGAAATGAAAATTTTAATTAATTAATTGGCTGTTAAAATAGTTTGTTCGTTTATAGGGCCAGCGAGCCAGGTAAGCGGTTATTTGTAAGCTTTGACCTGTCCCATTAAAGCAACCTTTTCCACTCTAATATGAGTCTGGGTTTTTGTGCACAGCCCAGCGAGGTGGCCATGTGCAGAGCGTCTCAGGGGGTATTTAAATCTCAGGGAAGGTTCGGGAAGCAGGCGACGGTTGGGCACTTTGTTTTGTCCCGCCCGCCCCCTTTGTTTGGGTTGTTCCAGGTATCGGGCTTTAGTTTTCTGGGGGGGGGGGTTCCCTCTCTCAATTTTGTTGTCATGGGATCAATTTCCTTTTAAATTTTCGGGGGACTTTTGGGTACCGTTTTCATGTTTTGTTTCGGTAGTTTTATGTGACAGGTTGGGGCGCTAGTTTTGTCTTTGTGATGTTTGTTATCCGTTGCTGATGTGGCAGGTCAGACTGGCTGCAGGGCATAGGTAAGAGGAGATTGGTGTAGAGGGGAGTTTTGATGGGTCTGGGAAGCTGTTGTGGTTGGCAGGGGCATGGCCCCTTTAGATTTGGGGGGAGGGAAGCACAATGGGGGAATGGCGCGGGAAAGGATGGAGGTGGTGCTGTTTGCACAAGCGGGCTTCCCCGGGGGAGCAGGTATTGAACCTGAAGGAGCATGGCCCCAGGGAAAAAACGGGACGCCTTGAGAAGTGGTAAGGAGACGGTTGGGACCAAGGGATGCCTAGGGAGGAAGTTTGTTTATTTATTTATTAATTATTTAATTGTTGGGGAAATGAAAGTTTTAATTAATTAAATTGGCTGTTAAAATAGTTTGTTAGTTTGTAAGGCCAGGGTGCCAGGTAAGCGGTTATTTGTAAGCTTTGACCTGTCACATTAAAGTGACCTTTTCCACTCTAATACGAGTCTGGGTTTTTGTGCAGTAAGTCAAAAAGCATATCCTCACTGTCATCTCATTCTTTCTAGGATTACTTGAATGTGTTTGCCGTGTGGGCTTAAACAGAAATCTTAAGTGAATTTTGATGTTTGTTACATGCTTTTTTCATTTCTGTGCTGCCTTGTCATGTCATGTTTTTTCCAAGTGCTTGTACTTATGACACATTCATACAAGAAAAGAATTTCAGATTGATGTGAGGTTTTCATTTAGTTAAATGCTTGCATAAAATTATTTTCCTTTATTTTCTTTCAAAATTAATATATTATTCGGAAAAAAACAAAGTGAAATGTCCTTAATATGGCATCCTCTTAGGGAAACAGATCACAAAGATGTATAATGTTAATGTTTTATTAACAACTAGATAATCCATTTAAAGCTTAAACTCGTATCTGTTGAATTTGACTCAGGATATGTTTTCCCTTCATTTATCACATGGGAGGGGGGTATGAATTTGGGGGGGCGTGATGGGTTTTGAGGGGGTTGGGACTAGGGCATGGCTTTCCGAGGGGGCTCCAGAAACTGTTAAGATGGCCCTGCTACAAATACCAGCATCTATTTGGGAAAGGCGATGATCACTGAGTCCCCAGCTTTGTGGGCTTGATAATCTAATCTGCTCTGTGTGCACAGTGTGCTGGCACAGAGCAGATTACATCACTAAGCTCGCGAACATCGGGACTCAGTGATCATTAGATTTTCCAAATGGATTCTGCTCTGTGTGCACAGTGTGCTTTCTGCTCTGTCACAGGGTCTTTGAACCTCGGCCAACCTGTCCAAGAGTGGGGCGGGCGAGCTACGAAAAAAGTCCTGCTACTTCTCCACCCAAATGCAGTGTGTGCAATTCCATAAGGTCTCATTCGTGCCCCCAAACCGCGACCCCCCCAATCTACTTTTTTGGTAACATTAGTGGTAGATGCCATTTTAACAAATAACAACAAAAATTAAACTGCAGAATTATTACAGTTGCAGGAAACACATCTAAAAAGGGCTCTGTCTAGGCGCTCATGGGCAAAATACATGCAAACCTAATTTGCATTTGGATTGTTCCAACATCGGTGACTTCACAAAAAAAGGACATCGCAAGGAGCATCATCAGTCTTTGATACTTGGAGGCACCATGGAAATAACTTTAGAATAAGTTGCCATAAGTAAGCCAAGTGGCAAATAACTTTGTGGTGCAAACTATCTAAATAACACTATTATTATATAAGGATCAACTGAATAGTCATTAGGCTTTTCAATAACAGCATGAAATATTAACATATGCTATGACATTAATCAGAATCACTTACAGAGCTGCAGATGTGCGATTAAATGATCAGCCCAGGATCACACACTTCGGTTAAACGGTGAAACTGCGATGTGGACAATTCAAGCAACTGAGCACTTCTTCCCAGGTTTGGTTGATATACGTATTTATTAAGGTTTGGCTTTGCATTTCATGTGCTTAAATAATACTTTATTTAAAGCAATGTCTTAGACGCAAATCACATTACATAATTAACTAGCCTTTCATAGTAAACTAACTATACACTGTCATAGAGATAAGTTGAGCAATATAGAATGGCTTTAATTCTATTCTCCCCCTCATGCATTCAAAGTTAGCCTAACAAAGGCCTCTTGGGTTTTAAAGCCATAATCATTATTTCATAAAGCACACAACATTATGCACACCCCATTCACATTTATAAAGACAAAAGTCCCTGCTAATGCCCCCCCTCTCCCTTCCATCAGTGCCTAATAGCTGACATTTAAATGACCTGTTTACACAGAGCAACGTGACAGCCCCTTTGCTGCCCGGAGCACCGGGGCATTTTCCTGGCAGCGGGGCACCGCTCCTGTTCGCAAAGGGTAAGGTGTTCTGCTGCCAGGTGTGCTGAGCAGCAATTGCACGGCACACCTTGTCCTGCCAGAAAGACACCTCTCCAGTTGGGCACCCTCATTGAGGTGCCAAAAGGGACAGGTGTCCCACTGACAAATACCCTGCAGCCGCTCCCCCTCGGTATGCCACTGGGCCTCGGTGATGCGCACAGAGCAGATTAGATCACGTACGAGCGCACTGTGCACAGTTGTTTGGCAGGGCTGGGGCAGAGGCAAGCCGGATCCCAAGATCCAGCTAGAGATCTGATGCGGGATCTCGGATCTGACGAGAGCCGGCCCATTAGCAAGCACTGGGCTAGAGAGAGCTTTCTGTCGGCCATGCTTCTACAGCTACGAATTTCAGGGACCCTGGTGTCAAACAGCTCCTCCGTAGTGTAAAAAGTACATTGCACTCTTGCCCATGGCACATGAAGGCCGCAACAGCCCCACGCAACCTTCCGCCACCTGTCCGCAGGCCTCCTTCTTTCCTCACAATTGTTGCTTTTTAACTCACACACCACAGGATATTTGCAAAATTAATTTTTTGTTATTGGTTCATTATCCACGGTAGGGGGGGTACAGGAGACTATTGTTAATATTATAAGCATGCGAAATTGGGAAGTTTCACTCTCCTCAATTTTAAAAATCTGTGCATAAAACTCTGCATATTTTATGAAAATGGCGAAATTGGGTGAACATTTGCATAAAATGAAATCTGCAAAATAGGATTTGAAGCTTTCAAACCCAGCAGTGACTTTTACTGGAGAATAGCTCAAAAAAAGAAGTGCCAGTAATTGTGCTGATGAAAAAGTCCCAGCAGAAATGTTGCTGGAAAACAAACCCTCACATTCTCCAGGGGGGTGGGGAGGACTTCAAATAAAATGTTGCTGAAACAAAACCCCACGAATGTACATTTGCAGAAAAATAGATATTAGAATTCATTTTTGCTGGAAGTCAAATCTGCAAGTTAACCTTTGCCGGCAGTCTCTTTTTCCATTCCCCTTATTTTATTAAATAAAAGATGAAATTAGTTTTGCTTAAGAATTTGTCAACAAACCAAGTAAAATATATGCGTTTTATTCCCCCTGCTTTTCCGAATGCAGGAAATGTTTTTTTCTGCCAATCCTTTTGTTATTCGCTCCTAGCTTCAATCCCATAAAACTTGTTTTGCTCGCTATTTGCAGCGCGTTTGCACTGCCACCCCCCCACAAACAACTCAAGCACTCTGGTGCCAACTCAGCCATGCTTGTATTCAGTGTTTAGTCTCCCTGCATCTTCCTCGCCCCCACTTTTAGTAAACAAGTCAGGAGACAGCCAGGCGCCTTCACTGTAAATGTGTTAACGCTAAGCTCCTCCTACACAGACACCAGAGTCAGGACTAACACCATTAAAGTCACTGCATTGATTTCGTTGTAAACAAAAACCAGTTTATATACTTTTTCTGAAAAACACAGCCTCAAATTATGTATTTTTTTTCTGGGAAAGGAAACGGTTATTGGCACAGTTTCGGTCTTTGATGCGCTAGCAGCAGGCAAGCTAATTTGCTTTGAGATCACAACTTGGGTGATAGGCACAGTATTAAAGACCCATGATTTGTTTTAAGGTGTTTTATCCCTCGTTGTAGTTAAACCAACCATGGAACTAGTTAATACACTGTGAAACTTATTTTCCTCTGATTGACGTTCATGTTATGTAGCCGGATCGTGCAAATGCTGTGCATTTGCCATTTTTTGCACAAATAATATCTGTGATCTCGTATGTAGTCGGGCTGCTCCTCCTGAGTCGTGACCGGTCTCTGATTCTGTCCCTCTGCACTGGTTGGGGACGGTGTCGTGGTAGAGTTTGGCCCTTATGGAAGTACAAGTGTTGTGATGTTTTTTTTATTTGCAGTGAAGTCAGGCAGCTCACTAGTGCTCCCTCAAGTACACGCAGCAATCACCTGGTGAAAATAATTGTGTTAAGTTGCTTGCCATGCACCATCTAAAAATGATTTATTTTTGCCCGAGACAGCACTGGTGCATTGAATGATTACCAATCAGACCAAAGGTATTTCTCTTCCTTCCAGACATTCAAAGTGTGAGTGCTTGCATTGTGCCTGCTTGCTCACAGTCTTGCTTGCAAGAAAATAAGTACTTGATGTGTGATGCGAAGGCCCACAAAAGTTAGGGTAGCACCAGCAACAAGGCAAGAACAACTGTTGCAGCAAATGTTGCAGCAGAAAACTCTGAGCAACAATACCTTCTTATGATGACACCACCTAGCCAGCCGCATGCATGGGCAGAGAGGATTGGCATGTGAGGCGAGCATTCGTTTGGAGTTGTGCCGCCATCTTTAGTGAAGTGGGAGAATCGCAGAGCCTAGTCGTAACAGGAGAAACCGTTGAAGAGGCAGCTCTGCTAACAGAAGGATCGTCCAGCAAAGGCGCGGTTGAGGAAAGCCGCAGTCATTGCTCTGCCACATCTCTATGCCATTCAAGGTGATGAGTATGAAGGCAGTGAGTAACCCACAGGGCCCCGGAGAACAGGGTGCGCAGGCTAGAACCCTAGAAACCATAGGAACTGCACATTTTCCTGGTGTGCGAATGAGGAAGGTGATCAGACTACCCATGGGATCACCTACCCCTGGAGACGACGAAGCTGACACGTTGAAGGAGACACTGCCAGGAGCATCGCCGAAGCAATGCTCCATTTAAAAAACAAAAGCGGCTACAAAGTCTAGCAGCAGTCACAAAAGCAACCATCATGAGCAGCACTCAATTCCACATTATAGTTAGACCACCACCACTGCAACACACGTCCAGCAACAGCATATATGACTGTTCGGAAGGCTACATCAAAGTAAGCTAGCCCAGCATTACCATCTGTACCATCTGCCATAAAAGTGTGAGGTGTGACCAGCCAAGTAACCATTGGCAAATGGGGCACACAGGATGTTCCTCATGCGGAAGAACCGTGGGGCAAAACTGTGTGCGCACGAGGCCGAACAAGTTCTTCTTCAATCACAAGGCTTTTGCTGGTAGATGATGATTGTGTGAAAGAATTCACCCCGAGGTGTTTTGTGCTTGATGTCACGCTGCCAACTCTGATTTCATCTGTAAATTGGATTCTATGTCATCCAATCTTCAGGTTTTTTTTCCGCAGAGTTTTTTGCCACCGATTTTTGCCCGAAAAAACTCATCAATTTTGCATGTTTCATTTAGGGTTTTCCCCCCAAATCTCCCCAACCCAGTTATTTACTACATATTCCCCACACTCCTTACCCCCTATATCCCTTTACCCGCCCCACACCCCCATATTTTCCAATTCGTTTTTTCAGGCAGGATTCAGCGTCAAAAAGCACCGCGCAAAAAACCCTGGCGATGAATGAACGGCGGACCATAATGGCAATATGATATAGATACATGCCTCCTACTTTCCACAGACCAGTTCCATCAGGGGGCTGTTGACCTCCTTGTACTCTTTGCTGTTCACCTTCGCCTAGAGTCATGGTGAAACACGGGAGCAGATGAAACAAGGCAATATTCAAGAGCTATTCACAAAGGATGCCAAACACGACCATTTCTTCAGAATCACTGTGATTTTGCAGTGATCAAACTAGCTCCAATGCTGTCCCGCAGCAAGTGCATTTAAGTATGCGTTTTAAATGTAGGTGGGTCAGTTATATACAGTGAAAGGACCAAACTGTTGCGAGGCTGGCCAAGCTTTGCACAAACAAACAACTACTGCCTAAAAAACGTTGTGACTCCAGATTCAGACAGTCTCATGGAGTGGCTGGAGTGAGAGATGTTGAACTTCGGATACCCCATGCTCATCTCTCAGGAGTAGATAATGAGGGGGCGGGGGTTATACATTGTTCTTGGCTGATGCACTTTCAGTCAGTTTCGGAATGGACACGTAATGCGCACAATATTAAACAGAATTTAAGAAATGGTAAAGGTGCCTGCTGCTGCTAAGTTCTTACCGTGCCATCATTTTGGATTTAGCTTTATTTCATCAAAGTGGATTATGTAATCCAGATGGATGAAGTTCAAACTACGTCCAAAATAGAATACCACTGGAAAATCTGATCTTCTTTAAAGGTGGTAATGTGGTCCAACAGCTTGCCAGTACTGTCCGGAGTGCAAGTCCCCTTTCAACGCGTACTACAGAGTGAATGAAACCCTCCAGGGAACAGCTTGCAAGGAAAACAAGGCTTTAATTGTATGGAATACAAAATGTCAGCAAAGAACTCTGCTGCTCGAGAGTGCTCTGGTCCTCCTAATACAAGCAGAAGCTTAAAAGGCCAAATAGCGTCATCACATACAGTACAAACTAGTGCCACTGATTGGTGGGACCCTACACAGGGCCTGCTCCTTAGGGGATGCCAGGCTACAATTGGTTGGTTCTTCCCCCGTCGATCAAGGTCCACGTGGGTCGGCTGGCTCATCTTTACGGGGAAGGTCGAGGTACTCATAAAATACAATGTTGCTTTTAAACTAAACATGCTAATCCAATTTACCATATCACTGTGGCGTGCACCTGGGCAACTTGGGGAGTTGGTGCCAGGGGGAAGGGAGGATACAGTCATGCTGACCCACACATTCAGGGCTGCGTTGATGCGGCACCTCCCGCACTCAAGGTCTCCACCCTGGGTTTGATCTCTAATGTATCCCTCCGAGTACCTCGTGTTACAAAGAATGTATTTTTTGCTGGGAGATAAACTGTTGTACATGCTTAGATCTTTTATGGACTCTTGATTTGTGTTGGGACAGGAGGGTCGCTTGCTTATCATGGAATACTGAGGTATGGGGGTTGGGTCAGTGGTGTGGGGCTGACTTTGGCCTGTCTGGGTGGGAGTTAGAGGCCTGCTGGCAGCTTAGCGGTGATGAATGTACGCTGTGCGGAGCCTGGTGTTATCTCACGCTCTTACAGGGTGCATTCCTTTGAAAGCTACTAATTGATTGCAACAGTAAAGGAAAATGAGGGAAGTGGACTTCCGTGGGAACTATGCTTTCACACCGAGTTTGATAGTGCGGTTCTCTCCCCCCTTGTACACTACGCCATCTCATAGGGGATTTGCCTCCCCTGAAAGCGCTCAGGGGTTTGGGATATACTCATTTCCATCCGAACAGTGGTGAAAATGATTTAGAAGTAAAACAAATGTGTACCAATTTGTCAAACACTTAAGCACCTAGAGGTGTTTCTCCTGCCCAGTGCTGACCAGCATGGAAAGCTTGCTTTGTCCAGCTCACGCTCTTTCCCTTTCTCACGGTCACTCTTGCTTTATCCATCTGCAGCGCCCAAACAGCTATTGTTAGTACTGCTCAGTTGAGAAAGGAAGTCCAGCCTGTACATTTTACCAGCACTCCCCAAAAAAGTCTAAGTAAATCATTTACATCTTCTAGGCATATGAACCTGAATCAGATGTTAGGGAAGACTACAATATTGACGCATGTAACACAGATTGCACACATTATTTATTGCACGTGAAACTGTTAAATAAATGAAAGGCGTGCTGTTGTGTCACACCAAAAAAAAAAAAAATCAACAAAAAATATCCAAAGAAAACAAAAACTTTACAAACTTATTTCCTCCAAGTCCCAGAAAAACAAGCTTTACTGGGACCCTCTAGAGAAACCAACTATTTACAGTAATAATTTACAGTATTTGCATCGTTAGTTGTCATCTCAAGAAAATAGGACTCCTGTGCAGTGGTCTGGAGGCAGCCTTGATACATGCCTCCTGCCTTTTGGTCATAGCCATGATGCGGTCCAGACTTTTTTGGAGGATATTTTAACATGTCCTCGATTTGTTGCTGATGTACCATGCCTAGCTCCCCTTAGCGTGACTCGTAACAGCATTCCAGGTGTGTTCCTAGCCACAGAGAAACAGCAGCAGAAAGGGTGGGCTTCTGTAGTTAGCATTGGTATGGGTACTCTAGAGAATCTAGGACTAGCCTGGGGCTACATTTATGATATGTTATATGTCATTTATAACGCGCCAGGGAGATAAGGAGATAGTGGTGATCCTTGGGATGGCTACGTTGAAATGGAGGCTGTATTACTTAGTTCTGGGGGCCGCCCCCTTCATGATATCAGCTGCCGGAGGACCCATGGTGGAAGGTGGTCATGTGATGGATCATGTGACAAGGGATTTTTCAAGTACACTTTATTGAGCCTTGCTCTGGATATTAAAATCACTTACCGAGCTGGTAGGAGATGTCGCGCTGGTGGTAGGATCTTCTCCCTGTGCAGTTTTCATCCTTATTGAGCTCAAACCTGATTTCCACAGCAGCCTGTTGAGATATTGGGCCAGCGAGAGAAAGTGGTCATGTGATTGGTCTTGTTCAATGAAGCCCTCTCTTAGTTAGTGCCATAGGCCCTTTTCTAAAGGGTTGATTTATAAGGGGGTTCTATTCTTCTGCACCCGCTGTGGGGGTTTGAGCCGTGAGCTTTGTTTTAATTGCTGCATTGTTGTTAATATGACTTGTCATAATCAGTCCATAATGCATGCAGGTGCCACGCGTTGGCAGGCTTGAGAAGTGGCAGATCTGCCACCACCCTCTGAGGATATTACCATAGAGAATAATGGAAATATGTCTCCATAGATTTCAATGGGTCTCCTGAGCATAAGATCAACAGTTAGACATGCTGCATGTATCCAGGAGCTGCTAGTACAAGAAGATCTGCAGTTACTAGCAGTTAAGGGACCTGGTTGGTGCAGGATTGCCCTGTTATTCTGAATGGAGGTTCCAGGCCTTACTACCTGCCCACTGTTAGAACCGCGTGGAGAAGCGAGATGGAGGGGTTGCTGTTTTTTCCAATCCTTTCAGAGGTACAGTAGTAAAGACACAATCCTTTTCCTCCTTTGAACATCTGACTATAAAGGTGAGCGCAGTGGCCGATTCGTCTGTCTTAATCACACGTTTGTATCAGTCACCCTTATACGAGTCCATGTGTTTGATATGATATGGCATTTCCAACCTGCCTATACACAAGGCAAGGGAGGGGGAACTCATATCCCATCCCTCTGTGATTTACATTTACATTTGGATGCTAAAGATGAATTGCACTCATTTATTAAGCATTTAAGGTTTTGGACAACGCTTCTCTGGCCCACCTCACTCAGCTGCTCACCACAAATGCTTGATTTTAACATTTCACTTTCTGCTGTGTCACTTCTTCTGTGGTTGGGTCAGATTATGCACTGGTTCCATTTTCCTGCAATATAAGAAGGGAGCCTAAAATATCAGCACTAGAAAGAGACCAATTGCACTTAGTATATTTTGTGGCAGAACAGGCCCCCCACTTTTCTAGTCCTGGATCTGATTTAGCTCAAAGGCCAGGTTGCTCACTTCTGTGATAAAGTGTCATTGTGTTTTTATTCCTAAACACCACAAATTCAGCAAGGGCCTAATCCAATGCTCATTTAAATAATCATTGGTAACCTGATGTCCTGAGAAACCTCTTGGTATGAAGCACGTTATAAATAAACAATTAAAATTATAAATTATCATTATAATTATACAAATGGGTACAGTCCAGGTTTTGCACACTATTAAAAGAATATTTTATGTTTGTATATGATGCAAGAAAAACCTTTTACAAAAAAAAGAATATCTTAGTTTAGAAAGAAAGAAAAACAATGTTTCAACCTTCATAAAATTGAATACCCTTAAACTAAATTTCAATCTATAACAATACAAGAGCAGGCCGTCAACTGGAAACACATTGGTTTTCTGCTCTCTCTTGTTCCAGTTACCATCTATGTAGACAACACTCCTTAGGCTAGAAAACGGCCATACAGCAGGCAGAAAACATCCTAACTGCACTGCACTTTTCAAAATAAACCGAGAATGGATCACTTGAGCAGATGGAATGGACAGAATCGCTTCTACGCAGTCCCTGCGCGATGATTAAGCTTCTTTTCATCTGGCTACGATAACTAACACGTGACGCAATAGCAGCAAAATCCAGATTACATGTTAATTCATGTATTGTCCTTAGACAAACATCTTCTAGTTATTTATTTTTTTGCGTTCTTGACCTATGATGACATAATAAAGCGATTGCAGCGATTGAAAGCTTCTGCTTCCTCACTACACTCCTTTCCACCTGTATTTATGAAAGATCATATTTATTGGTTGGCAGAGGACCTGGCCAATACAAAGAATGCCTCATTCCAGAGGGGCATCTTTCCCTCACAATTGAAAGAAATATCAAGTCTCACCATTACTGAACAATGCACACTTTGATCCAGCAGTTTTGTCCGACTTGGCAGAAAATATTTGACCATTTCACATTTGACTGAATTTTTTTACCTCTTTTTTTGGTAAAAAATGCGGGTGGGGAGGGGCACGTTCAACCGCACCCCAATTCCCTTAGCCCATCCCATATATACATGGAATGATATTTGACCGAATTTCAACCAAATAAACTATCAAAAAAATGTGGTAAAAAGTAAAAGTTCAAATGTTTTTTGACCAAGTATGCTAATACCAATCCAGCTGATCCAACACATTTTAGACCTATATCCACCCTCCCACCACCTTCCTGAGTAAAATTATGGAAAGGAGGAAACTTATCAATTGTTAAATTACTCAGAGAAAAGTAAACTTCCGGCTAGTTCTCAAGCTGGTTTTTCTCCTTTACATAGTACAAAGACTACAGTGCTGTTCATTTGGGAAAAACACAATTACAGTTAAGAGATAGATGTAGTCCAGTGGCACTCCTCCTTTTGGATTTGTCAGCCACGTTTGATACGGTGGATCAAACTTTTCTGATACAACATCTTAAATCCATCATACATATAACTGCAATGTTGCTAGAGTGGATCACATTTTTCTGATACAACGTCTTAAGGCCATGAGGCATATCACTGCAATGTTGCTAGAGTGGATCACATTTTTCTGATACAACGTCTTAAGGCCATGAGGCATATCACTGGAATGTTGCTAGAGTGGATCACATTTTACTGATACAACGTCTTAAGGCCATGAGGCATATCACTGGAATGTTGCTAGAGTGGATCACATTTTTCTGATACAACGTCTAAAGGCCATGAGGCTATCACTGCAATGTTGCTAGAGTGGATCACATTTTTCTGATACAACGTCTTAAGGCCATGAGGTATATCACTGGAATGTTGCTAGAGGGGATCACATTTTACTGATACAACGTCTTAAGGCCATGAGGCATATCACTGCAATGTTGCTAGAGTGGATCACATTTTTCTGATACAATGTCTTAAGGCCATGAGGCATATCACTGGAATGTTGCTAGAGTGGATCACATTTTTCTGATACAACGTCTTAAGTCCATGAGGCATATCACTGGAATGTTGCTAGAGTGGATCACATTTTACTGATACAACATCTTAAGTCCATGATGCATATCACTGCAATGTTGCTAGAGTGGATCACATTTTACTGATACAACGTCTTAAGTCCAGGATGCATATCACTGGAATATTATTAGAGTGGATCACATTTTACTGATACAACGTCTTAAGTCTATGATGCATATCACTGGAATGGTGGTAGACTGGATCACACTATTCTGATGTAACATCTTAAGCCCATGATGTATGTCACCGGAACGTTTGTAGCCTGGTTGAAATTTTACCTAAGCGACAGGAGGCAGAGTGTTCTGATTTGAAGTTTTCTTTCATCCAGTAGCCATCTTTCCTGAGGTGTACCACAAGGTTCTGCCCCGTGTCCTCTTTATTTTAATGTTAACAAGTATCCTTTGTCGGAAACAATAGAAACATTGGGTCTCATTACAAGTGAGGTGGAACTGGTTAACGGGACCCGCTAAAGGAGACGGACCCGTTAAACCCGTTCCGCCTCATTACAAGCTCCTCTCGCGGGACCCGGGAAGTAACTCCTGGTCAAACCAGGCGTGCTTACCGGGTCCCGCGAGGGGAAGAGGGAGCAAACAACGGGCCGCTCGTAATCGGCCCGTTGTTTGCTCCCACCGCCATTCCCATTCAGCCCTATGGGGGCTGAAATGGGAATGGGGAAGGTCTGGGCCCGGGTTCCTGGAGGGAGGAATTACCGGGCCCTCCGAACTCGGAATGGCCCGGTAATTCCCCATTCTGGGAACCCGGACCCGATTTTGCCGCCAAAATCGTAATGAGGCCCATTTTCATTTGAGTGCCAAATATATGCAGATGACACTCAGATCCTGATGGATTTTCGTGGGAGACATGATGGAGGCGGAGCTGTGGAAGAATGCCTCGGGATGGTATAATGTTGGATGCAAGGCAATTGGTTGTGGTTAAATGGCACCGAGACTGAAGTATTATGGCTTGGCGTTCCGTTGAGCCCACCACTTCCTTTGCCATGGCCTTTTAGCTTTGGTGAATCTGCTTCCCCTGTGGAGGAAGTGAGATACATATGTGTTCTATTTAACAGTCCATGAGCTGTGAAAAGTGCCTATTCTCATTTGTACTGCATCAAACGGTGTAACTATCTACTGGACGAGGGCCATCTTACATATCTAGTCCCGAAGGCAGGGTTGCTGCTGTCTTTACCTGGGCATTTCTAAGAAGCTGTTATCTAAGCTCCAAGTAGTCCACACTCATGCGGTCCATGTACTTTTCCTGCTGAAAACCTTTGAGCATCTCTCACAGTTTCGTTATGATAAGATATGATTGGTTATTTATAACGCGCTTAATACCAGAGGTTTCTAAGCGCGGACCCGGGGATTGAACCTGTGTTGCTCCGTGTTGTCTTGCTTCCAAGGCGAGCATGTTGCCCCTGAGCTATTCTCCCATGCCAAATAGTTTTGTTTTGCATTAGGTTGGTTGTCGATAGAAGATTAGTTCCAAGCTTTTCTTCTCAACGCAGACTTCGAAAATAGTGACTGGACCTGCACCCATACACTTGCACAGAATGGCGCCGCAAGACGCGCCATCTCGTCTTCTTAGATCAAGTAGCAAGATATGGTGGCAGACTGTTTCGCACTTTGGGTGTCGTTCGTGGAACAAACTTCCAATTTCCATCAGAAATAGTACTATGGTGCAGGTTTTTAAGTTTCATCGTAAACAGCATATATCGACCTTCCATTTTCTTTACAGCTTCTCGGTTCGCTGTGCCACTCTCTCTGCCCCTCCCACTGCGAGAGGACCCTTCCTTCCACCTATTCCGAAAAAAACTGAAACCCAGTTGTTTCGCTTACCCGGATCATCCGACTCTTCTGTTATTGCCTATTATTACCATTGATTACCAGATACCTATTCTCACTGTCTGTAACAGCGCCTTGATGCAAACGGGCTGTTGCACGCTTCTATAAAAGTAACAAATAAATAAATAAATAAATAAATAAATAAATAAATAAATAAATAAATCTGTATGGGGACATCTGCATCTTTTTGTGAAATTGTCTGCTGTTTACTGGTGTTTTATTGATTGGTCATTGTGTATGTTACTGCGATGTTAGCGCCTTGAAACTGGTGCACAGGTAATAGGTTGCACTTAATAAATATTTCCACTATTAGTACTACAACTGTATTGGGTATAGACGTAAAGGTATCCTCCCGGTATAATAGTGATGAGCAGAGGGGAAAGGGGTCCACCGTAAAGGGCATTTATCATGCAGATATTCTGAGTCGGGTTACGAGAGCCTTTACCTTGGGCACAGCATGCAGTAAGAGGTGCTGCTCTTGAAGTCGCGTGCGCATTTCTGTGGACGATTTTGGTCTCACCATCAGCAGACACCACAATGCACCTTGCACGAGTTGAGCGGCGGCACCTGAGAATGAGCTGCTCAACTCAGTTTTTGGGCTGTTCTAAGACTGCAATATTGACTGCTGGCCAGTTGCTGTTTAATTTAATTGATCATCACATTCAGAGGCATTGCTAGGGAGGTCTGGAGTGGGGGGGGGGCTATAGCCCCTGGTCTTTCAGTTGTAGCCCTGGATAGAAGCTCAGGGGCTACAATCAAAAGGCTAGCTAGCCCCGAGCCTCGACAGTCCCGACATAAGTGTTGCCCCAGATCTTTTCCAGAGTTAGCAACAGAGACATAATTTCACCAAAATGCCAGGGGTAGTGGAAGTGCCATCACACGACTCTTTACCTCTGATGACTTCACAGGAAGGGATGTAATTTGACCCCACCCCAAAGTGATATTGCGGTAAACAATGGAACACGACCTTTCACCACTTGACAAAACAGGAAGTGGCACCAAATAGCATTGTTCCTAAGTACACTACGGAAACTATGGTTATGATATCACTACAATTAAGCAATATAACCCGAGCGGCGGGGGCATTACTCAGGCTTAACGAAGGCCCCGGGGCATTACCTGAGTCGGTAATGCCCCCGCCGCTCGGGTTATATTGCTATTAGTACCCCGGCCCGTATTATGTGCGTGACCGGGGCACTAAAAGCATTTTTTTCTGTCCCGAAACGCTGCAGCGTTTCGGGACAGAAAAAAAAAAAACGACCAAGAAAATGGCCGCCGGGAAAGGGAAAACGGGAGTCCGTTTTCTCTTTCCATGGCGGCCTTCGGGAGCGGACGCGCTGGGAACACGAGTGTTCCCAGCGCGTCCGTTCCCGAAAAAAAAGAAGCAGAAGGTAAGTGGGGTTGGGAGGGCGGGAGGGAGGGGAAGGGGGGAGAAAAAAAACGAAAAAAAAAAACCTACCTTCCTCCCTGCCAGGGAACGATGGAAGCCTCCAGTTGTGTGGAGGCGCAGAGTCTCCACACTGCTGGAGGCTGCCATCGTCCCCCACCAGGGATGCAGGAGCAAGAAGGTAAGTGGGGTGGGGTAGGGAGGAGGGAGGGAAGGGGAAAAAAAAAAGCTTACCCGAGTCCCCAGCGGGGGGCAGAGGCAGCCTCTCAGCCGTGGGGAGGCTCGGAGCGGGGATGCCCTACTTCGAGCCTCCTCATTGGCTGAGGGGCTGCCACGCCCCCTCGCCGAGGACAAGGCAGCTGGAGTCTTGGCCGAGAATAGAAGGATTCTCGGCCGGGTAAGGACCCGGCGAGAGCCAATCAGAATGCGTGTTGCATTCTGCTTGACTCTCGCCGGGTACTAATGTGATATACATTTCATAGAGTAATGGATCACCATATGTATCGTGAAGATCAATGTGTATAGACCCATATTACCAAATGACTGTGAATGCAAGCAGACATCCATGGCCAAATGATACTGATGTGTTATTATAAAGCACTTATGCTTAAGCGGTTCTTATAGAAAAAATATATATACAATATCACCCAACCTCTTTTGGTACTCATTTATCGACCTCAGAAGCATGAAAGGCTGAGTTGAAGTGTTTAAGAACAGACTAAATCAGTGACTCACCCCGTGAAGTGTGCCTGAAATAAACATTTAAAGGGGTAGTCCAGCTAAAAAATGTATTTAAAAAATAGATAGGCAACATTAAAAAAAAAATACTAGCACTTTTTTTTTAAAACTTCCTATGTAAAATTTTGAGCTATTCAAGCTCAAAATTCGCAAAAGCAAGCACATGGGCGAATCCATTTTGTGAAATGGATGCCCGCCTGTGCTGGCTTTTGCTTTTGCGGCACTAATGAAGGAAAAGCAAGCCAGCTGTAGTAAACAAAAGCTACCGCTGGGTGGCTTTTCCTTCATTGGTGCTGTACGCGGAGGACAGGGACCGGAGACCAGAGCAGGAAAGCTGCAGCTGAATCTCGGTAAGTGCTATTTATTTTTAAAAAAAATAAGCACTAGCTGCGTTTTTTTTTCTAAGTTTTCCAGGCTGGAGGAGCCCGGAAAACTTAGAAATAAAACCGAAGCTTTAAAAACGTTGTATTTCTGTTTGCTGTCGCTTTTGAAGCTACCGCACACATAAATACAACGTTATTGTGTTTGAAAACGCTGTGGTTTTTCTTTCCAAGTTTCTCAGGCTCCTCCGACTTGGAGGAGCCTGAGAAACTCGGAAAGAAAAACCGCAGCGTTTTCAAACACAACCGCGTTGTGTTTCTGCCTGCTGTGGCTATCATTTTGGGTCTCCGGTGCTCCCCCAGGTTGTGTTTCTGCCTAAATCTGCTTTCCCATTTGGGGCTCTTGAGCCCCAAATGGGAAAGCAGATTTAGGCAGAAACACTGCAGCATTTAGCATTTAGCATTTCCCATTTGGGGCTCTCGGGCCCCCCGTTGGGAGCCCGAGAGCCCCAAATGGGAAATCAGCTGTACGCAGAAACACCGCGGCATGTAAACACAACCGCGTTGTGTTTCTGCCTGCCTTGGCTTTCACTTTGGGTCTCCGGTGCTCCCCTTGGGGAGCACCGGAGACCCAAAGTGATAGCCACAGCAGGCAGAAACACAACGCGGTTGTGTTTGAAAATGCTGCGGTTTTTCTTTCCGAGTTTCTCAGGCTCCTCCGAGCCGGAGGAGCCTGAGAAACTTGGAAAGAAAAACCGCAGCGTTTTCAAACACAATAACTTTGTATTTATGTGTGCGGTAGCTTCAAAAGCGACCGCACACATAAATACAACGTTTTTAAAGCTGCGGTTTTATTTCTAAGTTTTCCGGGCTCGTCCAGCCCGGAAAACTTAGAAAAAAAAACGCAGCTAGTGCTTATTTTAAAAAATAAATAAATAGCACTTACCGAGATTCAGCTGCAGCTTTCCTGCTCTGGTCTCCGGTCCCCGTCCTCCTCGTACAGCACCAATGAAGGAAAAGCCACCCAGCGGTAGCTTTTGTTTACTACAGCTGGCTGGCTTTTCCTTCTTTAGTGCCGCAAAAGCGAAAGCCAGCACAGGCGGGCATCCATTTCACAAAATGGATGCGCCCATGAGCTTGCTTTTGCGAATTTTGAGCTTGAATAGCTCAAAATTTTACATAGGAAGAAAAGTGTTAGTATTTTTTTTTTTAATGTTGCCTATCTATTTTTTAAATAAAATGTTTAGCTGGACTACCCCTTTAATGAGTGTAGCAATTATTGTACAGAATTTCAGAAAGACATAGGGCCTCATTACGACCCTGGCGGAAATCGGAAAACGATGGCGGAGATGCAATACCGCCATCGAATAGCGCTCGGTGCGACTATGACCCGCCACCGCAAAGTACGAAGTCATTAGCGACACCGTAGTGAACGCCAACGCTAACTGCACCAAGTACGCGCGCGCGCGCCATGCCAAACCGTAAATACCACCATGGCGCAAGGGTACGCGAATTCCGACCCTAGCGGACATGCACCTAACGCCATCAAGCATGGCGGAAAGCACCATTCCGCCATGGTGAGAAGTACGGCATCGCGAATCAACCGTAAACGGCCCCACTGAGTGCCTGTACACCGCTCCCTGCCCACAAAGCACAACTCCTCGTAGGTGCAATGAAGTCACAATGCTACCAGTGAAATGTACAAGTCACCCATGCATGCCAACGAACAAAAGATCCACAAGAGGGGCCAATGGGAGCTGCAGGGCACAGATGGCACGAATACAGAAGCCATTCCAATGGACATGACCACATTCCCCCCCCGAAACGCACGCAAACACAGGCACCTGTGACCAGCAATATCACGAAACTCACAACATTCCACCAGTCCACCTGGCTGACCGTCGTCTGTTACACAAAACCCAATCCCCCGCCCCTGAGCATGACAACATCCAAACAGTCATATTGGCATCCCCCATCCCTGACCTCACTGGGCTCCGTAGGCAAACGCGCCCAGCACAGTACCACGCGACCATACTCCGAAACCGGAACCCAATGCAGATCTCCTCACAAAACATCGCTCCCCAAATAGGAATATGCCACATCACTCGCAAAGAAGAACGCTACACGGGCCATATCAGAATAGAAATTCAATGCACAACTAAATCACCAAGCCCATACAGCCATCAGTCCATGAACTCCAAAACACATATCACCATTGTGGGCTGCATCCGCAAGGAATGACCAGCTACTACTTGTGTGACGCCCTGTCCCATCATGGTACACAGAGCCACATTCACGTACGAAAAGGCATCTGTGGCCGTTTGAAATCACAAATTAATCCAGCTAGTGCAGCTGTGTGTGAAAATGTCAACTGCCATCACCCACTAATGGGACGCCCCGCCCGTCGTTGCAACCCTGTACAGTGATGCATGAGGGCCCACCGTTACTCGAGTACTACGTTCCACTGACCCATCACAAGTCTGTTCGCGACTGCAAAGATTGTATGTAAAACAATGGGACCATAGCCGAATGTACATATCAACAAATGTTACACGGCCATCGGGTACAAATACATGATTGCAATAGCAAGATGCCGTTCCACGATTAGCAGCGTTGTGTGCGGGACGTGCTCGGCCAAAGGGGAGAGCAGCTTGCACAGGTGGAATGAATCACCACAGGTGGAGGCCATACAGCCTGAAAACACATAAAGTGCACACCCAGTCTCCTCCCACAACCACACCCACTCCGAAATGCTACCGGCAGGACTCGCGATGTTGGCCCTGGGGGACCTGATAGCACTGCAAGTACTCCAACTCCAAGAAGAAGACGAACACCAACTACAACCGGCCGCACGGAGGAGACGCAGGAGGAGGAGGAGGCCAAGGCAGGGCCCGCAAGGGCCGCCAGCACAGCCACTACCACCACGCAGGCAGCCCGCAATCCCACGCCTCCGAGCACATCCGTTCAACCTCACTGATGAGCAGATCCACGCCCTCTACCGTTTGGACCGGAACACCATAGCCGCAATAGTGGACATGACACAGGCTGACCTTGTCAGCATGATAGACAGCCCAACCGCCATCCCACCCCTACTGAAGGTGGTGTCTGTACTCCACTTCCTGGCCACAGGCACCTACCAGCACACAGTCGGACAGTTGCATGGCATATCACAGCCACTGTTCTCACGGACACCATTGCAAGTGCTCGATGCCCTCCTGAAGCACGCAGACGACTACATCTCTCTACCACGCTCGGAGCAGGACATTACCAACACCAAAGTGGGATTCCATGCACTTGCCGGCATACCGGGTTGCATTGGTGCCATCGACTGCACCCATGTGGAATTGGTCGTCCCACATGCCATGGAGGCCCAGTACCGCAACCGAAAACAATATCATTCCCTGAATGCACAGATGGTGTGTGACTCCAACAGGATCATTACACATTGTTGTGCCAGATTCCCTGGATCAACCCATGATTCTATGGTCTTGAGGAACTCTACTATACCACGCTACATGGAGCGACACGCAGGGAACAGATCCTGGCTACTCGGTGAGTCTCTTTTCATGCATGATGATGTGGGGTATGTGATGCGGCAATGACCTGGCAGGAAGGGGGGGGGTGCGTACGTAGCAATGGCATCCCACATCATACGTTTATCGTCCACATACAGGTGATGCTGGGTATCCACTGAAGAGATGGCTCCTCACACCAGTCCGGAACCCACGGGACCAGCATGAGGAGGACTACAACCATGCCCACTCACGTACCCGTGTAGTCATTGAACAGGCATTCGGCCTACTGAAGGGTCGTTTCCGCTGCCTCAGCAGGTCTGGCGGGGCACTCCTGTACCGCCATGAGAAGGTTGCAAAGATGGTGATGGCATGTGTCATGCTCCACAACATGTGCGTACGTAGAAATGTGCCCATGCCCCCAGACGCAGAACTGCAAGCACCTGATGATGGTCATGATGAGGGTGGGGATGTGGCAGCACCTCAAGGAGTCTGCGAGGCGCCGGAGGGCCGTGACATTCGTCAGCATGTCATTGATGCATGCTTCTAGCACTCACGCCTGGTGGCTGATACATGGACACGGGACTCGTGGCACTGTGTGTGTCTGGTACATGCACAATATGGACTATACGCCTAGGATGGCCTAGTACATAATGATCATCGTCGACACATCTCATTGGTTGATCGTGCACTTGTTTATGGCATATGTGATATCATGGTGAACACCCTATCGACCCGCCACCCAAGTGAGCCCAACACACCCCCTCCACCCTCCTACCTCCCCCCCGAACACCAGTGTCCGAAGATGCTCATTGTCAGTGGGCTGTCGCTATTGCAAGCCCCCTCTGCGGGTATCAGGGGCACCCCTGCCTGTGGAGCGCAGGTTCCTCCCAGATCTACGTTGGGGGCTGCCCTGGACGGAACTTGCAACGGATGATGTCTCTGCCTGCTCACGTCCATGCATGTCCCTAAGGGTTTGTGAGAGCTCAGTGAGCACACGGCGCACTGCGGCAAGTTCGGCACATACGTCTTTGGACGTCGCATGCAGTTCCCCCCTCAGGCTCTCGGTGCTTCTCTCCATTTGTGCCCTTAGTGTCTCTGTACTTCTCTCCATTTCTGCCCTAAGTGTCTCAGTTGCTGTTTCTATGTCTGCCTTAGTGCCCCCACATTCATCGGCATGGTCCTTGAGGAGCGTGGCCAGTTGCTGCTGTTGCCCGATTGACTTGTCGAGGGACTGTTGCCTCTGCTGGGCCATGGCCATTTGCGGGGGGGTCACAGAGGGGCTGTTGACCTCATGTTGCCTTGCCACAGGGCTTGGGGGGGATGGCCAGTCGTCGTCTTGTGGGTGCCCCTGCGTGGTATTCTCATGTTGTACGGGATGGGACAGACAGGGGGATTGGGACAGGTCATGGATGGATCTGACTTCGACATCTCCGTCTTCCGTGTCGGAGCATGCTGCCATCATTGGGGTGTCACCTATGGTGCTGCTGCCACCAGAGCCAGTGCCTTCTGTGGCATCCGTTGGGGGGACCTGTGGTGGTGGTGTAGTGGGCATGCTGGCTGCTGGGGTGCCTGTTGATGTTCCCTCCTCTGTGCTGCCACCTGATTTGTGCTGCTGCCGTGTCTTGATGCGTGCAGCTGAGGTGGAGGGTCTTTGGCCGTTGGTCTTGGCCCTCTTTGCAGGTGTGCTGGTAGGGGTGTCCTGATGCTCGTCGTTTGGATCGGACCCTGTGGTGGAGTAAAGGAGGGCGAGGGTTATTAATGGGTCTGTGGGTATTGGAATGGCATTGTATCACATGCATTGGGGTGGTACATGAGGGTGATTTGGGTCGGGGCCTTAGTGGTGCTTTCATTTGTGTGTGGGGTGAGGGTGCAGTTGTTTGGCAGCCTGCAGTTAGGGTGTGCCTGCTGGACGTGTGGTGGGTGTTTTAGGGGTTTTTAATTATTTATGTATTTATTGTGGTTTTAAGGTGCGCTATGAGGGCGATGTGTGTGGACGTTCTCCTGGACATGTGTTCCTGTTGCACTATGTGGACACATGGTACTTCACATGATTGGACATTGTGGTTTTAGCATTATTTTATCTGGCCCACCTACCTGATTCTTCTGATGTCTGCACTCCTTTCTCCATCCCTCCGACTCCCTCAATGCTCTCCATTCCGATGGTGGAGGCACAGATTTCTTCCCGGGGGGTCAACTTGATGGGTGATTCAGGACCTCCCCCGGTGGCTGTGGCAATGTTGCGGTTGGCAGAGAGTATGCTGCGGACGCGTATCCGCAGGTCGTCCCACCGCTTTCGGCATTGTTGTGGTGTGCGGGGTGCGGTCCCCACCGCGCTTACCCGCTGTGCTACCAGAGCCCATATGGCCTTCTTGTTCGCAAGTGCCGTCCTGGTCATTTGCGTGGAGAAGACGACGGCACCATTCTCCTGGAGGGTCTCTGTTAGCACGGTGAGTTCCTCGCGGGAGAAGTGGACCTGCCGCTTGCGGTCGCACGCTTTCTTCGCTGCTTTTCCCATTTTACTTGGTTTCGCTAGGGTGGATGACGGGTTGGGGTGTGTCTCAGGGTTGTGTTTTTAGTGGTAGTGTGGTTTTAGTGGTTTTATAGGTGTACGGCGGGTTGTTTCCCGTTCCGGGCCCATGTTTTTGCTTCCGTTTCCGTATATTTCCGGTCACCGTACTTTCCGGTAGGCGCACTCTGCGGTGTCCGCTGTGATGGGTGGCGGTATTGCACCTAGGGCGACGTACGGCGGCGGTGTGGGCCGTTTTGGGGCCATTTGCGCCATCGCGGACTTTGCACTTCCGCCATGGCGTGGTGCTCGTGCCCGATGGGTCGGAATGGACCGCTCTTTGCTCCTTCGTGCAATGGCGGAAACGCTATTTACGCTGTTGCGGTCCGGTCAGTCACTTTCCGCCAGGGTCGTAATGAGGGCCATATTATTTGTTATTCCCATTCTTTCTTATTTAGGGTCGCTGCTGAATGTGTTAGACTTTTGGAACCCCTGTTCTTTTTTTTTTCAGAGGCCAGAACAAGAAAGCCAGCCACTCCAGAAGCAAAGAGCCACATGGCGCTGGCCACAGCCCAGGATCTTGCATTAAAAAAAAAAGTAAAACATTTGGGTTTATTTTTTAGGGGTAGCAAGGGAGACCACAGGGGTAGCAAGGGAGGCATCAGGGGTCGCAGTTGCGATCCCTGGGACCCCTTAATGACGTCCTTGGCTAGCAACACCTCACATCACATTTCCTTCCCTTTTTGCAACTTTCGTGGTGGACATGTATTAAGCTCTGATGACAAGTTGTCCAGAGCAGAGCTCACGGAAGTGCAGCTACCCATCATGCTGAAGACCTTGAGGCTCGCCATGTTGCGCGTTGCCATGTTCCTAAGAACAGAAGTGCTTCTATTCAGTATGTTTTTGACAGTCATGGATACACAGGTGCTGACCTTTCCTTGAAGCACTTGCATGAATCCGGTCCTTGGATGCCAAGACCTTGATAATGTCAGATGTAGGTCTGTCTACGCGGCTAGGTTCTTCAATATGGTCGCTGACAGTGACATTGTGCGCCGCGCAGAGCCAATTAGCATTGTTAACCAATATGGCTCAAGCCGAATAAAGGTTATTTTTGATTGATTGAATTAGCATTGGTGCTGGGCACTCTTCCTCGGTGCAAGGGCCGGCGACTTCAAGCCGTGGGGTTGTTTCATTGACAAGGTCCTCAAGACCAGGAGCAGTCGCTGGAAGAGGCATGTTGGTGTCATGGTGACCTTCACCAACCCTCGTCTGCGCTGTCTTTCTTGCAAGACGGGTACAGGATCTAACAAGATGGACTCTTTGGGAAGACACTTGTTGGCAGTACATAGCTACTGCTACCCATGACAAGCATGCAGAGGCTCAGACGTGCCGCAATCCAGCCATCCAATGCCATCAAACCTCCAGGAGTGGCAATGGCGAGTACACGCTCCATTACTTTGGGACGCATAAGGCCGCGTGCCGATGTGGAGATTCAGCCTCGAGGGCCAGATTCTGAGCTGTGGCAAAAACTGGAGTGGAAATCTGACATTCTCCCCTCCAGTTTCTAGCACCACCACCCTGATGTGGGTGGAAGGATTGGAGGGGAGCTATTGTGCTTTCCAGCTGCAAAAGCTCTTACCTTAGTTTGTTGTGGGAGCGATGTGTGCACCGGTGTCACTGCGATGATTTATCGTCTCGTTGAGCCTTCAGTAAAGTATAAAAGTGCTGGTACCAAGCCTAGCTTTTAAAGCAAAAGCTTGTGGAGAAATGTTAAAAACACCTCACAGGATCTGTAGTTTTGCCCCTTTTTTTAAACATGCAAAATAAACGCTCTGCAAATGAGAATCCCTCGCAGTGTCTGCGCTGAATTAATGATGGGCTCTAGGGCCATTGTCAGGCCATAAATCTGCCACATGCTGTGAATAGCAACTATGGTGTTTTTAAGAAATGTGTGGCTCCTCCATGGAGCGACACTTTTCTATTTTTGCGTGCACCTCAGAATAAGGCCCTGAGAGCCTTTTTCAGCTTCAAGGACGTTTATGTGAATCCACAACCAAAGGTCATGTTGTGTCTTCTGCTATACATCCCCCACATTCCTATTGGCTGCTGCCTGACAAAATGTCAAGCGTGTTGTTCAGGAATTTGGCTTTGCTCTCAATGTACTTCTATATTGACACTCAGTGCTCAAACTTAAACTGTGGCAGTGGGAGGAGCCTACAATGATTTCTTATGGGAATTCAAGACAAACATAGAAGCCCTTAGCACAGTACTTCCTCAATAAGCTGGATGGTGACCAATTTCACATTCCATTGGGTGTGCATCATTTCACCCAAGAAGCCTTGCTTGTTCCTATACCAAAAAAAGCACATAGTACAGTTTCTTCTTCTGTTTTTGATCTAAACAACTTCAGTTGCAATCATGCGCTGCACCCGCTCCACACCGTTCGTATACGCTCAAACGCAATACATGGACTAGAGCCTTATGGTTTGCAAACACTGCACACGCCATTCTTCACATTGGCTGGGTTGCATGCCTTGTACAATGCACATGCAGTGTTTGATCTTATCAGTAAACAAATGGTGCATCACAATCCGGGCCTTGCTGATCACCTTGCCTCACATGATAGCCACTAAGGATTAGTGTCCTGACTCACTTTATGGTCTTCCTCACTCACTGTCATGAGTTAACGTTGTTTTTATTTGATGGGTCACCTGACTCACCCAGTGCTTACCCTACCGAATCCCCTGGGTCTAACTGCCTTTTTTTTCCCAGTCGTTCTGCCTTACTGCTCAATTTGTCTCACTCATTGGTCACTTGACCTCACTCACTGGACACACTACCTCACTCCACTCAACCCTCATGAACTGGCCAGCTGATCTGGTGGACTCTCAGATCATCCAGACGCTTAGCCTTCTATTATACTTTCACATCCATACGCAATAAAAACAGGTTTGTGAATGATGGGCGATGCAGAATTTTGAAAGTGTGTGCTTTATGACTTATTTTGTATGATGAAGTCTCAGGACAGATGCAATTCTTTCTTTTAGTTTCAACGTTAACAGCAGCCATCACACTTCCCCTTCTTCTCCTTCTCTGCAGCAGCCATCACACTTCCCCTTCTTCTCCTTCTCTGCAGCAGCCATCACACTTCCCCTTCTTCTCCTTCTCTGCAGCAGCCATCACACTTCCCCTTCTTCTCCTTCTCTGCAGCAGCCATCACACTTCCCCTTCTTCTCCTTCTCTGCAGCAGCCATCACACTTCCCCTTCTTCTCCTTCTCTGCAGCAGCCATCACACTTCCCCTTCTTCTCCTTCTCTGCAGCAGCCATCACACTTCCCCTTCTTCTCCTTCTCTGTCAACCCCCTCCTTCAATGTGGAATGTCTACATTCCACATTCTGAAACCACCTCTGCTTCTCAACATGGAATTCTATTCCACATTACACTGCATTCTATGGCTGCAGCACAGCTTTTATTTACACCCAGGGCCCATCCCCGTGTTTAGTTTTCTTCTTCTCAAACGCTTAAAGGGCGAAATCCCTGTAGTACCCTGAGGCGCTAATCTATATTGAAGCACTCTCTCCATTAGCGCACGTATCCCATTGACTCCTGTGGCTGTAACAATTCTGACCGCACCCATTAAAGTCCTATTGAACCGTTCTACCAGAGCATTTCTTTTAGGGTGATATAGAGTGGTTGTTGAGTGCTGAATCCCATTCCCTTCCCAGAACTCCTCAAATTCCCTAGCTACAAACTGTGGACCATTATTTTACCTTTTGAGATATTGTACCTGGTTAGAGTTAACGAGATCCAACAAGCAATGTGTATCATGGTATTACAAAGTCTATGCCTGTTATTTTACAATTATAATACAAAATAAGACACTCTTCCCATACATGTCTTTTCCACACCTCTAAGGCTAGATGGTAGTATGACGTTGAACCCAAAATGCCATCAGGGATCAGGGAGTCTAGGGCGAGGTCTAGTTGGGGGCGGGGGGGCTACATGAGTAGAACAATGGACCAGCTGCTTATGTTTGATGCAGGACAGGTCGTCAATGATGGTTTAGCACAGAGAAAAGGCAGGGCAGTCACTCCAGATTTTGAAGCCATTTAAAATCATCAGATTGGATGAGAATACTGCTAGAGATGAAAAGGTGCCAATGTAATAATTTGATTAGGATGGCACAGACGCGGGAGGGTAATAGTAAAAAGAAGGGGCAATAAAAAAAAAGTCTCACAAATACTTGTAGTCATTTCTCCACTGATCGATGAATCCTATCAAGGAAGCGAAGACAAAACCCAATGGGAATAGAAAAAGTAATAACGGGATGTGTAGAGCCCTGCAGCCAGGTCTTGGTAATGAAGACAATCAGCCTCATTAGAAGTCGGCCGACTACAGATTTGCCGATGGGGCCCCTGTGTTACCTGGAGGTAAGGCAGGTACCGTACTGACAAAAAAGGTCATCATTAGCGGCACTGGTATTACCGGTGCTGGTTATGATGTCAAATCCCATATGGAGTCCCACGGGAAGCCATGAAGGGGGATTAACACCATCACTCCGGCACTCATAACCAAGTGCCAGAAAGGGTAATAACATTTGCCCGTATCCCTGCAGATCTACCGCCAGGATATCAGCAACCTTATAATGAAGCCCAATGTCATGGGAGTCCTAAGAAGCGAGAGCATGGATTTCAGAAGTGTGGCTGGTAAGAGAGTGTGCATTGATGAGGATGGTAGAGAGGGATAGCAGCAGAAGGATGGAGCATGTCCCGGGGATTGGAAAAGAGTGGAGCAGGTGTTCTTACTAGTTAAAGACTTTAAGTTAAAGTATAAGGGAGGCAGAAGTGTGGGTGAGGGGGAAAGAAGTTTGTGCCAGAGGGACAAGGTAACCTCTCAGCGATATTAGTAGAGTACCTCACCTCACGGATAGAAGAGTCCAGGTGAGCAGAAGGAGCAGAACTGGAGTGGATTGTCTTTTGCACACCTTATACGGGCATACATTGTGCAGGCTGTGCAACTCTGTTGCTCTGGCATGCTGATTAGCAACGCATAAGGGGGAATGAGAGGATGGACTGGAAAGACGCAGCCAAACAGAGGTGAGGGACGGCCATGCTGGCGGTGGCGATCTGAAAAGTGGGATGAGGAGCAGTGATAAATAGATTGCACAGTGGCACATGGAGGCCAAGCAGTGTAGCAGGCAGAGCCTTACACACAAATAAAACAACCTAAATAAAGTAGGATCAGAAAACCCCAACCTATAAGCTCCTACAAGGACATTAAGTTCAATTACGAGCCATTCACTGAAAACCAGTTTCAAATCTGAATAATACGTACTATGAAAGAGGCTGCAAAAATCTAGTTATGCCATCCTGTCTCACTTGCCCATCCTTCCCTTTGCCAACCCTCCTTGTAGATCCACATCCAAATTCACAGCGCACCTGCCCTTAGGAACCTTTAGTCCATCTCGCTGATCACACTTCCATGAGCCGCAAGGTCATCAGATGCCCAAATTCAACAACTCCTGGGATGCTCTTCCGGGTATCTCCTCCGCCCCTGGCGCCGTTCCCTGGAACCTTGCCACCTGCGAACGAAAAAGTGCAAAAGTGCACCACTAACACAACTGTTCACTCCTTGATTCATACATTCTTTGTTGACTCGCTGTCCATGTACACTTATTACCCACATAAAGTCACTGTGCTGTAGCTGTATTCCTCTGCTCACAGTAACATGTCACCAGTACTGGGGACGATTCCAGAAGGGCAACGCCGTGTCCCTTTTCTAACCACTTCCTTGGCCACCCTCGGTTTATAGTCATAAAGTCGAATGTAATGATATCGAAAGTCATAAAGTCTAAAACAAAATGTTGAAAAAAAATGTAGAATTTTTTTGGGGTTCTTTTTTGTTTGAAATGGGGGGGTCCCCCCCGGAACCCTCCCTTTTGTACCCTTTTTTTTACCCCCGGAACCCAAAAAAAACATGTAAATTAAAAAATTTAAAAACATTTTTTTTTCGACATTATTGTTTAGACATTTTTGCAATTCGATATTATTTTTTCGACATTATGACTGCACACCGCCACCCTCATGATCTCTGGTCTTCACAACATTTCCCCTTCCAATAAAATTCAAATCCTGTGGCTCTGGGTACATGACAATATATCTGGACACCCCAGAACCTTTGTTCATTTGGATGGCCCATTGTATGGCACAATGATATCTTCGAAGATGTACTCTCGTGCATTTTTCCACTTTTGTAACACAAAGTGAAGGATGTTTTCTGCACGACCATGAACTTTGCTGAACAGGCCCGCACACTTTCTCCATATGCGCTGTGGTTAATTCTTCTGCTGTACACACAGCAAAGGCATCCCAGGATCTGAAATTTGAAATTGGTACATTTCAGACACAAATGTTAGATGCAACTTTAAATGTGCACTTGAAGAGCCCACTGGCCCTAAGAAAACTGACACATATGATACACTTATCTATTGGTACGTCTGGTCCCATCAGTACCAAAAGGTCGAGTCCAGGGAAAGTACAATATTAACCACAACAATGTGGCAAGACCAAAAAGTGCCTGCCATTAACACCAGTTTTATTTCAATTCATAAGGCATCGTGTCAAAACCAATTGGTATTTATAATGTTCAGCAATTCCTGGTGGCAGTGTTCCAGCACTCCAAACATTGGATGTTAGGAAAACAGAAATAGAAAGGGTCCGATGCATGGAATAGTGCGCAGAGATTCTGCAATGCCCGCGCGCCTAGAGCGACTGCACGAACCTGCGTACAGATGTTTCCTGCCAGCTACACGTATTCATGGAATTGTTGGCACAAAGAAACCGTATACGCTAGTCGCGGTCGGAACGCCCTCGGCACGCTCCCATGCAAAACAAAAACAGCCAGAAATAGCTACCTCTGCATGCTCCCTGGGTGCAAATACATGCACACTTAAACAGTGTGTGGGATCCCCCGTAACTGTTACCGGCACCCCAACAACATGCATACGATTTATCGTAACTCGGGTAAAACTCTGAAAATCTGAGTGCAAACCCCCATAAACCGTTCCTGCATCCCGCTACAATGCGTACGCGAACCCATATGTTAGATCGGAACCCCACTGCGTACACATACCCTAAATCCGACACCCGTTATTAATCCATGAATGGGGCCCAAAGCATAATTTTACCAGCAGAATGTAGTACTATAAGGAGCAATGCGTTGTTAATATTTATTGTAAATGACATACATGTAATAAACTGGCTTTGCACTGACTGGTTCTCAAATGATACGAACATTTGCTAGCAAGAATTCCCTCTTCAGAACTAATACCATAAGGTTTCAGCCCATCCCATGCAGCTCTTTCTGATCACCAAATGACAGTTTCACACCTCAGCAGCATGTGCGGCGGAAGACTGAGGATGAACTCATTCCAAACCCTTGGAGCCTGTTAATAAGAGGGTCATCTTGACGAATGCAGGCAAAGCCCTTTGTTCTCATGTAGGCAGGGCCCGGGTGGCGCTAAGGCCACATGGAGCTAAGGCCACATGGAGCATTGGCACAGGAAAGATCTTTTCCCCCATTTTGTATTCTTCCGGTATTTTAGCTCTGCCCCACAGTTCCAATGGAGTTCCAGCTCCAATGGGAACAACGTAACCTTAAGACTGCCTCAAAGAGGGGGCAATCTTCTACGGTGAGATTCACATGGCATATGAGCTGGATACTTCGATGCCAGCTATCACCTGCTAGGATCCAGCCATACACATGGTGGGACACCCAATCTGGTAGCTATTTGTTTGGGCTGTTAGCAATTCTCTTCCATAGGGCTCAAGACTCTTGATTAGAAGAGATGGGGTATTGGCTTACACGTGCAGAATGCATTGTACCCTGTGGCATCGCCGCGCTGGTTACTAATGGTATAAAAAATATGTTTTGTGTAAAGATCACTGAGAGACTGAGCGTGGGTCCGTCGATGTTCGTTGTAAACTCCCTGTTTTAGATAACTGTTATTAGTACCCAGCGCGACGATGCCACAGGATACACTTCATGTGGATTGGCTCATTTCCGAGCCCTACCACAGTGTAATCCCGTGGATGCACTTGCGTGCAGGGTTGGATTGGCCCCTTGGCCTTTCGGCCCGTGGCTGGCCCAAAATCGTCCCTGGGGAGTGGGGGCCGGTGTCTGGCCATGCCTGAGCCGGTTTGAAAAAAAAAAAAAGTACACTTTTTTTTTCTTTCAAAAAGCCTTTCATCCTTTTTATGTCGATAAATGAGTACCAACACAGGCTGGTTGACATTGTATGCATATTTCTTCTATAAAAAAAGAGCTTAATCGTAAGTGCTATACAATAACATATTATCGTTTGGCCTTGGACGTCTGATTCGATCCACAGTAATTTAGTGTACTTAGGAACAATGCTATTTGATGTCACTTCTTGTTTTGTCAAGGGGTAAAAGGTCATGTTTCATCACTTCCTGGGATGTCACTTTGGGGGTGGGGTCAAATGACATCACTTCTGGTGATGTCATCAGAGGTCAAGGGTCGTGAGGCGAGGGGTTGGCCACTTTTTTGAGGCGAGGGGTGGGTCATTTTTTGTTGGGTGGCCGAGCCTATTTATTGTCCCAGTCTGACCCAGCTTGCGTGCATCGTGCGCCGGGTACACTGATGTACGCCGCCATCGGCGACTCCATGCTTTTACACATATAATGCATTCTGCACGTGTAAGCCAATATGTGAAATGCACATTACTGCATTTCACATATTGCCTTACACGTGCAGAATGCATTGCACGTATGAAAGCATTCCTCCCCATTCATTACTACGGATCAACTTGGGCCAAAATGGTGCAGGTTAACACAAGTGCCTAGTTGCTTTTCACTGCAGGAAGTTAGGCAAAGAGATGATAAGGACGAACAAGAGAGGAAGGATAAGGAAGGAGAGAGGAGATTAAAGGAGGATGAGCAAATAAGGAAAATTAGGGATCGGCGAGAACAGATATATCAGGAGGAGCAAGAGAAAGATGAAAAGCAAGCAGAAGAATGAAGAAAGTACCACAATAGACAAAGAGCGATAGAGGAAAGGGACAGATAGGAAAGAAAGAGAGAAGAGGAAGAAGCGCAAATGATGAAAGATAGAAGATTACAGAGACGAAGGGAAGAAGAGGAAAGGAGGGAAGAACGAAGACAAGAGGAATAAAGAGTTGGAAGGGATGCGAGAAAGCAAAGGGAAGTAGATGAAGAAATAGAACAAAATAGAAGGCAGCAAGGTTTGGATACCAGTTTTATTTAGAAAGAACAAATAAGGCAGAGCCCAGAAATACGATGGGAGAGAGAGAGAGATATTCTCCCAATAAAGGAGAAGACGGAAAGCATTGGAGAAAGGATCGATAAGACCTATCAGCAATTAAGATGAGATAGAGAGCATGGAATTCGAGGGAACGATGATCGATATCCTGTACCTCAATCACGAAGTGACGGGATAAACCTGTTTAGGGATGAACATCGTGCATTGTCTTTGAGCAGATTGAACCCAGACAAAGATGAGGGGGGTGTTAGTCATAGTAGTTGGGGCCTAGACATGTCAGATGAGGAAAGAGAGCTCGGTCTTGGCGCAGAGGGAGGTAGCACGTGCATCCCTGAGGGTCGGATGTGGAATATCTTAAAGAAAAAATGCCAGATTCCGTATCGTACCCCGAGTATCCCAAAAGATGATTGTGTAGTGAGAAGGGAGAGTCTCCACCATATGTAATCAGGTTAAGGTCATTGCCGGCAAGGAGAAACAATTATTCCTGCCATTGATAAATGAATAGTGAGATCCCACTATGAGATGGGGTTCACCCGGTTCCCCTTGTTAGAGAAGGGGGGAGCAAGACCACAATATATTGGATGGTCACAGATGGACAAGGATAATTTAGAGTGCAAGCACCCTAGTTTGACTTTGGGGCCTGGGAAAATGACAGATGTGAAACACTTTGGCCATATGGGACATAAAAGGTCCCCTGGCGGCCATTCTTGGAGAGAGGGCTGATGACATATGGAGGAGAGCGGGATATTCAAGTGTGACTGCACAAAACAAAGCGCATGATGGAGTGCTATTTAATAATTGTAGGGCAGATGTTTGGAGGGCTCTCAGGGTACAATACCCTAACACATTTGATGTGGGTGCAATTATGACACAGAAATTTTAAGAAGATTAAGACCCTATTGCTTGCATTTGGGATATTCAGGAGAAATGGCAGCTTGAAACTCGCGAGCCGTGGGAAAAGACAGTGGCATTATTTTACCATATTTTATGTCAGGGGGTGCCTGAACCAATACAGAGGCAGATGAAAAAAGAAGTGGGGATGGAAGCGAGGCCATGGGCTGAGATAAAGTTGACAATAGTACACCATTGTTGGTTACTACAAGAGAAAAACACGAAGAAAGATTAAAATAGAAAAATTGAGGAAGCCAAGTTAGTTCAGAAAAAGTTGTCAAAATTTGCCATAGAAGGGGTGGTGTTGACAAGTGGAGAAGGATTCGGAATGCAGGAAGCAATAGGTACATCACAGGCAAATAATCCATGCCCGATGGACCAAGGTGGGTCTGGGTTTGTACCATGAGGCAGAGGTATGGATTATAGGGGAAGAGGAGGCAGATTTCAGAATAACCAAGGTGGGTTTCAAAACTCACAGAATGAGAACCAGAGTGCTGAGGGAGGATATAACCAAGGAGGGTTTACCAGAAGGGCTTCCCCAGTATGTTGTAATTGTGGAATGACAGGACATATTGGACACGTATGCGAGAGCCGATGGAGTGTCCAAAACGGGCAGTTTTCCAGAGGGGGGACAGCTTATCCACCACCATGCAGCACACAGACCAGAGAGTGCTTTGCCCAAGAGCACACATTTTATCAGGCACAAGCAGCGCAGGTACAGCAGGTGCCACAGCAGGGACAAGCAGAAATGAATCTACCCCAGGGCCAGTCGCAACAAGCCCCTATGCAGACACAGCAGTATGCGAATATAGGACAAGTACTACACCTACAATAGTAGGTGTCACTGTGGTAGGATGAAATACTTTCACAGGGACAGGGATGAGCTTGTACCCAAAATAGGACAGCTCACAGGGTGACTTGATTTGTTCATCGTTATCTGTAACACCAGACCCCCAAGCGGAAACCAAGGGTCGATGTGACGATAGGAGGCAAATCTTTTTCTTTTCTTGTAGACACTGGGGCAACTCGTTCATGTATATGGGAGTGGAGGTATCCATTGTCAGGTATTGCCATGAAGGCTTAAGGGTTCTCTCTAGCTACAAATATAGTTTATTTTACTGATAAATCCATGGGAGAATGTGACATATCCGTCCCTTTGTTATATTCACAACAGACACTAGTTAACATTTTAGGAAGAGATCTAATGCTGAAACTTAACATGATGATATAATTCACTGATCGAGGAATGGTGTGCTACACTCCAGGAATACACCATTTAAATGTGGGAGAGATCATACTGGTGTTCACAGAGCAAGTGGCTCTGCGGGGCGTTCCAGTAGATCCAGAGATTTGTCTATATGGAGTAAACATTTTGCTGACATGGCTACCTGGTCTGGTAGGAAAGATTTTGAGGATACCTGATGAGTTTTTATTTGGGCCACAAATACCTATGGAGAGACTATTGGACAGACTATTCCTATAGAGTTGGAAGCAGCTATAGTACAAAGAGAGAAGGCAATGCTTGAAGGGATAGATGATGAGGGTAGACCATGGAGAACACTGATAGTTCTTGAGGAGGGGTACAGACTGACTGACATAACCGATGATATCTTCAGCGAAGACCGAAGCGATGACAAAGTGGTGTTCTTTATGAGCATTACATACTGGATAAGGGTAGGAAAAAGGGAAGTCCCACAAAGAATGGCGGCAAAAACCAGCATTGTTTCAGGAGGATCTTGAAAAAGTGCTGAGGGCCCTATAGACAGCAGGCCCCTATGATGTAGGTTTATAGAAAGGGATAGGGGAGGTTAAATATGAAACTTAAGCCAGGAGCAATTCTACCCTGAGCAAAACAGTCCCCCATGTCTCGAGAAGCTGATGAAGGTATATTTCAGACTATTTCAGCACTGATGAATTGGGGGATTCTGGTGCCAATAGAGTAATTGTGCAATACCACAGTGTATCCGATTAAAAATCTAAAGGGGGGTCATGGAGATTTATCCAGGATTTTAGATCTCTTAACCAGATTATAGACATTGAGTTTCCTTTAGTTCCTAATCCTGCGACAATATTGTGCACCATCCCAGTAGAAGCTCAATACTTCATGGTGGTCGATCCTTTACGTTTAGACAAAAGAGACTAAAACATACTACTTTGCCTCAAGGGTACTGTGAGTCCCCATCAATCTTTAACAGGGTCCTACAGATGGACCTAGGCAATATCGATCTTAAGAGTACAGTGATACAGTACGTAGATGACCTATTGATTTGCAGTAAAACAGAGAATGGGTGTAGGCAAGATTCTGTCCAATTGATGACTATTTTAGCAAACAGCGGATATAAGGTGGACAAGGAGAAATTACAGTATTGTCTGGAGGAAGTATTGTACATAGGTCAGTTAATTTCACGTGAAGGAACGAAAGTGACACCTGAAAGGGCTTAGGCATTTATGAAAACACCAAAACCGAACACAGTGAGACATAAATGCAGTTTCTGGGTTTGAAGTGGGTGAATTTGTACTTGTCCCTGCTGTTGTGCCTGCTGTACCTGCAGCGCCTGTGTCTGATAAGATGTGTATTCCTTGGCTAAGCCCTCTTTTGAATGTGTGCTGTATGGTGGTGGATAAGCTGTCCCTCCTCTTAAATACTGCCCATTTTGTACACTCCCTCGGTTCCTTCATATGCGCACAATTTGCCCTGTTATTCCACAATTTCAACACACTGGGGGTCGCCCTCTGGTTGTATACTCCCTGAGCACTCTGACCCTCATTCAGAGTGTTCTAAAATCCCCCGAGTTGTTCTGAAATCCGCCTCCTCTGCCCCATAAACCTATACCTTTGTCTCGTGGCACAAACCCATAGCCGCTTTGATACATCAGGTGTAAATTATTCACCTGTGATGTACTAGTTGCCTCTTGGATTCCCACTCCTTCTCCGCTTGTCAATACTGTCCCTTCTATGGCAAACTTTGACAATTTCTTCTAAACTAATTTGGCTTGCTCCATTTTTCTATTTTCATCCTTTTTTTTGTTCTCTTGTAGTAACCGGCAATGATGTACAATGGTGAACTGTATCCCAGCCCATGGCATTGCTTCCATCCCAACTTGTTTTTTCATCTGTTTCTGTACTGGTTCTGGCAATCCCTGACACACAATATGATAAAATAGTGCCACTGTCTTTTCCCATGGTTCACAAGTTTCAAGCTGCCATTTCTCTTGAATATTCTGAATATAACCAATAGGGTCTTCATCTTCCTTCACTTTTCGTTTCATAATTGCACCCATATCCGATGTGTCAGATTATTGTACCCTGAGAGCTCTCCAAAAATCTGCCCTACAATTATTAAATGGTGCTCATTCATGCACTGTGTTTTGTGCTGTCACACTGGCGTACCCCGCTCGCCTCCATATGTCATCAGCCCTTTCCCCAAGAATAGTTGCCAGTAGACCTTTTATGTCACCTATGGCCAGCGTGTTTCCTCCTGTCATTTTTTCTAATTCGAATATTCATTTCCCATCCCCCGAAGTTAAACTATGGTGCTTGCATTTTAAGTTATCCTTATCCATCTGTGGCCATGGAATGTATTGCGGTCTCACGGCCACCTTCTCTAACAAGGGGAACTGCGAGAACCCCATCCTGTAGTCGGATCCCACTATTAGTCTATCTATGGCAAGGGTAATCGTCCCTATTCGCCTTCTTGCTGGTAGTGACCTTAACCTGCTTACATACAGTGAAGACTCTCCCTTCTCACTACATGATCGTCTTTGGGAAAGCTCAGGATATGATATGGGATCTGGGGTTCTTTATTTAGGATGTTCCAGATCTGACCATCTTACTTCCTTATCCATCTGTTGGCTTACCTGGCGGTGTACATGTACCCTCTCCTTCTGCCTCATGACCTGACTCTCTTTCCTCGTCTGACATTTCTAGATCCAACTAGTGTGACTATCATACTCCTCGTCTCTATCTAGATTTAATCTACTCAAAGACAGTGCTCAGCGTTCATCTCTAAACATGTTTTCCTCCTCAGTTTGTAGTTGAGATACCAGGGATCGATTACTGCTCCCTTGAGTTCCATACTCGCTTTCCCATCTTGGTTGCTGATATATTTTAACAATTCTTTCTACAATGCCTTCCGCATCATATTTTCTTTCCTCTAGTGCTACTCTAGGTGTTTCTGGTGTTATCTCCCTCATCGGGAGAATCTCTCTCACTCTATCCCATCGTATTTCTTCGCTCTGCTTCATTTGGTCCTTAAGGATGAGACTAGCATCCAGACCTCGCTGCGTCCTATTCTGTTTCATTTCATCATCCACTTCCCTTCACTTTCTTGCATCCCTTCTAGCCTTTTCTTCCTCCTGCCTTCGTTCTTCTCTTCTTACTTCCTGTTTTTGTTTTTCTTCTTCTTTCCTCCTCTGTAACCTTCTGTCTTTCACTCTTTGTGCTTCTTCCTCCTTTCTATTTTTTCCTACCTGTCCCTTTCTTCTATCACTCTTTGTTTATTGTTATACTTTCTTTGTTCCTCTGCCCGTTTTTTGTCATTTTCTTGTTCCTCCCTGTATATCTGTTCCCATCGATTCCTGCTTTTCCTTCCTTGCTCATCCTCCCTCAATCTCCTTTCTCATTCCCTGCCTTCTTTTCTTGCTCATCCTTATCTTCTCTTTGTCTAACCTCCTCAATGCTTTTCCCATCTAACTTGAGTACTATCTGTCCCCCATCAACTCGTTCTGTACGAGCGTTACCTCAACAGCCCTGTCCTTTTCTCCCTTCCATCGCTTAATTTCTCGGTCTATATCTGTCGATATATTCAACCTCTCGCGCCTTTCTTCCTTTTCTCGTATAGACTTACAGGCATCTTCCTTCCTTTCTTTTACTCTCTTCTAGACTGTCGTCACTAATGTAAGTGAGGGGTTCATATGTCGGGTTACTATACCCCGCCACTGCTTTCAATTCCTTTAACGGATGAACTCCTATCTCTTCTGTAGTTGCACTTTTAATCTCGGACAAGGTAAGAGGGCCCGAGGGCTCAACGCCCTCCTCCTTATGCTGATTAAGCATCCACTCCTCCCGTGGCAGGTCCTCCTTTTCCTCTTGGTACATATTCCAATGTTCTAAAATTGCCAGCCTTTTCTCTAATTTCTTTCCTGTGTGCGCAGTGTGCATATATGTGGTCATGTGTTGCAATACTGCTTTTGACAATGATCGCCCTTGTGGCCATGGCATGAAGATTTTATCAGCTGTGCCCTTTACCTGTTCTTCAATGTACTGTTTGAGCTTGGTCACATGTTTAGGTAGTGTCTTACAAAGATGCATGAGAGGAGTGTGCTCCATAATGACAAGTCTCGATTGACTGTCGACGCTTACTAGATAATTAAATAAACCTTTGATTTTAGCTCAAACTACCACTTTAGTTTAGCACCATCAATCGCTGCTCAATCCTCTTTTGTTTCAATAACATATCTGTCTTTAGATTGGCGCCAATCGTTTACTACTCCTTAACTTCAAACACTGTTACTTCCAACATTTCACAGTTCTATTACTTCTTGACACTTCACACAACAAACAATACTTAAAATAATCACACACTACACATCAATAACCCCTGTGATAACCTTATCTTACTTATAATTGTTTATGATAAGAGCTATACTTCTCTCACCTCTACTTATTTTACCCTATACAGGGTTTAAGACGTCACCTTTCACGGTCCTGACCATGCGTATTCCCTTTTTATTAATACCCATGTTGGAGTTTGAGATGTCTTCTTCTAATTCCCTTGAACTAGGATTACTTAGGTGTTCCTTTATGTACACAAGATTTCCCGTTACTCAAAATATCACCATCCCGCCCCTTTATATTGCCATTTCCCTTAGTCTACTTACATTCGTTAATCAACTCGAGCTCTTCGGTATCGACTCCTCCTCCAATCCGACCACTTCACCTTCCGTCCGCAGAGCGCCCGTGTAAACCGAGCAGGGACTTCTTCAAAGAGGGACCTACCCACCGTTCAATTCTTCTTGCAAGTTTATTTCTATCGGCAACTCTCCACAGGAAACTCTGCAATCTTCAAGCTAATGGCAGAGAATGCCCAATCGTCCAAAATTCTGGAGCTAAACTGGTTTGGATCTTGGAAACATCTGCACTGCTACTACGTGAGCATATGGCCCTTAGGATCGTGCATATGGAATGGATGGGATTACACCAGAGTAATTCTGACTTCAAATAACAGAACCAACTCAGGAAGATGGCAAAGTACTGTTTTATTAACAATTATCTAAAACAGGGAGGTTACAACGAACATCAACAGACGTATGCTCAGTCTCTCAATGATCAACACAAAAAATTCAATTCTTATAGTGATAATGCATCAGAATGACATCATACTACGTGGCAACAGTGAGAAAACCTATCAAGGGTCGGGATTGGTTTAGCGAAACATCTAGCTACACAATTGTATACGAGCCAGGGTTGTTACTGGCTTTCCAACATCAGGTGGACAATTTATGCCTACCTCTAAAAAAAAAATAATTTCAGAAAAAATAGATACATAGTTTCTCATTGGTCCTACAAACTATATGGTCCTTCGTTATATAGACTAATATAATTGGTTGGCATGCTTGTTCCCTGTCTGGAACATTCAGTTCATTTATCAGCACGTAAGCTGGGATAGGACATTATACTACCTCACCACTACCTCACCACCCAATTAGCCCTGCATCACTCATCGCCCATGCCTTATGCCATAAACATTTCTTTGTACTTGGCCTTTTAGAGTATTCTCATCTTTGGGAATGCACAGGAGTGAGGGCACCCACTGTTGTGTCTGGGACTCCTAGTCTGAACTCTATTTCCATCCTCAGCTCACGGTACAGGAGACCACGATCTAGTCCATTTTGTACGTTTTAAATGCTCTAAATGAATTAAAACTTGGCATCCTTGGTGTTCTTTCTTGCACCCCAACAGGAGAGGATTCATCCTCTGCACGCTTGCTCCTTTTCGAAATAGATAGCTGACCATGGTTTCTTCAGTCTTGACTTTGTGCTAGGCAGCCTCACCACGCAGCTCCACGAGCCTGCTATTCTGCGGCGACACAATTTTCTATATACCTTCATGGTTTTCTGGCTTACTTATTTCATGATTCCAATGTCCAGTTCTGTACAATGGCGGTTTTGCTTGCTTTCTACTACGCATAGCTGGCCTCTTACGATGACTTAATCTACCTTTCGTTTTAGCATCTGTACAAATGTTTAACTTGTGTTTTCTGCAATATATTATTTACTCCATATTCTTCTTGTCTATGTCGATAGTTCTTTCGACCTCTTGCGTCATTGTTTGTGAGTTAGGACTCATACTTTGTCATACTTCTTTATTTTGAGACATTGTGCACACTTCTTTATGACGTCATCAATTCACCCGTTTAAGGTTTTCCTCCTGTAGGTTATCATCACATCGAGGGTAGATTCGGTAGGGTTGCCTCAACGGGTATCTTCTTTCAAACACTCGCTGTGGTATTGGTATTATAGCTGGTGTCAGGCACGGCACAATCTCGTGTCTCCAATACAGGGAAGGTAGGGGGCGGGATCGCCTGCAGGTGTACACAGCTGCTCCTCTACAGATCTTTCAGGCTCATAATAGGGACAGTAGTAATAGATACAGCTGTTCATAATGACTTTGGAAATAATGCTGTAAATTGCACTGTTATCTCTCTGATCAGCTTATCGTAAAGTGGGAATATGTACCACATAAGAGCTACTTTGGATGAGCAGATCGCACAGACCACTGTTTAAGCCAGTAGAGCTATCTCTCTTACAAGAGAACTGAATTTCATAATCAGCAAATCTGATCTTCGGGGCTGATGAAAGGGACATCAGTGCTATCTCCTGTCAAACTTCACTAAAGTCTCACCAATCAGATACCAGCACATTATGTATTATCACCTGGCTCACATAATAGACAGCAGTGCTATCATTCAGATAAATACGTTTTCCCCATCAGGTTTTTTTAGACAGCAGTGCTGCATCTTGGAGACCTTAGACAGCATGCCATCTATCGAGCGGTAGGGCTCCCATCAGAGCATGCTTCTGTTTACTGATTTATAAAGTGCTCACTGCATAACTTGATTGCCTCTTGGCGCATCACTGCATAACTTGATTGCTTCTTGGTGCATCAAAGCATAACTTGATTGTTTCTTGGCGCATCAGGCGGCAGAACTGTCAGTAGGATCATGAGATCTTCCAGGGTCGTGCCCTAGGCAGCACTGATATCTTTCTGAGAGGTTAAACAACTACTCCTCTCTTTGTAAAAGTCCTTCTTGGAAGCACGGCGCACCAACTTAAATCACGTGTTATTGTTTCTGGCTGGCACGGATCCTGCGATCAGAAAACAGCTGTTAGCGGCTGCAAGCATAAGGCAGATTAAAATCGCGAGAGGTTTTATTGATCGAGAAATTAATGAGGGCGGAAAAGCAGCAGAGCTGTAAAGGGGGGGGGGGGTGATTTACCCGCCTCCTCAAGGGCAGCTTCAGAAAGACCCACAGAATCCAGAGATTTTCCTTAAGAAAACCTCTCTCCTCAGTTGAACTGCCAGGGCACCGCATTTGAAAGGTATACAGGTTGCTACCGCTGGCAAGCACCTGCTTAAACTGTCCCCACTTCTGCAGTCTCCCCTTCACAGATCTGAGCTGGTCCATCCCTCTCTTCCCATGGGAATCCGACTCTAATATGTAATAAACCCCTAGATTCCGTGTAACGTTCTTTCTCTTCCCCTCCCAAATGTTAGTACTTTCGAAGTTCATGTCAATGTGTGAGTTGTCAATGACTTGCTGCCTTGGTGCGCAAGGATGGATGGATGGACAAGCAGACGGAGGAGGTGGAGGGAGGAAGAACAGAAAGACGGAAGGAAGGGAGGGGCTTGCTAGCCTGCAGCCATAGGACGCTCGAGTTCAGGCTAGTTGATGCGTTAGGACAGAGTTTTCTAGAAACAGTGTTAGGTTTCAGTGGTGATTTTTTTTAAATTGGGAGGGCATCAATATTTGCCAGAAGTATGCATGATTAACCGAGAATAGCGTGAGAGCCCAAACTAACCAAGGGTGGTTCAGGGGGTTCTCCCCGCGAAAATAGTTTTTGAATAATAGGTTAAAATTGTGCATTTTACACCACACTTTCAGTGAAAAATTGGGTAAAAAGCTGACAGTTTGCAATTGTTTTTGTTGGGTAATGCATGGACAGATCAGTAGATGCACGTCACCAACAGAGACAGGAGCATTTCCCAACACATTTTCATAATGCCTTTCGCCACAATATATGGCAGTATAAAAATCATGGTATGCTGACTGTATCCGTGCATTTTCATGTTGGCTGCATTTATACATGCCAATATTCCCGTATAAGAACATACTCAAGCTTGCTTTGTGCATAATGCCAGTAAGTATACTATAGGAAAACAAGTCCAAGCTGGCTATTCCAATACAGGCATTAACCTGCACATAGGAACATACACATGTTGGCTTTGATATAAAAAATGCCATGCCACAATAAGAAAGCACGTCGGACACGTACTAACACTTATGTTTGCTTCATCAGAGATGCCCAGTAAAAAACGCCATGTAACAGTAAGAAAAGGCTAGAATGGCTTCACTAAAATGCCAGTCTAGCCACATAATAACACTAATCATGGTTACTTTATCATACATTTTTTTTTAAATGACAACCTAGGCACGTAATAACACTTAGCATGCCTACTCTATCGTAAATGCCCAGCTAAAAATTCCATCCCAGAAAATATAACCAGACTGGCTGCAGCAATGCAATCCAGTCTAGTCACTCAAAAAAAACACTTATCATTCCATTAGTGTTTTTGTATTGCTAGACTGGATTGCAGTGCTGCAGTCAGTCTGGTTATGTTTTCTGCCTCTGGTATGGCATTTTTTTTAACTGGGCCTCATTGTTTAAGCAAACTTATTATGTATGCTTTAACATTGATTTCCAGTAAACAATGCACCACGACCCCTTGCATTCCCAAATGAGAGGCCCACTTACAAGCAGGCACCTCATTTGGGGTTGTAGGTGACAGGGGTGCCCCAAATCAGAGGCAAGCTCGCCAGCACAATGAGTGCCTCTCACTGTGCTGATGAGCTGGCCTCTGATTCATTCACAAACCAAAGCCCTGCTCATCATCTTGGTGTGCGGGTCTCTGCTCTGATTCATTAAATCAAAGGCCCACTCACAAGCACGGTGTGCGGGTCTCTGCTCTGATTCATTAAATCAAAGGCCCACTCACCAGCACAGTGTGCGGGTCTCTGCTCTGATTCATTAAATCAAAGGCCCACTCACCAGCACAGTGTGCAGGTCTCTGCTCTGATCATTCATCCCCAAATCAAAGGCCCACTCACCAGCACGGTGTGCAGGTCTGTGCTCTGATCATTCATCCCCAAATCAAAGGCCCACTCGCCAGCACGGTGTGCAGGTCTGTGCTCTGATCATTCATCCCCAAATCAAAGGCCCACTCGCCAGCACGGTGTGCAGGTCTGTGCTCTGATCATTCATCCCCAAATCAAAGGCCCACTCGCCAGCACGGTGTGCAGGTCTGTGCTCTGATCATTCATCCCCAAATCAAAGGCCCACTCGCCAGCACGATCTGCAGGTCTCTGCTCTGATCATTCATCCCCAAATCAAATGCCCACTCGCCAGCACGGTGTGCAGGTCTCTGCTCTGATCATTCATCCCCAAATCAAAGGCCCACTCACCAGCACGGTGTGCAGGTCTGTGCTCTGATCATTCATCCCCAAATCAAAGGCCCACTCACCAGCACGATCTGCAGGTCTGTGCTCTGATCATTCATCCCCAAATCAAAGGCCCACTCACCAGCACGATCTGCAGGTCTCTGCTCTGATCATTCATCCCCAAATCAAAGGCCCACTCACCAGCACAGTGTGCGGGTCTCTGCTCTGATCATTCATCCCCAAATCAAAGGCCCACTCACCAGCACAGTGTGCGGGTCTCTGCTCTGATCATTAATCTCCAAATCAAAGGCTCACTCGCCAGCACGGTCTGCAGGTCTCTCTCTGCTCTGATCATTCATCCCCAAATCAAATGCCCACTCGCCATCAATGGATCCTTTCACGAAATGAGAAAATGTGGGTGTCTGTTTTTGTGCCTCTTTTTCCCAGTGACCATTTGTTTGTTTGTTTGGTGTTGCGAGGGAAAGTGTAAGGGAAAGTGTAAGTGCCATTTAACAGGCACTGTGACGGAGGAGCAAGAGGAGGGGAATCAAGGGAGGAAGGGGCAGGCTGTTAGATTAATAAAGTATGTTGATTGAAGCATCGAGACAGGTTTACGGGTCGGCCATCGGTCTGAGACTGACTCTTAACAACTGTTGATGAGGATAAAACTGTACACGAACGGAACGGCCTCAAAACACAAGCCGGTCCGCTCGTTCGTGGGGCAGGCATTCCTACAGGCAACGTTGCCTAATTACAGCGACCCGATTCACTGCTTCCGTTCCCAGCAGCCTGGCGAGGCAGCTGTCCTTCTCCGCGTGTAGCAGAACACCTTCAAGGCAAGGGTACCTCTGGCCTGCGCCGGGACACCCGGCAGACCACAGCGGGGTGCAGCCCCACCTAGTGGCGGCCCAACAGGCTGCAGAGAGAAAAAAAGAAAAAACTAACTTGTTTTAAAATAACGGCAACATAATCAAACGAACTGCCAACAGAAGACACACCTGCACCACAGCGCATGGGCACATCAGAAAATAAAAAAGCGGTTGACACATCGCAGCCACCCATGTGCAGCACACCATGCCTGAGGAAGGCAATAGGAGCAGTGTGGCGCCCCCCTCAGTCCATTGCCGCCAGAGCCCTACACGGACCACGCAAGGTTTCCCCTACCAATAGCAAGGAAGGCGATAAGCCACACACCACACCAAACAGACGAATCAGCCAAGAGCTGCCACGATGGGAGACCAAGAGGGCGACCAGCAAGGAGGGGGCAGAGTGGCACTCCTGCGAAAGCCTGGCACGTTTAACCTACTGCCACAGCATGACAGAGGTCCGCGATGGATCGACTGGGTCGAGGACTTTGACGGATTCATCACAGCAGCAGGGGAGGGCAAATCACTGGTTCTGGCGGACATTTTCACCAACCTCGCAGGGAAGGAGATCAAAAACATCATTAAAGCAATACCGGCAGATGAGAGGACCATGTACTACGACCTAGTGACTGCCCTCAACAAGAAACACATCATTGACCCGAACAGAGACTATGAGAGGTACTTGTTTAATCAGTGCCAGCAGGTAGGCCACGAGATGTTGGAAGAGTCATTACCCGCCTACACCAGAAACTCATTCATTGTCAATTCTCAACAGTCTCGGAAGACAACGCTATCCGCCTTCGTGTTTTCGAAGGATGCACGTCCTCCGTGTTGCGGAAACAGCTCCTAAAGAAGCCCCTCACCATCGACGAAGTGATCGACATGGCGAGGGTACACGATAGGGTGGAGATCCAAGCCTCTGCCATAGAGTTACCGAAGAAGAAGGTTGAGAAAGACAACTCAGTTGCAGCACTCTCACACATCAGATACACAGGAAGAAGTATGCACGACAATGCACCCAGGCTGAGAACTCCACAAAAGGAGGGTTATGGGCAGACATGGACAGGTTTTCACCCACCCAGACTGTGTTACAGGTGTTGCCAGATCTTTCCACACCCGGGGCTCTGCCCGGCCATGAGCCAACGGTGCACAAGGTGTGGGAGAGAAGGACACTTTCAGGCGGTCTGCAGGGAGGGGAGATCATTTCCCCCAGGACGTCAGCCACTGTCGACGCACACGAACTGGTGACAGCCCTACAGACCCAACTCATAATCGCTGCCGTGGCGACACCCACAATCCTACCCACAACAACCACGATGGATGATTAGAGCCATGGAACAATGGTCCGACTATGGAGAGACATTCAGTGACGACCAACTACCAACCGCAGATTACTACCAAGACCAATATGCCTACCCAGGTGACCCATATGCCTACTATAATGACAACGCCCAGGGACAAGACCCTGACTTCCCAGACAAGTTTGTCAACCTGATGCAAGGAGACTCAGAGTGCAACAAAGCCCCAAAAATATTGGTGCATATGGTAAAAGTGAATTACCGGTTCCTGATAGATACCGGGGCTACTGTCAACATCATGGGGGAGCAGGAATTCCAGTTGACAGGAAACACAGATGACCTAACACCGTCCAGAGCGAGAATATTTCAGTAGGGAGCCAACACACCACTGCCGTCCCTAGGCCAGATCAGAAGGACACTCTCATAAAAAAGGAAGATGACCGACACCACCATCCACGTACTTAGGAGCCTGGTCAGCAGCCTGCTCAGCTACCACACTGCAAACAAACTAGTCCTGCCTGACATCCACTTTCAAGATGGAGACATGGTCCAATGCAGCATCGAATGGGGGAGACACCAGCTCATCTTCCACATGCAAGGGGTCCCGATTCAAAAGGCGATGATAAAAGCCATGTTCCCCAAACTGTTCCTGGCCATGTTTCCCGAACTGTTCCAGGCCCTGGGGAAGCTAAAAGACAACATGATCAGGCTACACATCAATGAACACATCAAACTGGTCCCACAACACCCCAGAAGAGTAGGGTTCTATCTGAAGGAAGAGGTATCGTGAGAGCTGAAACACCTAGAAAGTTATATCACTGAGAAAGCGAAAGGCCCAATGCTGTGGATCTCACCCCTTGTGATAGTACCCAAAGACAGTAACAGAATTCGGCTGTGTGTCGACATGCGGGTTGCCAACACTGCCACAAAGTTCTCCAAGCTGGACCTTAACCCAGGGTACCAGCAGCTGGAGCTCCACCCCAAATCCAGAGGAATCACAACTTTTGCTACCCATTAGGGCTATTAGGTTATAAACGTTTAAACTTTGGAATCTCCTGCACCACGGAGCTCTTTCAGGAGACCATTAGACATCTGCTACTCCCAGTCAAATCAGCATTTAATTATTCAGACAACATCTTAGTTTTTGATACATCTCAAGAAGACCATGACCTAGCCCTCCTGGAAGTATGCAAGATACTAAAGGAGGCAGGACTCACCCTGAACTATGATAAATGCAACGTGAGCAAAGACTGAATATGGTTCTATGGCCATATATTCTCGAGCAAAGGCATGCAACCCGACCCGGACAAGGTCCGGACCATCAGTGAACCACCACCAAACTACTACAGAGACTGCCACGCAATAAACCACCCTTTCTGTGGACACCAGAATGCCAGAGGGCATTCGTCATCATCAAATCTGAGCTCACGAACGTGACGCACCTCGCCTACTTCATCCTGGCATGGCACACCAAAATAGTGGTTGATGTGAGCCCGGTGGGCCTGGCAGCCATCCTGGCTCAACGTGGAGAACCGGGAGCACCGGCCAGCTATGTTGTGCCATATGCAAGCAGCTCCCTGTCCCCGACAGAGAGCGCATACTTGCAGGCAGAGAAGGTGAGTTTGGCTGCAGTATGGGCCTGCAAATTCTTCCATCATTTCGTGATTGGCAAGAGATTCACCCTTGTGACTGACCATCAGGCCCTTCTATCACTGTTTGGGAACCCAAAGACGAAAATGCCCAGAGGATTGAGAGGTGGGTCATCCGCCTCCAGGAGTATGCCTATGTAATCACACACAGGCCTGGCAGTAACAACAACCCCACCGACTACATATCACAGCATCCATATCCTAAGGATCAGTCGCCGCGGAAGGGGGACGCAGACTACATTTGTTATGTCACAAAACAGGCCATGCCCCGCCCTAACCATTGAAGACTGGGCGCAAGCATCAGAGGACGATCCTTCCATCAGATGGGCCAAGGAACTGACACTATCCAACAAGTGGAGAGGCTACAAAAGTTGAGAACTGGAGCGGCTGGCGAAAGTCAGCAGGGAACTGGCCGTCTTGGAGCAAGGGATATTGCTGAGGGGGTGTTGCATTGTGATTCCATTGCCCTTAGGGAGGAGGCTGGTGAAGAGCACAAACGAGGGACACTGGGGAATATGGGCAACTAAAAGATTGTTGAGTCAAACAGCCTGGTTCACACTCATGCACGTCATCATAGAAGAGGCGGCTATGCCAATATACAGCCAGAAACGATCCCCCACTCCTGCTACAACCCACCAGAATCCCAGACAGCATGTGGCAAGGAGTTGCGAAGGATCCCTTGGAGTCGAGCGACCACTTGTTTGTAATCATAGATGAATTCTCGAGATTCCCAATCGTGAAAATGACGTCATCCATGGCATTCGGCCAAGTAACAGGAATTGTGGATGAGGTCTTCAGCGAGTGGGGGATTCCCAAACAGTCAAAACAGACAATGGTACACCATTAATGATCAAGACTTCCACAGACTGGCCAGGCACTTGGGGTTCACGAATCAGATAATAGCCACACTATGGCCTCAGGCGAACGGCAGGGAGGATATGTTTGTCATCCATCAAGAGAACTATCCAAAAGGCAACGATTGAGAGAGAGATGCTCGCTCAAAAGATGCATTAAAAGCTAGAAGCGACTGTGGTCAAAAGATGCAGATGAAAGAGTTTGAGGAAGGGCTCAAGGTACTTGTAAAACAACGGGTGCAGCGGAAGACAGATGCCAGATATGATGATATTCCCCACAAAGTGACAGGAGTAAAAGGGACAATGGTCACGGCCGCCAACCCACAGAAGGAGGTCACCAGGAACGCATCCTTCTTCAAGCACTGCATACCCGACCGGGATCATGACGCGGCTAACAACCAGGACCAATGGCAGAAGGGGCTGCAGATGGGAGAAGATGTCAGCACACAGGAGCAGTCCCTGCCAGCCGAGAGAGGAGCAGAAGCTGACCCGAACTCAGCCAGATGCGTGCCATCAAGAAGCCGTGCCGCATTGTAGAGGAGCAGCTGCATGCCTCTGCAGTAATCCCTGCCCCCCTTCCTCCCATATGTTGGAGACCTGAGATTGTGCCGTATTTGACACCAGCAGTTGTACCAATACTCCAGCATGTGTTTGAAAGAAGATACTCGTTGAGACAACCCTACCGGATGTATCCCCGAAGTGATGACAACCTAAGGGAGGAACTCCCTGAAGGAATATGAGAGAGAGCAAAGAAAATAAGTTAGTGATGTCACAAAAAATTATGAACGACATTCCAAGATACTGACTAAAGAGGATGTATAGATCCTAAGGAAATTAATGACGAAGTAAAAAATCAAGTGAACTTTTAAATACGTAAAATAAGATTACACGTGAACGGAGTGCTGCAGAAAATCAACCGTTCAATAAATGTACAGATGCTGATAGGCAAGGTAGACAAAGTCATCATAGAAGCTGGCTATACATAGTGAATAGAGAGCAGGGGAAGCCGCCATTATATAGAAGCTGGACATCGGTATCATGAATTTGGTAAGGCAGGACCAATGAAGCAGGAAGGGAAAACTGTGTTGCATCAAGAAAAAGTAGAATCGTGGAGCTACAAGACAAGGTTGTTGGCCTGGAGTCAAAGGCTGAAGCAGCCATGTCAGTTATCTATTCTGGAAATGGGCAAACATGCAAAGGATGAATCATCCCTTGTTAAGGTGCTAAGGAAGAACATCAAGAGTGCCAAGTTTAATTCATTTAAATGATTTAAAACCTGCAAAATGGACCAAATCATGGTCTCCTGTCACATGAGCCAAGGATGAAAATAGAGTTCGAACTTGGAGTCCCAGAACAGGATAGTGAGTGCCCTCACTCCCATGTATTCTAAAGACAATGATACTTTGCAAGGCCAAGTACAAAGACAATCTACATGGCAGAAGGCATGGTCAATGAGAGATGCTGCATTAATTGGGTGGGGAAGTAGTGTCATGCCCCAACTCCTTGCAACTGGGTCTGGACTTACGTGCTGCAAAGTGAACCGAATGTTCCATACCTGGCACAAGCGTGCCAACCAATTGTAGTAGTCCATATGACGAAGGACCTTATAGTTTGAAAACCAATGAGAAACTGTGTATCTAATGTTTCTGAAGATTACATGTTTTAGAGGTAGGCATATGTTGTCCACCTGATAGTGGGCAGCCAATCACAATCCTAGTTCCAATAGAAAGTATACTTAGATTTTCCCCTTAAGCCAAACCCGACCTTTAATAGGGTTTTCATTATTGCCACGTAGTATGTCACCTCTGATGTATTTTTGGTATAAAAGCTATTGTTTGTTTAAAGATTGCTGAGAATAACCTGAGCGTACGTCCGTTGATGTTCATTGTAAGCTCCCTGTTTTAGATAATTGTTAATAAAACAGTACTTTGCCATCTTCCTGAGTTGGTTCGGTTATTTGGACTTGGAGTTATTCTGTGTGATCCCATCTATTACATATGCACGTTCCTAAAGGGCCCTAAGATCATAGGGTAGCGGTGAGGATGGTTTAAAGATCCAAACTTGTTCTGTCCCAGATTTTCGGACGATCGCTTGAAGATCGCAGAGTTTCCTGTGGAGAGAGGCCAAATAGAAATAAACTTGCAAGAAGAACTGAGATGGTGGGCAGGTCCCCCTTTGAAGAAATCCCTGCTCAGATTCCACAGGCGCAACGTGGTCCCATTGGAGGAAGAGATGATACCGAAGGCCTCAATTCGATTAACGATTGATGAGTAGACTAAGGGGAATGGCAAATAAAGGGAAAGGTTTGTGATACATTTTGAGTAATCAGAAATATTTTTTAAAAAAGGGAGACGCCTAGGAGTCCTAATTCAAGGGAATTAGAAGGAGACGTTTCAAAATCCAACAGGAGTAGAGAGAAATAAAAAACGCACAGGTCAGGACCAGGTAAGGTAATGCCTCAAACCCTGTACAGGGTAAAAGTAAAGGTGGGAGAAGAAATACCCCTGTATTTATGAATGAGACATAGATAAGTGGGAAGGTGATCACAGTGTTTATAATGTGTAAATGTCTGACTAGTCTAACTGTTGTTTGTTGAATAAAGTATCAAGGAGCAATGGAATTGTGAAGAGTTGAACAAGTAATAGCGATTAAAGATAAAGTGTAGCAAAACAATTGGTGCCAATCAAAAGAATAGATAGGATAGTGAAACAAGAGGATTGAGCAGCGATTGTTGTTTTAAAATGTAAAAAATAGTGATTTAAATCAAGGTAAAAGGTTTATTTAACGATCTGGTAAGTATTGACAGTCAAATAAGACTTGTCATTATGGGGGATACTCCTTCATGCACCTATGCAAGACACTGCCAAAACATATGCCCAAGCCCAAACAATACAGTGCAGAATGGGTAAAGGGCACATCAGATAAAAGGTGCATGCCATGGCCACAAGTTGGATAGTTGTCAAGGGCGGCATTGCAACACATGACCACATACTTGCATGCTACGTACACAGGAAAGAATTTAGAGAAAAGATTAGCAATTTTAGAACTTTGAAAAATGAATCAAGAGGAAAGAGAAGACCTGCCACCTGAGGAGTTGATGCTTAATCAGAATAAGGGGGAAGGTGTTGAGCCCTCGGCACCCCTTACCTTGCATGAAGTAAAGAGTGTTGCTATGGGGAGTATATCCTTTAAAGGAATGAAGAGCAGCGACGGATACAGTAATCCGATATATGAACCCCCCGCTTATAATAGTGACAATAGTCCAGGGGAGAATAAAAGAAAGGAAGATATTTTTAAATTCATACAAGACAAGGAAGGAAGGAGTGAGTGGTCACATTTGTCAACAGAAATAGACAGGGAGATTAAGAGATGGAAAGGAGAAAATATAAAGCTGATGAGGCAGTGCTCGTAAAAATAAAATGGATAGGAGGTCAGATTTTACTCAAGATAGATGGGAAAAGTATTGAGGAAGTTAGGCAAAGAGAAGATAAGGACGAACAAGAGAGGAAGAACAAGGAATGAGAGACAGGATTAAAAGATGAGCAAAAAAAGAAAAGCAAGGAGTGACGAGAACAGATATATTAGGAGGAACAGGAGAAGGCTGAAAATCGTACAGAGGAACAAAGTAAGTATGACAATAGACAAAGGACAATAGAAGAAAGGGACAGAAAGGAAAGAAAGAGAAAGGAGGAAGTGAAAGGGGCCCCTAGGGGTCCCTTAAGTCTATGGAAACAAGGCAAGTCACCACACATGATAGATACGCCAGACACGAGGTTGTATTCCCAAAGCTAGGGTTTGTTGCAAAGCAAATAGTCTCAGTTGGCCAACTCGGTCTCACGCCCAGCGACGTGTATCTCTAGACCTCGAGGGACGCAAGAGAGTGAATTACGTACATCAGTTACATATATACAAAATGCATATCATACAATCAGCTATGACATGTTTAACACCCCCCTTTATTGGGTTTCTTTGAACTCGATGTGATGATGGACACTTTCGACAATTATAACACCTTCGATTATCTATTCTACTAACAATATGCAATTTGCAAGTGCGGAGGCATCTTTTAGTTGTTGAACAGAAGACAGTGCTTCTGCTCTTGGAAGCGATCTACATACGGGGGAAGAGTCACATTCCAGACCTTGCTATCTATGAGGTGCTATTCGTGTCCTGGGAGCTGGCACGCTCTACAGTGCTCAGTAAAGGGGGGCCGTAAGAAGAGCATAATTCAAGCTTTTAGCTGCTTTATTCTAACATATTCTACCATATAACGAGACTGGCTGGCAGCTGTGAAATGATTAAATGCCCTGCGGCTCTGCTTCAAGGCTACATTCGGGAGGGAGCCGGGCATTCCTTCCTGGCACTGCCTACGTTGTGTTTCAACTAACTCTTATTAGCCTTGCGGCCCTGCGGCCTTGTCCTTTCACGTTTCAGACAACAATGTTAACAGTCGAGCAGTGTAAGCAGAAAATGTGCTGCGAAGCAATAAGAACAGAAAGCAAGGAGCAATTGTTAGGAAACAAAATGGCGATCCTTGTTACATCAAAATGGCCGTTCATTGGTAGCCTCGGAAACCTGTATTTCTATCGTATCATGCATGAGACGGTTGGCCCAAGGCCACCAAAATACGTTTGCCATCAATCATGAGAGGTATCTATTTTTCTAGACTGACAGAAGAAGCACAAAGATTAAGGCACAAATGATTACAGAGAAGGAGAGAAAAAGAGGAAAGAAGAGAAGGAGTAAAGAGGGAAAAACAAGGGCAGGAGGAAGAAAGAATTAGAAGAGATGCGAGAAAGCATAGGGAAGTAGATGAAGAATGAAAATGGAGACTGCAAGGTTTCGATGCCAGTCTCATTCGTAAATGACAAATGAGGCAGAGCGCAGAAGTACGATGTGACAGAGTGGAAGAGATTCTCCCGATAAAGGAAGTAATGCCAGTAGCATCTAGAGTAGTGCTAGAAGAAAAAAGATATGCATTGGAGAAAGGATCAATAAGGTCTATCAACAGTTAAGACGAGATAGCGAGTATGGAACTCGAGGGAACGATGATCGACCCCCAGTACCACAATCATGAAGTGTGGGGGGGCATCTGTTCAGTGATGAACGTCGAGTATTGTCTTTGAGCAGACTGAACTTAGACAAAGGTGAGGAGGATGTTAATCATACTAGTTGGGGCCTAGACATGTCGGACGAGGAAAGAGAGTCCGGTCTAGGGGCAGAAGGAGGGAGCGCGTGCGCCCCTGATGGAAGCCTGCAAATGGATAAGGAAGTGAGATGGTCAGATCTGGAACAGCCTAAAGATAGAACATCAGATCCTACAGCATATCCTGAGCGTCCCCGAGGACGATCACATAGTGAGAAGGGAGAGTCTTCACCATATCTAAGTAGGTTAAGGTAATTGCCAACAAGAAGACGGACAGGGACTATCATCCCTGTAATGGATAGACCAATAGTGGTATCCAACTATGGGATGAGGTTCACACAGTTCCCGTTGTTAGAGAAGGGGGAGCAAGACCACAATACATTCCATGGCCACAGATGAACAAGGATAACTTAAAGTGTAAGCTCCCTAGTTTGACTTTGGGGTCTGGAAAATGGATATACGAATTAGAGAAAATGACAGGAGGAAATACGCTGGCCATAAGGGACATAAAAGGTCTCCTGGCAGCCATTCTTGGAGAGAGGGTTTATGACATATGGAGCAGAACGGGATATTAAAGTGTGACTGCACAAAACATGGCACATGATGGAGGGCCATTTAATAATTGTTTGGCAGATATTTGGGGGGCTCTCAGGGTACAGTATCCTGATACATTGGATATGGGTGCAATTATGACATGTAAAATGAAAGAAGAAGAAGACTCTATTGCTTATAGTCAAGATATTCAGGAGAAATGGCAGCATGAAACTCACGAGCTGTGGGAAAAGACAGTGACATTATTTTACCACATTTTACGTCAGGGGTTGCCTGAGCAAGTACAGAGGCTGATGAAAAAACAATTGGGGATGGAAGCATAGCCATGGGCTGAGATACAGTTGACAATAGTACACCATGGCCGGTTATTACAAGAAAAGAACAACAAGAAAGAGGAAAATAGAAAGATTGCGGAAGCCAAGTTAGTTCTGAAAAAAAATTCAAAATTCAAAATTTGCCATAGAAGGGGCAGTATTGACAAGCGGAGAAGGCATGGGAATGCAGGAATCTATGATTACATTACAGGCAAAAAATCTGCGCCCGATGAACCAAGGTGGGTTTGGGTTTAAGCCACGAGGCAGAAGTATGGGTTATAGGGAAAGAGGAGGCGGATTTCACAATAACTAAAGTGGGTTTAACAACACACAGAACGAGAACCAGAGTGCTCAGCGAGGATATAACCAAGGAGGGATTAACAGAAGGGTTCCCCCAGTATGTTGGAATTGTTGAATGACAGGACATATTGCGTGCGTATGCGAGAGCCGAGGTAATGTACAAAATGGCCAGTTTTCCAGAGGGGCGACAGCTTATGCTCCGCCTTACAGCACATAAACCAGAGAGGGCTTTGCACGCGACCACACACCTTAACAGGCGCAAGCACCGCAGGTACAGCAGGTGCCACAGCAGGGACAAGCACTAATGAATCCACCCCAAGGACAGTCGCAACAAGCCCCTATGCAGACACAGCAGTATGTGAATGCAGGACAAATATTAACACCTAGAATAGGAGGTGTCACTGTGGTAGGAGGAATTCCTTTCAAAGGGATGCGGGTGACTTGATGTGTTCAGTACTATCTGTGACATCAAACCCCCAAGAGGAACCAAGGGTCGATGTAACAATAGGAGGCAAATCTTTCTCTTTTCTTGTGGACAATGGAGCAACTCGCTCATTTATATAGGAGGGAAAGTACCCAATGTCAGGTATTGACATGAATGCTCAAGGATTTTCTGGAACTACAAGTCGAGTTCCCTTTACTGATAGATTACCAGTCTCCATAGGAGAATGTGACATGTCTGTTCAATTGTTATATTTACGACAGACACCAGTTAACATTTTAGTAAGAGATTTAATGACATGGCGGACTACATCATTGACCAAGATATAGATATTTGTGCCCTTTCAGAAACATGGTTGCACAATGTGGCCGATATGTGAATAGGGAGAACAAAGGAGGAGGAGGAGTGGCATTTATTTTTTAAATCATTTGTACATCTGGGAATTGGATACATTCGGAATTAAGGGTTGTGAAAGCCTATGGCTTCAAGTAAGGCAGACCCCTCCGCGACTATAAATATGCTCCTTCTTTATCGCCCTCCTATAGGTATGCCCAGTTTTGTCAGGATCTGCAGAGCTGCATTCTCATCCAACATGAAGAGATGGCTAAATGGATAATTCTTGGCGACTTTAACCTCTGGAAAGGGGATCAATTTGATCCGATTGCTATAGAACTTGAGAGATATTTATCTAATGTTGGCTTTTTATGATCCAGTGAAGAACCTACCCATATTCAAGGCCACACTCCGGATTGGGTTGCAGCTTATAATGTACCTACAACTAACCTGAACATCTCCCCGTGTCCATGGTCGGATCATTTCTTTTGTTGAATTTTCCATCACTTCCTTTCCCTCTTGGATGGAATAGGGATACCAAGCACATCTGGGCAAACTCTTGGAAGTTGAAAAGATTGACCCCAGATATAATCAAGAAGCTGATGATTCCAACTAATGAGCTCATTTTACGTCTTATTGAAGCAGTTAATAATGCACCAGAATTATGCCTAAAAATCAGTTCTTGAGCAGAAATTGGAAAAGAGATCAATATCCACATTCATTTTATCGAGAATATATGTTTTAGGTGACAAAAACACATGATACCTGCCGACAGTGGCATTCATCAGCTTGTGGTTGATGTCTTTGAGTTCATACTTCAATCTTACCCTGATCTTGTTAGAAGAGACGTTAATATTCACACTTTTTTTTTACAGGATCCTAAAAATGGTCCAGTGATAAGAAGACTCCTTCTTACTATAATTAAAGAAATTGTACAGTTGCAAACATAAAAGACACTCGATGATTGTATTAAAAATTAATAATGAAGAAGATGGCATGATTATAGAGAATGTACAAGATCAGCAAGCAGTAGGATGGCACGAGAAATGGTTGCCCAGATTTCTATGCATAATATATATTTGCATGATTGTTCTCTTTGACTTTTCGTTCCTTATCTTTCAGTCTCTATCATATTAATGGTTCTGCTGAAGAAAGAGTGGCTATGATTCTCTCTTGACTATGAGTAGGATTGATGACAGTTTCCTTGATATCTCTAAAAGTATTTTAGGAGACATAAAAGAGATGCAGAGGAAGAAAATTAAAGGATAAATACCTATCTAGATAATTCAGCTCACCTGGGGAATAACATGTGGTACCAATCTGACGAGAGTTGCTATGTCTGCTCTCCCATCCACTATTCCATGAATACAGTTAGGACTTTCATTTCGTAGGAGGTATCAGCATACGATGCAAAATGCCTCAGCCATCTTGCAGCATGTACTATGAGGAAAGTTCCAAGTAAGTTGGACGACTTTGCAATGGAGATCAAGATGGTTGTTTTTATACCAGGATGACTACAGGAGCCTGGATGGAAAAGCAAGATGCGTTTGTATCCTGCTGCAGGACAGAATGAAGTGATCATTGAAGAAATGAAGAGAATTAACTGTCCTGATGTGAAGAAAATAGCAGGATCGCCTGGATTTTGGGAACAAACATAACTAATGATCTATGGATAAGTGCATACGAAGAAGGGATGGGAAGAAGAACTGATGTCCTGTGCAGCTCATCTGTCGAAAGCGTAATACGTACAAGAAGTACAGAAAGTGAATGATGGATGCTTAAAGTCATGGGCCAAGCACTCCAAGTTACTGACATGGGTAGGAGACGAATCAGGACCAGTAGTTGTAATCTCATTGGTTAATGCGACACTATGTTTCCGAAACCATGGAAAGAACCTGAAGGGGATGATGAAGATATGGACACCGAAGAAACACTTCTTCAAGATAAAATATCAGGATGTAGAAACAATTTAAAAGATGGTTGAGGACTCGACCAGAGGGGGAATGCAGAGGAGCAGCTGCATGCCTCTGCAGGAAACCCTGCCCCCCTTCCTCCCATATGTTGGAGACCTGCGATAGTGCCACGTTTGACACCAGCAGTTGTGCCAATACCGCAGTGTGTGTTGGAAAGAAGATACCCATTGAGACAACACTACCGAATGTATCCTCGAAGTGATGACATGATGACAACCTAAGTGAGGAACTCCCTGAAGGAATATGAGAGAGAGCAAAAAAAATAAGCTAGAGACGTCCCAAGATACTGACTGAAGAGGATATGTAGATCCTAAGGAAATTAAAGACGAAGTGAAGAATCAAATGAACATTTAAATACGTTAAAGAAGATTACATTGCAACAAAGTGCTGCAGAAAATCAACCATTCAATATATGTACAAATGCTGAAACGCAAGGTAGACTAAGTCATCATAGAAACTGGCCATGGAGCGCAGTCGAAGCCGCCATTATATAGAAGCTGGACATCAGTATCATGAATTTAGTAAGCCAAGACACATGAAGTGGGAAGGGAAAGCTGTGTCGCAGCAAGAACAAGTAGAATTGTGAAGCTACAAGACGATGTTGTCTGGCCTGGAATCAAGACTGAAGCAGCCATGGTCAGTTATCTATTCTGGAAATGGGCGAACGTGCAAAAGATGAATCAATCCTAGTTAAGGTGCAAAGAAAGAACACCAAGAGTGCAGAGATTAATTAATTTAAAGCATTTAAAACCTGCACAATGCACCAAATCATCGTCTTCTGTCACGTGATCAAAGATTAAAATAGAGTTTGAACTTGGAGTCCCAGAACTCGATAGTGAGTGCTCTCACTCTCATAGCTGGTCAAGTGGCACAGCGAGTAGAGCGCTCGCTTCGACATCCGTGCAGAGCCTGTTAATGCAGGTTCGAATCCCGGCAGGGCCAAATTCAGCCTTTCAGCCTTCCGAGGTTGATAAATGAGCACCACACACTGTGGGTAATAAGCAGCGCTCAGATACCTGAGGGTTCGTAGCGCTATATAAATGCCAAATTATTATTATTATTATTATGTATTTCTAGACAATGATACTTTGCAAGGCCAAGTTCAAAGATAATCTTCATTGCAGAAGGCATGTACGATGAGAGATGCTGAGCTAATTGGTGGCGGGGGATAATGTAATTCCTCATCTCCTTGCACCTGGGTCGGGGCTTATGTGCTGCTAAGTGAACTGAATGTTCCAGACCTGGCACAAGCGTGCCAACTAATTGTTTTAGCAAATGTTGTCCACCTGGTAGTGGGCAGCCAATCACAATCCTAGTTCATATAGAAAGTATACTTAGATGTTCTCCTTAAGCCAATCCCTACCCTTAGTAGGTTTTTCATTATTGCCATGTAGTATGACATCACCTCTGCCGTATTTTAGGGGTAAAAGCTATTGTTTGTGTAAAGATCGCTGAGAAAAACCGGAGCGTACGTCAGTTGATGTTCGCTGTAAACTCCCTGTTTTAGATAACTGTTAATAAAACAATTCTTCGCCATCTTCCTGATTTTGTTCAGTTCGCTTATTCGGACCCTATTCATTACATATGCACGTTCCCAAAGGGCCCTAAGCTCAGGCTGATTGAAGACATGTGAGATGGACATAAGGAGATATGTGAGGGGGAGGTGTTGTGATGGAAGGTGTGAGTGCCCTTTAAGAGGCATTGTGACGGAGGAGGAAGAGGAGAGGCCTCAAGGGAGGAAGAGGCAGGCTCTTCGTTTTTGATAAAGTATGTTGAAGTATCGAGACAGGTCTCTGTGTCGTCCTTTGGTCTGAGACCAACTCTTAACATTTGGTTACTTCGTTTCTATAGCGCTTTACACCAAAGCGGATTACAATAATTAATGAGATGGTACATAATAATGAAGTGATGACAAAATATAATGGGGGGCAGGGATAGCCAGACAAAGATGAAACAAAACCAAACAGAAAGAAAATGACATGGTGATCAGGAAAATCAGACATGATGAAACTCCAGCAAGAATCAACATTACAGGACAAAATAAAGCTAGCCCAACCCACCCCACAAAGTTGGAAAACACAACAAGGACTGGAGGGAAAGTCTAAAATGTCCACTAATACAAGAGTCAAACGAGGAAACTGGAGTGTCTAGTTGATATCCGGCGGTTAGATGCCAAAACCAGCCCTTGAGAAACCGATCCATCCAGTCCACTTAAATAATTCTTTCAAGATAGGCAGGTTGGGATGGGACATCCATAAAACCCCAGCTGAGGCCCATACGCCGAGCTACTCTCAGTCTACACCACTGCTGCTTGCCTACCCCTAATCGTCAGGCAACCTGCAGCTACCATGCTTACCCCGGCCAACAGTAAACAGGTGGTGTGAGGATAAAGGTGATGTGTAATGTCAATGGCGAACTCAACCCCCAGATATTCACCCCAGAAATGCACCTTGTTATTGATGCGGCATAGGCTGAGGAAGGCACACCTGCGCAGTTACTCCCTAGAACCTTAGAGCAAGCTATACGAGGAAAGGGGAGTCGGTATACTCATTGTCCTATCAATAGAGTGAAATGGGCTGCTACACTTTGGACTTCAAATCTCATCAACATGGTAATGATGTGGATATCTTTTAAGCATAGGCTCCACATAGTTAATGAATTCATTATAGAACTGAGGAGTTCTCAATAACCTTTCAGAAACATATGACTCATCGACAGCATTTGCAACAGTCACTTTAAAAATAGTGAAAAACGCAACAGTAGACTTGACTAGACTTTCGGAAGCCATGAGCAGAGTGGCCTTGAAATGGCCATGGACAGTAAAGAAGCCTCTGTCTAATGGAGTTGCCTTACTCTGCAGATTAAGTCTTGGAAATCTGGTACTTCTAGTTATTTGTGTTTACAGTATAGCAACATGATTCCAAGTAGACTTGAACAAACCTATTTGCTAAAACCTCGAATCGTCCGAACTTTGAGTGAATCGAGCAGGTCAGACTCTAGACAAACGGTTAAAAGGTTTTGTCCAAAGTTAGACAACATGGTGTGAAGGGGGACTTACTTGAAGCTCCTTAAGGCACCTTTCTGAGAGGAAGGACGTTGTTACTGATGTAGGATTAGGAAATTTAGGGTCGAACAGGAAAGGAGTTAGAGCACTTTAGTAGGAAGAAGGTTAGGGGCAGGTAGTGAGCGACAGGGGACTCAGAGAGTTGCATGTAGGGAAGGTGTATCACAGTGTGACTCATTCTGTGATTTGAAGTGGGCAAACAGCACAAGCGCCATCTGGTGAGAGTTCAGAAAGAGGGAATCCAAGGGAAGGAAAAAAGTAACTGTGAGAAACAGAGTTACGTAACTCTTCATTTTGTGTGACAATCCCATATCTGGTGAAAACAGTGCAGGAATTATCGGACAGAGGAGTGCAAACCTGGTATTCTTTGCCCAAGTGTCTGTGAGTGATGATCGCGGCATGAGAAACCCACATACTCCGTTTCCCAGCTTGTGAGTCACACCAGGGAGGGATCTATGTGATCAATGCACCGCTCATAATGTCGACTTTGAAAATCCCGACTTCCATTACGGCGAGGCGCAGTGATCTCATAGATCACTAGTGCCCTTCATCCCCCTACCCTCTTCCCCACAACCTGCTTACCTTTCTGGTGGCACACAACGGGTCCCCTCAATCCTTGCAACGTCAGTTCCTTCTGGGACGGAGCTGGCGCTGCAGGGTCCCTTTCTTTTTTTTACTTTCTAGTCCCTCACTATCCTTCTAATGGAAGCGGGGGACACCCCCACAACCCATGCCTTCCATGACACACACTAAGGTGAGTGGGGGACACTCCTGCTCCCCTTAGTCATTGTAATAGGAGTCAGGAATTTTGTTTGGTGCAAAGCGCAGTTACGGCATGTCGCAATAAATAAGTCTAGATTTGCGAATGATTCCCCAAGGAGGAGCAGGTGGAGGAGAACATCAGACGGGTAGTTGAAGAGTCACAGTTACATGATTTTGGTGGGAGGAAGCAGTATAGATAAGGGGGAGGGTGATACACCCATCAGTCTCCTGAAGTCTGCGCCAAATTATATGCCATATGATGACACCTGAAAGGAGGAGCATGAGCAGTTGGGAATCCCTCTGTGCAGCTTGTGGGGAACTCACACTCAAGTGATTTTGATTGGAGGAAGCAGCAGAGATTTGGGGGTTCAAGGCACCAAACCAATCACCGCCCATTGCTTGAAGTGAGTGGATGTAACATGTTCTGTCTAGTGACGTCTGAGAGGGGCTGCTGGAGGAGCCAGGATTCCCCTATGGCAGCTTTTCAGAGTCATGCTTGCATCATTTTGGTGCAAGGAAACAGTACAGATTTCAGTCAGTGTTCGTCTCCTAAGGAGGAGCTGGATCAACTGGGAATTCCAGAGGGTCGCTTCTGCGACACTCACTCTCGACTGCTTTTGGTGGGAGTAAGCAGCAGAGATTCAGGAAGGTGGGAGACAAACAAGTCATTTCCTGTTTCTTGAAGTGAGTGGTTGAGACATGCGCTTTTGGGTGACACCTGGGAGGAAGTTCAGGAGGAGCCAGGAATCCCTGACAGCAGCTTGCTGGAAAGCCATCATAGTGCAGTAAAGGTGCTGATCCAGCCTGTCAAGGGGGGGGCACAAGTTCCAGCTGCGGGAGTGATCAGAGCAGGGTGGGGCACCCCTAGACTAATAGAATATCATTGACAGCAGCAATACAGGTGTCTAAGGGACACATGCAACTCGAGAAGTCTGGAGACAAGATAGGGGTTTGGGTGCTCAAGGGGGACATGACCGGGCCTTGGGAGAACACGAGGGGAGATCCTCTAACCACCACTATGAGGTAAATGTCATAGGTAAGTAAATCACGTGGGTATAACACTGACAGGCCCTGCATGACAAGCACATTTGAAATAGCATGAGCACACAGCGGTTAGTGGGGAGCTGGTAGAATGATGTCAGCTGACTGTTCCCAGGAGACAGTGGTCGCTGAGAATAGGGACTAGCAGATAAATACAAGGTCGGAGAGCCAGACCCCAGGGCACGGGCCTGGACCAGGGAGAATTAATCTCATAAAAACACAATCGGGGAGGTGCTCATGCAGTGTGGTCAATAATTTTAAATTGCCCTTTAGCAGTGGGCCTGGCAAGAAGGATGTGGGATGAGGGGTTGATACAGGAAGGAACCAATCGGAAGGCGAGTTTTGGTGTCCCTGAAAGCAAACACGTAAATTGTGTTCTCGCTGATGCTCGCGGGGCACCTCACTGGTCGGATGCCGTGCAAATGCTTCCCTTCCCACAGACTCAGGATGTCTCGTGTCTCTTTCCATGTGTGCTGACTAATGGCAGGTTAATAAAATCCCAGAGGTCAGCACAATGTCATATTACAGATAAAGAAACAAGCATTCTTGGGGCGGAGTGGGAAGAAATGTGGTGCCACAGGGGAGATAATGAACAGAGGGGTCAAGACTGCCTGCTCCAATCATCATTGATCAACATATAGCAAGCTATAGGGGACTGACGTAGTCCCTCCAATCAGTGTAGTAGGATATGTCATATTTTGCAACATTAACAGCTACTGTTTTTGATTATGCAAATAACCCTTAACCGTACAAAATGCCTGACCACAGTGGGCGGTGTTGCCAGCTCCTATCAACCAGTTCTGTTCCACTGTGCTGTTTGATTTGTGCTTGCCCAGCTGTAATAAACAGCGTTACTTCTTGCTTGGTGTACACTGCTATTTGGATTGCTCCTGATGTCTAATTGACTACATGTTCATGGAGAACCCCTGATACATTAGGAGGCCCCAGCAAGATCCTCAGTTCCCACAGCCAACTGAAGGTATTCTGACTGCCCTCTAGGGGGGCACGGGTCTGGCAACCGCAGAACAGTTATATGCGCACCGCCGAGGAGGTCTTGCAGATGCTGAGCTCACAAAGGTCTGCCTGGCCCTGAGTGCCACCTGTGCTCAGGAGGAGGAACGAGCCTGCAAGGAAGGCTCGGACTGCGAGTGTACCGTGAGGGTATTCATGCATGAACGTGCTGTGTCGTGCTTTGCATGCCCACAAAGGGAGAGGGGGGAAAATCTTTTTATGGTGTTTTAGACACATCCTCAAGGAGGGAGGATGATCAGCCGTAGTATTCATAGATTTTAGTGCCATCCACTCCATAGGAAGTGGATGTGAGGGGGGCACAGCTGCATTAGAGCAGAAAGGTGCGTAGAGTAGAGAGTAGCAAACCTCGTTAGATGTGAGTTGTGTATAGTTGCATCATTGAGGGTGATGGGTGCTATTTTATATTTCTTTCCTCTTATTTTTTGAAGTGGTGAAGGAAGCGTGCTATAGAGTGGTGTAGGTTGGAATGTTTGTGCTGATTGATTTTCAGTGATTAGGGTGTTCTTCATTGTTTGTGGCAAGGTGGAAGGCTCAATGCCCATGGTACTTTGTGTACAATATTGCACTTGGCATAGTAGCAGTGGACACCAGCCTTGAGAAAGGGCATCCTACTACACCAACATAGGTAGAGGTGGCCATGTGGAGAGGGCCAGAGCATACTAACGAAGAGTGAGTGGGTGGGTGCTGAGGAGAGGGCCGGTGTGCACAATGGATGTGTGTGAGCAGACCTGTGGAGAGGGCCAGTGATTGTGAATAGGGTTTAAGGAGGAAGGAGGTTAAGCATGTGTATCTGAAACGTGAATGAACGTGAGGTTGTGGACAGGGAAAAAGAGGACAACAGGGGATGAGGGTAAATACATTAAAGAAAAAATATATAAAAAGGGAAGAGGGTCATAAGGATACAAAAGGGAAAAGAGAAGAAACGGGTGGACAATGGCTTTTCGGGATAGCCTCTTCGATCACATGTGTGATAAAGTTGCCCCAATATTAAGATCAAATAATAAAATATAGGCATGCAAACACGTTGCTTGAGTCACAGAACTTTTTGGGAAATTAACTTTAGAAAGTTGCTAAATATGACTGAATTAGATCTTTAGTTTGGTTTTCCAATAACTGGAAGCAGGAGCAGTACCCCGATGAGTTCCTTACTGAATACTTATTCATATGAGTTTATGGTTCACCCCGAAAGCAATGTGCATTGTATCGTACTTCCTATATTTGTTTTTATTCTTCAAGCTTATCCAGCCTTAGTTTGAAGAAATGTGGATATTCACACATTTTTGCAGGATCCTAGAAATGGCCATGTAAGAAGGAGGTTAGTTATTGCAATCGTAGAGGAGTTTCTGCAAATACTGAATCTACTACATTTGCAGGAATAGTATTTTTTGTTCCTTAATTGAGCAAAGCAAAAATGAGGAATTATGAAAATGGTAAATTTTTAAGAAATGAGCAAGCTCAGGATATACCTGAGTGGCACAAGTGGTGGGGACTGATATGTTGGTTTTCTATATACATATGTACAGTTATGCTTTGTGTCCTTTTGTTTCTTATGATTCATCTTTTCTATTATTACAATCCAAAAAAAGCAGTAGTTCCTTCTGATTCTCCCCAATCCAGGAACTCGTGTAGATTTGCCTATTACTGATGAGTCAAGGTCTCAGTGTTTTCTGCCCAGAGCAGAGGTGAGTTAGAGCTGTTTCCATGGGCTGCTAACATTTTGAGGGGAAGACACAGGAGAAGTATAGAGGAAGATGACTACAAAGATGGAAAAAGAACCGACTTGGAAGAGCAAGATGCTTACGTATCCTAGAGCAGGACAGGATGAAGTGGTTGTAACAGAAATGAAGCTAAAGCAGATATAGCTTGGATGCCTTGATTCAGGGAAAGAACTCAGATGCCAGTATATGGACAGGTGAAGTACAAGAAAGGATGGGAAGAAGGATTGAAGTCCTGTGCAGCTCATCTATTGAAGCGTGAATATGTACGAGAAGTACAAAAGGTAAATTACGAGTATTTGAAGTCTTGGGCCGAACATGCCTAAGCTGCTGACATGGCTAGAAGATGAATCAGGCCCAATGTTTGTCATTCCACTGGTGAATGCAACACTTTGCTTTCAATGAAAAGGAAGAAGGCATGTGGGAGATAACAAAGGTTGAAAGACTATAGTTGATGTCTCCAGTATGGGAGCATGGACAGCCGTCCGGATGAATTGATATTGGGCTTGTGGGTCTAGAGCCTACAGGAAACTGCCCAAGGATTGGGGAGGAACATGTTCCCTAGTGCTGCTTGTTCATGCTCCAGAATTAGTGATTCTGAAGAGTGACCTGAACAACGGTGAATTTCCAAAAGCAGATGCCCATTTGAGAAGAAGAAGATCACTTGAATTCCTCAATCGAACAAAGAGGGAGAATTATTTCTCTGCTAAATCGACAGAAGCCTTTGATGCAATTCCATATGAGCACAGGGTGTTCAGCAAGACTGCCTTGATCTTTATGACTATCTTTATGCCTGGAATACAGACGATGGCCAGCGCCAAATGGTAACAGATAACCAGATGGGAACTCGTGCAGACAAGCAACATGACCATAAACGGATTCAATGCGATCAAGGAAAAATTGAGGGCCATAAGGCTGATGAACCTCCAGAACAGATATGTCCTTGATATGATCACAGCAATGGATGGAGGTGTTTGCGTCAAAATCGGGCCATCATGTTGCATATTCATACCTTCTCATGATTACGAGAATAGGACCTTGACAGAGGCCATAACGTTGCTGACAAACTTGCACAACAAGATGTAAGATGAGACAGAAGATATTGCAGATGACAGCTGGTTTGCATCTATCTTCTCATGGGTTCCACAATGGATGGTGAATATATTCAAGCTCCTAGGTGCAATACTGGTGCTGATAATGTTTGGATTATGTGTGAACAGAATGATAATCACACAGTGTAAGAAGACAGCAAAGAAGGTGGTAGGAATTAAGATCATGATCGATGTTGAATCAAGGTCTGGACCCAACAAATTGACAGATGAAGAAATCAGGAAATCTATAGAGGCGTAGCATCTTAGCACCTGAAGGAACGAAGTTCCTGCATCCAAGAAATCACAGGAAGTATGTGCGAAGATGGATCTACTGTAATCCAAATGTACAATGCAGCCACATGACTTGGAGCGTTGATGAAAATCTAAAATCAGCAGGATCTCTGAAGGGAGTGGTGAAAATCTGGACTCCAAAGAAGCACTTTTTCAAGAAAGAATACCAAGATGTGAAGATTGGTGAAGGAGTGGTCGATAAATCAATCAGCGGGGGGGGAATGTAGAGCATCAGCTGAATCCCTCTGCAGAACGTCGTGCCCATATTTTGCCTATATGTCAGGAACCGATATAGTGACATGCACAATGCCAGTGATAGCACCAATTTCACGAAAAGCCTTTAAGACAAGGCATTCACTGAGAAAACCCTATATGACGTATCCCGAAGAGATGACGGTCTTCTGAAGGAGACCCCGAAGAAGTGTGAAGATGTGAGAAGAAGAGGCTGATGACGTTACACAAAGTGAACGTGACACACTGAGTAAGGATGACCAAAGAAGAGAATGCATAGCCCTTATAAAATCTGATGGCGAAGTAAAGAATTGTGAAGACTTCCATGTGCGGGATGAAGATTGCATGTGTAAAGAAGCACTGCAGAAAATGACAGACTGTTTTATAACTGTACAGATACCGTAACACAAGTAGTATTCTAAGTAATCGTAAGGCTGGCGATATATAGTGAAGACACTGCAGGCCATGCCGCCAAGAAAAAATATATATGTACATGGACTCTGGATATTCGATGTCACAATTTTAGGAAGCTCAACACGTGGAGAAAGGAGAATTGATACCTGTGTGTGTCGCAGCAAAGAAATAAGCTGAGGCTCGAAGCTGGACCAGAGGAAAGCTGTTTGGCCTGATGTCAAAGGCTAGGACAGCTAAAACTGTTTATGAGTCCTTGAAGAACAGTGAAAGTGAGACACTAAGGCAACCCTTGTTAAGTTGCAAAGTGAGAACGTCATAAGTGCCAAGTTTCTTTATTCAAGACTTTTAAATGCTATGAAATGGGCCGATTCACGGTCCTCTGTCACGTGATTCCAGGATGGAAGTAGAAGTGGGCATGCAGACCTGAACATTGATAAGAACATGCTTGATGTTCCCAGTGACGAAAAGCAACTACAAGACCAAGTTCAAAGACAATCTGACTGGCAGACGGCATGAGTGAAATATGTGTTCCAGTGACATAGTTGTACACACTGGCAGGACTGTGAGATATATGCTGACGTTGAAGATTGATAGAAATCGGTGTGTAGAACTCTCCATTGGGGAATTCAATGAAATGGACCCAGGGAGTGGGATGTTTGGGGACGTTAAGGGATTAGGAGTTATGATATGATATGATATGTCATTTATAACACACCTGTACGCAAGTGTTTCTAGTTGGCCTGTTTTTAATTAAGGGTGTAAAGGAAGACCTACCATGAACTCAAACAGTGGGCACTATATGATGCTGAAAAAGATCCCTTCAGGGGCTCCTTTTTTGTTTTTCTGAAATATCAAATTTCAGGTAACTCTTTTCAAGGGTCATTGACACATATGTTACAGTAGGCGATATCATAAATATACACATATTGACAATATCAATCAATATGATCAATAAAATAGGCATGCATGAAATCTGCCCAAAAGTGTGGTGGGTATTATAGAAGGACCACAGCTATCACCATGCCCTGTATGTGCAATAAAATATAATTCATAACTGAGTTTGCCTCGTTCTACACTGAGGGGTACCACCAAGATCAAGGTAAAGTGTGGGTGTGGGGGTCTATATGTTTCAGCCCATAGTGGCGAATATAGTGATCATTTCAGTGACATTCATCAGGACAACGGACATTAAGCGATACAAATTACCAGTAATGTATAACCTTGTGTCATCATCTACTCAATGGGTTTTTCTGCAAGCCAAACTATATTTTTGTGGCCTTAATATCCTCTCAGTGGGTTGCTCTTGCAGGGCAGTGAAGTGCAGTTTGTTGCATGGAATTCTACAGGCTCATTTGAATTATTTAGTAGAGTGTCTATGACCATGTCCCTGGGACCCTTGGGAATCAGGTTATGAAATATCAACTGGTGTTATAGTGGTAAGCATATGGTGAGAGGATGAAACCTTATATGCTCCAAATGAAAATCTGTTTTACCACAGAGAGAATGTGGACAGGAGAGATACGCCACAAAGTTGGACAGCAGAAGACATTGCAGTTTAGTTCCACTGAAATGGTAACAGCCACAGGAGGAGTTGAGAGGTAATCATTTGGGCAGTCTACCCAAGGGGGTGAACGTAAGGACTCCCCAAGAGTGCTGAGTGACACCTCCATCTCCAGATGGTTGTCTATAAGGACCCCTGGCGGTAGAGACGATATATTGATCTCAGATTAAATCCCTGAGGAGTGTCCCTAAGGTGTCTGTTCTTATCCTTTTATTGTTAAATGTACTGGGGAGGGAGGGTGGTTAATGGGCCATGTTCATTCATATAAATAGGAAGTCATGAGGTGAGAGGGTGGTATTATAGATCGCTACATGTAAAAAAAGAAGTTGCCCTGCTAAGAATTGGAGTGGTGTTGAGACAAAGGACATTTTATCTTGTCTGTTAATTGTATTGTCAATATTGTTTGCTTAACTTCTGTTTGGAATATTGCTTTTCGTTGACTGAAATGTTTTTAAAAAAATCAATAATTTTTGAGGTTAAAACAACAAATGTTAATAGCATAGAGGGTGCGAATGGGGACATTGGAGAGAATTCATGTGTCACAGAAACATGCAATCAATCGTTCACATGTAGAAGCAAAGACAGTGACAACTTCATTGTCTTGCAAGACAATCAACAAAGCCACATCCTCACTCTCCCAGAATCCTGCAACAACCTGAGTCCACGCCAGACATCCACCTTTATAGACTTTTACCCCATGATGGAGAGTTAACCCTAAAGTAGACCCTTTGAGAACAAAGATTCAATGTCCAGTCTCTGAGAGGAGGCCTCCCTCTCTTGTCCAGTTTTTTTCTGGGAACGCGACACGTCTGTCGTCAACACAGTCGTTTCTGCTGATTACCTGTCAGTGATTCTTCTGGATTCTTCTGGAATGCTCCATCCTGAACAATGATCAGGATCAGCAGTTTCCTCCCTACACCTGGTTGTAACTTTCTGCCATTACCTGGTTTAGGACGTCGGCCAGAATGATCTGTACCACGCAACACCTTGGATGCCTCGCACAGAGCCGCTGCCTCAGCAGTTCTGATGGCTCAACTCAAATGCTGTATTTTAGTTCCGGAAGTGAATTTATCTGAGAGGTACATAGCACAGTAACAATAAATCAATCAATTATTTAAAAGTCCACTATTTTTAGCGGGATGGAAAGAAGGTGTTGGAGGGTGTATTCCAAGAATTGATGTCCAAGAAAAAGCAGAAACAAAACGAGATCACGTGACTAATTAGGAAATAAATTATACATAAGGAACAATTACATCTACATCAACACATCTGTTTACTAGGTAAATAAAGTGCTCCCCCAGTTTAGTTTAGTAAAAAATCAAATTAATCAAAGAGACCGCCTTCAATCAGCTACAGCTGATTTACCTAAATAACTTACCCACTATGCCGTGCAGGGCACACAATTTACCACCGGCCCATTAGGTGCAGTTTTCTTTGGCGCATTTTACAAATCTCAGGCAGAGCAGGGCCTGATGGGAGAAAGGAACTGTGCTCCAATGTGCCTCTTCTGCTCGGCCCTGCCAGCTGAGGCTTCCCCTATACGTTGGACAGGGAGCTCTGCAGACACCCAGGGCTTGGGGGGGAGGGAGGTTTGGTCAGGGCCTGACTTCTCACCCTTGTTTAGCCGGGCCAGAGTGAGACGCATCCACTGCACATCGGATTTGCTGACCCCTGCGACATTCGTACTTTCCTCTGATTTATGAAAGAAAGAAAGAAAGAAAGAAAGAAAGAAAGAAAGAAAGAAAGAAAGAAAGAAAGAAAGAAAGAAAGAAAGAAAGAAAGAAAGAAAGAAAAAAAGAAAGAAAGAAAGAAAGAACGAAAGAAAGAAAGAAAGAAAAGAAAGGAAGGAAGAAAGGAAGAAAGGAAGAAAGAAAGAAAGAAAGAAAGAAAGAAAGAAAGAAAGAAAGAAAGAAAGAAAGAAAGAAAGAAAGAAAGAAAGAAAGAAAGAAAGAAAGAAAGAAAGAAGTGTGCGAGAGAGCAGGCAAGTAGGTTGGTTGCAGACAGAGCCCCTGGTCTTGTAGCAGAATTACTTTAGCTGCAGTCAAGAGGCCCAGCCTGAGCTGCTCCGGTCCACAGCATTCAGTGGAGGGGGAAGGGCACAGGCTGATGTTCTGATTGTTCTTCAGGCCCTTGGAACATGTTGCCGCCTCTGTTTCAGCAAAACGGCAACATGCTGAGGATTAGAGCAGTTCAGAGCACCCACAGAAACATTTTGGCATGATAATTATTTCAGACACCTTAATATGGCCCTTAGACATTTATGAATACGATATGGAGGAATTATTCCAGGATGTGCCAATCGCATAATTTGATCAATTATGTTTCAGGCAGTTTTTTGAAGACCAAATTCTGCAGCCCGTCCTGAGGACTGCAGCCTATTGTCTATGCAGACTCATTTAGGATGTATTGACGGAATGGAGACTAATGAGCGGGGAATTGTTAATGTTCTTTCTTATTCTGCCTTTCCAAAAGCTCAATAAAATACCTATCAAAAAAGGGACGAGTGGAGGAATCGTGTGTTCAAACATTGCCTGCCGTGTTCTCTTAATAATCCAGGAACAGACCGAAGCAATGAATTAACAAATGTGCACTGCACATGGCAGATTGACTTTAGCATTGTGATGTTTTTTGGGGAAATATTCGGCCCTGGTCATTAAGCACGGCCTTTGTCAAAACATGACCAGGCCACTAGCCTTCGGGCATGTCTACTATACATGTTCCCCCAATATGTTGCTTTTGGACCCAATAGGGGGTCATGGTCCTGGCCGTGACAACTTTATATTTTAAAACATTACCAGGCTACTAGCCATGGCTATCAGCCCTGTCCGCTGCACATGTTGCTCCAATATGTTTATTTTGGAGCCACTAGGTGGCATGGATGAAGATGTATATGTTTTTCGAGCACACTAGCCAGGGCTTTTGGCCCTGACCAGTGAGCACGGCCTCTGGTATATACAGAACCCACCGTATATTTTTAAAAAACACTGCTGGGCCAGTGGCCGCACCCTTTGGCCATATCCACTGTACATGTCCACCCGATATGTTTCATTTGGACCCACTAGTGGCCACGAACTACACATACAGTGGCATGGAATTACCCATGCCCATGGGATTCCCCCAGTATTCCCCCAATAATGCTTGAAAAGTAATGTATATTATGTTTCACCCACAAAACTCCAGTGACAGTTGAAGAGCCACTTTGTCTTCGTGGAAGAATTTCAGCCCAAGGCAGACCCTTTTGCTGACTGTGGGCATCAATACACAAGGAAATCTCCCACTCCCAGCCTGTATGTCACATCTCTTATCTAATGACCAACAGCAATAAAGTGTCCTGCTTGAGGTGTAAAAATTCAGTGTTCTCCAGACATGCTGCCTCTGAAAGCTTTGACTACAAGAAAAGTTACTCTTGGCTGGACATGACTAATATGTGTGAAAATGGGGGCACCCACTTGAAAGAGCACGCTTCCAACAAAAATAACTCTGGCTACAGGATGACCCAGTTAAAACATATGGCCGGAAGGCAGGAGGAGGGCCATTTGTCTCACATGGAGATTCACAATTAATTTAAAAGGACTATTATCATTTAGGCCTTTTTCTCAGCCATCACAAGATGAATGGATTTCCAGGCGATTTTGGGGATATAAAATTCATCTACCTGTGACTTAGGGAACTGTAATGGCCAGTTAAACTAGATTTCTGGCTGATCTGAACATGTTCCAAATGTGAGAGTTGGTGAGCAGGTGGAAAATGAAATTAGGGATATGTTTAATAACTTAAATATTCATAACTGTCGTCCTTTTATGGAAATGGCAGAAAGGTTCCACATGGCCATGCTACATGGTACGAGTTTGGTGGTCGGCTTATCTAATTCTTCATGATTAGCTGAATCATACAAAATGTTTAGTATGGCAGTTGCTAGTAAAATTATGAAGTTGTAATACATAACACATTTTTGCCAAAATGTCAAAAGGAGAACAAAACGCTATTACAAATGGGAATTGCCATATGTTGCTCCAGACCCCTAAACCAGTCCTGACTTGGAAGTTGGGTTTGGGAGGAGAGAGAGAGAGAGACTTTTTTGGCTCTCATGTCTGATCTTGGTTTGCCCCAGCAGGTCGTTGACCCTACCCATCAGCTGTGCAATGTTATTGATTTTGTCTTTGCCTCAGAGGCTTCTATTATTATTTCCCATACTTTTCCAGTACTATGGACTGACCACCTTGTGGTGCCCTTTTCTATTTCACTACCGGCTACCATTCTGCCTGTGGTTAGACAAGATGTTCTTAAGCGTAGCTTCTCTTACCTCCCACTCCATCCGTAATACGCCCTGCTCATTGCTAACTCTGGATACAACTTTTTGTGCAGTAGCAGACTCCTTGGCTCCCTTTAGCCTTTGTAAAAAGAAAAATTGCTTCTCAGAGCCCTGGTTCTCAGATGAACTCAAGGCCCATAAGCCTTTTTGTAGGCAGTCGGAAAGAAAGTGGAGAGTCAGCTATTCGCTGGTTGATAAAAACCCTTTTCCGTCTTGCTACGTCAACTTATCAGAAGGCAATAATTTCTGTCAAACAATCCTTTTTCAGTATGAAGGTGGAGGCAGCCATAATTCAGCCTAAAGCTCTGTTTGACTTGGTTCTCTCACTCTCCTCCCCTGTTAAGGTAAATTAACAGCCTCTACCCTCTCCGCATCTTTGTGATTCTCTTCCCCACTTTTTTCTTAATAAGATTGATACTATTTGTCAGAATATGTCCACTACTGTGGGGCAATCTGTAACTCCCTTCCTCTCTGTTTCCTCTTCTACATCTAAAGCTAATTGATCTACTTTCCCTATCTTCTCTGATCTAGATGTTCTCACTGCAATTCATAAGCTTAAATCTGTTACACCTCTTGATCCTATCCCTCTTGCTCTTATTAAAGAGATTTCGGGGGATATTGTCACATTGATTACATCATCTGTTATATCTTTTTCATCGGGATATATTCCCAGTGCCATGAAAAATGCACTGATTGTTCCCTTGCTCAAGAAACCCTCTCTTTATCCTTCTGTGCTCCTCAACATTTTGTCCTATTTTGCTTCTAACTTTTCTCAGGAAGCTGCTTGAGTCTTTGGTCACTCCTCTGCTCTCCTCCTTTCATGAATCTTCTGGTTTCTTTGATTCTTTTCAGTCTGGGTTCCGCCCTGGGAGAGGTACCGAGTCAGTTCTTTCATCCGTGATTCACAATCTTGTCTGCCTGAGATTTCAGGGTGGTGTCGGGGCACTGATTTTATTAGATCTATCTGCTGCCTTTGATACTGTAGACCATCCTACCCTGATCTCCCGTGCTATCGGCTGCAGGCTTGTTGGGTCAGGTTCTGATTTGGTTCTCTGCTTTTTTGGCGATCTGCTCTTGGTCTGTTTTTCTTGCTCCTTTCTTTTCTAAGTCTGTTCCTTTATCCTGCTGTGTTCCACACTGGTCTGCTCTCTCCCCTATTTTATTTAATATTTACATCAGCCCACCTCGCCACCTTATCCTCTCCCATGGCTCCCCGTATTACTCCTATGCCGATGACATGCAGATTTTGGTCCATCTCGACCTTACCCGGTCTGACACTGCTGCACAGCTCAGGGGCTGCCTTGAAGACTTGGGTGCCTGGATTGCCACAAACTGGTTGAAATTAAATGGGGAAAAGACAGAGGTTCTGGTCATGGGCACCTCCAGCCCTCTGTCTTTCTGGGCGCCAGACTTCTGGCCTACTACGCTTGGATCATTTCCCTCGCTGTCCTCTTCTGTCAAGGATTTGGGGGTTAAGATTTTCTCTTCTCTATCTTTGTGCGATCAGGTTGCCTCCATCTGTAAATCTGGTCATTTTAAACATGGAAAGTCCTCCCATTCATCCATGTGCAATTTCGGGGACCTGTGGTGGCTGCTCTGGTTCTTAGTAACATTGACTACTGCATTGAGCTGTATTTGATTCAGCCTGTCTATCTTGTGTACCGCGTTCAGCTCCTTCAGAATGCTGCGGCTAGGTTTGTTCTTCGCCCCCGTTTGGTGCCCATATGTCTCCCTTGCTCCGTCAACTTCACTGGCTCACAGTCGAGAAGCGCGTCCTCTTTAAGTCACTCGGTATTGTACACAGAGCCTTCTACAAATGTGGCGCATAATATTTGCAAATTGAATTCTCTCCTTATGCCCATCTGAGTCCACTTCCCTCACAATGTGCTCTTCTGATCCAAGTTCCTATGGTCAGACTCTCTCGCATGGGTGTCTGTGACTTCTCGGTTGTTGCGGCCAGGACACGTAATTCTCTTCCCCACTCCCTGCGCGCTGCATCACAACATCTTCCCTTTCGTCGGCCCATAATACCTTTCTTGTTCTAAATCTCATCTACTGTTTTCTGGCTTGTCCTGTTGGTGAGCGCCCTGATACCTTAGGGAGAATGTGCGCTATATAAATTCCGCTAACAGAGAAGGGTAACTGTCCAATCCTATTGTCTGGAATTATTGCAGGGTATTTCCCCAAGATTGTAAAATTGGTGGTGTCATCACTGCTATATAAGGGGTACTTCACTAGGACAGAGAGAAAAATGACAGAAAGCCAGACAGACAAGAGACAGGCCATCAGAGAGGTGAAGAGGGATGGGGAAGCCTAACCCCCATACCCCTCCTAAAATATTCATGACAAGGAAGAAGGCCAGAAAGCACTGCAATCACCCATTCTATTTCAGACGCATTCCCAATAGACACATGATTGACAAATATGTCGAGAGGTATCCACTTAGCCTACCATACCGCCCGAGGAACATACAGACCTATCCATGTGTGGATGAAGATCCACATGTCGCGATTAAGTTTACCTGCATGGATAGCTTGGACTAATTACCAATGAGCCATGTTGCTGAAGTCATTAGAGACCCCACGACATAGCAGCATTAGACATGAAGCACACGTGCCATCTGCACTGTGGGACACAAACACACACTCGAATACATGAAGAACATGAACGTATAGTTCTATAGTTTGAGGACAGATACATATACATACTGTCAGTACTTTTATTATTTTGCCATTAGTCAAATGCAGCAACGCAGAAACCGCAAGAGACAAGAGATCCTGAGCAAAGCTTGCAGATGCTTACATGCAAATAACCCAATAGAACTGCAGGATCACCTATGGGACCTGACAGAGCCAAGTGTGACTAACCCATGGAAATGAAGTATAGCATGCACACAGTAGAAACCACATTATAAGGTTTAGGAAAATTATAGCAGGATGTGTGAGACAGGACCCACAGGCAAGGCCAACAGATAAAGATAACATTCCAATTTCCAGATAACAAAGGGGCCAGCTGCAGGAAAGCCTAATAAATCCTCATAATTCTGAGCTGCACAGCTCAAAATCGTGGTCTCTGATATGTAGCACAGCCGAAGCAGACAATGAACAGCGACCAGCGGTGGCAAAGGAGCGCTGGTTTCAGGCTGCCCTGCACAGATAGTGAAACGCATGCAACAATATGCAGCAAGTGCTGCATTGATCAGGAGAGCATTCTCATGAGCTAAGGTGGTACTCACAAGTTACAATGCAGACACATATTCATTCTTGTAACCTTGAAGAGGTAAACAGTGAGCTGAGAACCTTTGCATATCCCATACCTGGGGATGTCAGCTCTAGACAATCACAGTTTACTACCCTAGGGGTGGGTAGCAATGGACAATACCCAATGGTAAATCCACAACACTGCAGCAATGTTATAGTTAGTAACTTGGGGATGGACCAGGTAAGCCACCTGACACGTGAGGGCCAGTAGAATACCATCTATAAGGTCCACTATAAGTGGTAGTGTACTCAATACCCAATCCCATGGTCCGATAAATTTCCTGGTGAAGGGTTCAGGTTGTGACGTCACTATGACGTAATTGGGTAGTAAAACCGGCCTGTGAGCTATGGAAGTGCGAGATGTGCATGGATTTTTCTTTCTAGCTGTGAAATGTGAAATGATGTGTGAAATGATGCCTGTTGGTTTTGCCTGTAATAAATCACTGGTTAAACATGCCATTGACCAGGTCCTCTGAGTATCCTGGGGGAAGGGAGTTGGGCCCTCCAAGTCTGCAGACTTCCTGCATCCCTCTGCAATACCTGGGGGTCTGTCCCCAACAGAGGGTTGCTGAAACGTACCATTTCACAGCTAGAAAGAAACACCAGAGGAGATTGATGAGGGTGCATCTGTGTGGAGCTGTCTCTTTCTAGGAAGGCCTCAAAGCTGCCTGGGTTCTATGGTGGAGAGCAGGAGGCCATCTTTCAGAGTGCAGTGACCAGACCCCTGCCCTGTCTTTACAGAGTATCCTGAGCTGGCTTTCCTGAACCTTAAACAGAGGTTTGCTATGTAAGTTATGTAAGTAGAACTGAGCCCTGGGAAACCAAAAGGTGGAGTCTGCTTACCTTGAATCCTTACCCTTTATAGTGGGTAGATGGGGCAAAACTGTGTAGATCCTTAGCCTATTTAACCATAAAATATGAATTTAATTAATTCCCCATTTGGCAGAACATTACAGGAGGAATTTTGTTAAAATTCGAAATTAACAAAGCTCACTTCCCGGTGTGTGCTGAAAACTATAGCCTGCACATTAATTGGGTAATCCTTGTTGTCCAGCTGAACCCAACTTCTTTAAGGAAAGGGGGTGTCTTTGTTTTTGAATCAGTCCAACCTTTGTATACAGCTTCCCCAACACAGGCCTTTCAGTAAGGGGTTCTGAAATCCAAAATTGACTACATCATTCCAACCTTTCTGTCTGACTTCCCAACATTGACCAAAGCAAGGTGGGTCTAAAAAATATACCGCTAAATCACCCTGTGTTTATTTTAAATCAAAAGTGTGGGCAAAATCATAATTGCCATATGCATTTGTACCAATCTCGAAATCCTACTGCTAGCCTTTTAAGCAAGCAGGAAAATCAAAATCGCACAACAGTATATCATAATTGCCTTCGTTATTGATCAGGGTAATTATTTCATGAAGTGAAATTTGCAGAAAGTGAAACATTGTGATTGTATTCTTTTCAACACACTTTTGTTTTTATTTATGGTGAGAGAAGTTGATTGTGTTTGACATTTTCATGCTAACTTCTGCTGCTTTTAATTTAAATAAATACCAATATATTTCCCGTAGACCGGCCTGGTTCTTGGCTCATTGTTAGCTTTGGGGAGAGGGATCTAAGGGGCATGATATGTTTCTGAGATAGGGCTAAAAAAGAAACTGTTATACAGTTTGTTGCATAACCCCTTGAGTGGGGAGGGAAGGAAGGAAGTTCTCATGTTGAAGGTGGATTCTCATTAAATGTTATAAATTGGGGGCTTGTCCGGGATTAGCTGCCTACTCCTGTACATGGCAAGTACATTGTGACAGTCTATTCATTTTGATGCATTTGCATTAAGGTGGAGGGAAAGTCATCTTTGTTTTGTCAAAATGCTGCTAGGATTTGATCCCTGAGTTCCAGGGAGGTGCATAGGTACAAAATGAATAGTGTGTAAGAATGTATTTGAGTGAGGAAATCAAGCAGGAACGGGGTGATTTTGCCCTGAGTAAAGAACGTTTTACTAAAGTGCAAAAAGCCAATTGTGAAAATGACTACTGTACTAATTGGTGAAATCATGGAGCATCTCCTAGTTACATTATTTCTTAAAGGAGAATGGTTTGAGAATGATGCTGGAAGCTGGCAAACTTGAATTTTGCAGGTGGTTATCTCAAAAAGCAATGATATTTGGCTTGAAGGCAGAATATTGCACAAAGCACTTGAGGCATTTTATGTAACCACAACTGCTTGTGGTGAACAGATACAAAGCACTCATTTAACTACTCTGTTATATTTTCATTTGCTTTAGTGTAAGAGTGTTTGCAAACTAGTGAGGCTAGTAGGACGAATTGGGCTGGAGACCTGTCACAGGTCCAGCATTGTGTTCAACAACTCAAAGATGAGCTGAAAACAATGCAGAAAGAGAGTGCAGAGCTTGAAACACAGTTTTGTACCCTGAAAAATGCACATAAAGAGTGTGTAGAAATTCTGATCACACTGCAACACAATCTAAATGACGAGGCTGCTCATAATAGAGTCATTTTGGAAGCATTATCACATTCCAATCAGAAATAAAACAACTGAAAAGTGAAAATAATCAATTGATCATCAAATGGGTTTATTCCCAAAATGACTTTGATCATATATATCAGCAGGTAAGTACTCTGAAACAACAGAGGATGCATCTGCCTCTGGAAAAAAAAACCTCTTGATTCAGGATAACAGCACCCTATTACAGAGGACAAATCAGTTGGAAATGGAGGTAGAAAAGGAACAGTCATCTTCTCAGAAACTGACCATCATTAGAGAAGAAAGGAATAAGTTAATAGTGCGTGTGAAACAAATAGAAGCTGCACTATTAGAGGCAGCAAAATGTAAGGATGGACTAGAGAAAGAGATTAGTCTCCTGCAGGAAAAACACCTTGAATATGCACGCAGCCATAAAGGCTCACAGAGGGAAAATTAATCTCTTCAGCGTGAGGTGCAGCAAACAAAGGATTGGTTGGTTGCTCAGATCAGGGTGCATGAGATTAATCAGACCTTAGTGTGAGGATTAAAAAGCCAGCTCACTCACTATCAACAGCAAATAAACAAAGAGAGACACAGGTGTGAGAGCCTCACCAAGGACATTGAATATTATAAACAGGTCCTGAGGCAACCTGACCAATCAGGATATGGGACAAGGCCCACTGATCAAGTTGAGGCGCCCTTCCCAACAGGGGCCTCATGCCAGTCATTTACAACCTCTCGTGAACAAATGTGAACTGACCTCATGCATGCCATATATCAAGAACAGGGTGAAATGAGGCAGTTAGACTTACACAGGCCTAGCTCATCCGATCAAGAAGGCCAGTCCCTGTCTGATATTGGTGAGTAATAATCTCTACCATGCAGAAGGGAAAGGGGCTGGACCAGTGTGTCCTGGGAAGTAAGGAATAATACGGTACGTACATCAGACCATGAAAACTCTTATTAGGAGTAAGTCAGGGAGTTAGATTGGCTGAAGATGCAATTACACGAACCCACCTTGCCCGCTTCACTGAAGGAGAAAAGCGAGACCCTCAGCATAGGAAGGGCATTTTAAAAACCCCAGTGTATTAAGAGGAAGGGGGGAATTCCCCAGACACCCTGGTAGGAGGGATGAGGAAAAGGGGTTCTATCCTGAGCATGAAAGGAACTCCAGGGAGAGTGACCCTGAGAGTTTACTTTGGTTCAGGCCTGAGGATTCTAGACCCCATGGTTCTGGGAGATATTCTCAGTTTCATAGAGATAGGGAGTGCCTAGAAGACAGGGAAGGGAGTAATGGTAGCTTCCCAAATAAATAATGACTCAGTTGATGCGTGACCTTCACGAGCATAGGACCCTCGTTGGGTGATTGAACAGGCCACCAGGTTTTATGCGGTCCAAAAGCCTGCTTCGAGTAAAAATACTGTCAAAACCCCCAAACCATCTAACACCCCTGCTGCTGCAAATGTGGCGGTGGTAAAAACGACCCCTCCATTGGATCTGGAGACAGGCGGGCCTAAATGTAACCCTCCGTCCAACAAGCTAAAATGGAAAGCAGGAGGAACCCTCCAACCCAGCCCAATTGAATGGTAGTCAGGCCGGGCCCCAAAGCAATGATCCCTCTGACCCTGCCACCTATTTAAGTCCCAGGTACAAGGGTACTAAATCAATCCTGGGGTATGTATACACTTCCCCGGCCATAGGCGGCGGACTAATCAGGTAAGTAATGACCTTGGAAACCTCCCTCTGAACTTCCCTCAACAGAGAATTATAAGTCCACCTCCCAATCTGAACTTTTTCCCAGATATCCCCAAACCAGAACTTCCAAAACAATCCTCCTCTCTCTCCTTGGATCCAGGACAATAGATGCCTGAACCCGGGAGAAGGGTGATTCAGGATGGAAAATTATGAGGGGAATTTCCAGTACCCGAGCTACTCCGGCAGACGGGACAGTTACCCCTTTCAGGGGCGGCAGAGGTATGACTTGGGACCTCCCTACCACCCAGATGAGGTCGTGCAAATGGAGCGACAGGTTCACCAACTGACCAATGATCTGGGGTGCATGCTGAGGGCTCAGACCCACTCTCAAACTAACCCTGCTTCCCAAAATTCCCCAACACCCAGGTGTGATGCCCCAGGGGGGAAATGATGGAAGAAAACCTCTGCCAAACTACAGGTTCCGGAGGAAGGGGCCCGGGTGGAGGCAAGATGCAAAGCCCTTGATGAAGCTTCTTTTCTCACACAAACACAAGCCCTAAAAATCTTGCAGCCTGAAAGAATCTCTTCTACCCCTGAAATGTCAGAACCCAAAGAGCAAAGGGTAAGTAGAGGAGGCCAAAGAAGAACCCACTTTGTCGAGGAACTCCAGATTATCCCCTTTGAAAGAGAAGAATCCCTGGAGGATTCAGGTAGGCAGACCTTCTCTTTCAAAAACGGGGGGATCACTCCCAAAGAAAAATGGGTCCCAAAATACCCTGAGTGGGACAGGGTAAGTATGGAGACCAACCCAGTACCAGAAACTATTCAACCCCAAACATATCAACCACACGGAAGTGAAACATAGGGGGTGCCCTTTCTCCAAACAGCTTCTGAAAACTGTTGGCAGGTAACGGGGGACAGCCAAGGAGCAGGGGAAAAGGAGGATTCCCCAACAATTCCCACTGCGAGTTGCAAAGATTTTTTTACAGATTCCCGAATTCTGACACAGATAACTGCCCAAGATCAAACAGTGTCAGAGTACAATATAAAAAAATTACCTCTCGGTTGGCAAATAACTCTTTCTTACACCTTGGAGGAGAAAGAAGGCCAATTTTATTCAACGGTTAAGGTGCAAGGTCAGTGTGAATTATCAGCTCTGGTGGATACTGGATCCCAAGCCACCCTCCTGCCAAAAAGGTCCTTTCACCAAATAAACTCACGATGGGGGGAGGGCCACCAAATTCCACTCACACCATTTCCCTGACAACTTCAAAATTTTGACGGGAAGGATATTTCCATCGATGGGACTGTCGATCTGGCCATAAAAAATTGACTGCACCGGCTGAAACACACAGTGATCGTTGAGACTCCAGAGGGCAGACCTTGTTTACTGGGGAACGATCTCCTGGGGAGGTTATCACCTCTGATCAACTTTGTAAACAAGGTCCTCTGGACTCAGACTAACTGCCCTATCAAATTAAAAATGGGTACCTATTATGTAAGCCTGAATGGTACCTGTTACGTAATTTATCAACGCTCTGAGAATGTAGAATTCCATTTAAAAAATAATCAAGTCCCAGACATCACCGTCACTTCTCTAGGAGAAGAAACTGGTGATGGGAACCCTTTTCCATTCTTGAAAATCAACCTTCCTCCCATTTTAAGTGGCAATCCACACTGGGAGGGAACACCCTAAGATGTTACACCAGACCAAAATCATCAGAAACCTTGAGTCCTGTGAAACCAGACAAGGAAGAGTCTGCTCAAAGAGTGACAGACATTCAGAAAAAGGACAAACAGTTGCTTTACCTATTCAGGTAAATGAGGGGAAGGAACCGGTGCTAGCCTGAATAATGGAAGGTACTTCATCAGCGAAGAATTATTCAGGAAAGTCACAAAAGATCAGACCATTCCCACATTTAAATTGATTGACAAATGGGAAGTAGGTCTGGAAAACCCAAATTCCAAACAACTCCTGCCTACCTGGTGTATGCTAAAAATGTCCATTGACAACAAAAGTATAGAAACATTTTGTTGGGTAGTGAGAGATGTCCCTTCTGCCTTTTATCTGCAAGTGACATTCTCAACTGATTCGCAATAAATTTGGACCTAATTAATTACTCCAGAAAATAATTTTACTAGGCATGGGTGGGAAATTTCGTTGTGCACTCTTCCTGTCCCTACGGTGTGGAAGAGGTGACCTGGAAGAGGTGACCTGTGACATTAGGAGGGAGGAGGTAGTGTTCACAGTCAAGGACCACTACCTTGAATCCCCTGTCCAGGTCAACACCATCAAAAGTGATCTCTCCATCAAACTGGAGGATACCGCTGAAATTGCCAAACCTGAGGTCTTTCCAGGTTTCAAGCAGATGGTTGAGGAAAGGTTCAATCTGGCTGATACCTGTGAGACCGAAGAGCAAAGACAAAGGCTAAAACAGGTCGTCCTAGAATTCCAAGATATCTTTTCAGTGGACTAATATGACTGTGGACACACACCCATTCATTCAACCACCATTCCCATGGACCCCAAGATGGCTCCAGTATTTGTGAAACAATACCAGTTACCTCTCGCATCCATCGAGTCTCTCACGGAGATCATTAAGATTTTAGAATCCCTTTGGATAATTAATTCGATCCACAGTACCTTCAACAACCCGGTACTGGGGATCCTCCAACCTAACAGCCAATGGAGACTACGTGCAGACCTGAGAGAGTTGGAAAATGGGTCCACATGTCAAGATGGCCCCTTCACTACATCGATTAGGGACTGGGCCATATCCAAGGGTCAAAGGTGTACACCACCATTGTCCTGACCAACGGTTACTGTACAGTACCCGTGAGTAGGGAGGACCAGTACAAGCTTGGCTTTACCTTCAGGGTGCAGCAGTACACATGGACTCAAACTCCCTTTGGATATATAAACTCTGGCAATGAGTTCACATCTTTCTACATAAGGCCATGCCCGGTTTGGGCGAAAGGGGAAACCTGGCCTATGTGATGGTTTGATCAAGACCTCAACTGTGGAGGAACATATAGCAGAAATCTGCGATGACCTTACCCAGTTGCAGAAGGTCAGAGCAAAACTGTCCTTTCAGAAGGCACAGTGGTGTAAGACCTGAGTGAACTTTTTAGGGCACGAGATCACTCCCGAGGGTCTTAATCAGCAGGCGAAGAAGGTGGAAGCCTTATTGAAATTAAACGACCGTACCACTCTGCAAGAATTAAGGATACTTCTTGGACTTGCTAATTATAGTTGAAAGTTCATTGAAGACTACGCAGAGCTCACTTGACTCTTTGGCCATTTATTAAAGGCTGTAGTCAAGTGGGAGTGGGGTCCAGAACAATCCGAGGCAGTTAAACAACTGAAAAGAAGCCTTTACGTGGCTCCTTATTTGGCTTACCCCATAAAGAACAAGGAGCTCTTCCTGGAGACAGGGTTCTCAGATACTTGCCAAACAGCTGTATTTTATCAAAAGAATGACAAGGTCAACAAAGTCATCTCATAGGCAAGCAAAATGTTGTCCTCTGTGGAAGAAACATTCAATGACCGTGAGAAGGCACTCCTGGCTATGATGTGGGGGCTGAAAAATAACAGCCAATTCATACAGCTGGAGCACATTATTATCGAGACTTCCCACCAACCCTTGCAGTATCTACAAAGTGATAGAATACGGGGGCATGGAACGTTAGTAATGCCAGAATTATTTCCTGGATTCTGTCCGTGCAAGGCTTTTCTGTGGAGGTCAGATATGGCCATAAGAAGAAGAGTCCCCTAGCACAAGGGTTGGCTGACTTGCATGATTTTGCTCAAGAAAATAGTTTTGAGGATGAAAGTCTAATGACCAACAGCAACATGGAGACATACTTAACGTCCCCACACAAGGTCTCTGAAGAACACACGTGTGATGGGATACCCATAATTTATGTGGATGGGTGCTCCTACCATTTTGATAACAATGGGAAAAAAGAACTGGAAGCTGGCATTCGGAATGCCTGGGTGAATGATACATTGGAACCCTCTGCTGGTTATAATTAGGACCAGAACATAGTCAGGCTGATGGCCGTTTACCAGGCCATCCTCACTGCAGTGCACCACCAACTCAATGAACTGGTCATAATCACTGACTCTGATTATGTCAGGAATGGGTTTGTGGAGCAGTTGATTAACTGCAAGAATCAAGGCATACTTTGTGCCAACAACAAACCCTCAAAGCATGCCAAAGTGATCCAATCAATTGATGGTCTGGTGACCTCCAATGAGATGACCATCTATTGGAAGAAGATAAGAGGTCCATCCAAGATAGAGCGGCCAGATAAGACTGGGAATGACATGGCTGACTAGCTGGCTAAAACCAGAGTTCTGCAGGGGAATTGCATAGAAATAGGTTCCCTGCTGGGTGAAATTCAAATGGCAGTAGTCACAAGGTCACAAACTCAAGCTAACAGCGAACTAAGAGGACCCGATCATTGGGAAATGTTATTGACACATTGAAGATCCGGTAAGCTTTCCTTTAACAGAGTCAGATTATGCCGGTAAAGAGGATCTCTGGGTGTTGATGAAGTTTTTCAAGATCTTCTGGATCCAAGACGGTTTGTTTGTATGGAGAGTCCTATCTGGCATTGACCAGTGGGTGGTACCTACCCCATTCCAAAGCCTGATGTTGAACCACGCCCATGACGCGGCCACTGCTGGTCATAGGGGGTTTCATACGACATTGGGAATCTTGCGTGAGGTTGCCTACTGGCCACACATGGGCCAGGACCTAGACATTTACCTAAAGGGTGTCCAACCCAGTTCACCCACACACAGAGCAACCCTACAAAAAAGGCGAATGATACTGCCTTGGTCAGATTTGCAAGTCGATTTCATCAGGGCAGTGATTTGCTCCTCTAAAGTAAACAAGTACATGTTGACCGTGACATGCTTTATCACAAACTGGGTATAATGTATTCAAGCCGGAATTGTAAAGCAGAGACAGTTGCGTCACTAATTATCAACCACATGTTCTCTCATTTCGGCCTCCTGCAAAGGATTGAGTCAGACCGAGGAAGCCATTTTACCAGTGAGGTGCTGGCAAAGATGTGCGAGATTCTAGGGGTAAAAAGAAAACTCCACGTTGCCCACCACCTGGCTTCAAGTGGGGGGGTAGAGAGATACACCAAAACAAGTGTGAGTATCTTAAAGAAGTTTGTGGCAGATTCTGGACCCAGTTGGGACATCCGATTGCCACTTGTCCTGATGCATATTAGGTCTACACCATTTTCTGCTACAAAGATGTCTCCATTTGAGGAAATGACCGGACAAAAAATTGTTTTAGCAGAGCATCTGCCATATAGGACTCGGGAGTAGACACTGATAAATGCGTCCACTACTCATGAGTACATTGACAATTTAAGGAAACACCTCCAGCATGTTTTTTCATATGCTCAGCACTAATTAGAAAGGTCAGCTGAGGGAAAAAAGACCTACTGTGATCTAAAGACCACCAAGAAAGAGTATGAAATAGGTGACAAGGTTTACCAGTACAATTTTCAAAGGAATCAGGTCAAGGAGCGGAAATTCTTCCCATCTTGGCATGGTGCTTTTGAAATTGTAGCTAAAATATCACCTGTTGTTTACAAGATCTGGATCCCAAAAGGAGAACAGACAAAAGAAAAATGGGTCCACATCCCAGACATGCTGTACGACTGATTGATGAGCCGAATGAAAGTCAAGCAGAGGAACCATCTGAAGAATGAAAACGAAGGATGAAAAATTGGATGGAAATATATGTATATATATATATATATATATATATATATATATATAGACATATATATATATATATATATATATACACATATAGCAGGGGTTAGGGTTATCCTACTTGGTGTTATCGTACAAATGAAGAAAATAAATAAAATGTGTTTTGTGAGATGGCAAAAATGTCAGGTTGTAATTGAAGGCTGTTGTTGTTTTAAATTCCATGTAAATCTTCCCAGGGAAAAATATGTGTAAAAAGCACTGAAACTTTTTATTTCTTTTATTAGAGAACTGAACTCCTTAACTTCCAGCCTGGAAGTGAGAGTCGAGGATGGTGAGTAGCCCAGGGACATAGAAAGGAAGGAAGAAAGGGTGTCCTGTCCCACCTCCTCCAACCCAAAGATGGAAGGGGAGGCTGGAGTTCCCAGTCCCAAAAGAAGGAAGAAAAGAGGGTACCATGTCATATCCCCAACCCAGAGATGGAAGGGGAGACAGGAATGCCCACTCCCTGATGAAGGAAACTAGACCTTATGAAACCCCAACCTTCCGCAACAAAGAGTCATGGAAGAACAGGGGGGAATGTGGGGTGCATTTAAAGGCCCAAAACAGAAGTCCCTTTCACATGAATGGTAGGATTTTAAACACTGAAACAAAACGGCCTGGCCTTGGTTGTTGTTTGTCAAGGAAACTTAAAGAGCCATGTGGAAAAGGCCCTACTTTCCATTACCAATGGATAAGCAGCATTTTAACTTACAAAAGAAGGAGGGATCAAAGATCCCTATCACAAGGAAAACAGGATTTTAAACATTGAAAACAATAACTGCCTGCACAGGTGTGTGCAAATAAAAACAGTTTTGAAAAGTCAAAAAGTATCACTGCTATCAGAAAAAATCAGGAAAGAAAACATGATATGTGGGTTGACAAAAAGCAATGTTTATTATGTTTCCCCCACAAAACCCCAGTGACATTTGAAGAGCCACTATGTCTTCATGAAAAAATGTCAGCCCAAGGCAGACCCTTTTGCTGGCTGTGGGCAAATCTTCACAAGGAAATCTCCCACTCCGAGCCTGGATGTCACATCTCTTATGTAAGGACCAACTGCAATAAAGCATCCTGCTAAAGGTGTCAAAATGCAATGTTCTCCAGACCTGCTGGCTCTGAAAGCGTTGGCTACAAGAAAAGTTACTCTTGGCTGGTGCATGACTAATATGTGTGAAAATGGAGGCACCCACTTCAAAGAGCAAGCGTGCAACATGAAGGAGACTGATAAAACAAATTCTGGGTACAGGCTGACCCAGTGAAAACAAATGGCCAGAGGGCAGGAGCAGGGCCATTTGTCTCACATGGAGATTCACAGATTAATTTAAAAGTACAATTATCATTTAGGCCTTTTTCTCAGCCATCATAAGGCAGTTGGATTTAATCTATGCACCATTTTGTATGTCATTTCCAGGTGATTTTGGTAATATAAAAATCATCTACCTGTGACTCGGGGAACTGTAATGGCCAGTTAAGCTAGGTTTCTGGCTGATCTGAACATGTTCCAAATGTGAGCATTTGTGAGCAGGTGGAAAATGAAATTAGGGATCTGTCTAATAACTTACATACTCATAACTGTTCTGCCCTTTATGGAAATGGCAGAAAGGTGCCATATGACCATGCTACATGGTACAGATTTGGTGGTCGGCTTATCTAATTCTCCATGATTATCTGAATCAGAAAATATGTTTCATATGGCAGTTGCTAGTAAAATTATGAAGTTGTGATAGATAACTAGTTTTTGCCAAAAAGTTGAAAGGAGAACAAAGGGCGATTACAAATGGGAATTGCCATATGTTGCTCCAGACCCCAAAGCCAATCCTTACTTGGAGGCTGGGTTTGGGAGGAAAGAGAAGGGTAACTGTCCAAGCCTAGTGGAAGGAATTATTTTATTTTTTACATTTTTTATTTTTTATTTATTTCCATATTTATGTTTGAGTAATTCCACTTTCCCATTCTCTTAAGGTAAAAATTACAAAAATGTTTTTCCTTTTTAGTCCTGCACATTAATCTAGTGCTCAAATGAGACTTCAACAGCTTTTACAACACTGGTTCTAGAATTTTCCAATAAAATTGAACCAACGCAATTAACTTTGACATTTGCGTTCCTCCTGTTAGTCGGTGCCACCAATCTTCTGCCGACAAAGATCTAAACATCTCCACGAAACGGCCAAAATATTCTGTATGCTTTGAGGTAAAAGGTAGCGAAGAGATGACAGAGAGTTTCTTTGAGTTCTACTTGTTTACAAAACCTATACACCCAGGAATTATTACAGCTCTTTGGGATCTAGCTACAATAATTTCGTTGAATCTACATCGATTAAATCGGATCCTCATGAAGGCTGTCCGTTTTTTCTGGTTTGGACATTTCCGAAGGTAAGGTTGTAGATCACCTTGTTTTCTGGGTTCTGTCGCTAATTGCGTATGTTATGTTAGTTTAGCAACATCATCCATAGTCTGAATCCAATCACATTCATAAAGTTTTCTTTTCGCACTATCCAAGTTTAACAATAACTCTTCCATCAAAAAGTTTATCTCATTTAGAAAGTTGATGCACTTATAACTTCAGTCATTTAGATATTTGTTGGTGTCCTTCAAGCATTTGTTATTGATCACTTTCTATCATGCATGCGTGGGGGATTAGGGTCAATACACTTTCTGAGCAGGCTTAGTGATTTCCCATTTGCCGCAGATTTCAGAGAGCGCAGGCCGAGCTCTTTCTGCACCACCTGATTAGGGAGTGAACGTGGAAGCCCAAGAACTTTCTTCCAAGGGGCCCATAGTTTAGCTAGTAGAGCTACAAAGGCAGGGAAGCCATAGGTTAAGACCGGAACTATTTTCATAACATTTAAGTCAATAAGAGGCTTGAGTGTAAATTTGCAGTTCTTTTTTTCAGTATTCTCGCCTGACAAGCAAACATGCCGGCTTTCAATTTTTGGTATATGAAGAAATAAGTGTCAGTAGAACTTCTTGTGATGCAGAACCCCAGGTATTTAAAGCGCATTACTTGTTCAATCTTTTCAACCATTTTGCTGCTTCTTTACGCACTATGCAGCTTTTTTTCAGCGTAAGGATCTTAAGTTATTATTGCAGGGTACTTCCCCAAGATTGTAAAATTAGTGGTGTCATCGCTTCTATATAAGGGTGACTGCACTAGGACAGAGAGAAAAATGACAGAAAGACAGACAGACAGGCAAGAGAAAGACCATCAGAGAGAGCTGCTGAAATTTACCATCTGACAGCTGGAAGGAAACACCAGAGGTGATTGTTGAGAGTGCATCTGGGGCGAGCTGTCTATTTCTAGGAAGGCCTCACAGCTGACTGGGTCCTATGGTGGAGAGCGGGAGGCCATCTTTGAGAGTGGGGTGACCAGACCCCTGCCCTATCTTTACAGAGTGTCCTGAGATGCAGCTGGCTTTCCAGAACCTTTACCTATCCTGAACCTTTCCTGTCCATTACTTTGTCAGACAGGAGAAAAGCACGCTCCTTCATGCAGGGTTTGGTGGGTCCCATGTCAACCAAAAATGAGAAATCAATTTGTCCAGTCTTCACTGCTAGATTGGGTTCCTCGCCTGGGTCTTCAGTTACTGAAAGCATTGGGCACACACGTTTCCTCTGGGGGCTGTCCTATTGGGCAATTGGGCCTTGTCCTGGAAATGGGAATGGGTTACCTCCAAGTACTGTCACTGCCGTATAGTTTGGTAACAATGTGTTGTCCCACTGGGTATATATCTGTGTTAGTGCCTGCAAGGTGTTATGTGGTACTATTGCCTGCAGCTGTGGATTTGTCTGTGGTGTCGGGGGCCACTAAGGGACCTGTAGGTTGCATTGTCTGTGTGAAGGGCACCTGCACATGCTGTAGTGTTATTCATGCTTCCAGTGGCTGCATATGCTGTTGTATAGGTTGCATCTGTGTCTGCATGGGTTGCATCTGTGTCTGCATGGCTTGCATCTGGCGCTGCATGGGTTGAGTATATACCTGGAACCCCCCCCTTGGCCACACTGTCACTGTTGTCCATGTGGGCACATCCGTGCAAAGTGTCCTCTCTCCCCACATATAAAACATCATTATCCAAATATGGGTCCCGCTCCCCCATATCCATACACATTCCCTCTCTGTGAATGGCCTTTGACCTGCTGGTAATATCCTGCCTCTAGGTAGTTCATCCTTTGTTGGTAATATCCATGTTACTGATACACTCCCTGTTGGGGATACCCTCCCTGTTGCTGGAACAACTCTTGCTGTGAATACTCTCCTCCCGGTGGCACGCCCCCTGCGGGAAACTCCCCTTGTTGGGCGGGTGCTACTTCAAGCTGTGAATATGGCTGGGAGGTGTCCATTGATTCATCTTATGTATGTCCGCCGGGACAAGGCCGGCGCTCCCCTCGCAGGAGAAGAGAGTGGGGCTGACTGATGGGAAGTATACACCAGTTAGCCATAACATTTTTATATTCCTTCTGCCTTTATAGTAAACCAGTGAGTGGTCCTTAGGGGTTGCAGCAAGTTGAAAGAGGAGCAGGGGTATAAGCTTTGTTTTTGTAGCATATTGTTTTTATTATTTCTTTTTATGTTAATTTGGTTTTAAGTTAAAAGGGGACAGATTGCCCCTAGTAGGAGTAATAACAAAGAAGTGCGCACTAAAAGACAAGTGTTTAATTATGAAATGTTTGAAGATGGCATCGGGACAGATATGGCACGGGGTCAGGCAATACGTGGTAGGACCATATACGAGCGGTGGAGTGAAAGAGGGCCAATGACACATGTTATGTGTGCTCTCTCATCCCACACGACACCAAGTAAGGGGGGTGTTTGATGCATTTGGCATTATGAAATGTAAGGGGTTTGTTTCAAGGGCACTTGGTTACTGTCCAATGGATAGATGAAAGGGAGGAGGTGTACGATGACAATTATGTGAAACTCACAAAGATGGCCAATGCAGAGGCCACAAAACATTTTATATTAGAATATGTGACAGAGGGGTCAAGAAGGGGAGCAACTGTTCACAACGCACAGCAGTTTAGAGTGTTATAACGCCACTGGGCATAGTATTGCATGGTGCCATACCAGACCATTAACGCACATTGAGGGGTCAATCTTCCATGACGGGGGATAGGAGAGGTAAATGTTGCAAGGCAGGGTGGAAGAACTGGTAGGGTTTGAAGACAATGTAGTAAAGAAGATGAATGTTAGCATGTACACGCTATAACGAGGATAGAAGAGAAAAGCAACTTTTACACATAAGGGAACTCACAATGATTTCACTTGAGGTTTAGATCCAACGTCTCGATATATTTGGGTACTAACACTGGCTGCACCAAGCTGATGAGGTTACCGTCACTGAGAAGCGGGACTGCAGTTATTATGTGCATTATGTGCAGTTATTATAGACTTCTTCATTGCCTGCGCCCCCTGCCATCTTGTCATTTTCTTCCCTTTTTGCTCACCTTTCCCATGCATTTTGAATGCATTTCTCTTGCTCTCTCGTGCTCTTTTTCCCTCTCTCGCCCTCTGTGCCCCTTCTCCAGTGAGGCCTGTTGCCCAGTTCTTGCCTTTTTTGTCTTTTTTCTCACCTTTCCAATACACTTTTCAGACTCTCTTGTACTCTTTACCCCCCTCTGCTTTCTTTTTCCCTGATTGGGACTCCTCCTCTGCCCTGCACCCTCCCTCCACTGCCCTCCCCTGGCCGTGATTTGCTGCACCTGTCTGTGAAACCAAAGCGCCTCTCCCGACCAAGGCCAGGGAGCTCTTTCAAATCCTGTGTCCTGTTTCATCTGTGACCCAGTGGTGAGTGCTTTCCATGCTGCAGTGTTCCAGACTGCAACCCGGCTATATTTGGCCTTTAAAATTAGTTTTGCCAGAAATAAGCATTGAAAAAGCAAAATAGCCCAGGCTTTCTGGGTCATGGGACCGCTCTACCTCCAACGTTCTCTTCCAAAACATCTATCTTCTCGAACTCTCCGCTCATCCACTCCAACTCTCTGAGGGTCAGAAGCTTCTCCAAGCAGAGGGTTGGGGGCATATCTATCTCCTTGGCTGGGGCCTCCTTCTGGAACAGCCTCCCTGCCTCTCTAAAATTTGAGCAGAACCACCTCTGGTTCTGGAATCAACTCAAGACCTTCTTTTTTGCTTCCGGGTTTTCTCTTCCTCTCCCCTGCTGATGCTCCTAACTGCTCCATACACTGGTGACCTGGTCACCCTATCAACTTGGGCCCAGGCTCCTGCATGTCCAGTTGCCCTTGCACTGCCTCCGGGCTCCCCAGTACTTAAGGGTCTGTATCTGCAACCCTACAGTCCCTTCTCCCTGAACTTATGAGCCACCCGCTGGCTGCACGTGTGAGTTAACTGCACTTCCCCCTTCCCCTCTCCCGCAGCACTTCTCCCCTTCCCTTTTCCTAGCACTTGCACAATCTGAATGACACAAGGCCTAGTAAGATAATTTTTTGTCTTTTTTTCCCCCTCCATGTCTTGTAGGGCCTAGAAACACATGTGTACAGGCGCGTTATAAATGCCACATCAAATCATATCATTCATATCATGGACACATGGTGGCATGGTGGGCATGCGGGACCCAAGCATATGCACTGCTTCCTCCAGACTGGGAAGTCTTTTGCCCCCTAGTCATTTTACATAGCCCCACTCTTGTGGTGCCTTGTTCAGAACTTATTCCGTTTATCGACCACCCTGCACTATTGAATGCATGTCAGTCAATAACTTTATTCGACCATGAGGCCATGGAAGTACATCCAGACACATACTTTTAAATATAAGACAGATATCAATGGCAATGCAACCTTCCATTTAGCAATATAACAATTGCAACTTCATGGCCCCGGGGCACAGCTATCAAGGCAGGCATATGTCACAATTCGGTTCTCTGTTGGCCTGCTAAGGACCCAAAATCCCTGTCTAACTTGGCGAGCCTCAGAGCCTTTTTCCCAGTGGTTCTGTGTTGGCACCGGACAGAAATTGGAAAATGGGGCCTGATTTCAGAAATATAAACATTATTGTGTTGAGAATATGCGCTAATTTCAATTGTACTATTTTAGTCTGGGGCAATGTATCATGTTGATGCCCCAAATTCTCTGGTCTCTAAATTCTAGCTGAAGAAAATAAAAGGCACTCTCCCTTTGGTAGTGGGATTCAGATCAGTTTGCAATGTCTTCTTGGATTATAGATTGACAGACGCATAGAGCACGAAACCAGTGTGTACTTTCATTAATGAGCGCTTCACTTTTTTACTGATGGTTTGGGGCCAGTTTAGGGACCTTATGGAGAAGTACTATGCCCCCCATTTGACCCCCTCCGCCTTGTTAGATGTCAGGCTTTGCCCAGGCCTTTTTCTGTGTACAATGAGGCTGCCACCATACGGGGTAGCATTTCTTGTTACATGGCCAGTCATATCACCTTGCTTCTCTGCCGTTGTGTCGGTGCTAAGCATTCAGTCAGGGCATGTGACTATGGGCTATTCAGGTGGTTGAGTTGCTTGGATTCCTACCTGGGAGCCAGAGTAATTTGGGACCAGGTGTGTTTTATTAGCCTGGGCTCTATTGGAGACCCTGCTCTCACCAGTTTCATAAACAAACTGTGGCCCATGCTTGCTAATACACCTCTTGTTAGTAGGTGTAACAGGGTTGTGATGGACGATTACGTCGGATAGTTTGGGACACCGATGACATCCACCAGTATGGTTGATGATCTCCCACGGCTCCCCCTCTTGCATGGGCTTCCACAAGGGCCAGGATCAGCATCTTTAGGTCCTCTAACTCAGATAGGACAAGGCTGCATTTGCATTCACTGGCCATGGGTGTCCTACAATCATTGGGCGCAGTAATGTAAAGAATTGGAGGGCAATCTGAGGTGAAAACACAAGGGGGACTAGAACTCAACAAAGTGCTCGGGAGGGGAGCCCTCCCAACACATATAATAGGATATTTTGTGTTGAAGGCTATGCTCAAAGGGGCTGGCCTAGGGTTAGTGGGAGCAGATGCATTGATTTTGGTAGCCTCAGATTTCATATTTGTTCCATGGATGCTGCTGGGCTTTTAGGGCATTGGAGTGTTACTAGCGTCTTGAGGTCAGGCTGTAGGTCCTGTGGGATTGGAAACTCAACATCCTTACAGGCTCTCATGGGACTGTTCCTCGTCAACGCATCCCACCCTATGACCAGTTTGATAGATCAACAGTTGTAGGTTTATATCTTTATCAATACCGACCCAAACGCAGGCCCTAGTTTATCATTGCCCAAGCCAATTCCAGATACGGGGCTCTCCAGGGAGATGGAATTTGTAGCTGCAAACTTGTTAGTGGCCAAAGCCTCCTTGGGCGGGGAGGCTGGGATTACTCCCTTTCTACCCTTCGCACACGAATTATGACCGGTTGAGGTGCAGTTCAAACCCTGGGGCCGGCCCTCAGTCTTCTCGGTATCCACTGTAGCATTATTACCAGCATGATCTCTGTTCCGTTACCCAGGGCTGAAATTTGCCAATCTACTGCTGCTGCTGTTGTGCAAATGTTCCCTTGCTTTAGTGTCCGGGACTTTGGTCCCCGAAATGTCCCGGATATTACCAAGGAATTGGTTAATTCACTTAATGAGGGTATATGCCTCCTCTATAATTCTTATGGGGTGGTGGGGCTGTTTCTTATCGGAACATGTACTGGTGCATTTTGAGGAGGGCCAAGTTCTGAAAGTTCAAAGAGGATGGACAGGGTGTATCGTTGAAGCAACAATAGTATGATTTGTATTGTGAGGTGCTGGGAGGTTTAAATTAACGTTCAAAATGAGGGTGGAGACCTTGGAGCCGGATGGTGTGGAGGGAGTGAGTGAAATGTGTGTGTGAAGGTTAGAGTGCCCCAGAACCTCCTGTGTGTCCGTATTAAGGCCTGCCAAGTGCATAGTATCAGTGATAAAACAAGCTGTATAGTAGGAGTATAATTAATTTCTTTTCCAACCTTCAACGTGAGGAGAAGATGAGCCCTGCAGCACCCATGTGATGGAAGACGGACGGACTGCCATCCCATATGGATAAAGGCAGTACCTGTATATGGTCCATCCAATCAGTTCTGCGGGTGTTTACAGTATGATGTTGCGTCACTATAACAGTGGGTACCTTTAAAGGTTTCTGCCTGTACCTCTTTTTGGCAGAACGTTTTTAGCAGCTGAGTTCTTTGCTGTTGCTCTCATCTGCATGTGAGATTAAACTTGTTTTCCTTACAAGATCGACTTGGGCCTTTCTTCCCTAGTGGGTTATATTCTCTCCGGTGTGAGCATTCAGGGGCGTGCCTTCAGTGCAAATAACCCGCTTTGAAGTATTGTAGTTGGCAAATTCAGTGGAGAAGGGTTTGAACACTGTAAGAGAGGAGCTAAGGGTGGTAAGACTGGTTGTGATCCAAAACGGATATATTTTGGATTTGTTAACAGCAATGGAGTGTGGCGTTTGCAAGAGGATAGGAATCAGCTGCTGCACATACATACCAGCAAACAATGCAGCTAATGGAACTTTTTCTGAGACTATTGACGAGTTGCACACACTCCATGAGACTATGACAAAATAAACTAACACAGTAACATCTGGCTCGACACAATTTTTGACTGGGTACGCATGTGGTTGGATAGCAGTCCAAATCCTCGTTTTGGTACTCATCACCTTTTGTACATGTCAATTAGGGTAAAAAAATTTTGGGTGAAAAGAGAGAGGGGGCATACATGTTGCCTCTGAAGGTTATTGGTGCAAGGGAAATGACACCCTGCGTATGACACACACAAACAGAAACGTATTTGTCTGTTTATGGTTCCTGGCAATGTTTACAATGTCACCCCTGGATATAGATAACTATGAGCCCTTTTTGTTAGACTGTTCAGCTGAAGGAGAGGCATGTATGATAATGGGTTGATAACAAGAGGAGTGTGAGGCACAAGGTGGAGAGTCTGCACTGGGTAACTAGGATATGAATACCAAAAGGAAAAGAGCACAGTGCTGCTGTCAAAAGATGTGACAATCAATAGATCGATCAAAGTGGGGAATGTTGTAAAGGTCCAGATTCAAAGCTGCCAAAATGGCAGTGCATGTTTCAGTTGTGCAAGTAACGTGGTGATGTCAACAGTGACGTGGTGGGTTGCATCATGATTGGAGATCTCATTGAATGTGGCACATCTTGCATAGGGGACAACAAAGCAGGCGCTGTGCAAGAAGTACCATGGTGGAACACAGTGATGGGTGGGTGATTTGTTGTAGCAGTGCGGTAGTTTGCACGGTGCAGGCATGGCTTGGGGGTGCTGGGTACCTTAGAGGGTAATGTGATAGGGGGCATTTGAGCAAAATATGAACAGTAGAAAATCAATTTTCTTTTAGGCCCACATTAGGAAAGCATTTTCACACACAGCCCATAATAAAGGGCTGCAGGTGTGACAGCAGGGTGCTTTTTTGAATAAGTCTCTAATTAATGTATAAAATGTTTAGCCACATTGGAAGGCATTGACAGCTCATTTCATTCAGTTCAGTTCCACAGGGCTGTCTGAACTGTGCTCCCCAGCTGTTTGGGTCCAAGAAATTTGTGTTACTTCTTGCTTGGTGTACGCTCTGTTTTTTTATTACTTTTTCTTTCCTGCAGTTACCTTTTGGCGGAGGACCACTGGTACAAGTTCAAGACCCTCCTCTTCAAAAATGGTCTCCTTCCTAACACCTAGCAGCTCCACTCTAACCCTCCCCACCTAACATGAGACTGTGTGGTCTGCCGCCCCCTGGTGCTTGTAGATAGCTTGCTGCCAAATTGACTACCGTCCCCTGTTGTTTGCTCCCCGGTCCTTTGTATCTCTGTTTCCCTCACTGTGCCCTTAGCTGTATAATTTGTAAAGTGCTCCATTGTGTCCCAAGCCAGGTCTGTGCACAGTAAACTATAATAATAATAATAATAATAACAATAATGTGTTAACCAGTACTTATGACTTTTCAGTTGCAACCCCATTCCTCTTAACAATCACAAGAGTTTGCAACATCTGCATTGCAATCTTCACTGCCAATTGCGAATTGCAATGACGTTTGATACATTGTGAATAGCACTTTTGTGTTGCACTAGCTTTGCAAATCCAAAACGACTTATATATCACGCTTTGTCTTGGTCCGGTAACCTTGCGCTTATAGGGCAGTAATGACGCTTGATATTCCATTTTTAATATTGGCTAGTTATGTTTTAATATCATTATTAACGTTGTTTGTCAGCTGACACGTGTTTCTACCCCTCCGGGGCTTTATCAAGGCTGAGAGGTTACATTTGCACGTACACGGTATAATGACAATGTGCAGTGATGGTGGTGAGGTTAGTGATACTTGATGGTAGTTACAAGCATGAAATTTAATATTGACGGTGCAACAGTTGCAAGTACATACATGGAATATTTTGCGAATCACGTTATGGATTGCTTTTATGAGATACATTATCAATGTCAGTGGTGGGGAGGACCCGTATATCACCCGTAATAAGCACATTCCTATAGCACCCATTTCACGGTGTTGGTGCACAGTAATTCCGTCCTTATACTCCCACTCGAGCTTTCAGATCAGAACATGCTTACCTCATCCAGGTACTTAGGTACAAATGCTCACGGGTGGGAGGACGAGCTTTCTCTGTGCCGGCGGCAGTTCTGTGGAACGAACTGACATGCTTCCTATGCGTGACAAATAATCACCTGCTGTTTCAACGTCAATTTAAGACCCTTCTTTTATGATTTTTTTCTCCTGGTGTCCTGCTGCTTCTCCTCTCAGTCTTTTAAGCACAATGATGCCTTTATTTGTGTGGCCTGCGCTTTAAAAATTTGCTTTTAACATAACATAAGATGACATAACAACCAACTCAGAATCAATGTAATAGACAATAACGGCTGTAGAATGATAGCTTTAGAGTAAAGGGCACACAGCACAATCTGTCTATATGAGAGCCAATGTATTTGCAGTCTAAGGGCCCGATTCATGGAAACAGTCGCAGAAATCCCACAAGGGGCGCGCGTCAAGAAGGACACTGCACAAGCCTGCACGCTGAAAGAAAAATGAGTGCCCGGCATATTCATGGAATTGACTAAATGTATGCGCAGGTTGCACCCGGAACGCCCCTGAACGCCCGCATGCAAAGCTGGAACAGCCAGAACGGCGACCCCACCTGCACGCTGAAAATCCTACACGCAAGTGTACTCACGCCTGCCTTTGGGTGGCAGATCGTATGAAGGACTTGCATGGCCCTTTCCAAGCCGAGAGGTTGCGCGATCGAATCCATGAATATGTCCCATGCAACGCAATAGTGGGCGTGCAGGCCCCCTCTGAATGGCCACTATTTCGCAAGTTCTTCCCCATTTTTGGTGTTCCCTCTGCGTAGGCCATGCCCACACTCTGCTCGGAGTCTCGCGCAAGGCCCTCGACGGCTCGCACAGAGGTGCTGAGCCAACGCGAAATCCACGCAAGTCCAAGAGAAGTACTTTGCATTCAGTTCCATGAATCGACAAAGGTGGATTTGCACACAGTTACGTGAAGGTACCCTGATTCCCACGCAGATAATTCTATTAATCGGACCCTTAATTTGCAAAGAGGTTAGGTGTAAAGGTCTTGCATTATGAGAATGAGGGTAACAGGAAAAACATGCAATATTTAAAATACCTCATATTTTTAAATAACCATCTAATTACAGGAATATTTTTGGACGACAGAACGTAAATAGGGCATTTTTTTGTTAACTCTCATGTGTGACCTAGTTTACATGTAGACTTTCTGGTTGTTTGGGATAGATTGAATGTTGACATTTGTTGAAGGAATTAAATGGCCTTATTGCAATCTTGAGCACCTCTATATGTGCATCGGTGACACGTTACGCCCACACTTGTCAAACTTCACTGCCTTCCCTTGCAAGCACGCATCGCCTTCAAACCGAGCTTCAACCCCAGCTGCATCAGAAACAAAGCTGCTACCAGGCCCACGCACTCACACATGGCACTCAGACCTGGCAGACAACACCACCATCACTAGCAGTCAGCACTCACCAGATAGATCTCTAATGTTATTGGCGCTGATTAACACTGGGTGCTATGATATGATATGATATGTCATTTATAACACGCCTGTACACAAGTGTTTCCCAAAATAACCCAAAAATAACACAAATTAATAATACATGGTGACCAGTTTCTCAAATGTGATGCTGGGTTGTCCTACTTCGGCCTCAAAGGCCAGAATCCTGATGGTTTTTCAGGTTATCCCTCATTAATATTCATGAGGAAAAATGTGCATACATTTAGAATCATTGTATGCAAACTTATATCATGAATATTAATGAGGGTTGTCCTGAAAACCCGACATAGATCCAGCCCTCGAGGCCTGTAGTTGGTCAAGAACACCAGTTTCATTCAGTTTGCACAGGGATGTGATGCCCATCAAGCATAGGAGAGGTTTGGTTTCGCCAATCTAGCTCAGGCCAGCAAGATGTGATAACCCACATACACGCTGTTTGATGGAACTCAGGTAGTGGCTTCTATGCACTTCCATTGCTATCAGCCGTATATAAATATATATATATATATATATATATATATATATATATATATATATATATATATATATATATATATATATAAAAAAGACGAACGCTCAGAAAAGATTTCCAAATTTAGCGATTTGTGGGGACAATACAGAAAGAACGGTCCAATTGCATGTTGCTGTAAACAATACCGGGTGCAGCTCCATGGGTCGTGGTCATGGTTCCCCCTTTGGAAGTAATATCAGGGTGGTGTTTAAATGTCGCAAGGTTCTGTTTGTGTGACAGAGTGCCATCTGGGCAGGTACACTCATCTGAGCATTTAAATTGTTGCAATGAAACGTGAAGGTGGGTTCTCTGCAGGAAAGTGCCCTCTGCTAAACAGACCCACTTTCTGCATGTGCTCTGTACTATAAAGTGCAGTGAAACATTACACCTGCTATGACTTCACAGTCAGTCAATGCGTAAGTTAGTCACTGCTTCCATGTAATATGTACCTGTACACATCAGGTGCACACACTCCCAAAACACACCAGAAAGGGGAACCGGCCAAATTTCAAACACAAAGGTAACATGATGCTTTCAATATGCTAGTCTAGTCTTATTTATTGATTGCTGGAACTAAGCTGCCTTGCTTAATTTCCAGAAATGCACGTTGGTTGGCTTGCTCCTTTCTCCTTTCTCTTGTTAGATGCTATTGACAGTTACAACTGCATGGCAGCTGCAAAATTGACATCTATTGGCACAGCCAGAATGGACATGTCTTCTTATCAGCACTATGACCAAAACCATAATTATTGTGTTCTTTTGTGGCAATTCTGGCATATATTCACACCCTATATTCTCGCGCCTTGAAACACTTGTGTATAGGCGTGCTATACATAAAATATCATATCATATATAGTCATGTCTTTTTGCGCTGGCTGGTTACCAGCTTTATGGGCAAAGCAAGCTTGAGTGTATTTGTATGTGATAATACTGGCATATATACCAGCATAGACATGCCTTCTTACAGTGATATTACTGTCAGTATGAGTACAAGCTAAACTGGTGTGTTCATCTGTGGCAATACTGTGATACAGTGGCACATCCACTAGGCACATGTCTTCATATAGAGGTATTGCTACCATTATGGGCAAAGGCAGCGTGCAAAGAGATTTTTATATAGATCAGGTGGCCAAAGGGAATTGAGGTGCTGTGCGCAAGAACAAAAGTGATGATATCACCTTCTTTGGGCTGAAACGTGTAGGGAATTGTGAACTACAGATTCAAGTATAAGAGAAGAGCCTGGGTGCCGCTTTTTTTTATGATTAAATTCTGTAATGTAAACCAAAGATGCGGTCTTGTTGCCAAAGTAACCCCACTTACATTATGGGGAATCGTGAAAATGCTTCCTTGGTTGGATAACCCAGAAGATTGGAAGGGCCCCGTGTATCAGATCCTATTAACTTGTGAATTCAACTTTCATATGGAGCTCAAAAAAATGTTCATAAAGTTCTGCAGTGATTCTTTGTTTGTTTGTACACACTTCTCAGATCATCAACGTATAGTCCATAACAAGGTGTTTATTTCAAAGGTCAGGCAGCCACTAATGTCCAATGCATTTCGCTTCAGGGATCAAGTTCTGCCTGCCGTGACATTTCATGTGCAAATCGAAACTTCTCAATTTTTTGGTAAGCCGCCAGCTTACTTTTCAAGGATCTATCTTCAATCCCTCTACAGATGTCCAAAACGTAAATGAAGCCGTCCGGCATCTGAGGATCACTGGGAAAAAACGACAGATTTAAGTACATATTGAATAAGTGTGCCATGGTGTGCAGTCATAATGGCGAAAAAATAATGTCGAATTACAAAAATGTCTAAAACTTAATGTTGAATTTTTTATTTTTTTATTCATATGTTTTTTTTGGGTTCCAGGGGGTAAAAAAAAGGGGTAAAACAAAAAAAAAAAAAAAGGGAGGGAACCCCCCCATTTCGAACAAAAAGCAACTAAAAAAGAAATTCGACATTTTTCTTTTAACTTTATTTTTTAGACATTAGCAGCCCATTCAAGGGTGTTCATAGAAACTGACAGTACATAATCTCCAAATAATCCCACAGCTTGTGTTACTTCCATCAGTGTGGTAGCATTTATATAGGTTTTCTAACACACTGATTCAAATGTAACCAGCAGAAGATGTTGTTTCTTCGCTAAGGAGGATGGTATTCCTTTCCATTAATACAATGGGCCTCTAGGGGGAGACCGGCAAGGCTTGGGCTTCCAAGGTCACTCCTTCTGCCTTCAAGAGATACCAGTGCAGATGTGCATTCATTATTCAATTGATTTTCTTTTCTTTTTCTTCCTTCTCTTCTTCACATCAAAACACTGTTTTCTCTTGTCTACTCACTGTCAAGTCTTGGATGGCCTCTCAATTTGTACATCTTAATCCCTTTAAGACAGAGGTACTTTTCTTTCCTCCTTCTCACTCTCTTGTTTCTCCTCTGCCTGGTTTTCTTTTTCCATCTTCTCGTTTTCCTTTTACTTATTCTGCTCCAAATCTTGGTGTCATCTTTGACCCTTCTCTTTTCTCAACATATTTCTAACACTGCTCGTTCTGCTCATTTCCATCTCTATAATCTCCCCCGTGCTCATCCTTTCCTTTTGTTTCGGGCCACAAAACATTTGATTTATTCTCTTGATTTCTCACACTTAAATTACTGTCCTGTCCTTTTGCTAGGCCTTCCTAAATCTCACCTCACCTTGTGTTTAATTCTGCAATTTGTCTCCTTTTTCAGTTACCTTTTCATTCCTCGGTTAGTACTTCTCTTCATGCTGCTTCTTTACCCTCTTTGGATCTTCACCTTATTTTTCATTTTTGTGTGCTTTGTCTACAAGGCTTTTTATGGCCTTGCTCCCTGATATCTCTGTTCTTTTGTCATCATTATTATTGTTATCGTTCTGTTGTACTGTTCTAAATGAATGTGTAAAGCGCTTTGGCAAAGCGATTGATAAATTAAATTAAATACAAATACAAATTAATACACCCACATTCATATCAATAGTGGCTTGAAGAATTTTCACTCGATACATAAGCATCGTCTTGGCAAGGTAAGGTAAGTAAGGTTGTATGAACATGTGCTCAGTACTCAGAAAGCTAGCATGAAAGTAAAATACTGCTTCTGTGAGCCAAATTTGGATACTCTAATTGATAGCAAACTCATATGATTCAAAATGTGCTCTCTCTAACTATACTATGTTGATCTATAAGGGCTATCTGTCCTAAATCTTTTATTTTTCTCCTTTTTCAATTGAATCACTTACAATTGATTTTCAATCCACATTCTATTAAACCTTACTTAGATACATTTGCAGTTTTCCTCCACATTTTCAATAGCTTTTTTTAAAACATTGCACAGATGCACATATCATTTACGGACAGTGTTTATATTAAAATATTTGCATTCATGAATCAAGAAATGAAATCATCATCAAGGTTAGATTATTGCACTCTCTTAAATAAAGTACTTACCACAATAGGAACATAATGTGAACTGCTGGGAAATCCTGCATATAGGGTTTTCCGTGCACAGACTTTGCTGTCCAATGGCCATGGAGGGTGTGGGGGGGCATAGGAAGAGAAGGAGTTGACCGCAAGCAAAGCGGAAATCTTTGCTATGGCTGTTCAACAATTCAACACTACTTGGGATGCATGGACTTTGACATCTGGGCTACAGCAGGGAACACCCAACAAGTGAGCAGGATTAAGAGGGCCATGGCCTTTATAGAGGTCGTTAATGGTGGTAGTTGACACTGCGGGGCAGGGAATCAGATGCTGGCCAAAGCATTGCCAAAGCAAACAAAATTAAGACTATTCCAAATCAACAGCCAAAGACTTAAAGGAGAGGATCACTGAAGTTGAGTTTTATCTCGGGCAAGTGCATTCCGAAACAAAGTGAACTTCATTGTGCCATGGCTTAAATCAGCTTTGTAATGCCCAATATTATGATATATCATTCAAAACAAGCTGAGTAAAAGATACGAAAAATATTAATAGAGCATTGGTGGGACCAGTAGGATAATTACCTACTGTAAATACTAATAGGTAGAAAATAAAGAGGAAACATGACTTGGCCATCTATGGGAGGAGGGTAGAACTGTGAACAATTATGTATTTTGCCAAATTATGTCTTTTTCAGGTATGAGGCTATCCACCTACTATACAAGTCCCCCAGAGCAAGGTCCATTAGAATGGCTCAAACTATGTTAATGTAAAGGTTTAGTCTGATGATAACCTCTGATCGCTCTAATCAGTTTCCTATAACTAACAATGCAGTACCCAAATCTGCATCATGGGGTTTTTGGTACAGTCAGAATGGCCACAGGGATCACAAGACTAGACATGTACCTTGGCTTAGGTTTAAACCATTTACTAGAAGAAATGATAGAAAATGGGCAAAATAATAAAAGGCTTTAAGAAAATTGTCCCTCAGTCTTCCCACAGGATTTCCTTAACACCAAAGTAAAGATATGTGTGTAACCCCAAAGTAGAAAATATCTTCTCCAGATAAAGTGGTTGCTCAAAATAGTCTCTTCAATGTAGGGATCCACTCCCCTTCTTCCACAACTCACCAACTAAGCCCTTCCTATTAAATTATCACAGGTGCGTGCTTGTTTCGGAGGTACCAAACTCCTTTCTCAGCCTAATCAATGTCAGAGAGACTAACTCCACAGAGGTATAGACAACAGTCTGGATCCAGGAAACTGGAACTATTCAACTACCTCAGCCTGCTATTGCAGCACCTCTCCATTGGCTTACGACCGATTTTGTCAATATCTGGGTTCCAGGTAGATGCTCCACTCAAGTCTCAGAGATGGAGGCCTCTGGTTTAGCAGAGTGAAGGGTGGGTAGCTACCACGACCCAGTCCAGGTACTCGTCCCCACCTAACTTGGCCCTGGCCACTACTTCGGTCATGCCCACATCATCACCACATCAAAAGCTCGTACCTCCTCCCAATGTGGGTTTAACCCAATCTGTCAGTCTACTTCCTCAGATATTTCCCCTTCCTCCCTGTCTGCCTTCACCCTCTTTTGCCTCCTAGCCTTGCGTAATAACCTCCTACTCTCTTACCACTGTTTTCTTAGCTTCATTTTCATGTTTAAGTTCATCTCTGCTGACCTCCTAACGCTATGCCACCTCCTCCATGAATTCTCCAACCACTCCTTCCTCAACACCACCTTCTTCCACCTCATGTTATTGTTTAAACACCTTCTCCTTGGTGCCATCTCCTTCCTTTACTAAACCTCTTTCTACCTCTTAATGTTCCCTTAACTCTTCCTTAGCTTCCACACCTTCCTCTTTCTTCTCACCAACTTGCTCTGATAACATACCTATAAACTTCTTAATATATCCAAACTTCTATAGCAACAATCTCAGCTCTTCTTTAAACTCGGCCAATTCCTCTGATGACCTTCCACCTTCCTTCTTACGTTTACTAACACCCCCTACTATCTCCATTTTACTCCTTAACTTTGACCATCAACTCCAATAACTTTCCAATAACTCTCCACTCCCTCGGGGATATAATGCCCAGCTCACTCAGGGATATAGTACCCTCCTCACTGACCAGCTGCATACCACAATCTGCTCCTCCTGTCTCCTCCTCCTAGCTTCATTCCAGTCTCTACTTCTCTCCAGCTCTCACCCAACAACAAACAATCATCTCTCCTCTCCTCCTCATGAGCTGGTCTGCATGTCTTTTTACTTTGTCTAAACTCACCCCACCCTCTTAAGTGGGCTTCAAGATGAGAGTTTGCAGATGTGAGCTCCCTGAATCCTAGCTGGGTGATTGACTTCATCATTTTCAAGGTGAGGGCCCTTTAACTTTCTGTAGCCTACCAGAGTCTATAATAAGACAGGAAGCCATTATGGAATTTAGGAACATGACTCCTCCATGCTCTTCTATAGAGCAGACATAAATCACCATATTCATCTTGAAAGCACACCAACATTTTTAGTCCACTAAGTAGCTTGTGCATGACGCGTTGGAAAACTGAGGTTGCCGAGGCCAGACCAAACGGAAAGGATACGCAGCCAAAAAAGGTGATGAGCGTGATGCAGTCCCTGGAGTCAGGATGAAGCAGCTGATATTAAGCTGAACGTAGATCTGGTGTGGAGTACACACATTTCCCCATTATCATTATTATTACTGGCATTATGGGCATGGCCAACATGAGTTTTTCCTATGTGGCAATAATGATACAGTTCTATGTTTCTTTGCCACCATAGGTTTTTTTTAAATCATTTTTATGGAGGGCTTGATTTTCTGCAGAAGAGAAAGTTGGTACCAAGCTGTTTCTCTTTTCCTTGCTATGTGCTGTTTCAAGGCGAGGTGCCTGTCGAGGTCAAACCCAAGGGACTTGGTGCACGTGGCCAGCTGTGGTATGAAGCCCTTGCCTCTCATAGAAGAGAGCCTCTTCTGGATGTTCGAGTGTTCAATGGTGTTTGTCAGCAGTAGGAATTTTGTCTTGGAGGGGTTGAGCTTCAGGTAAGCACTGGACATCCACGACTGGATCAATGAGAGGCAGGCCTTGAGCCTGTGGATGTCTTCAATGAGGGATAACTTGAGCTCGAGCTGTGAGTCATCTGCGCATTGGAGGCTGTGGATGATGTGTAGAGTGAGGAGGGTTCCATGTAAAGATTTAAGATCGCAGGGAGAGGATTCATCCTTGTGCAACTCCAAAGGAGATGGGTAGAGTTGGTGCTCTGGAGAAATCCATTAGTACGAACAAGTGTCGATTAGCAATGTACGATTCGAAACAGTGGAGGACAATCTCGCGGATCCCCATGCAGTGATGAAGATTATGTGATGTAATGTAATGTAAGGCATTTGTGTAGCGCTTTTCACCATTGGTATGGTCTCAACGCAATGTAGATTGAAAGCCCTTGGTGACCAAAGTCCAAGTATGGGAAATTCATAAGAGTTATAGAATGCGTGTGTGCATTTTCCCCAATGCGACGGTAGGTATGGGTGGCCAAGTCCCTGCTAGTCATCCATGTTGAGCAGGTATGTGGGGAGGTGTAGATAGGTAGTCAAGAGAGTAGGCGAGAGAGATATTATGTGTGCAGCTAGACCACATTTTTACTGTGGGGTATAGCTGCATTCTGATGGCAGAGGTTTTGTGGAAAATGTGTGAAGCAGGAGAGACATTACTTGTGCAGCTAGACTGAATTTTATCATGGGGCATAGCTGCATTCTAATGGCAGAGGTGTTGTGCAAAGTGTAGTGTGCACCTCTGTCATGCTGCATCAGTACCCTGATTTGCAGCACCTGTCCTACCAGTGGCACAGAACAGCTTCAAAGGTCGCTAGTAGCCATTTGACAGCTGCAGTGACAGCCAAGTACATTTAAGATATGCACCATTGTTCCAAAACCCTATAATTATGGGTCTACCTCCTGGTGGTATAATAATCGTTAAACATAAGCCATGATATCACAAATGTGTCAGCTACTGTGAGCCAAGCTCAGCTGTGGAAGGTAATGTGAATTTGGCCAGGAACCTCAATGGCCATGCCTCTGATCTTTGAGTGCAGGTAACACCCTTTGCCATGGACAGCCACAAATCAGATAGCTGCCTAGGCCTAGCCATCACATGAGCAAACCCATTCATAGGGAGTAGCCTTTCTAAAGATCTTTGATCCTAGTGAGATGGAAAGGGGGGCAGCGTTAGAGTAGTCTGGGATGATCTGTTCAGTGGAACGAGACTTGCAGCACTGTTTCCCCCTGACTCCCTCCTTCCTGTCCCCTCCACTTCCTCTAGAGCAAGCAAAGCACTATGAGTGTGATGTCAGAAAGGCAAAGTCCCCTTCTTTCAAGAATAGTGATTGGAGTAAAGCTAGCCTGCCTTCGTGGTCCGATGACCTGCAGGCTTTTGCCTTAAAAAGAACCACTTGCTAGATTCTCTGAAGCCACTAATGACTTGCTCTGAAACACCTGAGAAGACATCAGTGGGCTTCCATTTGGAAAGTTGCACTTTCCAAAGCCCTCAGCATGAGGTGAAGGAGCCATCCAAGGCAGAAGATTGCCCCCTACCCACTCCCAGGGCACACTGCGGTGAACCTTTGCAGTGGCCCAGTAACTACCCCTTTGCACTGGAATCTCCTAAAGCTGGGAGAGCAGACCCTGAAGGGAAACCTCCTGTCCTAGAGTCCCTGAGTGGGCCTCACAGCAGAGAGAGGACTAGATTAGCTGCAGCTCCCAGGTTTGCCACACTGAACTAGTCCCTCCGTGTTCACTGCACCTTCAACAAGAGAGAAGACACTGGTGCTGGTTTTTGACCTCCTCCACAATCCGAACTCTTTGCTTGCACTTCAACCAGGTGGACGTCATATCATACCTTAGCTGTGCCTGTCCCTGCCGGGCCAGAAGCTACTGCTAGACAATGCCACAAACCAACCTGAATCACTAGCGAGCCACACGCTGACTCAGACCCAGGGTAACAACCATGGCTCGCCCATCTGACCTCGAATAGCCGCTTCACTAACCTGCACATAGATGCACCCAATATCACCACCTTTGATGACCATCACCCACTTATTTTTTATTTTTTTATTTATTTATTGCATTTGATGTACGCCCAAACTCTGGGGTACCACGGCGTAGGTTACATGTGTACTTATTCTTAGTTGTTACAGTTTTACAGCTGAGAAAAAGTATATTGTAACAAGATCATGTTAGTTTAACAGTGGTAAGGTGTGTCTTCTTCTATACAAATTGTCTTAGTAGGTGTTACAAAGTTATAAACATACAATCAACAAAGTTACATTGGCGATGGTAAGTCACTTTGGGTACGTCGTGTAGTAGGATTAGTAAAGCGTTAACATTTGTTAAAGAGCCACGTTGTGAGTACTTTTTTGAAGTTAGCAAAGGAAGGCTCATTGCAGATATTGACTGGGAGTGAGTTCCAGGTTCTAGGGGCTGCTACTGGGAAGCTAGAGCATTCCTGTTCTTGCGCTCATGAAACGGGGGATGAATAGGTGCACATCAGTGTTGGATCTAAGAGATCTGGTTGTGGTCTTACGGGTAAGGCTTCTGCTAAGATAACTGGGGGCATTACCCAATACACATTTATGTGTTAGGGTGAGAGTTTTGTGAAGAATTCTAGCTTGGATGGGCAACCAGTGTGGCTCTCTCCTGTGTTGTGATATATGCTCTCTCTTTTTTATACCTAATGCTGCTCTTAATGCTTTGTTCTGGATAAGTTGCATTTATTTATTTTTTTAAGTTCCTAATAGGAGTATGTTACAGTAGTCCATTTTGGCAAGTATCAGAGCTCTGGAGAGAGTGATACTATTTTGGGGAGTGAGGAATTGTCGACTCGGCGTAATGAGTTTAGTGGTGTAGGCTGTGGAGGAAGCGAGTGCACTAATGTGTTTGCACATAGTGAGGCTGGAATCCAGGTAGACACCTAGGGTTTTTACCTGGCTGGAGATATTGATGGGTGTGCCGTCCATGACTACAGCTGTATATTGTGGGTGTAGCTGACTTAATTTGGCTGGGGATCCTACAATAAGGATCTCAGTTATTTCTCTGTTTAAGCAGAGACTATTTGTTGCCATCCAGCTCTGAATGATGGAGTACACCCTCTGCCTGGAACCACTGGTGCATCACGTATCGACGCCTCCCAGCACCTAAAAGCCGGGATCACTGCAAAGAGATCCTGGGACTGCCCCGTCCTGCATCGCTGAGAGCCTCATCAACCGCATTGAGCAACCGCATTCATCCCTACTTGATGCTCGCTTGTTTCATGGGCCCCACCTGATCCAACATGCCTGAACTGAGGTTGATCCTCTCGCATCTATGTTCGACACCGGGCTCGAAATCAATAATCGAAACCAGGTTTTGTTGACCCTGAACTGCTCCCTTGGTCCACTGGTACTCGAGACTCGTTAGGTCACCTGTTGGCCGAACTGGAACCTTATTAATATATTGCCTGGAGTTAAAAATCATGCCACCTCATTCATACATTTGATTTGCAGACTAGGGTGTCTGTAGAAGGTGACTCATGCTTGAACATTTTGGAAATACTGATGTCTGAATATCAAGGTGTAGATGTGACAAATCAACTTCTGGGGCACCAGTGGTCCAGGGATGAATATCCTTTTCTAAACTATCAATCAGCCCTACACCTCTAGTACACCAGTAGGGATCTGAACAGATTGGAAACAAAAGTAAATCATAAACTTCCTTGTGCAATTTTGGTAACATGGACAGAATGGCAGGCTTAACTCCGCAAGGTCATGGATCATTGGTTAGTTGTAATTTTTACCCAATGATAAAAGGGAGTGTCCATTCACGGTTGTATAAAAACATCTACTTTATTATTATTACAACAGAAAGTTCTAGCACACTACAAAATACAACCCACTCTGTAAAGGAACACAGAGGACAGACAGTTTCATGAAGGAAAGGGGTGCACTCTGGATACTGACAGAAGGGTAGTAAAGCAATCTGTCTCAACTGTTCATGCTTATTTGGTGGTGCTTGAGATGATCTTGATGCTGGACAGTGTTGAGTCAGTTTCAGGACGCTTTTCAGCTCCTGAGACAGAGTTTAAGATGGGAGACAGCTGCGGGTATCAGGCAGCAGGCAGTTCGGCAAGCGAGGCTGGTCAGACAGCTGCAGGCTGGGCTACACAGCGGCTCGGAGTCAAGAATCATTATCTCTGTGCTGGTTGGCGGATCTGGAATGCTGGTCTCGGGCGGCTTTAGTGACGGCAGTGTGACAACAGTCAGTGGTGCAGCTGGTCGCGGCTCGATGGCTCGTCTGACTCGAAAATGTCCTTAAAAGATGGAAGCTGGTTGATGCTTGTTGTGGCACTCCTAGCTTCTTTGCAGGGCTTGTGTCGTCCTTTAAGGCGGACAGCCCCAAGCTGAGGAGTGTTTGCAGGCAACGGCCTCGTCCTTTGGTCAGAGACTCTCTGGCACTTCCCACCTAGGAAGCTTGCTGGAAGAACCTAGCAGGGCATGCTATGTGCTGGCTGGCTACCGGTTCTGAGGTTGGTTGTTGGCCGCCGGGGCTACTGGCGGCCTACTGGCAACCTCGGTTTACCATTTCTGCCGCCCGATATATTACAGGCAGCAGAAGAACGTTAATTTCCCATTCCTAGGACTCCACAGGAATGGGAAAACTGCAGCACCGGTGCTTCAGTGAAACATCTCAGGCCTGCCGGGACCAGCAGCTTATTTCCTAACAAGGGCAAACGTTTTGAGGTTGCTTGATGTATTGCCAGAACGTGCCATTCTTTATGGAGCTGAAAGTTGGGCACAGCCACCTGCCCCAGATGTGAATGCTCCATGCAGCTCTTGCATGTAAGTTGAGGTTTACGTCCAAACCAGTGAGTGTGGCACCCACCTCCATACACCCACAACGTTTTCTGATATTTTTGCCTTGACCAAGGTGCGCCGTCCTTGGAAGCGCTGGCAGAGAAACAGCCCACATGCTGGAGTAAAGCGCAACCCCCCCTCCACACTCACCGAGCCCCCACTCCCTCGGGATCACTGCGCGCGGAGTGCTTTTTTTGCAGCTGGGGTGTCGCTCTCATTTGCCGTCGGGAGCCCAATTAGTTTCCCTTGTTACTTCCATTCTGCGCGCGCAGTAAAAGCCTTCCTGATCAGCACAGATTGCTTTCCGCAGCCGACAGAACTCAGAGGCCAACTCGCTGCTGTTTTAATTTGGCAAAGAATCGACGAGCAAAAGAGAAAATCCACTTCTTTTTCCTGAAATTGGATAGCCTGATTAGGGAGTACACGCGAGCAGAATGTTCACGGGCAAGCCAAGCACATTTCAGCCCATCCATCCGCAGCCTTTCTGAAAGCCTGGCTAGCAAGATGCGAGTTTAGTTTCCTGCAAAGGTTTTTTGTTTTTTTTTAAAAAAATCAAAATTGTCTTTGGTCGTTTACATGCAGCCCACCATAAACTGAATTGTGAATATACTTAATATAACTCTGCATAATAAATGGGAGACTGTAGCCACCCTCTAAAGACGTGTAGTTCATTGTATTATTTCAAAACAAGCTGTGAGGCCAAAGCAAGCTGTGTTGTCAGATCTGGCTTGTACCAGGATAAATACGATGAATAATCAACTACAATGACGTATTAGCAGCTGGGTTGGATTGTCTGGTATGACTTAGCCAATCAGCTTTTATGGAATGTGGGCTGTAATTGAGCATTAGCGCCCGCAGGGTATTAGGTGCATGCAACCAACGTATTGCCTGGCATTGCCCTGCCCCACTGGGGCAAAGGCTTTGAGCTCCCGTTGAGTGGAAAAATAATATACAAAAAAAAGGTGTAAGAACTAGGGAATGATGCAAAGTTGCTGTATTTTAGCTGTGATTTAGCTGTGCAGCTATTTCATTTTCCATGGTGTGCCTTAGCTGCAGCATAGCTGTGCAGGGGCTGTCCCGGAGCTGTAGTGGGGCTGTCAAACCATGAAAAGCCTATTTTACAGCTAAAGGACAGCTAATGACACACTTATCACACCCTTCATATGCAAATGAGCCATGGCCTAGTGACAGCCTCCCACACATCCTATACCACAGCTGAGCTTTCATGACAGCCTCAGCCACAGCTTGGTGACAGCCTCCCACGCATCCCTTACTACAGCTGCCCCCACGGCTTTTGGGCAGCTTTCATGACAGCCTCAGCCACGGCTTGCTGACAGCCTCCTACGCATCCTATGCCACAGCTGCCCCCACGGCTTTTCGACAGCTTTCTTGACAGCCTCTGCCACAGATTGGGGAATGATGCAAAGTTGCTGCATTTCAGCTGTGATTTAGCTGTGCAGCTATTACATTTTCCATGGTCTCCCTTAGCTGTAGCATAGCTGTGCAGGGGCTGTCCCAGAGCTGTAGTGGGGCTGTCAAACCATGACAAATGTAAATTTGAAGCCTATTTTACAGCTAAAAGACAGCTAATGACACCCACCCTTCATATGCAAATGAGCCATGGCCTAGTGACAGCCTCCCACGCATCTTATATCACAGCTGAGCTTTCACGACAGTTTCAGCCACAGCTTGGTGACAGCCTCCCAGACATCCTATGCCAGAGCTGCCCCCAGGCTTTTGGACAGCTTTCATGACAGCCTCAGCGTCAGCTTGGTTACAGCCTCTCACGCATCCTATGCCAAAGCTGCCACCATCGCTTTTGGACAGCTTTCATGACATCGTCAGCCAAAGCTTGGTGACAGCCTCCCACCCATCCTATGCCACAGCTGCCCGCACGGCTTTTGGACAGCTTACATGACAGCCTCAGCCACAGATTGGTGACTGCCTCCCACGCATCCTATACCACAGCTGCCAACACGGCTTTTGGACAGCTTTCATGACAGCCTCAGCCACGGCTTGTTGACAGCCTCCCACGCATCCTATACTCCAGCTGCCCCCACAGCTTTTAGACAGCTTTCATGACAGACTCAGCCACGGCTTGGTGACAGCCTCCCATCCTATACCCCTACTGCCCCCATGGCTTTTGAACAGCTTTCAAGACAGCCTCAGCAATGGCATGCTAACAGCCTCCCATGCATCCTATGCCACAGCTGCCTACACGGCTTTTGACAGCTTTCATGACAGCCTCAGCCAGGGCTTGGTGACAGCCTCCCACACATCCTATAACCCAGCTGCCCCCACGGCTTTTGAACAGCTTTCATGACAGCCTCAGCAATTGCTTGCTGACAGCCTCCCTCGCATCCTATGTCACAACTGACCCATGGCTTTTGGAGAGCTTTCATGACAGCCTCAGCCATGGCATGCTGACAGCCTCCCATGCATCCTATGCCACAGCTGCCCCAATGGCTTTTGGACAGCTTTCATGACAGCCTCAGCCACGGCTTGGTGACAGCCTCCACGCATCCTATACCACAGTTGCTCCCACAGCTTTTGGATAGCTTTCATGACAGCCTCAGCCACGGCTTGGTGACAGCCTCCAAGCATCCTTTACCACAGCTGCCCACACGGCTTTCGGACAGCTTTCATAACAGCCTCAGCCACGGCTTGGTGACAGCCTCCACATATCCTATAACATAGCTGCTCCACGGTTTTTGGACAGCTTTCATGACAGCCTCAGCCACGGCTTAGTGACAGCCTCCACGTATCCTATACCACAGCTGCCCCTACAGCTTTGGACAGCTTTCATGACAGCCTCAGCCACGGCTTGGTAACAGCGTCGATGTATCCTATACCACAGCTGCCCCTACGGCTTTTGGACAGCTTTCATGACAGCCTCAGCCACGGCTTGGTGCAAGGCTCCCATGCATCCTATACCGCAGCTGCTCCCATGGCTTTTGGACAGCCTCAGCAAAGGCTTGGTGACAGCCTCGATGTATCCTATTCCACAGCTGTCCCCACAGCTTTTGGACAGCTTTCATGACAGACTCAGCCACGGCTTGGTGCCAGCCTACCAAGCCTCCTATACCATAGCTGCCCCCACGGCTTTTTGACAGCTTTCATGACAGCCTCAGCCACAGCTTGGTGACAGCCTCCCATGCATCCTATACCACAGCTGCCCCCGCAGCTTTTGAACAGCTTTCATGACAGCCTCAGCAACGGCATGCTGACAGCCTCCCACGCATCCTATAACCCAGCTGCCCCCACGGCTTTTGAACAGCTTTCATGACAGCCTCAGCAATTGCTTGCTGACAGCCTCCCACGCATCCTATGTCACAACTGCCCCCATGGCTTTTGGAGAGCTTTCATGACAGCCTCAGCCATGGCATGCTGACAGCCTCCCACGCATCCTATGCCACAGCTGCCCCTACGGCTTTTGGACAGCTTTCATGACAGCCTCAGCCATGGCTTGGTGCAAGGCTCCCATGCATCCTATACCGCAGCTGCTCACATGGCTTTTGGACAGCCACAGTAAAGGCTTGGTGACAGCCTCGATGTATCCTATACCACAGCTGTCCCCACGGCTTTTGGACAGCTTTCATGACAGACTCAGCCACGGCTTGGTGACAGCCTACCAAGCCTCCTATACCATAGCTGCCCCCACGGCTTTTTGACAGCTTTCATGACAGCCTCAGCCACAGCTTGGTGACAGCCTCCCATGCATCCTATACCACAGCTGCCCTCACAGCTTTTGGACAGCTTTCATGACAGCCCCAACCACAGCTTGGTGACAGCCTCCTATGCATCTCTTACTACAGCTGCCCCCACGGCCTTTGGACAGCTTTCATGACAGCCTAAGCCACAGCTTGCTGACAGCCTCCCACACATCCCATAGCACAGCTGCCCCTACGGCTTTTGGACATCTTTCGTGACAGCCCCAGCCACAGCTTGGTGACAGTCTCCCACGCATCCTATGGCTCAATTGCCCCCAGGGCTTTTGGACAGCTTTCATGACCGCCTCAGCCACAGCTTGGTGACAGCCTTCCACGCATCATATACCTCAACTGCCCCTACGGCTTTTGGACATCTTTCATGACAGCCTCAGCCACAGCTTGGTGACAGCCTCCCACACATCCTATACCACAGCTGCCCGCATAGCTTTTGGACAGCTTACATGACAGACCCAGCCACAGCTTGTTGACAGCCTCCCATGCATCCTATACCACAGATGCCCCCACAGCTTTTGGACTGCTTTGATTACAGCCCCGGCCACAGCTTGGTGACAGCCTCCCACGCATCCTATACCACAGCTGCCCCCACGGCTTTTGGACATATTTCATGCCAGCCCCAGCCCCTACCAAGCATCCTATACCACAGCTGCCCCCACGGCTTTTGGGCAGCTTTCATGACAGCCCCAGCCATGGGTTGCTGACAGCCTCCCACGCATCATATGCCACAGCTGCCCCCACAGCTTTTGGACAGCTTTCATGACAGCCTCAGCCACGGCTTGGTAACAGCCTCAATGTATCCTATACCCCAGCTGCTCCCACGGCTGTTGGACAGCCTCAGCAAAGGCTTGGTGACACTGACAGCCTACCAAGAATCCTATACCACAGCTGCCCCCACGGCTTTTGGACAGCTTTCATGACAGCCTGAGCCATGGCTTGGTGACAGGCTCCCATGCATCCTATACCCCAGATGCTCCCACGGCTTTTGGACACCTTTCATGCCATCCTCAGCCACGGCTTGGTGACAGCCTACCCAGCCTCCTATACCACAGCTGCCCCCATGGCTTTTGGACAGCTTTCATGACAGCCTCAGCCACAGCTTGGTGACAGCCTCCCACGCATCCTATACCATGGCGGCCCCCACAGCTTTTGGACAGCTTTCATGACAGCCTCAACCACAGCTTGGTGACAGCCTCCCACGCATCCCTTACTACAGCTGCCCTCACGGCTTTTGAGCAGCTTTCATGACAGCCTCAGCTACAGCTTGGTGACAGCCTCCACGCATCCTATACCACAGCTGCCCCCACGGCTTTTGGACACCTTTCATGACAGCCTCAGCCACGGCTTGGTGACAGCCTCCACGCATCCTATACCACAGCTGCCCACACAGCTTTTGGACAGCTTTCATGACAGCCTGAGCCACGGCTTGGTGACAGCCTCCAAATATCCTATACCACAGCTACCCCCACGGTTTTTGGACAGTTTTCATGACAGCCTCAGCCACGGCTTGGTGCAAGGCTCCCATACATCCTATACCCCAGCTGCTCCCACGGGTTTTGGAAAGCCTCAGCAAAGGCTTGGTGACAGCCTACCAAGAGTCCTATACCTCAGCTGCCCCCACGGCTTTTGGACAGCTTTCATGACAGCCTTAGCCACGGCTTGGTGACAGGCTCCCATGCATTCTAGACCCCAGCTGCCCCCATGGCTTTTGGACAGCTTTCATGACAGCCTCAGCCACACCTTGCTGACAGCCTCCCACGCATCGCATACCATAGCTGCCCCCACGGCTTTTGGACATCTTTCATGACAGCCCCAGCCACAGCTTGGTGACAGCCTCCACGCATCCTGTACCACAGCTGCCCACACAGCTTTTGGACAGCTTTCATGACAGCCTGAGCCACGGCTTGATGACAGCCTCCAAATATCCTATTCCACAGCTGCCGCTACGTTTTATGGACAGCTTTCATGACAGCCTCAGCCACGGCTTGGTGCAAGGCTCCCATACATCCTATACCCCAGCTGCTCCCACGGCTTTTGGACAGCCTCAGCAAAGGCTTGGTGACAGCCTACCAAGAATCCTATACCTCAGCTGCCCCCACGGCTTTTGGACAGCTTTCATGACAGCCTTAGCCACGGCTTGGTGACAGGCTCCCATGCATTCTAGACCCCAGCTGCCCCCATGGCTTTTGGACAGCTTTCATGTCAGCCTCAGCCACAGCTTGCTGACAGCCTCCCACGCATCGCATACCACAGCTGCCCCCACCGCTTTTGGACATCTTTCATGACAGCCCCAGCCACAGCTTGGTGACAGTCTCCCACGCAACCTATGGCACAATTGCCCCCATGGCTTTTGGACAGCTTTCATGACAGCCTCAGCCACAGCTTGGTGACAGCCTTCCACGCATCATATACCTCAGCTGCCCCTACGGCTTTTGGACATCTTTCATGACAGCCTCAGCCACAGCTTGGTGACAGCCTCCCACGCATCCTATACCACAGCCGCCCGCATGGCTTTTGGACAGCTTACATGACAGACCCAGCCACAGCTTGTTGACAGCCTCCCATGCATCCTATACCACAGAGGCCCCCACAGATTTTGGACTGCTTTGATGACAGTCCCAGCCACAGCTTGTTGACAGCCTCCCACGCATACTATACCACAGCTGCCCCCACGGATTTTGGACAGATTTCATGCCAGCCCCAGCCCCTACCAAGCATCCTATGCCACAGCTGCCCCCACAGCTTTTGGACTGCTTTCATGACAGCCTCAGCCATGGCTTGGTGACAGCCTCGATGTATCCTATACCCCAGATGCTCCCACGGCTTTTGGACAGCCTTAGCAAAGGCTTGGTGACAGCCTACCAAGAATCCTATACCACAGCTGACCCCACGGCTTTTGGACAGCTTTCATGACAGCCTCAGCCACGGCTTGGTGACAGGCTCCCATGCATCCTATACCCCAGCTGCTCCCACGGATTTTGGACAGCTTTCATGACAGCCTCAGCCACAGCTTGCTGACAGCCTCCCACGCATCGCATACCACAGCTGCCCCCACCGCTTTTGGACATCTTTCATGACAGCCCCAGCCACAGCTTGGTGACAGTCTCCCACGCATCCTATGGCACAATTGCCCCCATGGCTTTTTGACAGCTTTCATGACAGCCTCAGCCACAGCTTGGTGACAGCCTTCCACGCATCATATACCTCAGCTGCCCCTACGGCTTTTGGACATCTTTCATGACAGCCTCAGCCACAGCTTGGTGATAGCCTCCCACGCATCCTATACCACAGCCGCCCGCATGGCTTTTGGACAGCTTACATGACAGACCCAGCCACAGCTTGTTGACAGCCTCCCATGCATCCTATACCACAGAGGCCCCCACAGCTTTTGGACTGCTTTGATGACAGTCCCAGCCACAGCTTGTTGACAGCCTCCCACGCATACTATACCACAGCTGCCCCCATGGATTTTGGACAGATTTCATGCCAGCCCCAGCCCCTACCAAGCATCCTATACCACAGCTGCCCCCACGGCTTTTGGACAGCTTTCATGACAGCCCCAGCCATGGCTTGCTGACAGCCTCCCACGCATCCTATGCCACAGCTGCCCCCACAGCTTTTGGACTGCTTTCATGACAGCCTCAGCCACGGCTTGGTGACAGCCTCGATGTATCCTATACCCCAGCTGCTCCCACGGCTTTTGGACAGCTTTCATGACAGCCTCAGCCACGGCTTGGTGACAGGCTCCCATGCATCCTATACCCCAGCTGCTCCCACGGATTTTGGACAGCTTTCATGACATCCTCAGCCATGGCTTGGTGACAGCCTACCAAGAATCCTATACCACAGCTGACCCCACGGCTTTTGGACAGCTTTCATGACAGCCTCAGCCACGGCTTGGTGACAGGCTCCCATGCATCCTATACCCCAGCTGCTCCCACGGATTTTGGACAGCTTTCATGACATCCTCAGCCATGGCTTGGTGACAGCCTACCAAGCCTCCTATACCACAGCTGCCCCCATGGCTTTTGGACAGCTTTCATGACAGCCTCAGCCACAGCTTGGTGACAGCCTCCCATGCATCCTATACCAGAGCTGCCCCCACAGCTTTTGGACAGCTTTCATGACAGCCTCAACCACAGCTTGGTGACAGCCTCCCACGCATCCCTTACTACAGCTGCCCCCACGGCTTTTGGGCCGCTTTCATGACAGCCTCAGCCACAGCTTGGTGACAGCCTCCCACGCATCCCATACCACAGCTGCCCCCACGGCTTTTGGACAGCTTTCATGACAGCCTCAGCCACAGCTTGGTGACAGCCTCCCACGCATCATATACCTCAGCTGCCCCCATGGCTTTTGGACATCTTTCATGACAGCCTCAGCCACAGCTTGGTGACAGCCTACGCCAAGTTGTCTAAAAACATTGTGTACATAGATTCCGCGGCAAGGTCTTGACCTTAATTTATTGTACAAATCGCCATCTTGGATTTAGCCGCCATTTTAGATTCTCTTGCAGTGTGGAAGTCACCCTGAACAACAAAATGGAGGCCGAATGACATTTCGAGTGGGATTCTGGCCGTTGTGACCTCCGCACACATGAATAAGTAATATGCCCGCAGGCCACTTGTTAGGGTTGCGAACTGAGACCTTGTCCTATCCCTGACCTATGTGTAAATGAACAACTGTATCAGCGGAACTGATCAAAATGCATACATTATGGGATTGACCTAGCAACGAACCCTAGGTCTGGTTCTGAGAATGGTTAACTTGCGAGGGGGTTGGCCAGAGCTGGATAAAAAAGTATAAAAACCCGAGTATCCCAATGTTCGCTCTCTCACACTAATAAGGCGAACTACCGTTGATGGTTCGTTCTGTTACTCTGAGGGCCAAATAGCTATCCGTATGTCAATTGACTTTTGGTAATTGTTGTATCTTTGAATAAAGCGCTTTTTATGTCCTTTGTAACCCGTGTTGGTGTGTTTCCTTTGGGCTTCCCGGCCTCATATCAATTTTTCTGTTTCCACAGTTGGCGCCCGAATAGGGACCCTCAAGATTGATGCCGGATCATTGAAGGTTGACGCAGACTATCGAACCGGGATCAGACGGTGTGATTCTGCGGGCCCGACCGATCGAGACGCGATACCTCGGCAGCGCTGCACGATCCGATCCTTGGACGATAGTCGTGTGGTCTGACACGGCATCTTGACGAGGGTCCAATTTTGAGGCGGGCAGATTTGCCGAAACCACCAAACACAAGGTAAAATTCGTTAGGTAAGTTCTTTGGTAAACCGTAGGTCCTCCTTAGGTTTGGTCAGGTGCAGCTGTGACCCGGCTCTTAATTTAACCCTGACAATTTGAATTTGGCGTATTCTATCTGCAGACACAATTATTGAACCAGGTAACACCAATTGTTTGTGAAATGCCTGGGAAATTGTCTAGCTGCTTTAGGGCTCTGTTCCGCAGCGATCGACAATCCTTGGAATTTAGCCGCCCGGCACCACAGGAGGGGTCGCCGGCGTGTACTATGTACTGTAAGTATGCCATTGGAAGTATCGTATTTAATGATATTTGGCACAGACAGACCAGACATGCCTCCGAATTTCAGCGGCCAATCAACGGTAGTTTTGAGATCCCCCGTATTGAATACTTAGAATCAATCTTGTTAAAGAAAAAGGCTAGACCAGCAGCCTTTGATGTGTTACAGAATTGGAAGAAAGAAGCATTACAGCAACTTAAAAGTAGGGATAAACATGCACGTCATCATAAAACAAATGCTGAAAAAGCATTATTATATGATAAAGAAAAGCGATCAGAATCAGTTAAAAATATGGATAGAGCCTGTTCACTCGGGATCCAGAAAATCTATCCCTCTAAAGATTTCCATGTTTCTGAGGAATTTATTGAGAAATTATTAAATGAACGCAGGCCCGATGCCTCAGCGCCACCTCTGTATGCTCCTGTTTTGGGCGCTCTGCCCGTTCCTGCTGTTGTTCCTGTTGCTATTCCTGTTCCCCCTGTACAACCTATTGTTCCTAGTCCTTTGGTTATTGTTCCTCCGCCTATCGCACCATAGTTGCACCTTTGTCAAATTTACCTATACCTCCGCTCCCGAGTGGCCCCGTATTGATTGGAGTCGACCCAGGTGCAGGGTCAAAGATTGTGACTCGTAGTACTGTTTCTGCAGATAGGAAACAGGAATTGTTTGCATGGGCTAAGCATTGCATGGAGAAAGGTGATCAAGCTAATGTTTTTTCTACATTATCTAATTTGAATAGTTTTCCCGAGAAAAATGTTTTTATCGAAGGTTTGGGGACTCATTTGTGTGTGATGTGGGGTAGATTACAAAATTCGGATCTTCCACAAGGGGTAAGAGATCTGAATGCTTTGGCACTTTCAAGGGACACAGAGCAGAAAGTATATGGACATGTTGAAAGATTGTTTGAGTTTAGGAAAGACTTTGAAAAATCACGAGATGAGGATGATGAAGACGATAGAATATATGTACAGAAACGGTTCCTTCCATGCCGTAGAGCAGCACCTGAGGAAGTACGAATTTGTACCAAAGATGCGGTTCGATGGATCTCGGATTCATCGATACCGCCAGATGACGTGTATGACACGTATAGTCAGTATACAGTAGAAATGCAAAGAAAGGTAATTCAGGTGATGGTACAGCACCTGCAAGAGGAATGTGTAAGGAAGAGGGTTAGTTGCCCCATAGAATTATTGGGGATTTGTAAAAGGGCTTTTTCGCCCGACACTTCTACAGCTGCCTTAGCGCTCGACCTGGCTCTATTGCTTAGTAAGCGGCCGGAGGTACCTATATCTCAGTTGCCTATGAGAGAGGTTCCTCCGACCTTTGTCCCAAAAGTTGAGATCCCCGCCAATGCGGCGACTGGTGCCCCCGCTGTGGATATCCCTGCACATTATGTATCGCAATTTTTTCACGTCCCGTTTTCACAACAGGAAGTGAACACAATTAGACAATCAGTTCCCGATATTAGGAAAAACCCGACGGGGTTTTACAAAGAAATAGAGTCTGTTTTATAGTCCTCTGTGTTCACCTTGAGTGACATTGACTTGTTATTTCCTGTACTCCTACCCGTAGATGTATGGAAACAGGTTTGGACAATAGATGATGTGCCGGGGTTGGGAGATACGTGGGCAAATATGATTAGAATTGATGGAGAAAGACCAGCTGGTGAGAAACCGCCACAGGTAATACTACTTTACCTGATAGGATTGTCGCTAAACTAAAAACTATAATTCCAGAGAAAAGGATTATTTGGGACAAGCTTACGGCCTGTGTCCAAGGAAAAACTGAAGGCGCTACCGAATTTTTTAATAGATTCGAGCAGGTATTTTCTGACTTCAGTGGACAGGATTTAGGTACAGAGTCGGGAAAGAGGTTGTTCGTGGACAAATTTGTACTTGGATTGTTACCTGACATCCAGTCACAAATTATGTCCTCAGAGAGCGCTTGGCAGGCAAAATCTCAATCTGAGGTTTTGCACATGGCTCAGTATTATGAGAACCGTGTTAATAATGAAAAGGAGAAAATTGAAAAGAGAAAGGGAGATTTGAAAACCAAAGTATTATTGCAGCAAATTGTTAGAAACCCCAGAGGAGGTATGACACAAACTAGAGGTCAGTACGTTCCAAGAGGGAATGCTCCTCTGGGACCTGTAAATATTAATCAATGTGCTTATTGCCGCCAGGAAGGTCATTGGCGAGCACAGTGCCCTGTCCTTCGCCAGAGGTCAAGCAGCGCGTTTGGGGGTATGGGTAGACGACCTAGGGGCCGCCCTGGAGCAGGGGGCCCTGACAGAGGTCAGCTTTTACAAGATTCTCAGCAACCTTTTTCACGGGGAAAATCAGACCTCGAGTATGGACTCGAGAAACATATTTGATCACCCTTCTGCTGCCTACCTTTCTGAAGAGCTTCCTTCTGACGAGGCTCCGTTTTATTAGGATTGCCCGAAGCAGGGTTTGGAACCTTTGCCTATTCCTGTTAATCAAAAAGGCCCCTACGTTGAATTATTAGTGGGGAATAGGAAACACCAGTTTTTGATTGACTCTGGAGCACAGAAGTGCTCCATTGATCATCCTAGGGTTCCAAACATCCCACTGTCAGGGCAAACAAATGTTTCCGTAGGGTTTTCTGGTGTACCAACTGTCTGTCCGGTTTCTGCGCCGGTATCCGTTTCTTTGTGTACCTTCACGGACCAGTGCCCTTTTCTTCTCACTTCAAATTGTGGAGAGAATTTGCTGGGGTTGAATTTGTTAAAGAAATTGAACGCAGTAATTCATTGTTCTTCGGATGGAGTACGGCTAACGGTTTCACCACAGCAACTTCCTAATTCTCAGTTCTTGATTCGACCTTTACCTCCCGAGTTCAGCATTGTCCCTGAATGCTTGTGGGCGGTAGACGACAATGATGTCGGAGTGTTACAGATTGAGCCCGTTAAAATAGTCCTGAAACATGGGGTGAAACTGCCACGCATCCCGCAGTATAAAATATCAGTCGAAGGTGAACGTGCTTTGAAATGCATTGTCTCCGATTTTGTACATCGTGGGGTGATCGAGGAGATTACAGGTAGTTTGTGTAACAGTCCGATCTTACCCGTATATAAGAAAGGTGACAATGCAATTCCATACCGGTTTATAATTGATCTTCGTGCTGTTAAGCGAGTGGTTGCCCCACAATTTCCAATTGTGCCTGATGTGACGACGATATTAACAATGATCCCTGCTACGGCTACGCACTTCAGCGTTGTGGATCTGAAAAACGCCTTCTTTAGTATCCCGATACATAAAGAAAGCAGATATCTGTTTGCGTTCACCTTGGGGGGGCGCTCATTTACATTTACAAGGGCACCTCAAGGGTATACTGAAAGTCCTAGTATTTATAGTAGAGCCTTGAAAGAGCAGCTCGACACCCTTGAATTGCCACCTACTTGCACGCTGCTTCAATATGTTGACGATTTGCTTTTGGCTGCAGATTCTGAGAATGCCTGTAAAGAAGGCACTATACTGTTGCTTGTTCATCTGGCTAAAAATGGTCACAAAGCTTCGCTTAAAAAATTTCAATATTGTTGTCAGGAGGTTGCCTATCTAGGCTACCTCCTGTCAAAGGAGGGGAGAAGATTGACACCTGAAAGAATAAAACACATTTCTGGCATGTCTGTTCCAAATACACAGAAGGAAGTCAGAGCCCTGATAGGGATGGCTTCCTACTGTAGGTTGTGGATCCCGAATTTCGCACTAGTGGTAAAACCAATGTTGGGTTTGACGAAGAAGGGCATTTCTCTGCCACTGCCATGGGAATCGGAACATCAACGATCATTTGAGCTTCTCAAAACCGCGCTATGTTCCGCACCGGTTCTGGGTACTCCAAATTATGACAAGGCCTTTGTATTGTTTGTGCATGAATGTGATGGATGTGCTTTGGCTGTGTTAACCCAGGAACACAGAGGGAAGAATAGGCCGTGCGGCTACTACTCATCCGCCCTTGATCCTGTCGCATGCGCTTTGCCAAGATGTTTGCGCGCTGTCGCTGCTGCTGCCACGTCTGTAAAATAGAGTGAGGGAATGGTCCTAGGCCATGATTTGATTTTGATGGTACCTCACTCTGTTGCTATTTTATTGAACAAAACTCAAACGCAACACCTCACCTCTGCACGGTTAACAAGGTATGAACTAATTCTGTTTGCCCCTCATATTCAAATTAAGAGGTGTTGTGTTCTTAATCCGGCTGAACTCTTACCTTTCCCGCAAAACACTGTTTGCGGTGACGAAGAATCACATGACTGCTTGTATACCACCGAACAAGAAACGAAGGGCAGGATAGATCTCATAGATACTCCTTTGGATAATGCAGAAGGGCAGCTGTTTTGCGATGGCTCCTGCTTCAAACTTTCGAATGGTACATCTACAGCTGCTTATGCAGTTACTACATTGAGCAAAATTGTCGAAACTAAGAGAATTTCGCATAACTCCGCTCAGGCCGCAGAGATTATAGCGTTGACCCGAGCTTATGAACTTTCCCAAGGGCGAAGAGTGAATATATATACTGATAGCCTGTACGCATTTGGGGTGGCTCACAACTTCGGAAAGCTTTGGTCGGAAAGAGGGTTCCTGACCTCACATGAGACCAAGATTCAGCATGGCCCCTTGATAGTGCAACTACTTTCGGCACTCTCACTCCCTAAACAGTTAGCGATCATGAAATGTGCAGCACATCGCAAGGTTATAGATGATGTAGGAAAAGGGAACGCCTTTGCGGATTTGATAGCCAGACAAACGGCCACAGACCTTAGCACGGACATGTATGCTTCGAGGGAAATGAGAGATGCTTGTATAATGGATGAAGGTATTGGGTCTGTGCGAGATATTCAGACTGATGCCACGATGGAAGAATCTAGAAAGTGGGCTGAAGGAATGGGGAAACTGGATGACGAAGGGTGTTGGGTGGATACATCTGAAGGGAAATGGTTGCTTCCTGATTCTTATGTATTGGCAATGGTTACAATGGCACACGGTCCTACGCATGTGTGTGCCCAGCAGATCACGAGAATGTTAGATCAGGTTTGGGTAAATGACAAAATTCTGGAAACTGCAAAGAGGCACGTCCAGAACAGTATGATCTGCCTACAGCACAATGTGGGAAAGGGACAGTGACTCCAAGGGGAAGTTTCGGGCCCCCCTCTGTCCCCTTTGAGGTCATCCACTTTGATTTTATTGAGATGGAACAATGTAATAATCTGAAATATGTTCTTGCCATTATTTGTGCATTCAGTAAGTGGGTCGAGGCTTTCCCCGTCAAAGATGCTACCGCCATGACCACCGCAAAGATTATGGTAAAAGAATTCTTTCCTCGATTTGGGCTACCGAGGATAATCTGGTCGGACAATGGTCCTCACTTTATCACAGCAGTAATTTTGCAAATATGTGCAGCCCTATGTATTGAGAAACAATTTCATTCAGCTAGACATCCTCAAAGTGCTGGGTTGGTAGAAAGACACAACAGTATTTTAAAGAATAAACTTGCAAAAACATGTGCTGATACCAAACTGAAATGGCCAGATGCTTTGCCTATTGTGTTATTAGCTATGCGTACCACACCTCAGACTAGAACTGGGCTTTCTCCATTTGAAGTAGTAATGGGGAGACCTGCTAACATTTGGGGTCTCCCGAAACCTAAAGCTCTGAGGGAGGTGGAGAATGTATTGCTTGTAGACTACTGTAACCAGTTAACTAAAAATCTGTATTTCATTTAACACCAGGTGAATTCTGCTTTACCTGTACTGTTCACGACACCCAGGACACGATATACAGCCTGGAAGTTGGGTCCTCGTGAAGGCCTACGAGAGGTCTTCCTGTCTCGTGCCTCGCTGGCGGGGACCCCATCAGGTATTATTGGTCACCAGGACAGCAGTGCGGGTGGCTGGAAAGAAGAACTGGATTCATGCGACGCACGTCAAGAAACTTCCTCACCCGACGCCACACGCTACAGAAGAAGCAGAACCCCTCGCTGATGCTACAGTCCCTGATCCTGGAGTAGCAAACAGCGCTGTGAGTGCGTCGGAGAAGTTCTCTGAGCCTGAGGAGCTTGGGGAACAGTCCATTTCGTCTCCGCACTCTCTTGAAAAATCACTTCCGGAAAACACTGTTTCGAGCTCTGCGACTTCCGTCGCCACCGACACGTCGCTTCCCTCAGGAAGTGATGATACTTTGCTTCTGGACCAGACAATTTCGGGTACCATCAGATACAACCTTCGACCAAGGAAATAGAACTACGGCACGAGTTTCATGCATCTGGAAAAAAAGGAAGTGTTTGGAAAATTGTCTTGTTATGAGAAAGTTTCGTTAAACAAAAAGGGATTCTGCTGGCTAGGGTTGGGAAGGACTAAGAAATCACGCGACCGTAGTGTCGCCAGCAACGAACATTGGTGCCGTCGATCGAGAAACTACGATGCCTGCCACCTTCACCACTGCTACCCGCACTGGACTTTTAGATAAGGGGGTGACCAAATCGAACAATGAACAATGTGCCTGGGCCCCGAAAACGTACTATTGTGTTTTGATTTTGATTATTGTTATTTTTGCAACTGCTGCTGTAGGACTTTGGTATTTCGAAGAAATCTATCCCTTGAAACCTTTATTACCGACCAAGATCGTACCAACTGTTTTGACTCCCTCTGTACACCTTCACACTCTGTCCCCTAGAGACTCCCAACATTGACAGAAGTATCATAATAACACTCTGATGATAGTAATGAATGCTACCCATGCCATTTTTAATAAGAGTAATTGTTGGATTTGTACTCACTTACCGCAACATGGGAACAAGGGACTGGGATGGTATATACATCCTCTACCTTTAACGACTTCTTGCTATGCCTCTCTTAGAGCACTATTCTTTGGCCGATGGAATGATAGCATCTCAGGGAACTTTGATGGAGCTAATTTAAATGATTTCGAGAAACGTGAATTGACTCCCCTGGGATGCTCGCTTTTCGCAAATAGAAGTAAACCTAACGTCGCTTCTATTAGGCCGTCTGACAAACTATCTCTTCCTTTTCAAACTCTGATTTCCTTTAAAATGGCTCCGATAGGCAATAAGGACGCTGTACCTCCTTCTTATTCTATAAATCATAGTGCCGACTCAGTTCCCTTCTGTGTACAGAGAAATGGCACTACGCCAATGGGGGATTTTGAAAATTGTAAAAATATTGTAAATTTGACTGGGGAAAACAGGCCTCTTTATGTAGGAGGGCCTGTTTATTTTGTTTGTGGTAATTTAGCATTTCACTGGTTGCCCAAGGATTGGCAGGGAACCTGTTATCTAGGAATATTGTTACCCGGGGTATTTGTAGCTAGCGAGACAACAATGGAGATACACCTGGGCAAGTATTGGGGGACATAGCTAAATCGGTTGTGCCCTTTTGGGGACAAATAGCGAACTCAGAGAACATTAGGGGATTAGCAAGGGTATTGGAGAGAACGATCAACCGGACCATGGACATACTCTACAATATGACCTTAGAGCAAAAGGCGATAAGATTGGTAGCACTTCAAAATCGGATGGCATTAGATGTCATCTTGGCGGAACGAGGTGGAGTATGCAAATTAGTGGGGCCCGCTTGTTGTGTTTTCGTACCAGACTCCTCACCAACAATTTTTAAAGCAATTAAGAACCTGCATACTCTCAGTTCTGAAGTCCATATCCCTGTAGGAGACTGGAACCTTTGCGATCTTGGGGTTGCTTTCCGTTATTCTGGTTATTTTAGGGATTCTGTTATTCCTTTGTTGTTGTTTTCAATGCAAATCGCCATCTTGGATTTAGCCGCCATTTTAGGTTCTCTTGCAGTGTGGAAGTCACCCTGAACAACAAAATGGAGGCCGAATGACATTTCGAGTGGGATTCTGGCCGTTGTGACCTCCGCACACATGAATAAGTAATATGCCCGCAGGCACTTGTTAGGGTCGCGAACTGAGACCTTGTCCTATCCCTGACCTATGTGTAAATGAACAACTGTATCAGCGGAACTGATCAAAATGCATACATTATGGGATTGACCTGACATTGATCCCTAGGTCTGGTTCTGAGAATGGTTAACTTGCGTGGGGGTTGGCCAGAGCTGGATAAAAAAGTATAAAAACCTGAGTATCCCAATGTTCGCTCTCTCACACTAACATGGCGAACTACCTTTGATGGTTCGTTCTGTTACTCTGAGGGCCGAATAGCTATCCGTATGTCAATTGACTTTTGGTAATTGTTGTATCTTTGAATAAAGCGCTTTGTATGTCCTTTGTAACCTGTGTTGGTGTGTTTCCTTCGGGCTTCCCGGCCTCATATCAATTTTTCTGTTTCCACAGTGTGGGTACACCCTTGGTGTGGAATCTGTGGAGTCAGCCCACATTCTGTGTTGTTGGTGTCTGGTTGCTGTGTGTTTCACAATGGCTGAGACAACCCTGGCTGAAAATGGTATGAATGCAGTGTAGTGTGCTGACAGGTTGGGTGCTTACCCCAATCCACATTTGTTGTTATGGGTGTCTGGGTGGAGTGAATGGCCTGAATGCCTGTGAGCCTGATTGGCTGCCTGCTTGTATGGATGCCCTTCTGCCCGATTGGTTGACTATGCGTGGCTCCGCCTGAGTGAATGCTATGGTCCCTGCACTTACCAAGTTGTTCAGAAGCTGAATTCAAAACTAAAGCTGATCCCTGGAGTCCAGCTGGAAGAGGAAGATTGCGGCTGCTACTCTTCACCAAAATCCAAAGGCTGCTGTGACGATCCAAGTAGTGATCCAAGAGAGTACCTGGATAGGAGACTTCTCTGCGAACTATGAGGGACCATCGTGCAACCTGCTGCTCTTCTTCAGAAGTATCCTGGAAGCCAGTCCTGTGTGCCTGCCATCTGGAAAAGGGATCTTCGTGAATCCAGAAGAGGAGGGCCAGGACATCTCGAGTCAAAGAGGTCCATTGGTGTCACCCAGGGTCCGCAGGAGCATTTGTGACTGCTTGAAGCCTGTTGCAGTATAGCGCACTAGAAGAGGGGGTGCTGCTCAACACCCGGTGCTGCGAAAGTTCCAAACTTCTGAAGAATACTTCAAGGGACATACTTGCCATCATCACTGACCACTTTTCCCTGCCAGAGAAGATCCAGGGTCGCTGAGTGCTGAGGAAAGTGCGCCGGTGGGTTCCCCACCACAAGCATCCAACAAAGATGTCCCATGGGTCCAGACTTGGCGAAGGGCCATGGTCTACTCCAGTGGTTGAATCCAGGTTACCAGAAGCCATCCAGACATCCGTGCTGCGGCTGCAGCACCGAAGAACTGTAAGGTGGAAAACAGCAATATTCCATGACCCGACACGAAAAGTGACCTCTGCACCCGTCGCCACCAGAAGTCATTGAAGGCCCCCAGGGGCCTTCCTCCCATCTGCCAAGCCTTTGAGGAGCACAGAGCAAGTTTCAACTTCCCAGGACTCCTACTTTCAGAGAAATCATCAACCAACGGAGAACACAGAGAAAAACAAAAATGCTGCACTTCAGAAAGACATTGGTTCCCCAAGGTGGGGGTCCATCTTCAAGGAGAATCATTGAGTGAAACCGTGAAACGCTGACTAATTTTCTGCCAAGGCACCAAAGATACTGTGACAAAGAAGAGCACCTTCTAGACTCAGGTCATCCAGAGATCCCAGATTTGTCCTGGATCCTGTTCTCCTGTGGCCTCTTGTGTCCTTTGGGGGTGGTAGAACCCAGCCCTAGAGATAAGGGGTGTATCAAAAATAGGAAACAGGCATTTCGGACCTTGTGCTTCTGCTTTCACCTACAAATCTGCATGATGTTTGGACCAGTAGTTCACATGGTATCACAGGAAGAAACTACTTTTATTACTGCTTGTTTGGAAGAAGTGAACATGCATCTTTTAATGAGTATGAATAACTAGGTGCAAAGGAATCATTAATTCAAAAACATTCTGTTTTCTAGTGAAAACATTTTTACTTGCTATTAAAATACTTCCATTGGGAATTGGACTTACATTTCTACTTCCAAAAAAATCATTTTACTCCCAACATTAAAAAAGGAGTAAAATAATCCAACTTCAAAATATTATCTGGAGCACTGGTAGAACCTATAAATAGAAAGTAGACGGTTATTGAACATTGTTGGACTGGGCTGTGAAAGACAAGATAAGTTACTCCCTAACTTTCTATTACTGGTGGCACAGGTGGGGAATCCCCACACAGAATTGTGTATCTAGTCTAAAGAAAGCATTCTGACACTGTTCAAAACTAATCTGCCTTTCTTCCATAATATATGCTGTTACACCTCACTTAAGAATTCACCTACCTATTTAAAACTGTCTGCAGTTGGTGCATTTATTACTGAATTTAAGTATTGTGTAGTACCACACAGAGTGTATATATTTTCAATTTTTTAAATAGAAATGCGTAATTTTTATATGCATATATATTACTGAACCTTGTTTAATATAAAGAAGCTCTGTTATCAACTAACTTAGTGTGTGGACATTTGTTTGTGGGGGCCTGGACACTTGCTGTACTTAAGAACCGGCCTGCATCACCTCCTGCGTTCTTAAGCCGTGTTGGCTCGTCCAAGCTACCACATAGAGAACCTTAGCTGGGTTGCTCTGTGCCTTTGTCCCAACCATATAGAGGCCAGAAGTACAGATACTCCCCCTCCAGTCTTTACACCAAGAAAAACCCACTGGAGCTGATCAGCTCAACGAGAGCGTGGATTGTGGCAGAAAAAGTATCAGCTGATTGACTATGTAAGGGTGCACATAGCTGCTACCACCACATATACATTCAGAGAGGCAACCAAGAAAGTGAGGCCTGCATTCAAAGACAATGGGGATCATTACGACCCAGGCGGTAAGTACGCCAACTTTACCACCATGGTGAAAACTACATTTACACCATGGTGGATGGCGGATTTACCACCCCATTCCAAGGTGAGTGGGGTGGTAAATCCCCATTTCCCATTTTACCCTTCCCCATTCCCATTTTTGCCCCATAGGGCATAATGGGAATGGGGAAGGCGCTAATTACGCCACCGTAAATTACGGTGGCGTAATTAGCACCAAGGCGGTTTAGCACCATGGATTTTAACAGCTGCTAAAAGCAGCCGTTAAAATCGGAATCAGGCGTTAAGGGTTAACGACGGCGTTAACCCTTAACGCCTGAGTTGTAATGAGGCCCAATGGTTACCAACACCATAGCTGCAATCATGCACATAGAGGCAGCACACTGTCACACTCAGGGAAACAGCAGCAACCCCATTCTTTTAGCCTGACCCAAGATGGTGGACTACATGGCCATGTGCAAAAGAACGGTTGAGGAGGCATAGCCATAAAAAGGTAGATGGATAGCCTATTGGGTGATTCTCATCAGGGTTACTAGATTTGATGTCTATACTCACAGTTTTTGCACTAGAGAAAAAACTCCCCAAGAAGTGGGCATGTTAATAATGGCAAGTTGTTGAAGTTAAAAAAACATGCATCCTTGTTTGGCAGAACTACTTAACCTCAAGACCGCAAACTATACATAAACGCACATTTGGACGGTTCATTGTGACATTTTCGAACGTTATATTTTCTAAATGCCATTTTTTCGACACCAAAATGCAGAAAAAATGTGTTTATTTTAATTTTATTTTTTAAATGGGGGTTCCCCCACAACCCCCCCATTTTTTTTAATAGATACTTGTTTTTTTACTAATGAAACAAAAATAAAACATATAAAATTTAAAAAAAACATTCTGATTTTCTTTTTTTTACAAAATGCCATTTCGAAAATATGTTTTCGACAATTTAACTGGATACCCATACATGTTGTATATTTTCTTTAGTGTCAACAAATCATCACCCTTCCAGACTAGACGTCATACTGGAAAATACCAGGTTGCAGCCACTGGGCAATGCCATTGTGTGGGAGAAGGAGTAGAGGTCAGAACAACATGTGCATGAATTGGAAGCCCATGCAAAGATGCAGCTGGTTCAGGAAGTGCAGAAATCGATAGCAACAGACCACATCGGAATGCTTCCAGTACAAAAGAAGGATGTTTGTGCCCGCACAAGAGCTCAGAACCTCTTGGGCTGCCCCAATTACGAACTGTGCAGCCAGGTGCAGCACTTGAGCCTCATTAAGGATCCATGGTCATCCCTAAAAAGATGCTCCAGAAGTGGGGCACGGGGAGCTGGCTGCCCTGATGATGCAGGGCAAAACACAGGGGTGCGTTATTAGGGTGTCACAGACTTTTGACATTCACTTTATTGATGAACGAGAACCTCAGGATGAAATACTCATGCCTTCAACCTCAGGCGTCAATGAGTTAGACCTGGCACTGTAAAAGGTCAATGCTAGTGCCCATGAGACTGTCTTTTGATACACAACCCTGGCAGTCAACCCTACAGTGCCCTCCTCATACTCATCCTGCCTTGCCAGTCTGGCCACCCGACATGACTGCTGCATGCACTGACCCTGCTGCCGCCCCCTGAGAGCACCCCGTCACGACACATTTTCTCCAACCTCCACTTCTCTGTGTACTAGACATTGGCATGTAAGACACTTGAATGGCTCTTTAAAACCCCCACAAATGGCCCTCTTCCTGGTTGTTGCCTGTGGTATCACACGCCCCTTGCTGTGCCACATGCTACCAAGGAAGGAGTGCACATGTTCCCGGACACCCCATTAGAGAGAGCTATTACTGCAGAAGATGAGCAGATCATTATCTGCACCTGCAAACTCGTTTCAGGTGAGATGCATTCTGCTGAACTACTGGGTCAGCTGCAAACAGTTTCAGCAATGGCTTTAAAAGGTCAGCTTCAATTCGGATGGATATCAAGGCATCAATAATGCCTTCGACGAACACGTGTAAAATATATATTTGTGAAAGTGTGTTTGTATGTTCAGGGTTGGCTCCAGCCCAGTAACAGTTGGTGAGAGTGTGTGTCTGTTTTATATGGCAGAGATTTGGGGTCACTCTGACCTCGGTAGGATGGAGCCGAGGGAAATGGCTCCACTGAGGATCTCTTTTCTCTCCCAAGAAGGGCACCTTCCCTTCCTCTAAGATTAGAGCTGGGGTTGAATGGCCTCGTCTCTGAAGTTAATGTAGGCCCCTTATTGTATTGTACAGTGCAGATCACCAGACCTTGGAACTTATAAAAAAAAGCTCTCTTTGATGTGCTCACACAAGAAGGGGCTAGAGCTCTCCTTTGGGTTAACTATGTGTGCAATTTAAGTGGGAAACTTGGTCTTCCTTCTGTGTTCACTCCTGAACCCTGAGAATATGTGGTAACGAAAAATTGCATTAAACAGAGGTACACAGATCAGTATTATAAGGCTACCATTTGAGAGATCGGCCTGGTAGGTATAAAAGCGAATTACATCAAGCGTAAAAACTCATTCAGTTTGGAAAAATATTTATCTTGTATTGATGATTAGGTAGCTAGAACAGGTGAGGTTAGGGGTAATTCCACTGGCCGCAGTGGTAAGCTCCTGGGGCAAAGGTGATACGCCTACATGTAGGATCTGTGGGAAAGGAGCGGAAGATCTTACTTACTTCTTATTTAAATGTCCGCAGTACAGGAGCATGCGCTATAAGTGGCATTCCCCGACTTATAAAACGTATAACCTGAGAAGTACTAAGGAGGTTTTGAAATTCTTTTATGTGCACCAATAATAGTGCAATGATCCAAACTCAAGCGGGCATTTTTGAAAATGCTTGGTGTTTAAACAAGAAACGTTCTCTGTAAATGGTTTATGTCTGATCTGCCTTCTTTTAAAGATATTTTATGGCTTTTAATTCCATTGTGCATTGTAATTGTAACAGTTCCGTTTATCTTGTGACATTTGTGCTTGTATGGCATTGGTGCTGAAATAAAGAAAATGACATACATACAACAGTTGGTGGGATGAAAATTTGGCACAAGGTCGGCATACCAGTCTGCGGTGTACTAGCGATAGTGAAATTTGACCAACCCCACCTATCCGCCATGCGCAGAGGTGGAGCGGGGTCTGGCGCTGTGCTTTCAGTACAGCTGATTTCGGGAGATTGCCGATTTTGCAATTTTTCAAAAATAGGAAGTTATGACACAATATAACTTACACAAGGCTATAGCAGACCCCAGTGTACATGTCAGCAACAGACCCGGGCAACCCTGGGCAATATGGTTACTTACAGTATATTTTCCACTCATAGGTTTGTAGGTGAGCACTTCTATCATTGAAACAATAAGATAACTGAGTTTGAATGGAAATACATCAAAGGTCCCTCCTGCACCAGTCTTCGCCGCCAGCCACCTCTTCCCAGTCTGTTTCATCCACCTCCATCTGACACACCGTCCTGCAACTTTCAACACTTCCCAGCCATGTTACGTGTACAGCATAAACAGCATTGCCCACTCCTGACCACTCCACTGAGTGAAACTATCGTACATCGGTTCCAAGGTCATATAAAGCATGTGCAATGAGGAGCTTGTCAGGTTAATCAATATAAAAAAAGCCCAGTAAAATGTGCCTTCTCTTTCTGTGGATTCAAGGTGGTCAGACCTGTGGAAAATCACAAAAAGGTCTGTCATGACATTTAGAAGTGAGCATCAAAATTCCCAAAATATACAGTAGCCTAGAGCAGATTTCTCAGACACTGGCCACTGCATCACCCTCAGAATAGAAGTATAAAGATGTATGGCTGTTGTATCCTCTGCTCTCAGATTGGTAATTTTATTTATGAAATTTTAATTTAATTTAATTGTACATCGTTCAAAAAGAACTTTTACAAAGATATTAAATCAATTAAAATATGTATTATATATAAAGAATCAGTGAATTGCAAATACATTTACAAATACAAATACAGTACAATAAAAACGTTCTATTTACAATCAAATCAAAATAAAATCACATATTTTATGTTCATAGTCACAAATATGCATAGATATTAATCTCATTAATCTGGAAAGACATGCATCTTATTTCTTCTTTTCAACCTATGCCAATCCCCACTCTACTTTTAATTTCTTTTTTGTAGCGAGTTACTAGCTCAGGCCTCATTTACTTAATAATGGTTGCATCCTTTTCCAGACTACAAATAAGGCCAGAAGTACTTTCTGTGTTTAAGCAGAACACCCAGAAGTGGAATGGTTTGATGGCATTACATTCATAAGCAAAAGGGTCAAGCAGCGCTATGTAGAGCAAGCCCATAACCGGGCCTTCTGTTAGCACGTGTCTAGCCGTCTCTTGGTTCGACTCCACTCTGCACATTCTGCAGAATCTTGCTTTTACTGATATATTTCGTTTCTAGCCACACAATGCTAAAACTTGAAGTTGGTTGGCCCAGAGTTTTAGTCGAAAGCTACGTTTCACAGGAGCAGACAAATGGGGACTGCTATTGCCTTCAGCATCAGGGACCCCCAGACATACTCGATCAATGTAGATCTTCCTAAACCCAGCACTGGTTTTGAAAAGCTGGATTCCACCCCCTCTAACCATCGTAGGTCTCTCATGACCAAGGCTTCAAGTTTGTATAGGATTGTGGGGCACAGCCATTGTTTATATAGTACCACAACCACCTTGAGTGAAAAACCGGCATGCTCGGCTAGGAACTTCTTGGAGATACATCTAACCTTGGCCTCATTTATGTGTGTATAGCCTAATGTTGTTGACACCTCCAGCCATAAGTATTTACAGGTGTCAGTATATTTGACAATGCCCACAGAGGTCAGTATCTTTGTTCTATTTCTTTTTTTGGACGCAATCAACATTACTTTTGTTTTGGATAGATTTATAGCAAGAAGATTTTCAGTAGCATATAGCCCCAGTTCCGTCAGTATCCTTTATCCCAGACAATAGATGGTCAAATATAACTAAGTCGTCAGCAAAAAGCATTCCGCCAACAGGAATATTGACAATCTTGCGCATGCAGCATGCTTTAGCCAACAGCCTTCGTAATAGGTCTGCTATGTAAACATTAAAGAGAAGAGGGGCTAACATACATCCCTGTCCCAACCCCCTGCTAATACTCACTTCCCTAAATAGTTGACCCATATCACCATGATGAATGCGAGCAAAATTGTATGTATGTAGGGCCATAATGACCTCGAGAAGCCATCGCGGGCACCCCCAAGTCTGCATCTTACTCCACAGAATACTGCAGTCAACCTGGTCAAAGGCGGATTTGAAGTCACAAAGGCGCTTTAGACCGAGGTGCTGGAGTTAGTGTTTGCCTGAGTTACAATAGTATCCAGCACCCTGATATTATGAACAGTGCTCGACCCAGGTCGAAAACCTGTCTGAAAAGGGTGTAATATATTATTAGAATTCATCCAGGCCTGTAAGTGCTTCAGATCATACAGAGGGAACACTTTGCCAGTAATATCGGGGAGGGATAACAGCCTGTTATTTTCTGGGACCAAACAGTCCCCAGATTTAAAAACTGGGACCAGAATCGACTTATTCAGGAGTCTGCGATGGCTCTGGCCAGACAGACTTTAATAAAGAAAAGGCACAGTACAACAGCCCATAAATCCACATCTTCCTGGATGGATGCTGCTGACAGACCATTTGGGCCCAGGACTCTAGAATTTTTAAGTTTCTTTAAATGGACACAAATGTTACTGAATTTAAACTTCATAGGCCAATGGGAAGTTTGCTAGCAGGCCGGCTCAACTAAATCAGCTTCGCTAAATATGTGACCTTCTACAAACCAACCCATACCCTCTCCCTTATAGGGTTCAGCATTGACTGGTCAGCAGATTTACTTGCAGATGATAGTATCCTCCACATACTACCCACATTAATACTCATCAGTGCCTGTATCAACGTTTGCCAATTGCCAATCCAGCCTTCTAATTTCCGCCTCCTCACCCAATTCCTATATTGTTTTTTTAATTTTTTAATCTGAGGATCTCATGTTTCAGAGAAGAGGCGGAAAAACCAGTGATCTTTAAACCTCTCAGCTGTCTTCTGAGGGATCTTTTTGCCATACTAATTTCATCATCGTAGTGGTGGATACACTTTTTTGCAGAGTTTACAATTGTCTTACCACTCTTTACCCGGGTAGTGATGGCAATCGCCTCCAACCACTGCTCGATCTCATTTGGGGACCACTGATACAAGTCAACCTCTGACTTATTATGCTCATACCACAGTTTATGGCAGGCCTTCAAGACATTACCTTCATTCCAAACCAATTTGTTGCCACCCCTGACAGGCTGACAAATTTGAGGGACCCGTTGGAAATGTGTCCAATCGTCCCAAGGACAATGTGACACTCATGTCCTTAGTCCCGCATGATCACTCGCTATTGGGGTTCCACCATAGCAACATTACAGGACGCATAATCCAGGGTTGCTTGCAGGACTCAGCCTGCCAGGTGGTTTTACCTGGAATATCCCCAATTGTTCTACCCTTTAGAATGATCAGTTCCCACTCAGCCCTAAAATTCAACCATATTTCCCTTTCCTATTGACATCCTTCTGCTCCATTCTATTACCAGAGTATAAAGAGGAACATTTCCCCTCTATCAAATGGTCCCCACATCTAGCATTCAGGTAACCACATAAATAGATTCCATCCTCTTCCTGAACAATCACCCAGCTAGAGATCAACACATCCACAAAGGAAAATATGCCATCCGTCAAGGAGCCACGTGGGGGGGGGGGATCATAGATGTTAATCAGTAACAGCTGCTTCAAAGTGGAAGACCCTTTTAGTAGCACCTAAACCGGAAGCACCTAAACTGCCAGCACATTTCCTTCTGGATCACAGGGTAGGATAATGCGTGACTCAAGCATTTGGCTAACCGCAATTACAAGGCCACCGGACGGACGCACAATCGGGCCCTTTTGTGCCTTGATTTGATGCACAGAGAAACTATCTACAAAAAGCGGGCCAACCAACCATGTTTCTTCAAGCATGAATATAGCATGTTGCAATAAAAATTCCAGTGAGGGTCTTTTTTGAAGAAAATGACAATGGCCCCTGGTGTTCCAATAGGCCATGGCAAATTTTCATTGTGGCGGTCCCGGCAAACATAGCCCAATGCCATTTCCAATCCTGGGCATTATCTATCATAACAGCGGGTAGAGCACTCTTCAGAGGAGTGGTAGAGGTGGGGGCCTCTTCAACCTGGGTCAAAGGTTTAATGGAACAATTACAGCAATTACCTACAGCTGGGGGTACAAACACCATGTTCAACTCGTAGCCCAAAAATGCCAGCGATTCTGTTTGGGCTCTTATCAGTGCTGCCGTAACAGGTAGACAACAATGTACCCAGGACCCACTCATGCCCCCACCCTTCATTGGTTCCACATAGTCAAAGTCAGCAGAACTAAGAATTCTCGGGGCTGGAATTGTACCACAGGTTGTGAGGAGTTCACTTCTGTTAATATGCTGCTGCTTAGCAGTTCTCCACAGTCTCCCAATAGTGAGTTTTCTAAGTCCCAGCGTCGGACCAGTTGTGGGGGAACATTTAAATCCTTTAGTGCTGCTTGGTCAGTTTGTGGTAGGACCATAGAATCAGCCCTCTGCTGAATCGGTGCATCTTTGGATAACTCGACGCAGGGATCGACCGGAACGTGCCTGCATACCGCGGGTTCTGGCAATTGTGGGATTTCATCCTCTGCTTCTTGAGTAGCCAGCTTGTCAAAGTTCCCTAACTCGTTTGGTGGCAATTGTTTTGGCGACTCTCCCATTCCTTTCAGCGCTTCGTCAATTTCTCCTGGCTGGTCCTTGATACAATAATAGAATTAAGTAGCAGGACTGGGTATTTTTAGGTACAACTGGAACTGCCTTTTTTTATACCAGCTTTCTTGAGTTTGTATTGCAGTTGCCACTGCATATTTTTCAATATGCTATGTAAGCTGAAGTGATAAGGGTCCCATTCTAAAATGCAAATAAAAATGGTGAACCTCCTGGTACAAATCACACACCATTATCTTTGCAGTGGTCCGGAATTACAGTAGGCACTATGGCCTCTGAGCGTGTGCATTAGTTGAATGCACCTGGCAATGCAGGGTTTGCAGTGGTGCCTGTTTCACAGTCCAATGAGCATGGCCGTCAGAAGGGATCCTGTAGTTACAACGCCAGTAATTACTTCGAAGTAGTTTACTTTGATGTCATCGCTTCGAAAATACTTAAAAGAGGGTTTGGTGCTTGCGGTAGGGGTAGTAGCGTACAGGAATGGGGGAGGTGGGCATTAAGGCCCCCTGATAAAAAAAGAAAAATCAAAGTCAAATGTCGAAGTAATTACTTCAAAGTAATTACTGGTGTTGAAATGACACAGGGACGTCATTTCACCAAAATGCCAGGGGTAGCGGAAGTGACATCACAGTGCCACACCCCCAAGAGTGGCATCACAGGAGGTGATGTCATTTGTCCACACCCCTACAGGAAGTGATGTCATTCGACCACACCCCCACAGGGAGTGATGTCATTAGACCACACCCCCACAGGAAGTGATGCCATTTGACCACGCCCCCACCATGACACGGCCTCATGAAGCATTATCCCTCAGTGCACTAAGAAAAAAATGGTTATGATATCAGTGTATTGTGACATTTCATACAAGAATGGATCATCATATGTAGCAGTGTCAAGGTCCATGTTGCCACGTAAAGTTTATGAACCCCAATCCCAACTTGATGTAGATCTGCCCTGTTATTTCAACACCACACCGGAAAAACATGGCAGCTGTTCTGCTGGAACACAGCCTAGGTTTATTGTACATTAAACCCTGTACCAGCCGTAAAATCCGCAGACGACGACAGAGACACGTTTACTTGACTTTGTTCCCCTATATTCTGGGTTAAAGTCAGTACAGGAAAATGAGCGAGAGGGTAATCTAAACAAAATAATGCTCATGTCAAGGGCTGCCATAACTTGTGAGGACTGAGTTTCTAAAGTGCTAAAGGCCGGAGTCCATTCTTTTCTCTGGGTCAGGGCCGTGGCACCCTGTGTAGGCTGGACAGTCACTTTCACACGGTTTTATCCCCTTTTGCCATCCCTCTTTCTTCTCCATCTCTACCTCACTCTTACCTCAATCCTCCTTCATTCTATTCCTTCTCTATGGCCACACAGTGCTTTTCTTTCATTCTGCTGACCTTCTTCCTTCCTCTAAGTGTTTACTTTTCTGTTGCTCTTCCTTTCTCCTTCCTTCCACCCTCCTATGTGGTTTTCTCTCTTCCTTGTTTCCGCTCTCCCTGCCTCTGTTGTTTCAATATCGCCTCTATACTCTCCTTGCTCCACTTGGCCACTTCTCTCTCTCTCCTTACCCCTAGCTCTTCCTGCTCTATCTCACCCCCTCTTTCCCTGTCCCTCCTCATATGCGGTCTTCTCTCTACACCTTGCCTCTTCCATCCTTCTGTCGCTCATCCATCTTCTTCTCACCTCTAATCTCTTTTAGTCCTACCTCACCTCCCCTTTCTCTCAGTCCCTCGTCACTCTTTGCAATCTGCCTCCTACCTTCCACCACATTTATTGGGACAAATGCCTTTTTATATCCGTGCTTTCCATGTAATTGGGCTGATTAGTACTGCGCTGGGGACACCTGTTTGCTCTTAGATATTCACAGGTCTAGGTTGGGTGCTTGTCCATTCTCCCACTTTCAACTGAAGTGAAACTCCCAACCTTTGTTACTCTGTTAGGTGGTCTGTTGCTCCATAGGAGGAAGCCACAAAAGGGTCCCCATAATTTTGGAGTAAGATGTCTTTGTCATGGTGCCTTTGTCTTTGAAATGGTGGGTGCCTCAGCCCCACCCCTTAGCCTCTTGTTAGTGACTCTGCCACAAAACATACATGTTTAATTTATTTTGGAGGCACTCATATTTCATTTCTAGCACCCATTTCAGCCTCAGTGGTTGTGGTTTCTGAGGACTCGGATAGGGAATTGAAACACAGAGGAGTGGGACCCCAGCCTGATAGGTTCGCCCCATTGCATTGTAGATACTGACAATCTCAGAACAATTTCCTGCCTCATCAAAACCTCAGCACAGGTAGGTTTTGCCGTTTGCTGCTTTTAATTAAGGAGTAGTTCCTATCCCTTCTGGATCTGCTCGATCAGTGGACCACATTGCTGTAGAATTAAGCAGCTTTGTTTAGATCTTACAGGATTCTCAGTTCATATATCCTATGCTCTTCAGATATGTTAACTTTCCTGCAAGACATGTATATTTATCTATGTTTCTTTTATTGTGGACCCTTGATCCCACATATAGTATGCACACAATCATAGGCTTTATCAAGTTCTCATTAATACAATGTTCATATAAATATAGATTGTTTACTATAATATGCACATGCACTCACTAACGGGGGAACGAGTGAATATTGTTTTTCCCACTGTCATAACGCAACCAAACAAGCACAACAAAATGCATAACCTTATAGAATATGTGTATTTGTATGATGTCCCATACCACAATATGGCATAGGTGGAGACACTAAGAAACCAGTGGTGGGGCTGGCCTACAAGGAAGTCTGGAGATGTCCCTGTTGGCCTCTGCACCATGGGCCACGTGTGTGTGGGCGCTCTGCTGCATGGCTCAGTCGCAATGATGATGTAATCAAAACAGAACAAACTCTGCGTATGTTTATGCTATAGTGGCTGGGATAAGTTCTGCTTGTTTATTGGAAATGGTAACTGGGAGGTCCCACAAGGGAGGGCAGAAGGAGATGGTGAGGGTATAATATGTCCACCCCTGCAAGGAACGGAGCAATACTGTTGTGAGTCCTGGCTTGTTAAGGAAGGCTGTTTGTATTGCCTCTGACCTGTGAGGCAGGGATAGCTAAGAGGGAAGCTCGCGAAGTCCCCTGATGGCGAAGAGCAGGATTTAATGTTGTATATCATCTAGAGGTTTGAGAGGAAACGGGAACTGCACTACTTGCATGACCCGTACTCGTACAGCTACTAGTATTAGACAGTTTCCGTTTTTTGTGCACTGGTGGTTCATTTTGTGTAAGTACATGCAAGATCCATCCCTTAAGTAGGCCATTTTTGCTACTTAATGCTATTTCGCAGTGGAAAATGGTTACCACTAGAGAGAAGAAGGGCTACATTAAGTCAAACCTTTATCAACATATCAAACCCTTGCCCATTAGCCTTTCGGTATGTCCGGGAGCAAGTATATTACTTTCAGGTAACGGAGTGCCTGCTGTCGGCACCAAATTCATTTTACTAACGTGCAAATATGTGTCGGCGGCAGCTTGCAAGCCGCCGCCGACACATATGCACGTTGGTAAAATGAATTATGTGCTGCCTGCACTCGGCACCAAATTCATTTTACTAACGTGCAAATATGTGTCGGCGGCAGCTTGCAAGCCGCCGCCGACACATATGCACGTTGGTAAAATGAATTATGTGCTGCCTGCACTCGGCACCAAATTCATTTTTACTAACGTGCAAATATGTGTCGGCGGCAGCTTGCAAGCCACCGCCGACACATATTTGCACATCCGTAAAATGAATTAGGTGCTGCCTGCAGTCGGCACCAAATTCATTTTACTAACGTGCAAATATGTGTCGGCGGCGGTTTGCAAGCCACCACCGACACATATTTGCACATCAGTAAAATTAATTTGGTTCTGGCGCTGCCCTGCCGTCGGTCGGCGGCGGCGACCGCTGGACTCAGTCACGTGTCACTCACCTCGAGAGACGAGTCGGAAGTTAGTCACTGGTCACTAGTCTGGCCTCCTGGATCAACGTGGATGCAGCCAGCCTGTGGACAAAACTCTCAGCCTCAGCAGCGCCAGCGAGATGAGAAGCGCACCACACACGTTTCACATGCAGCAACAATAATCAAAATGGAGGCCACAAGCGTTGCAGCACGCTGTGGCCACGCCCCCTCCTCCTCTGATTGGTCAACGTCAGAGGTCGCAAGAGATTGACAGGGGTCGCTGGCCAATCGCCAGCGGTCGCTCTTGCGACCTCTGGCGACCCCCAAATGACGTCCCTGAAATGACATGGAACCCTTCAGAAGAAACCTGCAGGATTCATTTGTTATGAGCACAGTAGCACTCGACTAAAAGCACAGCAAGGTACGTCACAGACGAGCACGCTGCAGCCAGGGCACTCTAGAGCCAGCCGCATGGCATTGTGGCGCGACACGCCAGTACATTACACTGATTATAGGCATCAAGCACGTATTACTTGAAATCAACATTTGTAATTTCGGTTGACACACAATGTACCCTTTTCTGTGGTACACGTCTCGTTGTCTCAATGAGTGGCCTCTGGGGAATTCTTTTTTGTGTACTTTGTTTGATTGGAAGCACAGCTGATGCTTAGGGTGCTACAGACCATTGGACATTATGTTGGTGCTTTCGGTGTGGAGGCGGGCATTCGCTGGGAGGTGTAGCCTCCAAGGGCATGAGGCGGGCCACCTTTCATCGTCAATTCTCAACAGCTGTGCCAAAAAATGTATTTTAACAGTGATATGGGAATTATGTGGAGTTCTGCACTGTATTTCTCTGTGTAGTCTTTAAACCTGTTGCTACAGTCAATTATTCTGTTATACCCAACTCAACGGCTCATGTTTTTTTAATAATATATGTACAAAGAATTGGCATGACTTTTGGTTTGCAAAACGTTTGCTTCCAAGTAGAGCAGGGCCCTGGTTTCCAGTCTTCCCAGGGCCCTCCTGTAGATGTGAGTCCCAGGATAACACTCTTAGCAGCTGAAAGGGTGTGCACCGGTAAAAATTCCCAGAATGCACACCATGGCCTTCATTACAAGGTTTCCGTTTGCAAGTATTGCTGCCTGACATCCCGGTGCTACTGGGATTTCACAGGCCATGTAGGAACAGTATGTTCCCAGTCCTCTGGGAACCCTGAAGCAGGGGCACTGTTACTAACGGTGCCGGTGCTTCAGTGAAATATCTGCCATTAGGGGGCTAACCACTGGCACGTCAGACCTGCTAGTAGTTCACAGCCCTACCGCCAGACTCAGAGTCAGCCAGTCCGGAAAAGGTGCCAGTAACTTTATTCCCAGACCGGCTCACTTATAATGAGGCACTGTGTCTCACTTTGCAGTCTCTTGCAGGAGCATTGCCTGTGCCGTGACTCGCGGGCAGAGAAAGATTGACATGCTATTGGCATTTAGCCCTGGAACCTCTTAGATAAGCTCTTGTTCAAGTCACATTCTCAAAAGCAAATCCCTTTAAATGTCTCCCCTCCCCACATGCAAGAGGGGCATTTTCATACACTAAGAAATGTCTTTCTGTTCTAAATAGGTTAAATAAATGAATAATAATATTCTTTACTCAGAACCTTTGATCCTCATTTTCTGATTTGCATGATTTATGCAGCAGAACAGAAACTGCTTTCAGCATCTGAATATGATATATGACTGCTGAGCCAGCATTTACCGCTTTGCACTTTCAACTGTTATTACTTTTTTACTATTTCAGAGAGGGGTCCATTTCTTTCTGCGCTGGAGGTTTCTCTGAACTACTTAACTTGGGTGTATGTGCTACGGTGGAATGTGTCCTCGACCAGTGCTAATGCACACATCAGTAGTAAGAGCAATACTTTTCAGGGGAGAGATGCCAAGACCTCAGGGCCCTTGGCTATGTAATGATGGTTTTTTACTGCTATTGCCATTGGTAACACAATACAAGAATGTGGATCATACAGCACTTACTACAGCAGAGTTACTGTGACCCAAATCAGTGCTACTCATTGCATTGCCAACAGAAGGACGCATGGCTGAATTGGGCTGGTTGCAAACCTATGATCTTCATATAACCCACAGACCTCAGGAGGAAACACTTAAAGGATAGTTCCGGGACTTTTTTTTTATTGTCCCTACGGTTCGGCCATGTGTTTTTAAGCATAACTCGGTAGATCGTAGAAAACTTTCCTATGGACCTTACCCGACTTTTCGTCCATTAACGCACTCGAAATCAGCTGCCATTTTCTGATAATCCTATCATTTCCCCCCATCGCCCTGGCTCACCTGCTTTTGCGGCACTAAATCAAATCCCCCGCCCCTGAAACAGACTATCAAAACATTCATATTCCCCGCCTCTATCCGTGACGTGACTGTGCTGCGTAGGCAAACGCGCCCAGGCGTCTTCTACGCGACTACACACATAACCCGGAAACCAACACAGATCAGCTCACAACACAGCGCGCCACAATTGGGAATATGAAACTGTACTTTTAAATCAAACCGCAAGATTGTAAATTTGGTAAAGTACATTTATTTGACATCAAATGTTTAGAGAATATTCAGCGATTTGCATTTTTATTTGCTCACGTTCCAAAAAGTTCGTTTTGAGGCACGCGATGTTCCTTTGCTGTACACAGGGTCTTAGATCATCTCACAATACAGCGCCACAATTCGGAATATGAAACTGTGGTTTAAAAGCAAACGGCAAGATTGTCCATTTGGCAAAGTACATTTATTGGACATCAAATGTTTAGAGAATATTCTGCGATTTGCATTTTTATTTGCTCTCGATCCAGAATAGTTCGTCTTGAGGCAAGCGATGTTCGTGTGCAGTACACAGGGTGTTGGTTTACGATAAAATAAGCTCTTCGGTCGCACTGATAATCGCATGGCTGTTCCAACAACGAGGCACTAGGCCACCACAACGGTCTGTATGTTGCATCTAGCCGTTAGTACTGCGTAAGGGCATACTTGTACTTGGCGATCGTCCCATAAAATGGTCAGGGTGCTAACGTTGTTCACGCGGAGAAGCAACTGGCGGTTAAAAAAGCCATCCGCCGGTGTCTGGTACTCGTGACACATACAATAATGAATGATGTACCTGTTTGAAAAACATAAAAAATGAAATTAGTCTCACCATCAGATCTTTATTAAAATTATTCATTTTATATATTAGGTCGGGAAATTATTCATAGCTAGGACAGTGCAACTGGGTATTATACGTCAAGGGGGGGCTGTAGGATACTGAGACAGTCCCCCAGTGCAGGGGTTGACAGGGAGGCAGTGCAGGTGGAGAGTGGAAGGGCCCAGGACCGAGGTCGCAGACAGTGGACCAGTTGTAGCAGTGGAGAGAGAAAGCAGAAGCAAAGAGGAAGGTTTTGAGGTGCTTCCGTAAAAGGAGATGGTTCTCCTCAAGATAGTGCGCGGTACAAAACAATATGCCACATAGAACGAACAAGTACAACTTAACCCGTCTTTAAAGCTACTCTATAGTAATTAAATTGCGGTATAAACTCATCTAAAGAGTTACTTACATTATATTTGCATTTTCCATTGTGTCTGTGCGTAGGGCAGCCCTGAAATACCACTCCTTCCATGCCGACGTTATTTCTTCCAATGAATGAACATTAAATGGCTTTCGTTTCTGAAATTTTATTCATTATCGTTTCTTAAGTTATTGCACCACACCCCCAAAAAGAAGTCTTTCGGGATGGTCCCGGCCTGTCAAGGTCAAATAACAATAGAACCTTATACTGAGTCGTGGGCCATTCCGGCACCCGAGCAAAAAATCAAAGCAGCTGACCTTCACTTTGAACGAGCACACATTCCTAGTTAGCTACATTCAGTGTAAGGCCATCTCACAGGACTTGAAATTTACACTCCATCTTTGCATTTTGTCTGCGTGCTTTGCAGCCCCAGAGAACCATAAATACGGAGACATTCTATATTTTTTGAAAAATGATTTATATTACTGTTTGGTTTAATTTAATGCGCAAATGAACAAGGTTGGATAGACACATTGCATGTACACTGAGCAATCACTTTTATTTACACATTACATAGCCGGTCAAGTGGCACAGCGAGTAGAGCGCTCGCTTTGACACCCGTGCAGAGCCTGTTAACGCAGGTTCGAATCCCGGCGGGGCCAAACTCAGCCTTTCATCCTTCCGAGGTCGATAAATGAGCACCACACACCGTGGGTAATAATAAGCAGCGCTCGGATACCTGAGGGTTTGTAGCGCTATATAAAAGCCTAATTATTATTATTATTATTATTATTATAGATACACATATTCAATGGGCTGCGACATGAGGAGACTCGAGAGAACAGACAATCAAATTACAATCATTTAAACCGTGATGTGTATTTCTCAATGAGCTCTTCTTTAGGTGGACATGGAACAGAGGCAATGTTGGGTGGCAATGCAGTTGTCCCCTGCACAGGTTCGTTCACAACTCCATGTATGTGCCTATCTAGGACATCAACAATAAGTCTCTCAATAAAGTCATATTGCATATCCTCAAACACTGGTTTGATAATCCATTGTTTACTTCTTTTAGTGAAGGCCTTATTGTAGTGAAGCGTCCCTAAAGTTCCGGTTGTCCTACTTTGTTGACGGCCAACATTATGGTTATGTGCCAAGACCGCTAGAAGAGTCCGATTTATCATGACTTCCATGCCAAAATGCAATCGTTTTGGCCTGTACTTTAGGCACATATTGTGGAACACCTCCAAATCTCCTGTGTGGCAGAATTCCGTGAGTCCCCTCAAATCTCTTGTCATAGTTTTATCAAATACAATCTTTTCAATGGCTTTGTGAGTGGGTGATGAAGGAATCAACCACTTCTTCTTCCGTGCCTCCTCTTTGGACAAATGGCCATGTTCACAATTGTGGAAATGTTGGTTTGTGTTCCAACGGTGAACGTTGGTACAGTGTAGCATTACTGACCGCCATTTTTCCAGTAGAATTTCCAACGACCCTCCACATGTTTTTGAGCTCCACCAAAGATGGTTGCTGATTGACTTGGACCACTGTGAAATACCTTGCGTATCTTTTTTTTTACCTGCAGCCGACATTTTTTTATTGATTGTTTTTGCAAGATGCCAAACGTCAAATTGGTGATTTATATTTTTGTACTCTTCTCTCATTGTCTTGGCAATTGAAACATGTCTGTCCGTGGCTATCAGGTCGATCACCATTCCCCGCGATTGTAGTTCTTGCAATGATGCTACAAAGCCAACTTTCTCCATGGCCACTGAGGATGTACTTTGTGACACCTGCACGACCACCAAACTCACAATTTTCTTACTTTCCATGTCCTGAAAGTGGTAGGTGCAGTACTTGGCTGAAAATCCTGGGCTGTCACACTGTCCATCACCGGCTAGCCTGAACCGTTTGCCCGCGAATGTACTATCAATAGACATTTTTTCCATTCTCCAAGCTTCGCTAATGGCTGGAAATAGATAATCGGTTTGGTATTTGTAGAACTGAGTTTTCGCAATGAAATGGATTCCCACAAACTGAAAGAAAGACTCTAACTTTTTAAAACTTGAACCACTAAAAAGTGCAGCCGCTGCACAAAGTAGATTGCCTGCTGGCAGTTGCCCCAGCATGGGTTGTGCAGACCATGAGAAAGGATGATATTTTGTACAGGTGGCATATATTTTAAGGTTAGTGCCTCGAATTGCACGAGTCACATTAATCAATGGCTCCCCACATACTTCCCCACCAACCGAATGCCCACATTTCATCCGAATAATAATATCAATCAAACAACTATCGAATACAATGAATTTGGCCTCTTTCCTTATACTGTCACTCTGCATCCCAGCTGGTTCGGCCTGTAACGTTGAGGACATGTCACTCACATGAAAGGTAGAATCTCTGATATCGTCTTCCGCTATGTTCAGTAATATTGATGGTGTTTCATTGTCGTCCACTTCATTCTCTTCCATTGCAACATCTGTTCCTTCTCCAGCGATGGGTGAATAAAACAATTTCTCCAACTTTCTCGCGGTCTTAGTTTTTGCGGGTGTGGATTCTGTGAATTGATCTCCGACTGCATCCGAACTACCAGGAGGACATTCACTATCAATGGCTGGTGGTGGTATAGCTCCGTTGTCAATCACTTCATATTCTTCCCATTGGCACGATGCATCTCCAGTCTCAAGTCCCTGCCAAAAGGTTTGACAAGCAACATCGCTCGTTCGCTTCACTGTCTGTGTAGATCTAGTTCGTACACCCACTCGCAACTAGAGGACAGATTGGAAAAGGATGTTCAGTTTAAACACAACTTACAGTATTGAACTATTAACAGTGAAAAACAACATAATATAGTGACCAGGACACTAACCTTCTTTTGCTTTCTTTTCTTTGAAACTTTCTTGCCTCGAACTTCAACATCAGGACGCTGTTGCTCCGACTCGTGTGTGCATGTCTCCACTTCCTCTTGCGCTGCAACGACTACATTTTCATGATAAGCACATCCATCACGCACTGACGCTCCATCGACTCCCTGAAACATAGAACTTTCATTAGTATGTATAATAATATCGAAAACACAAAATGTACTTGGGGACCAATACCCACGTACATCTCAATAGCAAAACACGAATGAACGCTTTGTGTAGAACATTCAAACGACAATTATTCACGCATTGTTGATCTAGTTAGATGGAACTGTCAAGATCCATACCTCGGGCTCCTCATAGACTTCCATTGATGATATTATTGAAGATGATGCTTCAGTAACTCCCTGAAACACAGTAATTGCATTAGTATGGTTTTCTATTTTGTTAAAAAGAACATAAACTTTGTGCAGGCGTCAACGGCTCATCTAAATAGACCTGCACAAATGATCAGTTGTCTAAAATAAATAATGGATATGTAAATATGATTCGATTTGCTCGATCGTTGGAAGTGTCACCACCCAGAGATCTGCATCAACTACTAGGGGTGATGTTCTTGTAGAAGAAGCTCCGTCATCTCCCTGAAACATAGTACTTGCGTTAATAAAGAAGGAAGTATAGCGGATGTAATCACGTCATATGATTTCGCTTGATCGAACTGTCAGTATCCATACCTCGAAATGCATAAGAACATCAAGGGACGATGTAACTGCGGTGCACACTTCTGCAAGCTGTTGCGCCGACCCGTAACTGCATGCTCCCCCTTCTTATTGGACTAATGCTTCATCGACTCCCTGAAACATAGGACTTTCATTAGTAATGAACACAATATTGAAAAAAGAAGACACATAGGAGGGCGACGACAGAAGGACATATCAATGGCTAAAAACGAAAGAAACATTGTGTGTAACAATCACGCTACAAGAATGCAAGATCTGATGATCTCCATCGATGGAACTGTCCGGAAACGTACCTCGAGCATCTGAGTGACATCAACGGTAGTCGTCAATACGTTGGACTCCTCAGCATCTCCCTGAAAGACAGTACTTGCATTATTTTGGATAACAATAATTATAACTGAAAACAAAGACTAGAGGACGAGTACAAGGGTGTACCATTAGGTAAAATAATTACACGATAAATTAAAACTATTGATTTACATGCCAAAAACAAGTCAGTGGCAGAATAGCCAAGTAAGATTACCCGATAGGCGCTTGAAGTGGCTGATGACTGCAATAACGACACGGATGGAGAATCTTCCGCCTTCATATTGAGTGGATACATAAATGGGGAAATTATTGTTAGCTAATGCTACACACTACCGCAAGGCCGAGAGATAAATACGTAAACTTGACTCACCACTGGAGGGATTTGGACGAATAGAGTGGGAATAGCGGTTGAGAGCAATTTTCGCCTCGCTCGCGGTGTGTTCTTCTTTATTAGCAATGATGTGGAGTACATGTCAGAGGTAAAGTGCCTGCTGCAGATGCGGTATCGATCACCCCTCTTGTCCGCAAAGACTTCTAGGACTCTACTTTCAAGCTCAGACGGTGGATATCCGCAATATCGGACCCATTCTCTTATCTGATCTATTGTCTTAGGGAAAACATGCATTATAGTACCTTCAGATTTATTATGGGTCTTCGAAGGGCAACCGCCAATGGAACAGGCAGGCATTGTGGAAAGTTCTGAAAAGTAAAGATCAACAATTCTCTATGAATACCAATGTAAACTCAGAACATGTGACTAGTTCCTTGCATGTACTGTCTTGAACGAAAAGAAATTGGATGCAAAATGATTACGGTACATGGCCTTACCTTGACGAACAAACAGTTAGATGCAGGGATCAGAGTAGTTTCTTGTCGTAGAACAGGGAGCAGTTCACAGGTTGCAAACTGATGAGTTTCCTCGAAGTGGTCACGGAAGTTCACAGAGATGAAGAGCAGATAACCAGCACCTTCAGGGGTTGTCTAGCAAAGCGCAAAAAAGTTCTCATTAGAAATATGAAGTGGGTTAATAAGAATTCGAAACAGGGGTGTGTTTGTGAATGAATGACGTGTATATGTCGTGGCATTATGCGGTTTGCAGGGGGCCGTCCAGCGTGAGGGGGGATGCTTGGCAGGAGACACGGGGTCTGGAGGTAGACATGGGAACAACAACCCATGCTCTATAGACCACTTTGAAGTGTACATGGTCTTTGGCACCTCTTGGCCTTTATCGCTCCCTGACAGCTCCACTTGGCAGCACAAGTACCCCGGTGCGAACTGCCTTTGATGGGGGGGGTGGATTGGGGCGGTGGTCGTGCAGACAAGACACAGGAAGACTTGTGAATGGAGACACACTTATGTGGATTGCAGGGGGCCGTCCAGCGTGAGGGGGGATGCTTGGCAGGAGACACGGGGTCTGGAGGTAGACATGGGAACAACAACCCATGCTCTATAGACCACTTTGAAGTGTACATGGTCTTTGGCACCTCTTGGCCTTTATCGCTCCCTGACAGCTCCACAGTACCCCGGTGCGAACTGCCTTTGATAGGGCGGGGGGGTGGATTGGGGCGGTGGTCGTGCAGACAAGACTCGTTTGCCGCAGGGCCTCACCAAGGAGAGGCCATCTAACTGCATGTAAGAGGCAGGCTGCAGGATCTAGTACAGGGAAGGCAGGGGGGTGAGTTTATAAATACCTCACCCTCCCAGGAGAATATATGGTTGCAGTTCACCCTGGAGACCCTGGATGCCTAGGCAGTTAGTCAGCAGCAGGCTGGCCTGTGGTGGCAAGGCGGCAAGGGCCAGAGGGGGTCATCTCTGTACCCGGTGCCCAAAAGGATGATTTATTATGATCAACCATATTGATTATTTACCTATAACCATGTTTTGTATCAATAAAATCCAACGGCCTTCCTTTTATTGCCAACGCTTGAACAAAGTAGTGTGGTAAGTATTTTTGGGGGAGGAGGCAAGGCCGGGAGGCTTGATGCCAACCCGCAAAATAACATATGTATGTCTGCTGCATATGGGTTCAACGGTTATGTGGATTGAAGGTGGGCGGCCAGCGTGAGGGAGGATGCTGGCCGGAGACATGTGGTGTGACAAGACAAGGCACAGGAAGACTATTCAATGGAGACACACTAGATTCATTTAAAAAATCAAAACAACCATTGTTAAAATATATGTTGGGTTTTATTTTAGATCTTAATTTCAATTGAACATAAATAATAAACCTTACACATTGTAAAGTTCCGGTTGCAGCACATCCAGGGAAAATCCGCGGTATTGTCCACTGTCGCTGGGGAAATGTTGTCTAATGGCAAGTACCGCACAGGCAGGTATTACTCTCTGAACGCGGTGTCTGAGCCTCCCGTGAAGCCACCAAGTGAAGCAACGATAGGCCACCAGCCTGTACCACCTGTGAAAACGAAAGATGCAAACTGTATTAAAATGACAAAACTTTCTTATCACTGTCGATTCAGGCAAAAAATGTCATTCTGCTTTGAAAAAAATTCTATCTAGAAAATGCACAATATGGAACCAATTTACATGCATTCGAATGATATGTAGATGTCATTTTATATGTGGGAGACGACCATGACATAGTAGTGGCATCACTGACATCAAAACCAGAGTATACTTACTCGTTACTAGGATTACGCGGACGAACAGTGCCGCGAAGTTCGTGCATAAGCACCATCATCATCCTCAACACGGTCCGTGAGAGGCAGGCTTCCCTGAACTCTGGCAGCTCGGTGATGCATTGCGGACTTGGCTCGCCTTCCGAAATGTAGGCCAAGCACCCGGAATTTTCACGGCAGCAGCAGTTCTCCTCCTCAGTTGGCATTAGCTCGCACCGATTGCACGTGCACCAGGTGGAGACGCCGTCCATGCTACATGGTCCAGGCTCTTCATCCGTTGACTGGTCCTCCCAACTGCCGTCCGAATCCCCATCGTTTTCGCGTGCTTGCCTTTCCAGTAGTTCCTCCTCGGTGTACTCGGGCTCGTACATATACGGCATTATTGTAGCCATTGTGTGGTAAAGAAAGTAAAATAATTTACAGAGATGGTACAGGTGTTCACAAGGCCTAGAAGTGGCGAAGGTAGCTGACCAGAGCACAGAAACGAGTCACAGAATACTCAAAGTAACACAGACAGAGGAATCGAATCGAAAATCTGCTGCTGTGTGTTGTGAAACGGTGTGTTTATACTTATTGAGGAAAGAGGCGTCCTGCCATTTCCATGGCGACACTTCATTAGCTGAGGCGCAGCGATTGTTGACACGAAACGTGCTTTGACGTTGGGAAATGGGCAGTACGCGTCTGCTGATGTCAGGCTCAGGGGCGGGGGATTTGATTTAGTGCCGCAAAAGCAGGTGAGCCAGGGCGATGGGGGGAAATGATAGGATTATCAGAAAATGGCGGCTGATTTCGAGTGCCTTAATGGACGAAAAGTCGGGTAAGGTCCATAGGAAAGTTTTCTACGATCTACCGATTTATGCTTAAAAACACATGGCCGAACCGTAGGGACAATAAAAAAAAAGTCCCGGAACTATCCTTTAACACACTCAGCTGGTTCTGTGTGTGGCCAATGGAAGCCAATGCCATTAAGGGATGCCGCGCAGGGCAGGTCAGCACATGGGTCTGGTTCATGGCCCAAGACCTGTGCACCTTGGATCTGGTAGACTTAGCTTGCCCTGTTTGGCGGATGATTGTCCCCACATCGTGCATTTACAACACTGTTGAATGTCAATGTGCCCAGTGCTGGCATAGATATAATGGGGAGGGTGCGTTGATGGCACGCCACACTCTTTGTTCCCTGATGTTCCCCGAATGTTATTTGCGCTCTCCCCACACCTCTGATTTACCTGTGTTTGATGTTATGTTTATCATAAAACTGTCTAGGCTAGCTCCTGCTTCAACTCGTATTTTCTATTAAGTTCTAAAAAGGTGAATATGTCAGGGCACAAGTCATACAAATGAAGTGGGAGGGGACTATAAGCATACAGGATGAGCAGCACCACAGGAAGTGACATTAGAGGATGTGAAGTCAAGGCATAGCCCCCTATCTTTAGCAAATGGCATTGCACCCAAGCTCTGGTTATGTATTCACTTTATTGGAAGTAGAACATGCTTACACTTCTGTCACACAATAGGAATGTCCATGAAAGGAAATGATGAGGAGGAAATGCGGAATTTCAACAAACCTGATAATGCACACTTTTCTCACCCAGCATCACACCTTGATCATTTGAACACATTATTCTAAAAAATATGCAGATCACGCTTTAAGGTCGTGCCATTTTGAATTCCTATCATGCATTTGCAGCATTATGTTGCATTTAATCATATAGTGCTATATGTCCCTGAAAGTCAAAGAAAGACAAACAGCTTACATCTATGAGACAACATGAGAGCTCTGAAAAGTGTCTTAGTGATTTGAAGACCTGAAGGTAAACTCCAAAAGAGCCTTGATAAAGCCACCTGCTTTTAATCATTAATTAACACAGGTGTGTAGCTTGTTGTTAAGAATGATGAGAGCCAATTTTACAGTTAAACCTAACCACTATGTAGTAATAGTAGTTGAAGTAGTTTGTCATTTATATAGCGCTGTTATCCCATTAGTATGACCTCAACGCGCTTGTGGGGAGAACGCCCTTGGGGGACCAAAGTGCAAGATATGGGAAAGGTTGTCTGGAAGATTAGAATGGCCAAAATCGGGAGTTGGGTGGGATGGCCGAACCCCAGTAAGCTACCCATGATGGTGCACCATGTGGATGGGTGCTGAGAGGTGGTCTCGAAACTTCCCGAATGGAGGTGACTCGTTATGTGTCCAGCTAGACATATCTTTTGTCATAGGACGTAGGTGCATTCTGGTGGCAGAGATGTTGTGCTTTGTGTTTAAGTCTGTTGTTTGGAGGCAAGCGCGCGCGGGTGGATGGCCGTGCTTTCGGCTGGTGTCCACCGAAGTGGTGCGTAACTATGTATACTCAAATCATCCGGTATGCTCCGAAATGATACTTTACCTTGCTCTGGAAACTATACTGGGGAGGCACTCGATGAATCTAATTGCAAATGAGGATGGCTCATTTCATTTGAAAAAAAGAAAAAAAGATAAGAAATTAAGGAAAAAGCAAAAACACAACAAAACAAAAAAGATATGTTTGTTACATATCAAACAAACAGGCATCATGGAATTGGAATAGACAACTTTGAACAACTCATTATTTTCATTAATTCCATTTTTTTCTTGTACGCAGGCAAATAATGAGCAACTAATTATGGGAGTTGTGCGGATTTGGATTTAAAGATTATATGTGCCGATAACAAATGTGGCTCAAAATCAAATAGTGCCAGGTTGAGAAGAATGCCACAGGGCAACAGTGTGTGGCACTTCAGGGGTGCTGGGCTCCACAGCATCATTCTCCACCTGCCTCTGCATGTGTAAGGGGACGGAACTAGTCTCCTCTCTGAAATATAGCAGAGGGACCCATCGACTCGCTTGTACCCACGCCTTGGGCTCTGATCACCTGCAAGGTTTATATTTTCTTTCCAGGGAATGCTGGCAGGCAGAGTGGTTGTGACATGAACTATCTATCTCGTTTGAACTCCACCATGTCACCAGGGTGAGGGATCTTCTGCTGGCCCGTTGGCCATCATGGTGGGTGCCCACGAATGACAAATATGTTGATGCATGGCATGACGTGTGCATGGCATGACATCTGCTGCTGTGGCTTGCCACTAGGACATAGGGGAACATGCTGTTTATGCACTACTGTGACAACCTAAATATCTGATTATTTAAGTGTCCCAGAATCTGTCTATAGAATTGTCTATAATGGCTGTGTTGTTTCTTGCATGGATAATCCTTCATGTGAGATACTGGGCTTCCATATTTCTGTCCACCTGTTCCGTTGTATACTTTTACTCATCATGTATCGGCCACTTCACTGTGACCCCAATTTTCTTAGGCATCAATCGGATACTGTTCTCACCCTTATTAGGCTCTCCATCCATCTTCCTTGAGCAGGACATTTGTAAAGACTGGAGGGGGATGTCTGTACTCCTGCTCTCTATATGGCAGAGGAGAGGCACAGAGGACCCCAGCCAAGATTCTCTATAGGGTAGCGCAGGTCGAGCAATCAAGGCCTAGCTTCTCAGGAGGTGATGCAGGCTGGTTCTTAAGTACAGTGTAGTCCACAAGCCCCCACAAAGGAATGTCCACACATTGTATTAGTAAAAACACAGTCTTTATATAATTAATATTCAAGGTTATGTACACTATCACAATAACTCACTTTGTGCTCAGTGAATCTGCAATGGCAAATATATATAGTTCTAGAGTGGTACCACAATTATTATCAGATCTCATTAAAGTGCATCAGCTATACTCTGGTTAAATGTCACACAGATCACTTAATACAGGCAACCAACAATAGACATAGGAGGAAAGCAGTTGGTTAGAACAATTGGCAGAATACTGGCCTCTACCGTTAAACACAGTTCTGTGTGGTGATCCCCCCACCTGGGCAACCTGTAAAGTAAAGATATATCACAAGCCCAGGGTGGCAGGGGCATTCTTCAACCCAAAAGGCATGACCCTAAACTGGTAGTGTCCCTCAGGTGTTGAGAAAACCGTCTTTTCCTTGTCATGGTCCGTCAGAGCTATTTGCCAGTAGCCTGAAGTAAGGTCAAAGGTGCTTACAAATTTGGCAGCACCTATGGTGTCCACAAGCTCATCAGCCCTGGGCAATGGGTGAGCATCAGTTTTGGTGACGGCATTGACTCCTCGGTAGTCCACACGGAACCTCCAATCCTTGGTACCTGGCTGCTCAGAACTTGCCTTGGGGCCAAGGACCACTGATCTGGACCAGGGACTGGTTGAGGGTTCAATAACACCCAGATCCAACATCTTGGCGACCTCAGCCTGGATGTGGGTCTTAACTGTATCTGACATACGGTAGCACCTGCTTTTGACAGGCACACTGTCACCAGTGTCAATTTTGTGCCTACACCATGGTGTAAGGCCTGGTGTCAGTGAAAACAGAGAGGCATACTGCCGGAGCAAAGCCCTGCAGGCCCTCTGCTGCTCTGTCGTCAGATCTGGAGAGAGATGTACTCCCTCCACTGAGACATATTGAAGGTTGCTAGGCAGCAAATCAGGAAGGTGCTCACTCTCATCCTCTTCTTGCTCTGAAGCTAGCAAGAGACATGAGACTTCAGCTAGCCTGTGGAAAGGCTTGAGCCTGTTAACATGGAATACCTGAGGGGCTACCCCAGGGGCTCCCATGTCAACCAGATAATTGACTTCACCCATCTTGGAAGTGATCCTGAAGGGTCCAGTCCACTTTTCTGCCAAAGCTCTAGGCTTGGTAGGCTCCATCACAAGGATTTCCTGTCGCAGAGTCCAATCCACTTGCGTGGCTTTAAGGTAATGTCAGTACTTATTAAATTCCTGTCTGGCCTTGAGATTTGCTGTTGCCTGACCCATCATCTGTGTCATCCTCTGTATGAGGCCTAACACATAGTCCCCCACTTGCTTGGCGGGACCTGGAGGGGTGGCCTCCAAACCTTCTCTGATCAAGGCAAGGGGCCCCCTCACGGGATGTCCAAAGAGTAACTCAAAGGGGCTCAAACTAACACTCTCTTGAGGTACCTCTCTGGAAGCGAAGAGCAGGCATGGCAGGAGGAAATCCCATTTCCTCCTTAGGGCTCTTCCAAAGCTCCTAACATGCCCTTGAGAGTTTTATTAAATCTCGCAACCAGACCATTGGTCTGGGAATGGTAAGAGGTGGAGAACTTGTAGGTTACCCTGCACTCTTTCCACATGGTCTTCATGTAACTAGACATCAAGTTGGATCCTCTGTCAGAGACAACCTCCTTAGGGAATCCAACACGGGTGAAAATGCCCAGGAGAGCACTGGCAACCACCTTGGCAGTAACAGTCTGAAGGGGTATAGCCTCAGGGTACCTGGTGGCATGATCAACCAAGACCAGGATAAACCGATGTCCACCTGAAGTGGGAGGGTCAAGGGGACCGACAATGTCAATGCCCACCCTCTCAAACGGTGTGCCTACCACTGGCAATGGCTGCAGTGGGGAAATGAAACTGCCTCCAGTCTTGCCAGATAACTGACAAGTTGGGCAAGTCCTGCAGCGGGACTCCACTTCTACTCCCATCCGGGGCAGTAGAAATGGGCAGAGAGCCTCTGCTTAGTCTTCTTGGTACCAAGATGACCAGCTAAGACTACCTCATGCGCCAACTGCAGCAGGAAGGGCCTTAAATCTGGGGTACCACCAACCCCTTGAGGGCACCAGGTTCAGGCTTAGTGGGCTCCCTAACAAGGAGCTCACCCTCCTAATAGATCCGGAATGTCCTAAGCACTTCTCCTTGTGCCTGGGACAGGGCCTGTTTCCTCAGACCCGAGAGAGAGGGGCTCTCTCTCTGTCCCTTACAGAGGTCTCCCCGGGAGGGTCCCCCTTCAGCCAACAGGCATTGAAGGTCGGGTGGTACTCCGGGTTGAGAACCTCTCCCACAAGAGAGTCTTCTGTCTCTTCTCCCTCAGGAGTTGAGTTTGGGTTTTCACTGGACCCAGCCCGTCCGGAGCAGGGATCCCAATGGGTGCTATAGGAACAGCAGGAAGAGAAGGAGGCCCCTTCACAGAGGTGGCCTTCTTGTTCTTCTGTCTTCTTGCCTTAGGTCTCGCCTTTGGCTCGGGTACCTGACTCACAGCCAGACTCTGTGTCACCTGTGACCTAGTGACTGCAGCAGCAGTCAGGGGGAGACCATCCGAGATCAACCCCAACTCCACTAGATCATTACCTAACAGGATGTTAGCAGGGACATTGTCCTGAACCAGGACAGGAAGCTTTGCTGTCTTGTCTCGAATCATGAGTGTGACTAAGGCTACAGGCGATAATTTGGGAGGCCCACCAGCTAACCTGGTGGTTCTCAGAGGAGCAAAAACAAAGAGGTGATGGCTGGAAGGTTTAGAATGAATCTTAACCACTGGCATTGCTCTGGACAACCCTCCAGACCACCGTTCTTCGCCTGCCAAGCAATTACAGAAGGGGAAAGACCATATGCAAATCAGGCTTGGCCCCACCCCAAAAGGGGCAGTCCAGCCCGAACTGCTAGGCCACATCCCTTCTGCACGAGACCACAAGCATCCCCAAACATGTTTCACCCTTCTTGGGGCTCATCAGTGAGGAGTAGCTTGGGTCTCTAGGCCCAGCAGGCACGGGACCCACGTCTGGGCATACCCGTCCCACTCGGGGTGACAAAGCAAAAACAAAGAGGTGATGGCTGGAAGGTTTAGAATGAATCTTAACCACTGGCATTGCTCTGGGCAACCCTCCAGACCACCGTTCTTCGCCTGCCAAGCCATTACAGATGGGGAAAGACCATATGCAAATCAGGCTTGGTCCCACCCCAAAAGGGGCAGTCCAGCCCGAACTGCTAGGTCACATCCCTTCTGCACGAGACCACAAGCATCCCCAAACATGTTTCACCCTTGTTGGGCCTCATCAGTGAGGAGTAGCTTGGGTCTCTAGGCCCAGCAGGCACGGGACCCACGTCTGGGCATACCCGCCCCACTCGGGGTGACAAAGCAAAAACACAGAGGTGATGGCTGGAAGGTTTAGAATGAATCTTAACCACTGGGATTGCTCTGGACAACCCTCCAGACCACCGTTCTTCGCCTGCCAAGCAATTACAGAAGGGGAAAGACCATATGCAAATCAGGCTTGGCCCCACCCCAAAAGGGGCAGTCCAGCCCGAACTGCTAGGCCACATCCCTTCTGCACGAGACCACAAGCATCCCCAAACATGTTTCACCCTTGTTGGGGCTCATCAGTGAGGAGTAGCTTGGGTCTCTAGGCCCAGCAGGCACGGGACCCACGTCTGGGCATACCCGTCCCACTCGGGGTGACAAAGCAAAAACAAAGAGGTGATGGCTGGAAGGTTTAGAATGAATCTTAACCACTGGCATTGCTCTGGGCAACCCTCCAGACCAGCGTTCTTCGCCTGCCAAGCCATTACAGAAGGGCCATATGCAAATCAGGCTTGGCCCCACCCCAAAAGGGGCAGTCCAGCCCGAACTGCTAGGTCACATCCCTTCTGCACGAGACCACAAGCATCCCTAAACATGTTTCACCCTTGTTGGGGCTCATCAGTGAGGAGCAGCTTGGGTCTCTAGGCCCAGCAGGCACGGGACCCACGTCTGGGCATACCTGTCCCACTCGGGGTGACAAAGCAAAAACAAAGAGGTGATGGCTGGAAGGTTTGGAATGAATCTTAACCACTGGCATTGCTCTGGGCAACCCTCCAGACCACCGTTCTTCGCCTGCCAAGCCATTACAGAAGGGGAAAGACCATATGCAAATCAGGCTTGGCCCCACCCCAAAAGGGGCAGTCCAGCCCGAACTGCTAGGTCACATCCCTTCTGTACGAGACCACAAGCATCCCCAAACATGTTTCACCCTTGTTGGGGATCATCAGTGAGGAGTAGCTTGGGTCTCTAGGCCCAGCAGGCACGGGACCCACGTCTGGGCATACCCGCCCCACTCGGGGTGACAAAGCAAAAACACAGAGGTGATGGCTGGAAGGTTTAGAATGAATCTTAACCACTGGCATTGCTCTGGGCAACCCTCCAGACCACCGTTCTTCGCCTGCCAAGCCATTACAGAAGGGGAAAGACCATATGCAAATCAGGCTTGGCCCCACCCCAAAAGGGGCAGTCCAGCCCGAACTGCTAGGTCACATCCCTTCTGCACGAGACCCCAAGCATCCCCAAACATGTTTCACCCTTGTTGGGGCTCATCAGTGAGGAGTAGCTTGGGTCTCTAGGCCCAGCAGGCACGGGACCCACGTCTGGGCATACCCGTCCCACTCGGGGTGACAAAGCAAAAACAAAGAGGTGATGGCTGGAAGGTTTAGAATGAATCTTAACCACTGACATTGCTCTGGGCAACCCTCCAGACCACCGTTCTTCGCCTGCCAAGCCATTACAGAAGGGGAAAGACCATATGCAAATCAGGCTTGTCCCCACCCCAAAAGGGGCAGTCCAGCCCGAACTGCTAGGTCACATCCCTTCTGCACGAGACCACAAGCATCCCCAAACATGTTTCACCCTTGTTGGGGCTCATCAGTGAGGAGTAGCTTGGGTCTCTAGGCCCAGCAGGCATGGGACCCACTTCTGGGCATGCCCGTCCCACTCGGGGTGACAAAGCAAAAACAAAGAGTTGATGGCTGGAAGGTTTAGAATGAATCTTAACCACTGGCATTGCTCTGGGCAACCCTACAGACCACTGTTCTTCGCCTGCCAAGCCATTACAGAAGGGGAAAGACCATATGCAAATCAGGCTTGGCCCCACCCCAAAAGGGGCAGTCCAGCCCGAACTGCTAGGTCACATCCCTTCTGCACGAGACCACAAGCATCCCCAAACATGTTTCACCCTTGTTGGGGCTCATCAGTGAGGAGTAGCTTGGGTCTCTCAGCCCAGCAGGCACGGGAACCACGTCTGGGCATACCCGTCCCACTCGGGGTGACAAAGCAAAAACAAAGAGGTGATGGCTGGAAGGTTTAGAATGAATCTTAACCACTGGCATTGCTCTGGGCAACCCTCCAGACCAGCGTTCTTCGCCTGCCAAGCCATTACAGAAGGGGAAAGACCATATGCAAATCAGGCTTGGCCCCACCCCAAAAGGGGAGCACCGACATAGTCCTCTGGCTTTAGCAGAGCCCTGTCCACCACTGTCATGCTTGCCCCAGTGTCTCTCAAGACAGTAGAAGGCTGGCCATTCAAGAAGACACTTCTCAAAAAACTATGGGTGTTCTGTGGGATAGTCGCCAGCACTTCTGCGTACAGGTCCCAGGCCCCAAGGGACACTAAGGAAATCTCTACAGGAGCACTGAAGGTGATCCCTGTAGAGAAAGGGAGGACAGTGGCCTCCACCTCAGACATGGTGTGGTAGCTCAGGCTAAGTGCCTTAACTTTACACTTGGAGTCACCTTTTTTGTGATCCAGAGCCTCACATTCCCAAAAGGTGCCAGGAATGTGGGGTACGGTACTAGAACTCCTGGGAGCCTGCTTTGCACCAGGTGGACCACTACTCCTATTCCCACCCACAGATGACTTATCCCCACTAGATTTTTGGGTCTCAGGAGAGGAAGGTTTTGGTTTACCCAACTGTGATTGCTTCTGGGACTCCTCAGGTTTCTGAGAGGTCCCCTTTTCTTTGTCCTTGTCCTTCCCAATGAAGTCCTTAGGGGACACACGGTGGGAGACCCACTTGTCAGCCAACCTAGCCAGCTTAAAGGGATCCAAAATGTTCTGGTCAGCAAAATACTGATGCAACTCTGGTGAACAGGCTTCAGAAAAATGCTCAAAAAACAACAGGTGGGACAATTCAACAAATGTTTTCACTTTGTAACCATCAACGCAACCCCATCACTTTCATGTGCGCAGCACTCACCCAGTCAACCCAAGACACTTTCTCTCTTTTCTTAAAATCCCTGAACCTTTTAAGGTATTGGTTAGGTGTCTTGCCAAACTTGTCAATCACAGCAGACTTCATACACTCATATTGACCCCTTTCTTCCACACTCAGTTTCAGGATACAGTCATATCCAGTCTGAGGCACTCTGCTTAACAAACACTTAGCCCAATCTCTCTTATCTACATCATGAATTGCACAAGCCATTTCAAATGCTTCAATCCATTGGAGGATATCTGAACACTCCACGTACACACCAACCAAATTTTTTGTAAACTTGGTGGCTGGGGACATGCCACTCTGAACTGGTTTAGCTGAAGTGTCCACTCTAGCTTTCTCTAGCTGGATTCTTTGGTGCTCAGTGTCCCTATCTTTGAGTATTACTTTCTGTGCCAAATCCTCTTTCTTCAACTCAGCTTCAGTTGCCAACATTTTGTATTGAAAGGCTAACTGTTCTCGTTGTAGCTCCCATCTTCAATCTTCAATCTTCAGGGCTTCCCCTGAAGAGCAGTGCTGGGGTTTGGACCAGAGGCAGCGGGAATGGTGGCATTCCCAGAATCAGCAACAACCCCAGGGGCAGAGTCCTCATTGGTTGCATCCCCCCCTTCAAGAGTTTCACCATTAGTCCGGTAGTCCACAAGGGCAGCTATCAGCTCAGCCCTAGACTGAGCCACAAAGTCTAACTCCCTGGCTTCACAGGCACTCTGGAGAGCCTCTAAGCACATCCTTATCAATTTACCATTTGCAATAGACTCCATTGCTTGTAATCCAGTTATCTTGTACACAACCAAACCTCAATTTAACAAAGTGCAGATATTTTGTAAGTGGCACGGTTATACACTGATTCTTCAAACCATAAGCATCCCACTGCTGCCACCAGTGTAAAGACTGGACGGGGATGTCTGTACTCCTGCTCTCTATATGACAGAGGAGATGCACAGAGGACCCCAGCCAAAATTCTCTATAGGGTAGCGCAGGTCGAGCAATCAAGGCCTAGCTTCTCAGGAGGTGATGCAGGCTGGTTCTTAAGTACAGTGTAGTCCCCATGCCCTCACAAAGGAATGTCCACAAATTGTATTAGTTAAAACACACTCTTTATATAATTAAGTTTGCAAAGGTAGCAGGCGCCCCTCTCTCGACAGAACAAGGCCTGATAACCTGTTCAGTGGTTATTAACCACTTGAGAGTTCGCAGCCACTGCTTTTACTCACTGTGCCTTTCACAGATGGGAAATATCCATTTGCATATCAGTCTTTGTCCTGCCCAGGGGCAGTCCAGCACTGAAATGCAATGGCAATTCCAACCTGAACGAGAGTACCACCAGCAACCCTATACACGTGTTTCACCCTTGTTGGGGATCATCAGTGAGGTGAAGCTGATGCCTCTCTAAGCACAGTGAGAGGGAGACCACGTCTGGTTGCCCCCAGGAGACCTAGGGTTACCAATCCCAGGTTCCTTGAAATTTAATTTGCAAAGGTAGCAGGCGCCCCTCTCTCGACAGAACAAGGCCTGATAACCTGTTCAGTGGTTATTAACCACTTGAGAGTTCGCAGCCACTGCTTTTACTCACTGTGCCTTTCACAGATGGGAAATCTCCATTTGCATATCAGTCTTTGTCCTGCCCAGGGGCAGTCCAGCACCGAAAAGCAATGGCAATTCCAACCTGAACGAGAGTACCACCAGCGACCCCATACACGTGTTTCACCCTTGTTGGGGATCATCAGTGAGGTGAAGCTGATGCCTCTCTAAGCACAGTGAGAGGGAGACCACGTCTGGTTGCCCCCAGGAGACCTAGGGTTACCAATCCCAGGTTCCTTGAAATTTAGTTTGCAAAGGTAGCAGGCACCCCTCTCTCAACAGAACAAGGCCTGATAACCTGTTCAGTGGTTATTAACCACTTCAGAGTTCGCAGCCACTGCTTTTACTCACTGTGCCTTTCACAGATGGGAAATATCCATTTGCATATCAGTCTTTGTCCTGCCCAGGGGAAGTCCAGCACCGAAATGCAATGGCAATTCCAACCTGAACGAGAGTACCACCAGCAACCCCATACACGTGTTTCACCCTTGTTGGGGATCATCAGTGAGGTGAAGCTGATGCCTCTCTAAGCACAGTGAGAGGGAGACCACGTCTGGTTGCCCCCAGGAGACCTAGGGTTACCAATCCCAGGTTCCTTGAAATTTAGTTTGCAAAGGTAGCAGGCACCCCTCTCTCAACAGAACAAGGCCTGATAACCTGTTCAGTGGTTATTAACCACTTGAGAGTTTGCAGCCACTGCTTTTACTCACTGTGCCTTTCACAGATGGGAAATATCCATTTGCATATCAGTCTTTGTCCTGCCCAGGAGCAGTCCAGCACCGAAATGCAATGGCAATTCCAACCTGAATGAGAGTACCACCAGTAACCCCATACACGTGTTTCACCCTTGTTGGGGATCATCAGTGAGGTGAAGCTGATGCCTCTCTAAGCACAGTGAGAGGCAGACCACGTCTGGTTGCCCCCAGGAGACCTAGGGTTACCAATCCCAGGTTCCTTGAAATTTAGTTTGCAAAGGTAGCAGGCGCCCCTCTCTCGACAGAACAAGGCCTGATAACCTGTTCAGTGGTTATTAACCACTTGAGAGTTCGCAGCCACTGCTTTTACTCACTGTGCCTTTCACAGATGGGAACTATCCATTTGCATATCAGTCTTTGTCCTGCCCAGGGGCAGTCCAGCACCAAAATGCAATGGCAATTCCAACCAGAACGAGAGTAATACCAGCAACCCCATACACGTGTTTCACCCTTGTTGGGGATCATCAGTGAGGTGAAGCTGATGCCTCTCTAAGCACAGTGAGAGGGAGACCACGTCTGGTTGCCCCCAGGAGACCTAGGTTTACCAATCCCAGGTTCCTTGAAATTTAGTTTGCAAAGGTAGCAGGCGCCCCTCTCTCGACAGAACAAGGCCTGATAACCTGTTCAGTGGTTATTAACCACTTGAGAGTTCGCAGCCACTGCTTTTACTCACTGTGCCTTTCACAGATGGGAAATCTCCATTTGCATATCAGTCTTTGTCCTGCCCAGGGGCAGTCCAGCACCGAAATGCAATGGCAATTCCAACCTGAACGAGAGTACCACCAGCAACCCCATACACGTGTTTCACCCTTGTTGGGGATCATCAGTGAGGTGAAGCTGATGCCTCTCTAAGCACAGTGAGAGGGAGACCACGTCTGGTTGCCCCCAGGAGACCTAGGGTTACCAAACCAAGGTTCCTTGAAATTTAGTTTGCAAAGGTAGCAGGCGCCCCTCTCTCGACAGAACAAGGCCTGATAACCTGTTCAGTGGTTATTAACCACTTGAGAGTTCGCAGCCACTGCTTTTACTCACTGTGCCTTTCACAGATGGGAAATCTCCATTTGCATATCAGTCTTTGTCCTGCCCAGGGGCAGTCCAGCACCGAAATGCAATGGCAATTCCAACCTGAACGAGAGTACCACCAGCAACCCCATACACGTGTTTCACCCTTGTTGGGGATCATCAGTGAGGTGAAGCTGATGCCTCTCTAAGCACAGTGAGAGGGAAACCGCGTCTTGTTGCCCCCAGGAGACCTAGGGTTACCAATCCCAGGTTCCTTGAAATTTAGTTTGCAAAGGTAGCAGGCGCCCCTCTCTCAACAGAACAAGGCCTGATAACCTGTTCAGTGGTTATTAACCACTTGAGAGTTCGCAGCCACTGCTTTTACTCACTGTGCCTTTCACAGATGGGAAATATCCATTTGCATATCAGTCTTTGTCCTGCCCAGGGGCAGTCCAGCACCGAAATGCAATGGCAATTCCAACCTAAACGAGAGTACCACCAGCAACCCCATACACGTGTTTCACCCTTGTTGGGGATCATCAGTGAGGTGAAGCTGATGCCTCTCTAAGCACAGTGAGACGGAGACCATGTCTGGTTGCCCCCAGGAGACCAAGGGTTACCAATCCCAGGTTCCTTGAAAGTTAGTTTGCAAAGGTAGCAGGCGCCCCTCTCTCGACAGAACAAGGCCTGATAACCTGTTCAGTGGTTATTAACCACTTGAGAGTTCGCAGCCACTGCTTTTACTCACTGTGCCTTTCACAGATGAGAAATATCCATTTGCATATCAGTCTTTGTCCTGGCCAGGGGCAGTCCAGCACCGAAATGCAAATGGATATTTCCCATCTGTGAAGGTACAGTGAGCAAAAAGCAATGGCTGCGAAATCTCAATGTGGTTAATAACCACTGAACAGGTTATCATGCCGTGTTCTTTCGAGAGAGGGGCGCCTGCTACCTTTTTTGTATTTTTGAAAGGAACTTGGGGTTGGTCGCCCTAGGTTACCTGGGGGCAACCAGACCTGGACTCCCTGCTCACTGTGCTTAGAGAGGCTCAGCTTCACCTCACTGATGATGCCCAACAAGGCTGAAACACGTGTATGGGGTTGCTGATGGTACTCTTGTTCAGAGAGGAATTGCCATAGCATTTCGGTGCTGGACTGCCCTTGTGGGCGGGACAAAGACTGATATGCAAATGGATATTTCCCATCTGTGAAGGTACAGTGAGCAAAAAGCAATGGCTGCGAACTCTCAATGTGGTTAATAACCACTGAACAGGTTATCATGCCGTTCTTTCGAGAGAGGGGCGCCTGCTACCTTTTTTGTACTTTATATAATTAATATTCAATGTTATGTACACTATCACAATAACTCACTTTGTGCTCAGTGAATCTACAATGGCAAATATATACAGTTCTAGAGTGGTACCACAATTATTATCAGATCTCATTAAAGTGCATCAACTATACTCTGGTTAAATGTCACACAGATCACTTAATACAGGCAACTAACAATAGACATAGGAGGAAAGCAGTTGGTTAGAACAATTGGCAGAATGCTGGCCTCTACCGTTAAACACAGTTCTGTGTGGAGATCCCCCCACCTGGGCAACCTGTAAAGTAAAGATATATCACAAGCCCAGACCATATATTGTTCACCAGAGTCTTATTTCCTTCTATATTAGTTCTACAACCCCAATGTACCTGGAATAGCAGAGTTTGTCATCGGGTCGTTGCCAGATCTTTCTTGAGTGGCTCCCTTTAAGGCAGGAGCCACAGATCATCAAGCTCCCATGAGGAAAAGGGTTGCATGATGACGGTGAGGTGGCAGCTTTCAGTGAGGTGGCAGCTTTGTTCCTAGCGGTGACCGTCGACGATGGAAGGTTGGCGTCCTGCAAGGAAGAGGCATGCGGGGCTCCTCGATGACGATACGTCAGGACCGCAAAGAGATTGTGAAGAACTGTGCTCCAGGAAGGGTGTCGAGTCGTCTGGCGTCTCTGCGGTCGTCAGGTGGTGGGAATCCCACCGGTGAATTCTCCTCGGCGCGTCGGCGGCCTTGGCTTTCTCCGGTGGGACAAAGCCCTCGACTGTGCAGGTGAGAGCATCCTTGGATCAAATGTTACTTAGGCAAAAGGGGGGCACGGCAGCTCCGGTCGGTGACGGCAGTCGGCGACAGTGATGGACAACAGAGTCCGGGCACTTGTCCTTGTGATTCCGCTGTGCTCCCTGTCTCCTGTCAGCAGCCTGTCGTAGGTCTGTCTACCAGGGAGCTTTGGCAAAGATCAGCTGGTGCACGATGGTCCCTCGTAGCTCGGGAAGAGGGCGCCTAATCAGGTCCTCTCTGGGTCAGTCCTTGGAGACACAGCAGCTTTCAGATTGATGAAGTAGAGCAGCAGCAAGACTTTGCTTCCAGCAGGGCTTCAAGGTTAAGCTGCAGTTTCAACTCCAGTTTCTCTTCAGCTTCAAAAAACGATTTCTAGCAGTGAGAGGCCCCCAGATATACTAGTTGATCCCCCATTCATTCTGCTGGGCCACACTCAGGCAACCAATCAGTAAGAAAGGCATTCATGGAGGCAGGCATCCAATCAGGTGCATAGTGCATTCAGGCCATTCACTTTTCTCCAGTCACTCACAACAATTTATGTGTATTGGGACCCAGCCATTCAACACTACACACTGCATTCATACCCGTTTTGGGCAGGGGCTGTCTCAGTCATTGTGTCACACACCAGAAACTAGACATCCACAACAAGAAGTGCATATTTGTCACACACTCCATTCATCCAGGTCCCACCCACAGGGTGTACCCACAACATACAGTCACTGGGAAGGCTCCAGCCAGTCTGGCTTGGACTTCACAACAACACCATATATGGAACTTTCACCCAACAGTAAGTCAGGGGGAAGGGACAGAGTCAGGGCTTCCCGGGACTTTGGGAAGATCAAGGTAACAGGCGATGGAAGGCAAGAGGCCATGGGGGCCATCTTGTCTCCATCGAGAAATCTACTGATTCCAATGACAGGGCCTGGGCACCAGTCAATTCAGCACAGAGCTGCCACCAGCCCGTACCCTGCTCTCTGGGTCACACACAGGTGCCCAAAAACATACACTAGGGGTACAGGGTTGCACCCCCACCCATGGGTACCATAAGGGTATCCCATGGTTCTGTACAAGAAACCATAAGAGAGCTGCACCGCCAGAAGTCCCACATGAACTCCTGTGCGGAACACACGACAGAACACACAATAAAAAACAGTAAAGGACAAAGATACCGAGGCCCTGTCCCTCCGATGCATTTCCAGCATCACAACATCTTAATGTAGAGTTTGGTGTTCAAAGGGTACTTATGCCCTCCAGATCAGTGAAGCAGTGAAGAATATTGGTTTTCTCTTTGTTGGTCACCGGTCCTACAAGAGGCATTGCTAGGAGGGGGCTAAGGAGGCTATATCCTCAGATACAAGCTCAGGGGCTACAACCAAAAGGCTATCTAGCCCCTAGTCCCAACAGTCCAGACATTAGCGTAGCCACAGATCTTTTGCAGACCTAGTAACACCCCAGGGTCCTACACAGATGAAAGGATGCATCCTAGATTGGGTGGTAACGTGGAATATCTCAACCACCGACCCATAAATGTACGTGTCAGACTGGTCCGATGCCCATGCTCTGGTGCTCTTTCACGTCCCTTTCCCCTCCCCTCCAGATATTGATACTAATAAAATAATTACTATATCCTTTTAGGGATAAGCGGAAAGTGACAGCTACTCACCATAATCAAACTTGTAAAAATGAACTCAGGCTTGGTCAAAGACTCCCTCCTTCAGATCATAGCTCGGGACAACGTGTTTGTCTGTGAAGCAAGACAATGCAGAGCAACACAGGTTCAAATCCTGGTCCCACACTAAGAGACTGGTCTCCGGTATTAAGGGCATCATAAAAGATTATTTAATCAATCAATCAGCGAAATACAGGGTTTCTAATGTTGCTTGTCCTATCACCAGCTTTGAACGCCTTGGATCATTCTCTGTTATTTCAAAGCTTTAACAAGAAATCCAGGGTGCCAGGCAAGGCTACCACATGGTTCAGGTCATTGCTGGGCAACAGTCTCGAATTAAAGTTAGGGTGCTGTCTCTAACCTGAGTTAGTGAAATGTGGAGTTCTCCAGGGCTCTTGAATTCTCCAATCTTTTTGAGCATCAACATCAAACCCATACACGTTATACTGACAAATCTTGGCACAGCCTTCCAAGATTACACTGAGGACACTCAAATTGTATCCCAAAGTCAGCATATTTTTCTGCACACCAATACATGTGTGATAGCTGGCTTGGTTTGATTCAAGATGAAACAGAGCTTCTGACAGTCTTCACTGCTGCACACTGGAAACATTGTCTAAGATGTATCCAGAAATCTCACTGTTGGGTTCTCTTATTAAAACCCAGCTCAAGGTAAAAACATTGGCCGTAAACCTAGATGCCACCCTCACCATGAGTGGCCAGGCATTTTATGTACTCAGCATGACCAACTTTTTCCTCATGCTGTTATGACAACTGCCAGCTCTACCTGCGGAAGCGCTTTGCACTGATATTGCTAGAGCTAACATAGGCTCTATTCCCGGTAAGCGGACACGCTAGACAAAGCCATCCCCTGGCTCCCGGTTCTTACAGATTGCAGCGGCAGGCACTCAACGAGCATGCATAAGCCCAATTCCTAGGAATCTTCATTGGCTCCTGATCAAGGCTAGAATCACCTTTAAACCTCTTACTATCACACATAGGGCCTTATGTGTCCAAATTCCACTTAACCTCAAAGCCATCTCCCCGGCCACTTAGAGCCCTCCATAGGAATAAGATCCTCGCTTCATGTTAACAAGGGCTTCAGGTAGCTCCTTCTGGATCCTCGCAGGGAGATCCTGGAATGCCCTTCTTGAGGGTATCTAGGGCATCAAACATATGTCAGGGTTTGTAAAAAGATAAAAGCTTTCATATGTTAGTACTCTTTCTTTCGTTTCTCTTCTGTGGAAACATTGGCAATGCCCAGATATGCTTTTTTTCGGAGTGTAAACCTTGATAACAGATACAAAAACCCTCCCCCACTCCACCGCCACCCCCACATTCACCAATGCCTCACTCAGTGTAAGATTTTGAAGTGGGAGTATTTGACTCCCAATTTTTTAAAGTTGGGTGTGAAATGACTTTCCCAGGGGAGTCTCTAATAGTGAGTAAAAATATGTCTCAACTGTAAAACAGAAAATGTTTGTAGTAAATAAATATTTGCATCTAGTTATTCATGCACATTAAAAGATACATTTGACCTCTCGAGATCAAGCAGTAATAATAGACTTTTATTCGTGTGGCGCTGAGTGCACGCCTGGTCCAAATGCATCCATGTAACTGTGCTGAATAAAGGGTGAGGACAGGCTCCCAGAGTCTGTTCCCTTTTTTTGTTGGCAGTATTTGTACTCCCTATTTTTCCTTTTTTGGAATATTTGCCTATTTATAGGCCGTGAAAGGGGCTGATCCGTCCCATATTTATACGGCTGGTCTTACTTATCCAAATATATAAAGAGAGACAAAGCTAAAGTGTAGATTCCAGAAATACAGAACAACAAGGATAGGTGTGCTCTGACAAGGGGACCAGTCACAGTTAAAAAAGTATAAAGTTTTAATAGTAAATTACAAGGGTAAAAACAACCAATTAAATATTGTGGTCCACAGTACAAAACTTAAGATATAAGATAAAAGACAAACTAGAACAGGGGTTACCTGACAAGCTGGATAGCTAGTTAAAAACACTGTATTAACATGAACACAAATGGGTACATATAAGACAAATAGTGTAGTACCCTACTTCAATTAGGATCAATGTGTCAAAAATGTGTAACTCTGGTTATCATACAGAGTGATATCTCACTTATCCTACACCTAACACACCTTAGCGCTCTCAAGTATCTTGCACATTACAAAACACAACAAATAAAAACAGAATGCATCAAATAAACACATATTTCAATGGAATGACAGTAGGAAATAATATATGGGGTCTGTGGCCCCTGGAGGAGATGCTCCACGTTATGACATCATCTTGTTGTTGGCACAAACCCCAATTTCACAGCAGCAGCGATGAATAAAGGCACGTGACTAAATGCAACCTGGCTTACTTCGAGAGGCAACTCTTCCTCATTACGGCGGTAATATAAATGAGATAAAACCAAACGGTATTACCGTTACCACCAATTGGCCCGGCTGATTTACTGACGGATTAAAAGTGGTGGTAGGCAATGTTAGTCCCCCATTAATTGGAGTCCATGGCATTCCATGGGGATTGTGGCGGATTTGGCCATTGTTGGGCAGTAAAGACGAAGAATTACCTCCAGCATTCTGCTGCAGGTTTTTCCTCCAACTTACCTCACATCCATAGTTCATGATGTGGTAATGCAGACGTAATGCAGTGGTAATTTCGTTACCACTGCATTACCACCGTTTCTGCCCGAACTGCCAAACTCGTAATGAGGCCCAATTGCATCTCCTACCGAGCAGGGTGTTTGGAACAAAAGCGGCTTTAACAGAGTAACCTCTACTTTTACCACACTGGCATTTCCGAGATTGGACAAAAAATTGAGGAAACATCTCATTCACTTGGCTGGAGATTTTTACCACAATGGCAGATTTACTGTTGATGATAATTCCTCCAAAGTCCCAACAGAGACCTAAGAGACTCCATGAACGGGAACTAGCTGCTCATAATTGGCAGATTTACCACCAATACGCACAACAGTAACAGGGATCCAAATGGGACGGAATTCTGCCATCCTCGCCTTGAGACCCAGTGCCTTTTGAAGACTTACACAAGTGTGTCTCTATCACTCCAAGTTTAACTTTAAGTCGTGTTGGTTGGGCTTCAAGAATTCTTGGTAACATTTTAGCATGTTTCAAATGGTTTAAAGAGCCTGATTTGTACTTTTTGCATAAAATGAATGATCACACTACAATTTTCCCCGCTAAATCAGATTCAGCACTTCCCAATCTCCTTCAAGCTGACACTAAGCTCTCAGAGGGATCAATGCTAATAACATTTTATAGCCTCATTATAAGGTGGTGGTAAATCCACCAGGATACCAGCAAATGTAATGACTGTTTCTGGCACTCGGTACAGCAGCATTACCACCGGATTATGAGTGACGGTGTTAATCCCCATTCATGCCGTCATTTCCGGCACCGGCTGTTAGGTAAGAATTAGTGCAGTCCAACTGGTGTGGGACTACACAAGACTTATCTGCTTGGTATTAGGTAACCCACCTTTTAATATAGGCCTGTACTACACAAGTTAGTAGCATGACTGAGCAGCCAGGCTTATTTTAAGAGGGGTAATGTGGGCTGTAGAGCTGTACAATTGAAATCAGTAAGTACAAGTATCCAAGTAACACTTACACACTTGAAGTTATATACAAATATTTATTTATAATATACACAAGGTTTATAATAAGCATTCTTTAAAAAGTGTTATCTACTAGTAATATTCAAGCACAGTTTGGATTCGGTTTTTAAAAGACAATAAAAGTTGATAAAAAACTTTTCTTATGCTAACACATGTTCCGGCACGTGGAGTGACTTCAGTAAAGGTCAGTATTGCACTTATCTTTGTTACTGATTCAGTTATTGGGCCTCATTACAAGAAGTGCGCTAAAAACGGGGTCATTACTGGCATGGAGGCATTAGCGGGTCCATGGTGGTTTGACACTGCTAATAGCAGCTGATTACGAGTGCGCGAGCACGCGCAAACCCCCATGCCGGTAATGGCCATACCGCCATGCCGCTAAAGGCCCTCCAACCCCCCGCTAGCGCCATCACGGGACCCGCCGATACCGTCTCCGCCTAGGCACCCCTTAATACCGACCCAGTAATAACATCATGCTAATACTGGGCTCGTAATACCGGACCCAGAAGTAACGTCATCACGTCGGAACGGGAAATGCGCCGGTGGCCATCTTTAAAATCACAATCCATTGCAATCCTCCCAAACCACCAGTGTTGCACAGGAGAGACCAGGGCCTTTCAAATGACCATGTCCAAGGCAAGCAGAAAATCTAAACACCGCCTGCGCAAGAAGCGTTTTTCTGATGAAGAACTCAACATGTTGGCGGACACCCTTGCTGCCCATGCTGAGGAGATAAACACGCACAACCTCAAAAGGGAGGTGCAGCTAAGGAAAAAGGAGATTTGGGAGGAGGTAACCCGCAAGGTATATGCAGTCGGCACCACCCCGCGGACAGTCAAAGACTGTAAGAAAAGGTGGGATGACCTCCGCCTTAGGGTACGGAACATCCTGGCCAGCAATCGGAAGGAGGCCATGGCCACAGGCGGGGGTGCCCACTCCCCGACAAAACTAATGCGCTGGGAGGCGACGTGTAGTACCTTCATCCAGATGGAGTCTATCGAGGGCTTTGGGGAGATGGAGACGGGTGCCGCAACTGCAGACCCCAGTAGGAGAAACCATGATATAGCACAAGTGATCTGGAATAGAGTCTAGGCAAGGCAATGCATGTCCCAACACACACACACATCAACATATCCATGTCCAGATGGAGGCCCAAACCCTGCCACACTGAAATGCATGCTGAGTGCCAATCCCAATACCAACCGACAGCCAACAGACACGGACCGTGTCATACATCACACAAACCCCAATGCCACCTGCCATGCACCATCCCTGAATTGAGACGTCACGGCAAAAGCCAAAACGCCCCCTTCAAACTACCCTGTGTGACACACCTGTAAGATATGAATGCATGATAAATGCAAATCTCCACAGCACCATATAATGCATCTTGCATGTAACACCATCACTGATGCCCTGCATCTCTTCTACCCCCCCAGGCACCGATGGAGAAGATGCCAGTGAAGAACCAACCACAAAGGCATCCACGTCCCGGGCCAAGACAGCTGCCACAGGCAAAACCACCTCCGGAGCAGCCTCGCAGCCCACACCAAAACCCAGGGCGAGTGCCCAGGCCATGGCCGCACATGAGGGCCAATCAGCTACGCCTGAGACCGGAATCATAGGGCTGGCAACAGCAGTGGAAGGCGAGGCCAGTGGCACCCATTCGGCTGAAACTAGTTCCGTGGGCGAGACAGCAGCCACTGCCCCACTGAGCGACATTGAAATTGGAGTGGAGGAGTATGTGGACGAGGAAGGACTAATCCATGTGGCATGTCCACACACCCCAAGCCCCCAGTCCAGCCCCCAACCCCACACTCAGGACACACCCACCAGCACCATTGCGGATCCTGCACTCCACAGCTCAGACCTCACCACCACCCCTGAGGCCAGTCCTGCCAATGCACGCCCGGTCGCAGCACCCTCAACCACTGCTGCTCCCACCAACCTTGAGGCACGGCTAGCAAGGGTGGAGGCAAGACAGGACACCATGCTGGAACTTGTCCGACAATATGTTGCAGAGGGTGAGGACACAAGGCAGGAGATGGCGCAGGCCATTGTGGGGAACACTGCCACCATCAATGCCTCTGCAGTGATGATGCAAGACAGTCTGGGGGCCGTCATGCAGGTCCTGACCTCAATACTGCTGCACATGCAGCAGCAACAACCCGCGCAAGCCATGCCAATCACTACGGCATCCACCACACCCCCATCCTCCACACCCGCTTCCTCTGCACCCTCCAACCCTGTACGCCTGACAAGGCGGAGTGGGAGGCAGTCAGAAATGCTGCCCCCGGACACCAAGAAAGCATGGAAATAGTGTTGGACAACAAGTGGAGTGGGTTTCATGGTGTTGGTGGTGTATAGGTGTATAAAGGGGTGTTCATTGGGGGGTATGGGGTGTTCTTTGGGGGGTATGGGCTGTTCATTGGGAGTATGTGGTGTTCATTGGGGGTATGGGCTGTTCATTGGGGGTATGGGGTGTTAATTGGGGGTATGGGGTGTTCATTGGAGGTATGGGCTGTTCATTGGGGGGTATGGAAAGTTTTGGTGTGTTGGGGGAGGGGGATAGCACTTTTCTGTAGTTTACATCAATACACCCGTTGTGTGAAAAGTCATTTAATGCCTGGACATTGTTCTTTTCGTGTGTATCCATTTAATTCATGGCAGTGCACAGTGCCCAACTCCCCACATACCCTGTGTGCATGTCCACATGGACCCAGTGCTCAGTGTAGCACTGACACAAATCCATCAACGTCCCTGTGGTTCAGAAGTATTCGTCAATCAGTGATTGGCGTGCAACACAGCCATCTTGTGCATCACGTACTGGCAGGGGTGCTGCTTCTCCTCCATCTTCATCCTCATCATCCTCACCCAGTGCATGTATGTAAATGTCAGGTGGCAGTGGTACATTTCGCCGGACGCACATGTTGTGCAGCATGACACAGGCCATGGTGATCCTTGCCACCATTTCTGAGGCCTATAAAGGAGTGATCCACCAGATCTGCTTAGGCAGCGGAATCGCACCTTCAACAGGCCAAAGGTCTGCTCAATAACAACACGGGTACGGATATGTACCCGATTGTACTCCTCTTCATGGCTGTTACACGGGTTCCGCACGGGGGTAAGTAGCCACGGCTTCAAGGGATATTCTCCATCACCTGCATGGGAGTACTGTGAGTCCTTCTGAGCTGCCACCTTCAGGATTCACAGCTCTGGCCGCAGCTAGTTGCTGTTGACATTCACGTGTCCCTGTACGTATGCACTAAGTTTATTTGGATGCATTGTGTACTGCAATATGTAATGATAGTCTGGATGGCGTTGTACAGATGATGCAGGATAATAACTAGCATGCTGATACGGATGTACTATGGATGCAGAATAATGTCTTGCCTCCCATGATTGCAGTGTATGCTACACTGTGCCTAATCACACTGGCCACATTGGCACAGTTGTAATCATGTACAGTCATGCATCGCTTGACAGACCCATGGTGGCCTGGTTGTGCATGTTACATGTTGTCATTGATGTACGGCATTGGTAGAATGTGTGGCAGTGATGTGTCATGTTCGGGTTGGGAGGATCAGGTCAGAAGTGTTTAGCTCTGAGTGCATTGTCCACTCACCGCCTATGCCCACCCAGGTGGAGTATGCATCCCCCCCATTCCCACTGAGGTGGAGTATGCATCCCCCTCATTCCCACCCAGGTGGAGTATGCATCCCCACCCATTCCCACCCAGGTGGAGTATGCATCCCCCATTCCCACCCAGGTGGAGTATGCACCCCCCCCCCTTTCCCACCCAGGTGGAGTATGCATCCCCCCCATTCCTACTGAGGTGGAGTATGCATCCCCCCCATTCCCACCCAGGTGGAGTATGCATCCCCACCCATTCCCACCCAGGTGGAGTATGCATCCACCCACATCACGACCCCGATGCACTGCCATGGGCCAGTCAGGCAACTCACCAAGCAGCCAGGCACATCGTCCAGCATGTTGCTCCATGTGACGGGGTAGCGTGGAGTTACGCAGCACCATGAAATCATGTGTGGATCCGGGATATCGGCACAACAATATGTGATGATCTTGCTGGAGTCACATACCATCTGCACATTGATGGAGTGGTAAGGCTTGCAATTGCGGTACACCGCCTCTATGGCATGAGGGACTACCAATTCAATATGGTTGCAGTCGAGGGCACCGACGCAATTGGGCATGCCTGCCAGTGCGTGGAAGCCTACTTTGGTGTCGGCAATCTCCTGGGCAGTCTGTGGTAGGGATGTGTGGTTGCTAGCGTGCTTCAGGAGGACATCCAGCACTTGGGTCAGGATGCGTGAAAAGAGTGGTTATGATAAACCATGCAGCTGGCCCACTCTGTGCTGGTAGGTGCCTGTGTCCAAGAAGTGGAGCACAGACACCACCTTTAGTAGTGGGGGGATGGCAGTGCATATTTCAATGAGTCTGACAATGTCGTCATGTATCATGTCCACAATGGTGGTGATGGTGTCCCGGTCCAACCGGTACAGGGTGTGGATCTGCTCAGGGGTTAGATTGAATGGACTGGGTCTGATGCGCGGAATTGGTGGCTGCCTACGAGGTACTACTGCTGCACTGGTGGTAATTGCTGGGCCTGTCTCACCCTCCTTCTCCTCCTGCGTCTCCTATGTGCTGCCTGTTGTTGCTGCTGTAGTTGTTGTTGTAGTTGCTGTTGTTGCTGTAGTTGTAGCAGTACAGGCATGTCCTCCAGCCCCATGATTGCAACAGCTACTGGTATCATTTTGGTGTTTGAAGGGGTGTGGTGTGTGGGTGTACTCCTTTAATGCTGGGACAGGCTCCATTGACTCCACCTGTGGTGATTGTGTGCACCTGTGGCAGTGGCCTTCACTGCAGGTTGCTATTTACCGGTGGTCCGCGATGCCTGTATTAACGCTATCATGCAGGCCCTTATTACCACATTCGGGATGCCGGTAATTGCATGCGCGCGTGAGTTGTGATGTCCTCCAATTACCGGCATCCTGGTATTTGCTCTGCGAAGGGGCGCGTGCACGCGCACAAGCCGGTATGAAGGGGCACGGTACGGGCGGTGGCGGTATTGGCGGGGTGTCAGGTCGTAATGGCCCGGACCTGTTAACGATGCCGGTAATATCATTCCGCCTTCCTTTTTTCGTTACCTTCATTCTCGTAATGAGGCCCATTGAGTTGTTGTTTAAGGAAGGAAAGGTTAGAACATGATTTAGAACATATATTCAACAGTTTGTAAAACAATTACAATCTCCCAAGGGAGGCAAGTAGACTTTTACCCCAGCAATAATAGTGTCAACAATTATAACCTATGAGGAAACAAGTACTGCCAAAGCCAATATGGTTGAGCGGAGTGTCTTTAGGGAGCCAGGACAGCCAAAGTCAAGGGACAAAGTCAATAGTTCTGATGCACTTCTTCTTAGATGAAGTCTTGACAAAGTTAGTAAGTTCAGAAGAAATCACTGTAACTCAAGTGAGCTACTTTGTAGAGAGCACAAGCTGTTAGGCCCGTGCAGGTGAGTTAGGATCAACTCCAAAGTGTGACAAACGCACTTCCCAAAGCAGGAAGCACAATTTATGGCTAAAAGGTGAATATATCCCAAGCCCGACAGTACCTGTGATCTGAAGAAAAAATGTCCACCTGGATTCCTCCTTGCTACAGCTTGGCAGGCCCTTGTTTCTAGACCTTGGTCGTGGTGACGAAAGGGAGGCTGTCTGGTGGGCTCCTGCGGCAGTACTCGTGCAAAGGACTCCTCAGCAATGAATTTCCTTTGTTTTAGCAGCACTTCAGTTTTTTGGTGCCTTTTCCTCAGCATCAATGAAGAACGAAAAACTCAGGTTGGAGGAAACATGCTCCTTCGGTCCTGATCTCTTGTGAGGGGACTCTGGATCAAGATTTCCTTTTTCAATATCGTCCTCTAGATGCCCACAAAGATTTGGATGGATGTGGACTTCGCAAGATGATGCACTCGTCAATGGTCACAGGACCCCTGGCATTGGGCTTTTGTAGCTCTGGTGACACACAGCAAGTCAGGGGTTGTGTTAAATGGTAGCTTGTCTTGAGGCTAGTTGGTCCCACCGGCCTAAGGGAGGAAATTGTCCTGTGCGGCTCGTCCCAGTTGATTTGAAAATGGGATCAGCATAGCTGCATGGCTTCACTGGGCACTTCGCGGTCCAGGGGGGTGCTGCTGGTGTCTCATCATGTCTGCTTCTTCAGATGTTTCTCTACAGTGGTTGACTCTGCCTCTTGTCCCAAAAACCTAGCCCCCGCCCCAAAGGCAAAACACACAAAGGACTCAAACCTGTTTCAACTAACAGAGTAAAAGCCAAGAAGGAACTAACAAACAGAAAATGGTGAAAAAATATGACAGAGGCCCTTTTGGGAATATGGTCACCCATGGGTGCTGTACTGCAGCTGAGGGTTCAGCCTGCAGAACAAATACACACTGGTAGTAAAATTAAACCACTGGCACCAGCCATGTAAAGTAAGTTAGTGTGACAAGAAATGTCACATGAGAAGTGGGATAGGGAATTACTAAGTAACCCCCCAGCACTCCACATAGGGTGGTGTGTGCTGGCGCCACAAAGGAAAAGGTAAAAAAGACAGAGATCATCTTACTATTCTTGGGAACAGTAGTTCACCCAAGAGAATGTAATTAAACATTAAGAGAAGTCCAAGGGACCTCTTAGTGGCACTGCACCTAAGGGGCTGTGTGTCACTGAGTAACAAGCAAATGCCTATGGAGTTTGTCAGACTCCATAAAACTATATGTATTTATTTATTTATTTATTGTCATTTGTATCGCTCACATAACCCAGAGGCATCTAGGTATCTCATAGTCAGGAGAAATACATGAGAGAGTGAGAAAAAGGCCACAATCAATCAGGAGAAAGAAAATAATAAGCCCCAGTCCAGCAAAAGAACTGGGGGTCTCTAAGGTTGAAGGGAAATAAGCACAGAAATGAACCAGCAATACCAGTGCCAGTAATGACATTGTTTATTGTCGGTAGGGCGCGTATGTTACCTCCAGTAACACAGATGCTCCACCGGCAAACCTGTTGTTGGCCGGTCCGGTAAAGTGCTGGTATATGTCAACACCAGACCGGACGATTTATAATGAGGCAGTGTGCATGATCCTGTAGGCGATTATCTAAATGCATTTCACACCCATTGCATATTTGAAAAAGGAATAGAAATTATAGGGTTTTCTTTCAAAACTAAATAGAGCTCTACGACACGTTGAAAATATAGAAAGGCACCCAGGGCCCCTTTGTTCCATAATTTATCAGTGTCAAGTCTCCTTATTGCATTTAGAATAAAGAAACAAAATGAAAGTGTAACAGGCTATGGCATCCACATTCTAATTATAAGGTGATCTTGGCGAGCCACTGAAATTGCAGAGCTCGGTAGGAACGAGGCGCTCAACAATGCAAATAAGTGATGTGAAATGGTGCCTTAGTACCCGCGTGCTACTGCTAATAACGCAGGCCGCTGCATGACGCGGAATATCAAAGGGTGATGAAATACCTTATCACGAGGTAAATGAGGTAGCGAGGGAGGAAATGTTGCATTTGAGAAACTCCATTGCGTGCTCCAGTGGTGCATGCAATGAGCGGGCCTGTGGGAGGTTCAGCCTGCATCTCAATGTGGCCGGGAACCGGGGATGCGCAGAGTATGACGCATTGGGAGACTGCGGAAAGGTTGACTTTGTTTAAAAGGAATTTACCGTACGCAATCCATGCACCAAGGCAATGGCTGGCATTCTGAGAATTCCAGGGGTGGCAATGGACAGCCTCTAGGTCTCATTAAAAATCCTGAGACTCTGGAACCCATTCAGACAGTGATATGGTTGCGACTCATGTGAAAATCTTCACCTTCGGAGCCAGCATGGAAGTGATGGCTAAGCCTACGCCAAACTGAAGGGTGTTGGATGGAAGGATTTGAATTAATCATAACCACAGGAATTGCTTTAGGCTACATTCCAGATCATCGATTATCAGCCTGCCAAGCCATTACTGAATGGGAAAATCATACTTGGGTCCACCCCAAAGGGGGGCATCCAGCCAGAAGAAGCCACTGATAGCAAAGCCTTATGTCGCACAGTAGCTGGTGATGGAGGGGGGCGCCATCTAAGTGTGATCAGGGGTTGCAGCTCTTCACTGTCTGTCTCTTTTTGCACTTTGTTTACTGATTCACAATTGTTATAGGATGCATGTAGGCACTTACTGACATTTCAGTAGGGACTGTGCGATATTTCCACTATGGTAAAGGATGATGTGATTTGAAGTCATTGGGAAGTCACAGGCCATTGGATGTTATTTCCATGGTGCCTTTCATCTAGATGAAAAGGTGCTGATGAGTGACCAAGGGCGCATGCGCATTAGATGCTGTGAGATAGAGGCTGCAGCACTTTAATCACTTGGCATCTGAGCACACCTGCTGGAAAAGAGGCCTCTCCAAGACCGACCAGGACCTAAAGCGCAAAATCACTGAAACACTTGAGCAAAATCAAAGTGTTTACAATAGCATAACGGAAGCAAGCTATTGGTCTACAGAAAGGATGCACAAATTCAACACTGCCTGAATGGGACCTCAGAACTCTTTCTGTTCTATAACATGGGCTGTTGGTCATCACACAGTGCCATTAAGATTAGCTGTAAACACGAGCAAAGAGGGTTAAGCCAGGGGACACATGAAGAAACATATATGTGTCTATTGAGCATTGGTGCTCGATTGAAGAAGGCCTATTATTACAATCACATTTTTACGAAAATATCGAATTTACATATCTCATACTTTCATCTTATAAACTTCCTTACGGTTTACAGCACTTGAATTCAACATTATCAATGCCTTTAACAAAATAAAATACCTCCTTCAGATAAAGTTAATTCAGTATAGCACAAATGAAAGAGAATTAAATGGAGAAGGATCAGACAGCCTAAACAGTTCATGCATGTCCCCTATCGAACAATATCAGTTCCTTTTCAATATGCTTGCAAAAACTTACTAGCTCATAAATTAAGGGTTTATGCAATCCTATCATCATTCTAGACCATAGGAATTGAAGACAATATTCACATTCAATATTGACAAATTTCAACAATCGATTTGTCCTCATGTTTTTAAAATGGGGACAATAAAGTATGAGATGCTTCAATGTTTCATATGGTTCATTACATTCAGCAAAGCGGCATCCCAAACAGTTTTTTTGTTTCATTCCCTTTCCAATGCTGGGTTCTTTCTCTTGTATGGTAAAGATTGAGGGGTCGATTCATGGAATTAATGTGCGCCGAAAATTCCCGCGCAGAGGTGCCAAAACGTGCGATTCGCAGTAAAAGTGCGAAAATCGCAGTGCAAGTGTGAAAATCTCAGGGAAACCAGCGCACATCGATTCATGGAAGTCCTTGCGCGAGAAAAACATTGGATGTGCGCTGAAAATGTGCGCCGCGCACGCCGGCGCACAGGTCATCCAACAGCGTGCGCCACTTTTGTGCGAATTTCTATGAATGACCCTGTGAGTCTATATTGTATGTATGCTTTTCTAGTATGTTCGCATGGGAATAGCGTGATATGATCGTATCGTGGGGTACGCTGTTTAACAAATACACTATATTCTTTATACAGTTTATATGCAATAATTTGGTCAATCGTTGCGCACCAATCCATTTTGAAAAGCTTTTTTTTAGCAAAACAAGGACGATGGTGCACATCATCTACAATGATGTTCACATCATTCAGTATTTGTTGCATTTTCGACTGATATTTTGTAAACGAAATTGGAGCATTTGCACCCTGCATATTATTCATATCAGCATATAACGAGTTTTTAGGTGGGAAGTGAACCTTTACATAAGTAGACAACTGCCGCCATTTCCATCGTGCAGATAACGACACCAGCCCCAGACGTATAATTGCACTTGGGACAGCCATTGGTAGAAACATAGAAGATTTCAAGAGTGATCCCTGTAAACAATCAAGTGCAATACTCATGTCACACAAGCATATATCCAGTGTGTATAATATTACACTTTAGATTTTTAAAGTCATAAATTCAACTAATGGTGTTAGCGAGAATTTACAATACCGGACATAAATGCTTTTCATTTGAGAAAGGAGTGGTCTGGTCTTGCATCTAATTATTTCCATCCATGTTTTAATTGAATTTTAGGCTAATAGATTATGCCCTAAATAGATTGCATTATTAGTACAAGATATTTGCGTATTCATGATCTGCCATCTAAATCCTCCTCTTCTTTGTTTGACTCCAAATTTCATTTGCAGTTTTCGCCGGATTAGGAGTCAGATTATGGGCTTTTGCAAACTCCTCAAAAAGTGATAATTTTAATTGCAACCCTGTCGGTGTGGGGTCAAAAGTAATAATATCATCTGCAAAGGCTAACCATTTCAAACGGACACTCCCAACATTAACAGAGAACAGATTCCTATTCTCCCACTTTTGGTCTAAATCAGACACATATAAATTAAAAAGGGTGGCCGCAAGGTTACAGCCCTGTTTCAAACCTATCGCCGTTCCAATCGGAATGGTAGTGCCTCCTTCCGCTGATATTCTAATTTTATATGATGTATTAGTGTGCAATTTAATGAGCCAGTACAATAAGACAGTTCAAATTCCAAAATTCATCATTTTCATCCACAGGATATTACAAACAACATTATCAAAGGCTGAGCTCATATCAATCATAGCAATATAAACCGGATTGCGTTCGTTTCCTTAGTTCCTGCAATAACATGTGCCATAATAACCGCATTCAAAGTGGTACTCATGTGCTTCCTGAAACCTGTTTGGTATTTTGCGTATAAGCACTTAGTTTCAATAAATTTCTCATGGTCATGTAAGAGCAGGATCGTGAACAGTTTCTCCTCTGTGTCGATTAACGAAATAGGTCGATAGTTCTGGGGTAGAGACGGGTCGCCCCTTTTGAATACTGGAACTATATTCGATGTTAATCATGATGGCGGAATATCCCCAGAGTTGATGATAGTTTCGAATTTAGTTTTTATGATCACTGCCCAAACAGCAGGGTCTGCTTTATATAGACATGGGGGGAGCCCATCAGGCCCTGCCGCTTTAGAATACGATAACCGACAAATTGCCCATATGATATCGCTAAGGTTCCACTTCAACCGGGGAAGAGTAGTATAGCACAAAGACACCTCGGGTGCATACCTGAATTTCTGAGGTGGTTGATATTTAGCCATTATATAATTTTGCCATACCTGATTCGAAATACAATTTGATGCTTTGGAAAGTGCTGTCGGCTGTGGAGGACTCCGTATGCCCGTTTCTTTGTGGATCTTTGTGGACTTACTGAAAATCTACCAACACACTTGAATTTCGAGCGTAAGCTCCGCCCCTTTTTTTCCCACAATCCTCATAAGCAGGAAGCTGCGCGCATTTGGAGGAAGTGCTTTGGAAAGTGCTGTCGGCTGTGGCGGACTCCGTATGCCCGTTTCTTTGTGGATCTTTGTGGACTTACTGAAAATCTACCAACACACGTGGTAAAGACTCTATCATTTGAGAGACAATAATACAAGATACCAAGATCACTAGCATAAGTGGTACTTATTTAATACTTATCTATATTTCATTATTTGCAGAATTTCGAGCTTAAGCTCCGCCCCTTTTTTTCCCACAATCCTCATAAGCAGGAAGCTGCGCGCATTTGGCGCGCGCGCATTTGGAGGAAGTGCTTTGGAAAGTGCTGTCGGCTGTCTGCTGGCTGAGGGTCTGAGGGCTGTGGGTAAAACAAATGGTCCTTCTTTCTTCCTTTTTATTTTTGTGCGTGCTTGCATTGACTTTTGAATACTGTTGAGTCAACAGAGGTGAAGTTATTGAATTCTGCTCCAGCTAGAGCACCTCGATGTCTGTGTTTATATGTTACTAATTGTGCCTCTGAGTGCTCTTTTTGCTGGAACTGCCTGATCTGCCTGAATTTGCGAATTGTGGGCATTGAGTGTAGTAACCCTCACATTTTGATTAATATACTCGCATTTAGGAGATAACTTAACGCCACTGTCCTATAACAAAATGGTAATGACCTTGTGTACAGGAATGCCTTCAAAGGAAGTCATTAACGAGTGTACTCGTGAGGCGATTTCGACACCTAAATCGTCCTCTAGAACAATTAATCTTAAAAGAATTAGTAAATCAGCCTCTAGTATAAGAGTCTGCTCTACTTTGGTGGATATTAGAAAATTTTGCGCCCCAAGGGACAAATGTGAGAATGTTGTGGAAAATAATGATGGAAACAGCAAAAACGCATGTGTAAATGCGTTATTTAATCAGGACTTACCATGTGGTGATAGACAGGATAGTAGCCTGTGCTCTTATTCCACTCCCCCAGACTCCTTGGTTGCTGCTGGTGCTCTCAATGTTATAGCTCAACTAGGCACAGGAGCGATTGATCTTACGAATGAAGAGAGTACAGTGGGCCTTGATGCGCACCCCAACAGTGTGTCTGGTGAGGGGGGGTTATGTTGAATACTCCTGATATCATGAGACAAGATGACATTATTGATGAGATGGAAACAGAAGCCTTGCTCGGCAATATGGACAGCCCCCAAGAGGTTAAAAAGAGCAGCTGTCCTAAGGAAGCTCCTGATACTAGTGATGTCCAACAGGACTTATATGATTCACCAATGATGTTCTCCCCAACAGCGGATGCATCCTCCCCGTCTTCCTGTTCCTTTGTCCACCCGACCCCTCGTAGAAATAACGCTGCCTTAAATGAGGATTTATCAGCTCCTACGGGTAAATTTGTAATTGGTATTGAAACATCATTACAAACAATGAATGCTGCTCTCTTTTCCCTTACACGATTATATGATACACTAGACACTAAACTGAATGACCAGCACTCTGTGATAATCAAGCTGCTATGCAAAAAGAAAGTGGCTGACGATCACTGTGTATGTTGTAAGAAAAACACGGAGAGTGTTGATAGCACAGATGACAATCCACAACCAAGTACTGATGAAATAAAATCTAAAGAAGATGAGATCCTACTAATTGACTGTTCACAACATCAACAGTCTGCCTTGCAATTAGGGGTTAAGAACAAAAAAAACAAAGAAAAGAGAGATGAGCTTATGAATCTAGCTAAATTAGAGACAAACATTGTCCCGCAAATGGATAAATCCTCGGACATCACTTTTACAAGTAGATTACAAGTCGAAAAAGAAAAGTGTGAAGTAGGACAACCATGTATTAAAAAGAAGAAAGATAAAGCAAAGAACATAGAACTTTCCTGTAAAAAAACAATGAATCAACTCAAAAGCAATGCGGGCCTGACTACTCAGGGGGCTGAAAATGATACTGTTGTGTCGTATAACATCTTTGACACAAAAAAAAAGGGAATAAATTTGGTAAATAAAATCACAAAAAAATCTAAAAATGTGCCAAATGTTGCGAATGCCAAAATCACAGGCACTAAACAGTTTATCAATACTCTAACATTACCCAAATCAGCTGCTGCGGTAGCACGTACGGCTATTGCTAACAAATATCGAGATATGAGTTTACAAAAAGGACGACTGTGTCAAAAAGAGCCAGATGAATATGAGCCTCTAGACACTTTGATCTTGTTGTCAAATCAGCAAAAAGAAAGCAGGAATATGGGTCCGGACAAAGCACAAAATGAAGGGGATAATGCCGGTAAATTGTGTGGCATAATAGGAACAGCACCAGGCAAGTTAAGCACTAATCCAAGCCATACTGATAAATTGACCATGGCAAATAGTCCTGATATAACTGTTGGAAGTACAGAATGTCATGATGTACAGAAACTGAGCCAGGAACAACTCATATCAATGAGAGAATGGAAAATGGAATTAGAACATTCTTTAAAAAGAATAATTACCCAGACTAACAACCATGATGTGCATATGCTCAAGGCTAGTGATGATAGCAGTAAACCAGGTGGTGTAACAAGCATAGCGATAGACCACCGGAGCAATGAGTCAAACAATACTGAGAAAGTGAAAATGGGAAAGAGTTTCGAATTACTTGATGGGACAACAGAAAGACATACTATAGATAAAGTGACTCAGGAAAATTTCATCTCAATGAGTGATTGGAAAACAGAACTAGAACACTCATTAAAAAGAATAATTGTCCAGGCTAATACACCTCACACTCCTATGATAAATGTCAAGAACAAAAATGAGTGTATACTTCCCTGACTAATACCGCAAGACAACCCAATTATACACCAAATGTTAAAGCAACTTATGCCTCAAAAGCGGGGATGCATGTGCCTGTGAGTGATCCAAATACAAACTGTCTATTGATGCAATGTCGTCCTCTCCCTTTTCACTCATTTGATTTGAATAGACAATCAGTTCTGAATATTTTCTCAGAAATTGTTGCGCTTGATGGGATATGTTCTAAAGACATAGAGCAAGTAGAATTTCTTCAAAGAAATGATTTATCAAAGATTAAGTTATGGATGAAGTCATGCTTTGTTAAAAATGCAGTGTGGGAAGCAAGAAATGATATATATGAAATGGGCTTCCTATTAGAAAATCCAGCTCTTTTTGCTCAACAACAACCGCTCAGTCTAGGAAACCAATATATTCCCAAACCAAACATCTATCAGAAGGGACAAAACAGCAACTCATATATAAACATGTCCCGAGCGGATGATCGGTTAACAGAGGCTAGAGAAACAAGACTGAACAATAACTAGCCAGCACAGAAGGATAAGACCTTTTCTCTAGCCTCATGGAACACTAGAGGTTTCAAACATCTTACGAAATCCAGAGATAGCTTGTTAATGAGTTATGACATAGTAGCTTTTCAGGAAATATGGTTGTCTGTTGCCCCGGTTTGGGATAAACATATTGTGGTGTTGACACCTGCTATCGTTCCAGTCAGAGGTAGACCCATGGCAGGCCTAATGATAGCCATTAAAGCATCTCCTAACATGCAAATTGAGCCATGGTTCTCCCCGAATAGCTTTATACAACTAACAAAGATAAAGTTCAATTTAACAACAATTGGTTTGATAAACATATATTGGAACCATGCGGCAATAACCGACTCTGATTTTTACGAGGCTATGGATGAAGCACTGAATCTGACGATATTAGATCCATTATGTGGCCATGTAATAGTTACGGGAGATTTGAACCTATCATGCTTACCCCAAGTGGGGAAACCTCTGACCCCGATAGCAAAAACTTGGAATGCTTATATGGCTGAACATCAGCTTCTAATGCTAAATGGTACAAAAAAAGGTGATATACCGTCCAAGAATACATGGCATAGAGGGTTACAAACAGCTACAATAGATTATACATTCGTGGATCGAGACCTCTTTAGTCAAATAACGGATTTTCATATTATGCCCCAAAAAATAAGTGATCATGATATTCAAGCTCTAAACTGGTCCTGGCTAACAGAATCCAAAATTTATGAATCATCTTTAGCTAGAAACCTCACATTAAACACAGCTAAAAATAGGTTTCAATGGAATCCTTCAACCTTGCAAAGTCTAAGTCAAAAGCTTATGCAAGTGTTGAATGAAAGGAGATGTGTTGACTCTACTAGTCCTCATTCGTATGTTGATGAAATGCAAATCTTTAAGATCAAGAATAAGGATCCTAAGAGTCAGAATATAAAATCGCTGCACGTATTTGACCATGAAGTAGCCATGCATAAAACTCAGTATAGAGCTGATAGAAGGAAAATAATTAGGAATAATGCTCTTGATTGCTCACACCAATTGAATACACTAAAATGTAAATTTAAAAACTGGATTAGAGCAAGAAAGGCTAAAATATATCAACATGATGCAGAGGCTATGCTGAAGAGTCTGCAATCTAAGAACTCAGCTGAAATATGGTCACACTTAAAATATACCCAAAGCAAGACCCAAATAGTGCACCAAATGAATCCAATTCCTCAAGAAATATGGGCTGAGTTTTATAAATCAGCATATGCGGACACTTTAACAATCAGATGTCAGGATACTCAAGACAGGAATGATATGGAGAACTTTGTGTTTGATATTGATGACATTCTATTGTTCATTGCAAAATTATCTACATCTCGTGCTCCTGGCCCAGACGGACTTTCCAATTTTATGCTAAAAAAAAATCCCACTGCATGGGCCAAAATTCTAACTACCATTTTCAACCAAATTATGCTGTCCAGGTGTATTCCGGATTCTTGGAGAAAATCTATCACCATACCAATCAATCAAAATCCTAGCAACTATAGGCCTATATCTCTTCTAGATATACCGAGTAACATTTTTGCTCGGTTACTATTAAGAGATATTAACAAATGGTTGAATGAAGCAGGAATTAGAGATCCTAATCAAACTGGCTTCATGCCGGGGATGGGCACTGCAGTTAACCTCCATATATTGGAAGTCATAAAAAAACTAGAATATGAAAATGGACAGGCAGTATACATGGCCTTCATAGACTTTCAAGCCGCATTTGATTCTGTGTGTAGAAAACTCCTATTGAACAAACTTTTGGATGCGAAGTGTCCTAATTATCTTGTATTTTGGATTGGTGAACTACATTCTCATACTACAGTGCAAATAAGACTGGCCCTTGATGGCTCTCTTTCTGATCCAATTGAAACCTTTCGGGGTTTGAAACAAGGGTGCATTCTGGCAAGTACTTTGTTTAACTTCTTCATGTCAGCTATACAACACGAGTTCAGGAGCATTGAATCTGATCCTCCCCGTTTGGGAGTCCATACTGTCCCCTGGTTATTCTATGCTGATGACCTGGTCCTTTTAGCTAAGACGCCAGGGGGTCTGAAAGCTCTCTTAACGTGTTTGAGTAATTATGCTGATGCAAACTTGTTAAAAATCAACCAAGACAAGTGCAAAATTATGATATTAGAGCCTAAAAAGAAGAAAGCATCGAAAGTTGGAAGGTGGCAAATACAAAGTGTTGATGTAGAGATTGTAAATGAGTATAAGTATTTGGGAGTAATAATTGGCAATGATCCACACGAGAAATCATACCATCGAGAATTGGAAAAGAAAGTCAATACCGGGATAGCCCAGACCAAGTTGATACAAGGTAAATTTGGAAAATTTTCTTTATCACCTGCCATTATATTTTACAAGCAAAAGGTCACTCCTATAATAATCTATGGGGCAGAAACCAGGGAAATTATGCTGGAGAATGTATGGATAAGATTAGAAGGCAGATTTTGGAAAAAAGTGTGTGGCCTCCCAATGTCGGTTCCGATGTGTTTATTGAGGCATGAAATGGGTTTGGTGGCCTTACACACAATATATTGCTGGAAAGTGTTCTCATTGTATCGAAAATATTTACTAGCGGTCAAAGCAAATGTAATCATGTATACAAAGGGCAGATATATGGTGGAATCAGCTAACCGCATGATTCTGAAATAGAGAAAATGGTTAAAAGGACTGATGGAACTAGCTGGTATTGATGATGAACTACTTATGAACAACCCCGAGAGAGCGAAAACCAAGCTCTGGCTATATGATTGGATTAAAACTAGAGAGGCATGTATGAAATTGAAAGTGTCCAAACGACAAGCCTTTGCAATTAAAAAACTTCATGTTGTCGAAATGTACCTATTGAAGTCCCCGGACCCCAAATTCAGATATTCATATATGAGATTCAGAATGAATATCTGTTTGACAAATGAAGTACGCTTCATGAGGCATATGTCGCCCAACCCTAATTGTAGATTCTGTCTGAATCCATCAGCTAAAGAGGATTTGAAGCATTTGTTTTGTGAATGCCCGGCTTTAGTCCGTCAAAGATGTCTAATGTTTAAACACCTCTTTGAGAATCATATACTGTTGACTGAAGAAAGTTTTTGGAATATTGTGTATAACAGTCAGTCCTGGAAATTGAACATTGCGAGTCTTTTGTTTGTGAAATCGTTAAATTTACCAAACTGCATAGATATCGCAAAAGAGTAGGTCACCGGACAGATTAATAAAATGTCCAATGATTGTTTTATTTGATGACAAGGTTTTAAATTTGTATCAGATAATTGCCTTGTAATATTGACAGCTAACATTGTATTTTATTGTCTTGTTTGAATGTTTTTGAAAGGCTGTATTTTACAGCTATGTCAAAATAAAAAAAAATAATAAAAAAAAATACAATTTGGCATGGCCAGCGCAACACAATTATTGTCTGCTTTCAAGGTACGCCAAATTACTCCGGTGTCATATGACGTGATGGTTCGCACTAATGCACAATTCTCCCTATTATACCTCAAAAAGCGGGCGTGCCTTAGGTTTTGCTTATACACATTCAGGATTTGGTTTCGCATTGTCCTGAAACACTCACTTCCCAGATTGCTTTTCTTAAATTGTCTCATTGCCTTATTTTCATCTCTTTTCAACAATTTACATGAGTAATCATAGGGATGTGAGTGTTTAACACTGCTTTGTTTTTTTGCAAAACAACATCAATGCTGAGTTAACCATTTGAGAATACTGAACTTCTGATGTCATCTAGAGGTTACCCCCTTCCTGTCTAAACCTCCCCATTTGTCGCGATATATACATTACAAACTGGTTGCACAGTCCTTGACTCCCCCTGATAGAATGTTGGGGACGATTTATTTCCACCAATGCAAGTGCTAAATTTGTACCAAGAAATTGACATTTTAATTTCAAAAGAGTGGAAATTTGCGCATGATCGCTGATCGATATCGGACCTATATCTAAGGGATCCATATGCGTTAAACGGTTGCGCGAAACATATATGAAATCTATCATCGAGTTCTTTGATCCTCGTTTCCATGATACTTTTGATTTCATATCATTAGTCACCAATAATTCCATATCCCAATCAGTCAAAAGTTCCCTAAGTTTAGCTCCTCTAGTACGTGCTAAAGTTGTTGTATTAGCTATGCTACTGTCATTCACATCCCTGCAGTCACAGTTGCAATCCCCACCAACAATAATTTCACAACCCTGATACATGCTAGTTATAGTTTCTAAGCACATATCCAGTTCGTCTAACATGTCATCATGTCATTGTTTTATTGGCGGGATTCCAATATAGAGAGACAATGAGTAGTGAAGAGTATTTAATTGAGGGTATATTGAGGGAAATCCCTAATAAACTTGCAGATTCCCAGATCTGATTTGATTGAGCTTTAAGGGAAATATTATCTGCGATCGCTAGCCCCCCGGAAGGACGGCCTTGAGAGGATCTCTTTGCAGGCAGACAAAACGTAGAATAGCCAGGTATCATAAATGGTTCAGTTTTCATGGATTCTTGCAATACGATTATCATTGGTTGATCATTAGATGTTAATTCAGAGTACCATTTCATTAAATTTGCATGGCTACAGGAATTCCAAGAAGTGCTTTTTAGTTCAGTATAATTAGATGGCTATGTTACAGGGAGCAGTGTTTTAGATAATAGAACAGCAGATAGCATTGGTTCCAGCCAAGGGAGACCTTTTGCATTAGCTGCTATTTTCAATAGCTCTAGAATTGCACCATCAGCCCCCGCTTCAAATTTCTGACCAGAGCCGCCCGATTCCAATACCTTCTCAGCGACCGTACTTGAGAATGCCAAAAAATCAGCAGCATCCACCTCAGATTCAAAGGTGGATAGCACCAGGCCTTTATTCTTAAATTCCTCATGGCTAAACCAGACGGCCTCAGAGCTAAGATAGCAGACAGCCCTATAATTATTTGTTCTTGCCATGGAGACCCTAATGATATCCTCTGATTGTACCATTCTAAGTTGTGGTATTTTTGAGAATAGAGAGAAAATGAATGATCGGTTAATGCGTCTGTCCTCCAAGGCAGCCGCTTTACCCTCGAATCCTATGATATAATGTATTTTAACATCGCCTTGTTGTGACCTAGATACATTTGAATTAGTCAATGGATCTTTAAATGTTGATGCTTTCGCAGAGGTTTACTGCGGCATGAGCTTGTTTTGTTGGCAATGCTCTAAAAGTGCTATCTGCATCATGAACACCCTCATATAGTACTTTTCTCAAAGATTCCAAAGGTTCATGGTTGCCGTTAGGGAGGTTTTTATTAATGATTATTTCAGGTATCATCCTACTTAACGGCAGACCATGTATTGATATACGATTGGGATCGAGAGCAATTCCCATGGGGTCAGCATTGGACATGTTATTTAATTTGGGACTCCCCATAGATACAATATTGGGGACATCAGCCAAATTTGTTTTTTTGCCCATACCATTCACCACAACTAAGGTTTTATTAGTACTCACCGCACTTTCATTGGTTGCAATTGTATCAGAGTTCGGACCCTTCAGGCATACTTCCCTATATGATATTCTTGTAGGTATGTTAAGGGCAACACTACTCCTTATCTCTTTTGGTCCTGCAACTTCTACCTAATATCGGAAAGTAATTGTTCAAGTTGGATTTCAGAATTGTGATTGCCACAGGTTCGATTATGATCGTTTCATTTTCAATTACCTGAGTTTCATGGACCTCTAGAGGCAACCTAGGTATTTTAGGTTTGGCTTCTAATTTGTGATAAGTAACCTTCGCAGATTCCACTATTTTATAAGTAGATTTAGTTATTCCATTCTTAGGATGTACATCTGAATTCAGTGAGGAAGGGTGTATAGGAACCCCTTGACTCACTTGCTCCGATATTTTAGGGGCAGGTGTGAGTGCCTCTTGGCTCTCTTTGACAATTGTTGCAAGTCAATATGCTCTTCATCTGAGGTTTCTAAAACAGAAGCTGGCTTAGATTCTTTTTCAACTGCGTTATTCTTGTGTGATAAAGCTTCTTTTCTTCTCTTAGCATACCTTTTAACATCACGCAAATGCGTCCTTTTAGCACGACGAGACATGAAGGAAAAGGTTTCATCAGATGGAGGGTTTTCCTTATCCATCTTTAGCTGATATTCAATTTCTTCCACCAAAACAGTTGGGCTATCAGAAGAAACTATTGGAGGTACCATTTTCAGTAAGGAAGTTGCAATTGTAGAGTTCAATGCCTCAACTGAGGCCTTGATCCCTTTCAAATCAGTATCACAGTTGCACTTCACAGACTCAAGTGGTAATTTAATTGGCTGCAATCTCTGTTCACCTTCATATTGACTGTACTGCGTACCTTTATCGTGGCTTACTGCATAGCCACCGGGAGTGCAGTACAATCTTGGTTCATGATGGATAGATCTCAAGGTATCAACAGCAGTAAAGAACCCCTCAATTTTGGAACATATATAATGCAAAATAGCCTTAGTTTCTTTCAGTTCCAAATGCGTCAATTCATGTCCCTTGTCCAGTAGATCAAATATTTTTGTGATCACTGGGAGAGAACCAGGGGAATGATGGTCAATATCACATGCATTGCTGAGACCCCCTTCAGAATCTGCTTGAGGCGATTTGCTATGAGCCTCAGCCGAATCAGGGGAATATGATAATGCATGCAGAGGTAGTTCCGGGATTCCATCCGCAACGACATCATTTTTTAACTTATTAATATGCTTATTACTAAATGTTTTAATATTCGCCCTCTTGGTCGTTCCATAGACTCGTGGAGTTATCATGCTAATGTAGCGGTTCACCTGTTCATCTAATGCGGCCATATTCTGCATAGTATTCTTAAACTGATCCTCATTTGGGCCTATATCCAAGCCTGCATCGCTGGGGCAAGTAACAACACGGCTCAACTGCCCAAATCAGCAAGGAACTCGCCAATCCCACTGCGGTCTTCACTTCTCTTCTGCCAGCCCTGACCCTCTGCTCTGCATTGGCCTCTCACTTCATAACCAAAACTCAGGACATACTGTCCTAATTCTCTTCTACACCCCCCTCTTCTCCCTGACCCGCTCTCAGGCCTCCCTTGGCCACCTTCTGCCCATCCCTCCAACTTTCCTCATTCTCGCCCATATCACCAGATTAGGTCTCTAGACAAGTCCTCTCTATGAAAGTCTCTTCCAAACAGGTGCTCCCCTGCTCCTCCAGAACTATCAAAGACAACATTGCCTCCTTTGCTCCAGCCTTGGCTGATATCTGCAATCACCCCATTGCCACTGGCTCCTTCCCTCCACTCCTCAAGTACTCCCTTGTTCACCCTCTCCACAAAAAGCCTTCTGCCAGACCCGTCCTGCCCGGCTAATTACCACCCTATGTCCATTATCCCTTTCCTGGGCAAACTCATGGAGAAGCTGGTCATCTCCCAGCTGATCCACCACACTGAATCTGTTGGCTGTTTCCACAACCACCAGTCTGGCTTCAGAGCTGCCAGAGGCATGGAAACTGCTCTCCTGAACACCCGTGAAAACTTGCTCTCAAATCTTGATTCCAACTCTCCTTCCATTCCTATCCTTCTTGACCTTTCCTCTGCTTTGGATACAGTCAAACATGCCGCTGTTATAAGCCAGCTCTGTGACATCCTTGATGTCACAGTCCTGGCACTGGACTGGTTCACCTCCTTCGTCTCTGACTAACCATCCCAGGTTCAACTGGTCCCTTTGCTCCGTGCCTCAGGGCTCTATTCTCTTGCCGCGGCTCTCCAACATTGACCTTGCCCCTCTAGCCCATTTCTTCTTTGTCTTCTCTCCTCATTTCCAGTGTTATGCGGGGACACACAGTTCTCCTTCACGCTTCCCTCCACTGCTTCCCTTTCTTCCTCTTGGATTCACGACTGTCTGACTGCTATCCAGGAATGGTGTGCTGCTAACGATATCTGCCTTAATGGCACAGTAAAACTGATATCCTTCTCATTGAGATCCCTGCTTCATCCTTCTCCCCTACTCTTTGGCCGCCCTCCATGGACCCTCTCCCCTCACCCTCTTGTGTGGCAAAAAACCTTTGTGTTATCTTAGATTCCTCTCTCTCCTTCTCACCTCACATCACCGACCTTGCCAAGAAGGCTCACTTCCAGCTGCACCTCCTCAGAGGCATTCTCCCTCTCCTCACCTTTCCCGAGAAGCTCAATGTCTCCAGAGCTCTAGTCTTCTCTAGGCTGGACTACTGCAACAGCCTCTTCATCACTCTACCTAAATCCTCCCTTCGCTCCCTTCAACCAATCCAGAATAGGACGGCAAGACTTTTCCTTGGCCTCAAGTCCAAGGACCACATATCTCCAGCACTAAAATCTCTCCACTGGCTCCCTTTTGCTGGGAGGATCAAGTTCAAGACCCTCTGTATTATCCATAAGGCTTTCTGGGGCCTTGGACCCCGCTACATCAAACTCTCTCTTCCTAAATACCTCCCTGCTAGAGCTCTTCGGTCTTCTAGCTCCAACTCTCTGCAGATCAGACATTTTTCCAAGCAGAAAGTGGGGGTAGATCTCTCTCTTCCGCAGGTGCGTCTTTCTAGAATGGCCTCCCTGGCCCTCTTAGACTTGAGCCAGATCTCCTTAAGTTGTGGAAACTTCTCAAGACTCTCCTTTTCTTTTACTCCTTCCCACTTTCCCTACCCTGCTAACATCCCCCTCTGCCTCATTTGACCATCTGCTGGTCCCTTCTGATTCATACATGTCTCCAGGCCCTCCTCAACCAGTCTACCCCTGCAGTTCATCTCATCTGACCCCATCCCTAACCTGCACTTGCCCTTCCAGGCTCCCTCCCCCTGCACTAGCCTGGTTGGGCCTCCTCCCCTTTTGAGCCCATCCAGCCATGTTCATCGCACCTAGCACGTGGATCTTCTTTCCCCTGCACGCTCAGCAAATCCCCTGCACTTGTCCACATGGCCTCCCCTTAGCACTCGCTAACCCATGGGCCTTCTTACTCCCCTTGTTCCCCACAAGCAATTGCACGGTCGCCACTCCGACCTGCACTTCCTTTCCCTCCTTAGCATTAGCTCATTCCACTCTGACCTACACTCCCCCACCCTAGTCTCTCACACGCTCTTCTTGTTACTGCACTTGCACGATCCGAATGACACATGGCCTAGTAGGACCGTTTCGTTTTTCTTCAACCATTTTCTCCGTCTTGGTCTTGTTGCACCTTGAAACACCATTTGCTGTATAGACACATTATAAATACCCAATAAAATGAATAATGTAAATATAACTTTTTCCCCTTGGACTACAACTTCCATTGGCACTAGACAGCACAGTGAATGGCGAGGGATTATAGGAGTCATAGTTCAAAACATGTGGAGTGCTGCAGGTTGCATACCTTTTCAATATAGTGATATAGGTTGTCATTTGTACTTTTTTTTCCAGTTCCATGGCTCCTGTCGAAAAATGCAACTTCTCAGCATTTTTCGCCTCTGCAGATTTCTCTTCATGCAACTTTGTGCGGCTTCAGACTGGCTCATCACCAAGTTCCCTGAATATATGAAATACCTTGGTATTTCCCTGTAGCTAATACACCTAAAACTCATTAACTAAGGTAAATGAATACACAAAATCATTGCTTCATGTTGTTAAACGGGAAATCATATCCTACCTCCTTCTGATATATATTGGCCTAAGCCTAGTCGCTCTACGCGGAAAACCTTGTTGCAAAGTTCCAACTTTGGATCGACTTTGCTGCCATTTGAGAATCATCCGCCATTTTGATTTCTGTTCGTATGTGACTTCTCTGTTCTAAAATGGTGGACTGTGTTTCTAACTTGCAACCGAGCCTTACCGATCTTTGCATCTTGTTAGTGGTTAGACTGTCTGAGGGCCGCCTATTTAGACTAGGTAAAGAGACCTTGCACTGAGAGTGACTTGTTGTCACAGCATTGTCTGTGCCCACGAGACTAATCCACGAACACACATCGAGGACAATGTAATGCAAATGTCGAGCGTGAACACTGGCAGAACTACATTGTGAAGGGATATGTACTAAGGCTCTCTGCTAAATCCAGGAATACACTTCGCCATTGTAACATGTTGGAAACGCAAACTTATTTAATCCATGTGCATATTATTGTATAAACTGTATGTGAACTCGGCACAAACTCTAGACCGCAGATATTAACTTGTAGAGGGGCTGGACAATATTGTAGGTTATGTCTAAAAGTACGAATGTTTAGATGTCCAGCACTCTCCCTCCTCACCCTGGCTGGTACTGATTGCGGGGTGTCGAGAGCCAGATAGCTATCTGTATCAGATCTGCGTTTCTTTGTAACTGCGCAGTATTAAAGATATGTGAATCTTTATAGCCCGTGTTTGGTGTATTTCCTTTTGTGGTACTCAGCCTCGATAGTTCCTTGCTTTTACAGATGGAACCCGAATAGGGACCCTCAAGATTGATGCTATCTCGTTGAAGTGTTGACGCAGCTATCGGACCGGGATCGGACGGTGAGAAAGGAGGCCCCTTCTACTGTATGACCCGATCCCTGGACGTTGAGCCCGCGGTCCAAGACGGCATCTTGACGAGGGTCCATTTATCGAGGCGGGCAGTTTTACCGAAATCACGAACCACAAGAGTCCTTAATTCTCCTTAGTAATCCGATCGGACCTCCTTTTAGTTCTTTGATCAGGTGAGTGGTGACTCGATTCTTAAGTATCCTGATAATTTGATTTGTTGTATTGTTCTCGCGAGCACAATTATTGACCAGGTAACACCAGGAATCTGATATGCCTGAGAAATTGTCTACCTGCTTTAGGGCATTATTCTGCAGAAACAGTCAATCTTTGGAATTTCGCCATCCGGCACCACAGGAGGGGTCGCCAGCTTGTACTAGGTACTGTAAGTATGGCATTGGTAGTGTAGTGTTTAATGATATTTGGCACAGACAAACTAGACATGCTTCCGAACTTCAGTGGCCAACCAATGGTAGCTTTGAGATTCTTCGTATAGAATATTTAGAGTTTATATTAGTAAAGAAAAAAGCTAGACCTGCAGCATTTGATGTATTACAAAATTGGAAGATAGAAGCTACGCAGCAACTTAAAAGTAGAGAGAAACATGCGCGCTGACATATGTCCAACGGAGAGAAAGCGTTCTTGTATGATCAAAACAAACAATCAGAGTCAGTTAGAAATATGGATAGGGCTTTTCAACTTGGCATTCAGAAAATATATCCTTCTAAAGATTTTCATGTGTCTGATGAATTAATTGACAAACTTCTTAATGAAGGAAGGCCTGGTGCCACTGCGCCACCTCCGTATGTACCTATTCCTGTTGCTATACCTCCTCCTGCTGTCGTTCCTCCTCCCGTAGTAATTCCTGCTCCTCCTATCGTTCCTCCTATTGCTCTTCTTCCTCCGGTTATTGCTCCTCTTCCTATCGCTGCTCCTCCACCTGTACCTCTGCCCTTGCCTACTGTTACAGGTCTGGTAGATTTGTCTTCTGCACCAGTGATAGCACCTTTGTAACCGATTGTACAAGATTTGTCTACTCTTCCTCTTCCGAGATATTCTGTCTCACTTGTAGTTGATAAGGGAGCGGAATCAAAGATTATAACTCTCAACACAGTGTCTAAAGAGAGAAAGCGCGATTTGACTGCATGGGCTAGACAGTGCATGGGCCTCATTCCAAGTTCGGAGGTAACCACACTGCCATTTGCGGCATGGCTGCCTCCGAACTCGTCCAAACTCCGGCCTGGTGAATGGAGTAATTGCCAGTCCATTCCGAGGTCGGAAGGACCAGTAATTCCCCATTCACCAGGGCCACTCCCCATTCCCATTTGAGCCCCCATAGGGCTCAATGGGAAGGGGGAAGCCGGCAATAACGGTACCGTAAGTTACGGTACCGTTATTGGCCCCGGAGTCCCTTTGCGGGTCCCGTACTTACGGGTTTAACGGCATCGGTCTCGTTACCGGTGACCGTTAACCCTTAACGCCCTACTCGGAATGAGGCCTCATGTAGAAGGGTGAACAATCTGATGTTTCTGCCACACTCTCTAATCTAGAAAGTTTTCCTGAGAAAAATGTTTTTGTTGAAGGGCTAGGAATTCATTTATCTGTAATATGGAACAGACTGAAGGATGCACATCTCCCACAAGGGTTGAGGGATTTGAATGTTTTAGCATATTGAAGAGATTCTGCAGAGAAAGTATATGAGCAAGTCGAGAGGGTTTTTGAGTATAGAAGGGAGTTAGAAAGGTTACGGAATGAAGAAACTGATGGTGATAGTTTGAGAGCTATTTTTGTACAGAAACGGTTCCTTCCGCTTTGTAAGTCGATGAGTGAGGAAACACGAATTTGCACGAAAGATGCAATTAGATGGATTTCAGACATGTCGATATCTTCCATAGAAGTATATGACACATATAGTCAGTATACGCCAGAAATGCAGAGAAAAGTGATCCAGGTTATGGTAGAATACCTACAGGGTGAATGTATAAAAAGAAAGATTTGTTGTCCCGCAGAATTATTGAATATCTACAAGAGAGCTTTTTCATCTGACACTCCTTCAGCTGCTTTAGCGCTCGATTTAGCTCTATTGCTCAGTAAGCGTTCGGAGTTACCTATCTCTCAGTTGCCTATGAGAGAGGTTCTTCCGTCATTTGTCCCAAAAGTTGAGTTTCCAGCTAACGCTGCAGCAGGTACTGCTGCTTATGATATTCCTGCACATTATGTTTCACAGTTTGGTCACGTCCCGTTCTCAAGACAGGAAGTGAACACTATTAGACATCCCAGATATTAGAAAGAATCATCCAACAGGGTTCTATAAAGAGATGGAATCTGTCTTGCAATCATCAGTATTCACTTTGAGTGATATAGATTTGGTATTTCCTGTGCTCCTACCTGTTGATTTGTGGAAACAGATTAGGACAGTAGATGATGCAGCAGGGTTAGGGGACACATGGGATAATATGGTTAGACAAGATAGAGATAGACCAGCTGGCGAGAGACCACCACAGGTAATACTGACTTTGCCTGATAGAATGGTGATGAAACTAAAAGCCATAATTACTGAGAGAACGATTGTTTGGGACAAACATACTGCTTGTGTCCAAGGGAAGTCTGAGGGTGCTACCGAATTCTTTAATCGGTTTGAACAAGTGTTTTCAGATTTCAGTGGACAAGATTTGAGCACAGAGTCTGGAAAATGACTTTTTGTAGACAAATTTGTATGTGGATTGTTACCTGACATCCAGTCGCAAATTATGACTTCCGAGAACGCCTGTCAAGCTACGTCTCAGTCTGAAGTATTGCCTATGGCTCAGTATTACAAAAACCGAGTCAATAATGAAAAAGAGAGGGTTGAAAAGAGAAAGGGAGACCTGAAAACTAAGGTTTTGTTGCAACAGATTATTAGAGGTCCTACAGGGGGTAGTACACAGTTTAGAGGACAGTATACTCCACAGGGTAATGTGCCTTTGAGTCCTGTACACGCGAACCAATGTGCTTATTGCAGACAAGAGGGTCATTGACGAGCACAATGCCCGATCCTCCCGCAGAGATCGAATAATGCATTTGGTATCATGTGTAGACGATCCAGAGGCCGCCCTGGGGCAGGAGGTCCTGGTAGAAGCCAGTTTTCTCAGAATTCACAGCCTTTTTCACAAGACAATCAGTCACCAAGTGTGGATAATAGAAACATTTTTGATCATCCTTCTGCTGCATATCTCTCTGAAGACCTTCCTTTTGATGATATATTGTTTCGCTAGGATTGCCCGAAGCAGAGTTTGGAACCGCCACCTTTTCCCGTCAATCAGAAAGGTCCCTACGTTGAAATGATAGTGGGAAATAGGAAACATCTATTCTTGATAGATACAGGAGCACAGAAGTGTTCCATTGATCATTAGCGGGATCCAAACATTCCACTGTCAGGGCAAACCAATGTTTCTGTAGGGTTTTCTGGTACACCAGTGGTTAGTCCGGTTTCTTTGCCGGTACCGATTACACTGGGTCCTTTTACAGATCACTGTCCGTTTCTTTTGACAACGAACTGTGGAGAGAATTTGTTGAGGTTGAATCTGTTGAAAGATTAAATGCGGTAATTCATTGTTCTTCGGATGGAGTGCGTTTGACGATTTCACCACAGCAACTTTCTGCCTCACAGTTCCTGACTAGACCTTTGCCACCGGAATTTAGTGATGTTCCGGAGTGATTATGGGTGATTGATGATAACGATGTTGGTGTTCTACAAATTGAGCCTGTTAAAATCATTTTGAAACAAGGAGTAAAGTTGCCACGTATTCCTCAGTATAAGATTTCGGTTGATGGTGAGCAAGCTTTGAAGTGTATAGTGTCCGATTTTGTACACCGCGCGGTAATTGAAGAAATTGCAGGTAGTTTGTGCAATAGTCCGATTTTGCTTGTGTATAAGAAAGGCGATAATGCAATTCCTTTTCGTTTCATCATTGATTTACGTGCTATCAATATGATTGTTGCTCCACAATTTCCTATTGTGCCTGATGTAACGACGATATTAACTATGATTCCAGCTTCTGCTACTCATTTTAGTGTCACAGATCTTAAGAATGCTTTCTTTAGCATTCCTATACACAAGGATAGCAGATACCTGTTCGCGTTCACCTTAGGGGGACGCTCATTTACATTCATCCATGAGCCACAGGGGTACACAGAAAGTCCGAGCATTTATAGTAGGGCTTTGAAAGAGCAGCTTGATACACTCGAGTTGCCTACCACTTGTACATTGCTTCAATACGTAGATGATCTTCTTTTAGCTGCTGATTCAGAAAGTGCCTTTAAGGAGGGCACCGTGTTGTTGCTTATTCACCTAGCAAAACATGGACATAAAGCTTCACTGAAAACGTTTCAATATTGTCGACAGGAGGTCGCCTATTTAGGCTATCTCCTGTCAAAGGAGGGAAGAAGGTTGACGCCTCAACGGATTAAAATAATTTCTAGCATGTCTGTCCCAAATACACAGAAGGAAGTCAGAGCCTTGATAGGACTGGCTTCTTACTGTAGGCAGTGCATCCCCAACTTCTCACTAGTGATTAAACCAATGTTGGCTTTGACAAAGAAGGGCATTTCTTTGCCATTGCCGTGGAACTTGGAACACCAGAAAGCTTTTGGTCTGCTCAATACTGCACTGTGTTCACCACCAGTTTTCGGCACACCAAATTATGAAAAGGCCTTCGAGTTGTATGTGCCTGAATGTGATGGATGTGCTTTGGCTCTATTAATGCAGGAACATGGAGGGAAGAATAGGCAGTGCGGTTACTTTTCTTCCTCCCTTGATCCTGTTGCATGCGCTTTGCCAAGATGTTTGAGAGCTGTTGCTGCTGCTGCTGCATCTGTAAAACAGAGCAAGGATATGGTCCTATGCCATGCTTTAACCTTGTTGGTACCTCACTCTGTAGATGTTCTATTAAATAGAACACAAACACAACACCTCACCTCTGCACGATTAACGAGATATGAATTGATCTTGTTTGCACCGCATATTAAAATTCAGTGGTGTTGTGTATTGTATACGGCTGAACTATTACCTTTCCCGCAAGATACTGCTTGCAGTGATGAAATGTCACATGACTGCCTTTACGCCAGAGAACAAGAAACTAAAGGCAAGATTGATCTGAAAGATACGCCTTTGAACAACCCACAAGGGGAGCTGTTTTGTGATGGCTCCTGCTTCAAACTTCCAGATGGTACATCCTACGCTGCTTATGCCATCACCACACTGAGCACGATTTTGGAAACCAAGAGAATTTCGCATAACTCTGCGCAGGCCGCAGGGATTATTGCATTGACGCAAGCTTGTGAACTTTCCGAAGGGCTTAGAGTAAACATATATACTGATAGTCAGTATGCTTTTGGGGTAGTTCACAACTTCGGTAGACTTTGGGCAGAACTAGGTTTCTTGACCTCACATGGAACGAATATTCAATATGGCTCCTTGATAGTGCTGTTACTTTCAACGCTTGCACTTCCCACTCAGTTAGCGATCATGAAATGCGCAGCGCATCAGAAAATCATAAATAATGTAGGAAAAGGGAACGCTTTCGCTGATCATATAGCCAAACAAACTGCCACTGATCTCTACTCAGAAATGTACACTGCTCGGGAAGCCACAAATGTCTGTACCATAGATGAAGCTATTGAATCTGTAAAGAATATCCAAGCCAATGCCACTCTCGAAGAAACTAAGCAATGGGCTGAGGGTTTGGCAAGGTTGGATGATGATGGGTGTTGGGTGGATAAGTTAGAGGGAAAATGGATGCTGCCAGATGCGTACATTACTAGGATGGTCGCAATGGCTCATGGGCCCACCCACATCTGTGCAAGGAAGGTTTGCAAAATGTTAGAAAATGTCTGGGTGAACGACAAAATCTCGAAAACAGCGGAGCGTTTTGTCCAAAGTTGCATGATCTGTCTACAGCATAATATGGGAAGGGCACATCGACACCAAGGGGTAGTTTTGGTCCACCTTCTGTCTCCTTTGAAGTGATCCACTTTGACTTTATTGAAATGGAGAGTTGCAATAATTTTAAGCACGTCTTGGTTGTCATTTGCGACGTTAGTAAATGGGTTGAAGCATTTCCTGTGAAAGATGCCACAGCAATGACAACAGCGAAAACCATGCTTAAGGAATATTTTCCTAGGTTCAGTTTGCCAAGGGTCATCTGGTCGGACAATGGTCTACATTTTATCGCTGCTGTAATTCTGGTGATATGCGCGGGATTACAGATCGATAAACGGTTCCATTCGGCTAGACATGCTCAGGGTGAAGGATTGGTAGAGAGACACAATGGACTTTTAAAGAACAAGCTCGCTAAAACGTGTGCCGGCCCCAAATTGAAATGGCCGGACGCCTTACTGATAGTGTTACTGTCAATGCGCACCACCCCACAGACTGAGACTGGGCTCTCCCCATACGAGGTGGTCATGGGTAGGCCAGCTAACATTTGGAACATCCTAAAACTGCGGGCACTGAGGCATATTGAACATGTACTTCTTTCTGATTACTGTGACCGGTTAACTAAAAATCTGTATTTGATTTACCAACAAGTGCGAGAAGCCCTTCCAGTAAAATACGAGGGGCCAGGTCATAGTATCCGACCAGGCCAGTGGGTGCTCGTGAAAGCATTCGAACGAGCATCCTGTCTGGCACCATGGTGGAGAGGCCCACACCAGGTCCTCCTGGCCACACAGACTGCAATCCGGGTGGAAGAAAAGAGGCACTGGATACATGCGTTGCATGTCAAAAGGATTCCCTTCCCTTTGCTACACGATACAGGAGATACGGAAAATCCTACTTGCTCTGCTCCGAACGATCACTCCGCATTGAGCAGTACTGACAGTGCTTCGGAGACACTCCCTGAGCCCGTGGGGCCTGGGTAAACAGCCGCTTCATCTCCACACTCTCCTACAGATCCTTTTACACCACTGTCAGGTTCTGTTGCAAATTCACCACTTCCATCAGGAAGCAACGACACGTTGTTCGCAGATCACAAGGAGTCACAAGGTACAATCTGCGTCCACAGAGCTAGACTTACTGCACGGTTCGGCTGTGCCACCAGGAAAATCATCATAGGGCTTGTCTTTTGCCCTGTCTTTTTGCATACAAAGGAAATTTGTTGGCTAGGGATAGGGAAGGACTAAAAAACGTGCGATCAGGAGATCTCCAGCAAACAAACTCAGGCGTTTTTCGTTTCGAAAGAACAATGCGTGCTACCGCCTCCACCCGTAGGGAACAAATAAGTGACTCTGTGGCCAGTAAAGACAATGGACAATCGAATACATGGTCTCTTAAAACGCATTGTTTTCTTGTAATCATGTTAACCGGTTTTACAATAGTAATTGCTTTAGGGTTCTGGTACATGGAAGAAGTATGTCCCCTAGAAACTCTTTTGTCCACCGAACATGTACCTGTACCTACACCTTTCGTGCATCTACACACTCTATCTTCTAGAGACTCTCAGCACAGACAGAGTTACCACAATAACGCAATACTGCTTATAATGAATGCAACACATGCCATTTTGAACATGTCTAATTGCTGGGTCTGCTCGCATTTACCGCAACACGGAGACAAAGGGTTGGACTGGTATATTCATCCTTTGCCTCTAACCACTGCATGTTATGTTTCTCTAAGGGCACTATTCTTTGGACGATGGAATGATAGCATCTCTGGGAACTTTGATGGAACGAATTTGAATGAGTTTGAAAGACGAGTTCTAACGCCCCTAGGATGCTCACTGTTCGCAAATAGAAGTTGCTTCCATTAGGCCTTCTGATAGACGGTCGCGACCTTTTCAATCTTTGATCTCTTTTAAGATGGCTCCTATAAGCAATAGGGATGCCACACCACCTTCCTACACTGTTGATCATAGTCCCGATTCAGTTTCTTTCTGCATACAGAGGAATGGTACTCAGTCAATGAGTGATTTCAAGGGTTGCACCAATGTTGCGAACTTGACCAGTGAAGACAGGCCTCTGTATGTAGGCAAACCTGTCTATTTCGTTTGCAGTAATGAAGCTTTCCCATGGCTACCTAGGGATTGGCAGGAAACCTGTTATTTAGGAATTCTGTTACCAGGGGTATTTATAGCTAGTACCACAGAAATCTCTAAAAGCTCGTCCAAGGCGGGATGAGAATGGCGATACTTTGTCACAAGTTCTGGGTGAAGTAGCAAAATCCTTTGTACCTTTTTGGGGACAAATACTGAACTCTACGGATATCAGGAGACTAGCGAGAGTACTGGAGAGAACCATCAACCGGACCACTGACATACTCTATAACATGACTCTAGAACAGAAAGCGATAAGGTTAGTGGCACTACAGAACCGGATGGCATTAGACGTCATCCTGGCTGAGCGTGGTGGAGTATGCAAATTAATGGGGTCCGATTGTTGCGTTTTCTTACTGGATTCCTCCCCAACCATCTTTAAGGCTATACAAGATCTTAGCGCTTGATTCTGGGACTTCTTACGATCTTGGGGATGGAAGCTACTTTCAGTCTTCTTGATTATTCTGGGTATTCTGTTGTTCTGCTGCTGCAGTATACAATGTCTTCCTGCTATATGTTCAATGTTAGGGGGATGTTGTGCACAGACTATGGGAACATTAGGACAAAAGGTACGCGCACCAGAAAGAATGACTAATGAATTTGTGTTGAAGGAAATTTCTGTTGCAGACCTTATGGCGATCGATATCTCTGATGATAGTGTTTCAGGTTGTATGGACATTGAGACGTGGAGTTACTTGTAAAGTGACTAAAAGTAGTTTAGCGCTTGGCTTGGGCCAAAAGGAGGGTTTGTTAAACGGGAAATCATATTGCACCTCCTTCTGATATATATTGGCCTAAGCCTAGTCGCTCTACGAAGAAAACTGTGTTGCAAAGTTTCGCCATTTTGATTTCTGTTCATATGTGAATTTTCTGTTCTAAAATGGTGGACTGTGTTTGTAACTTGCAACCAAGCCTTCCCGACCTTTGCATCTTGTTAATGGTTAGACTGTCCGAGGGCCGACTATTTAGACTAGGTAAAGAGACCTTGCACTGAGAGTGACTATTTAGACTAGGTAGAGACCTTGGACTGAGAGTGACTTGTTGTCCCAGCATTGTCTGTGCCCACGAGACTAATCCACAAACACACATCAAGGACAATGTAATGCAAATGTCGAGCGTGGACACTGGCAGAACTACATTGTGAAGGGATATGTACTAAGGCTCACTGCTAAATCCAGGAATACACTTCGCCATTGTAACTTGTTGGAAATGCAAACCTATTTAATCCATTTGCATATTATTGTATAAGCTGTATGTGAACTCGGCACAAACTCTAGACCGCAGATTATTATTAAACTGTAGAGTGGTTGGACTATATTGTAGGTTATGTCTAAAAGTACGAATGTTTAGATGTCCAGCACTCTCCCTCCTCACTCTGACGGGCTGGTACTCATTGCGGGGTGTCGAGAGCCAGATACCTATCTGTATCAGACCTGTGTTTCTTTGTAACTGCGCAGTATTAAAGATCTGTGAATCTTTATAGCCCGTGTTTGGTGTATTTCCTTTTGTGGTACTCAGCCTCGATATTTCCTTGCTTTTACAATGTGGCCATTTATGGACATTTGTAGCATTTATGGATACATTGAATAAAAGGACATTCTTGCAAGGCAGTTAAGACACAGAGGGCCTCATTACGACTCAGGCGGTAAGGGGTTTACGGCGGCGTAAACAGCACCGACCCTTACCGCCTGATTCCGAGGTCCCTTAGCGCCATGGAGCTTTTAACACCTGCTTTTAGCAGGTGTTAAAATCCATGGCGCTAAGGGACCTTGATGTTAATTACGCCACCGTAATTTACGGTGGCGTAATTAACGCCTTCCCCACTCCCATTATGCCCTATGGGGCAAAAATGGGAATGGGGAAGGGTAAATAGGGATTGGGGACTTACCGCCCCGCCAACCTCGGAATGGGGCGGTAAGTCCGCGAACCGCCATGGCATAAACGTAGTTTACGCCATGGTGGTAAAGGTACGACCCAGGCGGTAACTTACCGCCTGGGTCGTAATGAGGCCCAGAGTCTTGCCTATCATAGCACCCTGGTCCTGTGACTTGTGCCCAGTTACTGTACAACTTCACATATAGCCCTTGGTACTATAAGTGTCCGAGATGAGGCTGCTTACTCTACATTGAACCCTTTTGAGACACATGTGTGCCAGCTTTCCTAGGATGCATTCCATCAGGTGCTGTAAATCTGCCGATGTTGCTCTTGGAGACATGCTCAGTCCAGGTGCCACACCTAGGGATACCAGCATGGGTAGCCGGTGGCGCAAGAGCAGGAGCCAGAGTCCTGCGGTCCAAGCCCATCAGCAAATCAGAGGAGGTGCTCATCGTCACCACCACCAGCATCAGCTAGCCAGCGACAGTCAGAGGAGGCAAGACATGCCTTCAGCAATCGCCACAGTACCTCTTCAGACAATGTCTGGCATGAGGAACCCATGACACACCCTGAGTGGGAGGGCAATAGCCATTGTCCCCCATCTGTGGTCCCACCACACACTCTTCAGCTTGCCTGGCAGAGACCTGATGCTTTTTATGGTCTATTCAACATGAATCTTCTGCAAACACAAGTTTCCACTACAACCACTCAAGCTGAGTCCTCACAGCCAGCAGCCAGTAATTGAGTCAGCTGTCTGGGCCTACATTTCCATCCATGCAACCAAGACCAACCTTGTGTTTTGTGCCTTTTGCAAGAAGGAGTTGAGCAAAGGCAAACTGGATCCACCATAAATCCGAGTGGGCCACTATCAACAATACAACTTTGGGGGAACTCCAACATGAACAACTGCAATGTGCCACAAACCAACCAACTCTGATGGAGGCTTTGGAGAGGCAGTGAGTATATGACAACGCACATCCTGCTGTCCAACAACTTAAGATAGTGACAGCCCACATGCTGGCTCTTGGCCTGCTATCCTTTTCATTGTGGTGAATCCAGGCTTTCGTGCACTCATGGCAAGTGTTGCACCAAGATGGAAGATCCCAAGTCGTTATTACATCTCTCGTGCAGCTGTCCAGGAGCTATACCACCAAGCCATGGCAAAGCTTCACAGTGTGCTTGAGGAATCTGAGGCTGAGAGCGGGCACCTCACTATGGGCACCTGGACAAGCCTGCACGGGACAGACTACATGACCGTGACAGCCCACTGGGTGTCATCTGTCAAAGGACACAGCATACCACATCCGCATGCAATGCTCAGCATGCAGACCTTCAACCAGATGACACGCAAAGCTGCATATGTGGTTATACAGCTAAAAGGCATCATGGAAGACTGGCTTTATTTCAGAGCTCTTAATGTTCGCTTTGTCTCTGCAGACAATCCTGGCAATGTCTAGGCTACTCAAAAGCAGACAAGAAGAACCCAACTCTCCTGTTTGGTCCTTGTGCTTAACCTGGTTCTTACTCGCTACCTCAGGGGCAGCAGCCTAGCTGACATGTTGCTGTGTGTGTGGATGATATGCGCCCAGGTTTGCCCATCCTAAAGTGCAAGGTATGCCTGGGCTGACTACCCCGAAAAGCACCACAGCCATGTCCCCAAATGAAAGCGGAGGTGATACCCGCTGGAGCATGTCCCTCCATATGATTGGGCGCCTCCTGGGATAGTGGCTTTCCATCATCAACCTCAATATGACAACTCAGCATGCCAAGGAACTTGGTGGCACTGCACAGTGACAGTGGGAGCAGATTCGCCCATTCTGCAAAGTTCTAAGGCCCTTCAAAGAGGCAAGTGTGGGGGCCAGTCAGGAAGAGGTGGCCCTAACTGACATCCTTCATCTGATTGGCCGGCTGAAGAGAAGCCTGGAGAACATTCGGCAGCGGGTACTGTCTGCTAGTGGATGTCGAGGAAAAATGTTACTGTGCCTACGCAGCGACCAAACGATTCATACCATGAGCGACAGTGACACTTACCTTCGGGCATTATTTCTGTACCCACATTTCCTAAATTGTTTCGGGGTCTTGTGTCTGCGGCGGGTGACGTGGCGCTCTCAAATGGCATGAACGCTTCCACATAGTGTCAAGGCACATGCAGGACAAAAGTCACATGGGGCACAAGGCGAGCCACTGCATGACTGGTGTGATAACACGGCACTGTGGCCGGTGCTGACACATGTTATGGTGGAGACGCTCAGCTGGCCACTGGCAATAGTGCAGGGAGAGAGAGTTCACAGTGCCCCGAGGACAAAGTGAACTGCACACACACCTGTCCATCCAATCAGCGTGTGGAGAGGCTTACTCTCCTGAAGACGAGCTTTCATCGATTCCACGAGCACTCGACAATCCCAGAGAATGAACAAGCCAGGGATGGCAACCATAATGATGTTCGCTGGCCTCCAAGTACACTTCCTGTGTACCATTCCCGATTGCCTCATCTTATTTACGAGATTACACTTCCCCAAAGATCATTTATTGTGGGCTGGGGGACAGAGTACGTGGACAAACATATCTTTTGTTCAATGTGGGGCCTGCTCAACCTCTGCCCACTAAGAGAAAAGACAAGGAAAACAGGTGTGGTCAAACACTGCATGCCGAGACAAGGAGAACAGGTGGGGCCAAACACGGCATGCCAAAACAAGGAAAACAGGTGCGGTACAACACTGCATGCCAAGACAAGGAAAACAGGTGTGGTCAAACACTGCATGCCAAGACAAGGAAAACAGGTGTGGCCAAACACTGCATGCCAAGGCAAGGAAAACAGGTGCGGCAAAACACTGCATGCCAAGACAAGGAAAACAGGTGCGGCAAAACACTGCATGCCAAGACAAGGAAAACAGGTGCGGCAAAACACTGCATGCCAAGTCAAAGAAAACCGGTGAGGCCAAACACTGCATGCCAAAACAAGGAAAACAGTTGCGGCCAAACACTGCATGCCAAACAGGTGCGGTCCAACACTGCATGCCAAGACAAGTAAAACAGGTGCGGCCAAACACGGCATGCTAAGACAAGGAAAACAGGTGCGGTCAAACACTGCATGCCAAGACAAGGAAAACAGGAGCGGCAAAACACTGCATGCCAAGACAAAGAAAACAGGTGAGGCCAAACACTGCAAGCGAAGACAAGGAAAACAGGTGTTGCAAAACACTGCATGCCAAGACAAGGAAAACAGGTGAGGCCAAACACTGCATGCCAAGGCAATGAAAACAGGTGCGGCAAAACACTGCATGCCAAGACAAAGAGAACAGGTGCGGCAAAACACTGCATGCCAAACAGGTGCGGTCCAACACTGCATGCCAAGACAAGTAAAACAGGTGCGGCCAAACACGTCGTGCTAAGACAAGGAAAACAGGTGCGGTCAAACACTGCATGCCAAGACAAGGAAAACAGGTGCGGTCAAACAAGGAAAACACTGCATGCCCAGACAAGGAAAACAGGAGCGGCAAAACACTGCATGCCAAGACAAGGAAAACAGGTGCGGTCAAACACTGCATGCCAAGACAAGGAAAACAGGTGCGACCAAACACTGCATGCCAAGACAAGGAAAACAGGAGCGGCAAAACACTGCGTGCCAAGACAAAGAAAACAGATGAGGCCAAACACTGCATGCCAAGACAAGGAAAACAGGTGCGGTCAAACACTGCATGCCCAGACAAGGAAAACAGGAGCGGCAAAACACTGCATGCCAAGACAAGGAAAACAGGTGCGGTCAAACAAGGAAAACACTGCATGCCCAGACAAGGAAAACAGGAGCGGCAAAACACTGCATGCCAAGACAAGGAAAACAGGTGAGGCCAAACACTGCATGCCAAGACAAGGAAAACAGGTGTGGCCTAACACTGCATGCCAAGACAAGGAAAACAGGTGCGGCAAAACACTGCATGCCAAGGTGCGGCCAAACATTGCATGCCAAGACAAGGAAAATTGGTGCGGCCAAACACTGCATGCCAAGACAAGGAAAACAGATGAGGCCAAACACTGCATGCCAAGACAAGGAAAACAGGTGAGGCCAAACACTGCATGCCAAGACAAGGGAAACAGGTGTGACAAAACACTGCATGCCAAGACAAAGAAAACAGGTGCGACCAAACACGGCATGCTGAGACAAGGAAAACAGGTGCAGCCAAACACTGCATGCCAAGACAAGGAAAACAGGTGTGGCCAAACACTGCATGCCAAACAGGTGCGTTCCAACACTACATGCCAAGACAAGGAAAATAAGTGCGGCCAAACACTGCATGCCAAGACAAGGAAAACAGTTGCGGGCAAACACTGCATGCCAAGACAAGGAAAACAGGTGTGGTCAAACACTGCATGCCAATACAAGGAAAACAGGTGCGGCCAAACACTGCATGCCAAACAGGTATGGTCTAACACTGCATGCCAAGACAAGGACACCGGTGCGGCCAAAAACTACATGCCAAGACAAGGAAAACAGGTGCGGTCAAACACTGCATGCCAAGACAAGGAAAACAGGTGCAGTCAAACACTGCATGCCAAGACAAGGATAACAGGTGCAGTCAAACACTGCATGCCAAGACAAGGAAAACAGGTGCGACCAAACACTGCATGCCAAGACAAGGAAAACAGGAGCGGCAAAACACTGCATGCCAAGACAAAGAAAACAGGTGAGGCCAAACACTGCAAGCAAAGACAAGGAAAACAGGTGTTGCAAAACACTGCATGCCAAGACAAGGAAAACAGGTGAGGCCAAACACTGCATGCCAAGGCAAGGAAAACAGGTGCGGCAAAACACTGCATGCCAAGACAAAGAGAACAGGTGCGGCAAAACACTGCATGCCAAACAGGTGCGGTCCAACACTGCATGCCAAGACAAGTAAAACAGGTGCGGCCAAACACGGCGTGCTAAGACAAGGAAAACAGGTGCGGTCAAACACTGCATGCCAAGACAAGGAAAACAGGAGCGACCAAACACTACATGCCAAGACAAGGAAAACAGGTGCGGTCAAACACTGCATGCCAAGACAAGGAAAACAGGTGCGACCAAACACTGCATGCCAAGACAAGGAAAACAGGAGCGGCAAAACACTGCATGCCAAGACAAAGAAAACAGGTGAGGCCAAACACTGCAAGCGAAGACAAGGAAAACAGGTGTTGCAAAACACTGCATGCCAAGACAAGGAAAACAGGTGAGGCCAAACACTGCATGCCAAGGCAAGGAAAACAGGTGCGGCAAAACACTGCATGCCAAGACAAAGAGAACAGGTGCGGCAAAACACTGCATGCCAAACAGGTGCGGTCCAACACTGCATGCCAAGACAAGTAAAACAGGTGCGGCCAAACACGGCGTGCTAAGACAAGGAAAACAGGTGCGGTCAAACACTGCATGCCAAGACAAGGAAAACAGGAGCGGCAAAACACTGCATGCCAAGACAAGGAAAACAGGTGCGGTCAAACACTGCATGCCAAGACAAGGAAAACAGGTGCGACCAAACACTGCATGCCAAGACAAGGAAAACAGGTGTGGCAAAACACTGCATGCCAAGACAAAGAAAACAGGTGCGGCAAAACACTGCATGCCAAGACAAGGAAAACAGGTGAGGCCAAACACTGCATGCCAAGACAAGGATAACAGGTGTGGCAAAACACTGCGTGCCAAGACAAGGAAAACAGGTGTGGCCTAACACTGCATGCCAAGACAAGGAAAACAGGTGCGGCAAAACACTGCATGCCAAGGTGCGGCCAAACATTGCATGCCAAGACAAGGAAAATTGGTGCGGCCAAACACTGCATGCCAAGACAAGGAAAACAGATGAGGCCAAACACTGCATGCCAAGACAAGGAAAACAGGTGAGGCCAAACACTGCATGCCAAGACAAGGGAAACAGGTGTGACAAAACACTGCATGCCAAGACAAAGAAAACAGGTGCGACCAAACACTGCATGCTGAGACAAGGAAAACAGGTGCAGCCAAACACTGCATGCCAAGACAAGGAAAACAGGTGTGGCCAAACACTGCATGCCAAACAGGTGCGTTCCAACACTACATGCCAAGACAAGGAAAATAAGTGCGGCCAAACACTGCATGCCATGACAAGGAAAACAGTTGCGGGCAAACACTGCATGCCAAGACAAGGAAAACAGGTGTGGTCAAACACTGCATGCCAATACAAGGAAAACAGGTGCGGCCAAACACTGCATGCCAAACAGGTATGGTCTAACACTGCATGCCAAGACAAGGACACCGGTGCGGCCAAAAACTACATGCCAAGACAAGGTAAACAGGTGCGGTCAAACACTGCATGCCAAGACAAGGAAAACAGGTGCAGTCAAACACTGCATGCCAAGACAAGGATAACAGGTGCAGTCAAACACTGCATGCCAAGACAAGGAAAACAGGTTCGACCAAACACTGCATGCCAAGACAAGGAAAACAAGTGCGGTCAAACTCTGCATGCCAATACAAGGCAAAAAGGTGCGGCCAAACACTGCATGCCAAGACAAGGAAAACGGGTGCTGCAAAACACTGCATGCCAAGACAAAGAAAACAGGTGCGGCAAAACACTGCATGCCAAGACAAAGAAAACAGGTGAGGCCAAACACTGCATGCCAAGACACGGAAAACAGGTGCGGCCAAACACTGCAGGCCAAGACAAGGAAAGCAGGTGCGGCCAAACACGGCATGCCAAATAGGTGCGGTCCAAGAAGGCATGCCAAGACAAGGAAAACAGGTGCGGCCAAACACTGCATGCCAAGAAAAGGAAAACAGCTGCGGCCAAACACTGCATGCCAAGACAAGGAAAACAGGTGCGGTCAAACAATGCATGCCAAGACAGGAAAACAGGTGCGGTCAAACACTGCATGACAAGACAAGGTAAAAAGGTGTGGCCAAACACTGCATTCCAAACAGGTGCAGTCCAACACTGCATGCCAAGACAAGGAAAACAGGTGCGGCCAAACACTGCATGCCAAGACATGGAAAACAGGTGTGGCCAACCACTGCATGCCAAGACAAGGAAAACAGGTGCGGCCAAACACTGCATGCCAAGACAAGGAAAAAAGGTGCGGTCAAACACTGAATACCAAGACATGGAAAACAGGTGTGGCCAAACACTGCATGCCAAGACAAGGAAAACAGGTGCAGCCAAACACTGCATGCCAAGACAAGGAAAACAGGTGCGGCCAAACACTGCATGCCAAGACAAGGAAAACAGGTGCAGACAAACACTGCATGCCAAACAGGTGTGGTCCAACACTGCATGCCAGAGAAGGAAAACAGGTGCGGCAAAACACTGCATACCAAGAGAAGGAAAACAGGTGCTGTCAAACACTGCATGCCAAGACAAGGAAAACAGGTGCGGTCAAACAATGCATGCCAAGACAAGGAAAATAGGTGCGGCCCAAACACTGCATGCCAAGACATGGAAAACAGATGAAGTCAAACACTGCCTGCCAAGACAAGGAATACAGGTGTGGCCAAACACTGCATGCCAAGACAAGGAAAACAGGTGCGGTCAAACACTGCATGCCAAGACAAGGAAAACAGGTGTGGCCAAACACTGCATGCCAAGAAAAGGAAAACAGGCGAGGCCAAACACTTCATGCCAAGACAATGGAAACAGGTGCGGCAAAACACTGCATGCCAACACAAAGAAAATAGGTGTGACCAAACACTGCATGCAGAGACAAGGAAAACAGGTGCAGCAAACACTGCATGCCGAGACAAGGAAAAAAGGTGCGGCCAAACACTGCATACCGAGACAAGGAAAACAGGGGCGGCCAAACACTGCATGTTGAGACAAGGAAAACAGGTGCGGCAAACACTGCATGACAAGACAAGGAAAACAGATACGGCCAAACACTGCATGCCAAGACATGGAAATCAGGAGCGGCCAAACACTGCATGCCAAGACAAGGAAAACAGGTGCGGCCAAACACTGCATGCCAAACAGGTGCGGTCCAACACTACATGCCAAGACAAGGGAAATAGGTGCGGCCAAACACTGCATGCCAAGACAAGGAAAACAGTTTCGGGCAAACACTGCGTGCCAAGACAAGGAAAACAGGTGTGGTCAAACACTGCATGCCAAGACAAGGAAAACAGGTGCAGCCAAACACTGCATGCCAAACAGGTGCGGTCCAACACTGCATGCCAAGACAAGGACACAGGTGCGGCCAAAAACTACATGCCAAGACAAGGAAAACAGGTGCGGTCAAACACTGCATGCCAAGACAAGGAAAACAGGTGTGGCCAAACACTGCATGCCAAGACAAGGAAAACAGGTGCAGTCAAACACTGCATGCCAAGACATGGAAAACAGGTGTGGCCAACCACTGCATGCCAAGACAAGGAAAACAGGTGCGGCCAAACACTGCATGCCAGGACAAGGAAAAAAGGTGCGGTCAAACACTGAATACCAAGACATGGAAAACAGGTGTGGCCAAACACTGCATGCCAAGACAAGGAAAACAGGTGCAGCCAAACACTGCATGCCAAGACAAGGAAAACAGGTGCGGTCAAACACTGCATGCCAAGACAAGGAAAACAGGTGCAGACAAACACTGCATGCCAAACAGGTGTGGTCCAACACTGCATGCCAAGAGAAGGAAAACAGGTGCGGCCAAACATTACATGCCAAGACATGGAAAACAGGTGTGGCCAAACACTGCATGCCAAGACAAGGAAAAGAGGTGCGGCCAAACACTGCATGGCAAGACAAGGAAAACAGGTGCGGTCAAACACTGCATGCTAAGACAAGGAAAACAGGTGCGGTCAAACACTGCATGCCAAGACAAGGAAAACAGGTGCGGCCAAACACTGCATGCCAAACAGGTGTGGTCCAACACTGCATGCCAGAGAAGGAAAACAGGTGCGGCAAAACACTGCATACCAAGAGAAGGAAAACAGGTGCTGTCAAACACTGCATACCAAGAGAAGGAAAACAGGTGCTGTCAAACACTGCATGCCAAGACAAGGAAAACAGGTGTGGCCAAACACTGCATGCCAAGACAAGAAAAACAGGCGAGGCCAAACACTACATGCCAAGACAATGGAAACAGGTGCGGCAAAACACTGCATGCCAACACAAAGAAAATAGGTGTGACCAAACACTGCATGCAGAGACAAGGAAAACAGGTGCAGCAAACACTGCATGCCGAAACAAGGAAAAAAGGTGCGGCCAAACACTGCATACCGAGACAAGGAAAACAGGGGCGGCCAAACACTGCATGTCGAGACAAGGAAAACAGGTGCGGCAAACACTGCATGACAAGACAAGGAAAACAGATACGGCCAAACACTGCATGCCAAGACATGGAAATCAGGAGCGGCCAAACACTGCATGCCAAGACAAGGAAAACAGGTGCGGCCAAACACTGCATGCCAAACAGGTGCGGTCCAACACTACATGCCAAGACAAGGGAAATAGGTGCGGCCAAACACTGCATGCCAAGACAAGGAAAACAGTTTCGGGCAAACACTGCGTGCCAAGACAAGGAAAACAGGTGGGGTCAAACACTGCATGCCAAGACAAGGAAAACAGGTGCAGCCAAACACTGCATGCCAAACAGGTGCGGTCCAACACTGCATGCCAAGACAAGGACACAGGTGCGGCCAAAAACTACATGCCAAGACAAGGAAAACAGGTGCGGTCAAACACTGCATGCCAAGACAAGGAAAACAGGTGTGGCCAAACACTGCATGCCAAGACAAGGAAAACAGGTGCAGTCAAACACTGCATGCCAGGACAAAGAAAACAGGTGCGGCCAAACACTGCATGCCAAGACAAGGAAAAAAGGTGCAGCCAAACACTGCATGCCAAGACAAGGAAAACAGGTGCTGCAAAACACTGCATGCCAAGACAAAGAAAAGAGGTGCGGCAAAACACTGCGTGCCAAGACAAAGAAAACAGGTGAGGCCAAACACTGCATGCCAAGACAAAGAAAACAGGTGCGGACAAACACTGCATTCCAAGACAAGGAAAAGAGGTGCGGCGAAACACTGCATGGCAAGACAAGGAAAACAGGTGCGGTCAAACACTGCATGCTAAGACAAGGAAAACAGGTGCGGTCAAACACTGCATGCCAAGACAAGGAAAACAGGTGCGGCCAAACACTGCATGCCAAACAGGTGTGGTCCAACACTGCATGCCAGAGAAGGAAAACAGGTGCGGCAAAACACTGCATACCAAGAGAAGGAAAACAGGTGCTGTCAAACACTGCATGCCAAGACAAGGAAAACAGGTGCGGTCAAACAATGCATGCCAAGACAAGGAAAATAGGTGTGGCCCAAACACTGCATGCCAAGACATGGAAAACAGATGAAGTCAAACACTGCCTGCCAAGACAAGGAAAACAGGTGTGGCCAAACACTGCATGCCAAGACAAGGAAAACAGGTGTGGTCAAACACTGCATGCCAAGACAAGGAAAACAGGTGTGGCCAAACACTGCATGCCAAGACAAGAAAAACAGGCGAGGCCAAACACTACATGCCAAGACAATGGAAACAGGTGCGGCAAAACACTGCATGCCAAGACAAGGAAAACAGGTGCGGTCAAACAAAGCATGCCAAGACAAGGAAAACGGGTGCGGTCAAACACTGTATGCTAAGACAAGGTAAAAAGGTGCGGCCAAACACTGCATTCCAAGACAAGGAAACCAGGTGTGGCCAAACACTGCATGCTAAGACAAGGAAAACAGGCGAGGTCAAATACTGCATGCCAAGACAAGGGAAACAGGTGCAGCAAAACACTGCAAGCCAAGACAAAGAAAATAGGTGTGACCAAACACTGCATGCAGAGACAAGGAAAACAGGTGCAGCAAACACTGCATACCGAGACAAGGAAAACAGGGGCGGCCAAACACTGCATGTCGAGACAAGGAAAACAGGTGCGGCAAACACTGCATGACAAGACAAGGAAAACAGATACGGCCAAACACTGCATGCCAAGACATGGAAATCAGGAGCGGCCAAACACTGCATGCCAAGACAAGGAAAACAGGTGCGGCCAAACACTGCATGCCAAACAGGTGCGGTCCAACACTACATGCCAAGACAAGGGAAATAGGTGCGGCCAAACACTGCATGCCAAGACAAGGAAAACAGTTTCGGGCAAACACTGCGTGCCAAGACAAGGAAAACAGGTGCAGCCAAACACTGCATGCCAAACAGGTGCGGTCCAACACTGCATGCCAAGACAAGGACACAGGTGCGGCCAAAAACTACATGCCAAGACAAGGAAAACAGGTGCGGTCAAACACTGCATGCCAAGACAAGGAAAACAGGTGTGGCCAAACACTGCATGCCAAGACAAGGAAAACAGGTGCAGTCAAACACTGCATGCCAGGACAAAGAAAACAGGTGCGGCCAAACACTGCATGCCAAGATAAGGAAAAAAGGTGCAGCCAAACACTGCATGCCAAGACAAGGAAAACAGGTGCTGCAAAACACTGCATGCCAAGACAAAGAAAAGAGGTGCGGCAAAACACTGCATGCCAAGACAAAGAAAACAGGTGAGGCCAAACACTGCATGCCAAGACAAAGAAAACAGGTGCGGACAAACACTGCATTCCAAGACAAGGAAAATAGGTGCGGTCAAACACTGTATGCCAAGACAAGGAAAACAGGTGCGGCCAAACACTGCATGCCAAGACAAGGAAAACAGGCGAGGCCAAACACTGCATGCCAAGACATGGAAAATAGGTGTGGTCAAACACTGCATGCCAAGACAAGGAAAACAGGTGCGGCCAAACACTGCATGCCAAGACGAGGAAAACAGGTGCAGCCAAACACTGCATGCCAACACTGCCTGCCAAGACAAGGAAAACTGGTGTGGCCAAACACTGCATGCCAAGACAAGGAAAACAGGTGCAGTCAAACACAGCATGCCAAGACAAGGAAAACAGGTGCGGTCAAACACTGCATGCCAAGACAAGGAAAACAGGTGCGGCCAAACACTGCATGCCAAGACAAGGAAAACAGGCGAGGCCAAACACTGCATGCCAAGACAAGGGAAACAGGTGTGACAAAACACTGCATGCCAAGACAAAGAAAATAGGTGCGACCAAACACTGCATGCAGAGACAAGGAAAACAGGTGTGGCAAACACTGCATGCCGAGACAAGGAAAACAGGTAGGCCAAATACTGCATGCCGAGACAAGGAAAACAGGTGCAGCCAAACACTGCATGTCGAGACAAGGAAAACAGGTGCGGAAAACACTGCATGACAAGACAAGGAAAACAGATAGGGCCAAACACTGCATGCCAAGACAAGGAAATCAGGTGCGGCCAAACACTGCATGCCAAGACAAGGAAAACAGGTGCAGCCAAACACTGCATGCCAAACAGGTGCGGTCCAACACTACATGCCAAGACAAGGGAAATAGGTGCGGCCAAACACTGCATGCCAAGACAAGGAAAACAGTTTCGGGCAAACACTGCGTGCCAAGACAAGGAAAACAGGTGTGGTCAAACACTGCATGCCAAGGCAAGGAAAACAGGTGCAGCCAAACACTGCATGCCAAACAGGTGCGGTCCAACACTGCATGCCAAGACAAGGACACAGGTGCGGCCAAAAACTACATGCCAAGACAAGGAAAACAGGTGCGGTCAAACACTGCATGCCAAGAAAAGGAAAACAGGTGTGGCCAAACACTGCATGCCAAGACAAGGAAAACAGGTGTGGCCAAACACTGCATGCCAAGACCAGGAAAACAGGTGCGGCCAAACACTGCATGCCAAGACAAGGAAAACAGGCGAGGCCAAACACTGCATGCCAAGACATGGAAAATAGGTGTGGTCAAACACTGCATGCCAAGACAAGGAAAACAGGTGCGGCCAAACACTGCATGCCAAGACGAGGAAAACAGGTGCAGCCAAACACTGCATGCCAACACTGCCTGCCAAGACAAGGAAAACTGGTGTGGCCAAACACTGCATGCCAAGACAAGGAAAACAGGTGCAGTCAAACACAGCATGCCAAGACAAGGAAAACAGGTGCGGTCAAACACTGCATGCCAAGACAAGGAAAACAGGTGCAGCCAAACACTGCATGCCAAGACAAGGAAAACAGGCGAGGCCAAACACTGCATGCCAAGACAAGGGAAACAGGTGTGACAAAACACTGCATGCCAAGACAAAGAAAATAGGTGCGACCAAACACTGCATGCAGAGACAAGGAAAACAGGTGTGGCAAACACTGCATGCCGAGACAAGGAAAACAGGTAGGCCAAATACTGCATGTCGAGACAAGGAAAACAGGTGCGGAAAACACTGCATGACAAGACAAGGAAAACAGATAGGGCCAAACACTGCATGCCAAGACAAGGAAATCAGGTGCGGCCAAACACTGCATGCCAAGACAAGGAAAACAGGTGCAGCCAAACACTGCATGCCAAACAGGTGCGGTCCAACACTACATGCCAAGACAAGGGAAATAGGTGCGGCCAAACACTGCATGCCAAGACAAGGAAAACAGTTTCGGGCAAACACTGCGTGCCAAGACAAGGAAAACAGGTGTGGTCAAACACTGCATGCCAAGGCAAGGAAAACAGGTGCAGCCAAACACTGCATGCCAAACAGGTGCGGTCCAACACTGCATGCCAAGACAAGGACACAGGTGCGGCCAAAAACTACATGCCAAGACAAGGAAAACAGGTGCGGTCAAACACTGCATGCCAAGAAAAGGAAAACAGGTGTGGCCAAACACTGCATGCCAAGACAAGGAAAACAGGTGCGGCCAAACACTGAATGCCAAGACAAGGAAAAAAGGTGCAGCCAAACACTGCATGCCAAGACAAGGAAAACAGGTGCTGCAAAACACTGCATGCCAAGACAAAGAAAACAGGTGCGGCAAAACACTGCATGCCAAGACAAAGAAAACAGGTGAGGCCAAACACTGCATGCCAAGACAAGGAAAACAGGTGCGGACAAACACTGCATTCCAAGACAAGGAAAATAGGTGCGGTCAAACACTGTATGCCAAGACAAGGAAAACAGGGGCGGGCAAACACTGCATGCCAAGACAAGTAAAAAAGGCGAGGCCAAACACTGCATGCCAAGACATGGAAAACAGGTGCGGTCAAACACTGCATGCCAAGACAAGGAAACCAGGTGTGGCCAAACACTACATGCCAAGACAAGGAAAACAGGCGAGGTCAAATACTGCATGCCAAGACAAGGGAAACAGGTGCAGCAAAACACTGCAAGCCAAGACAAAGAAAATAGGTGCGACCAAACACTGCATGCAGAGACAAGGAAAACAGGTGCAGCAAACACTGCATGCCGAGACAAGGAAAACAGGAGTGGCCAAACACTGCATTCCAAGACAAGGAAAACAGGTGTGGCCAAACACTGCATGCCAAGACAAGGAAAACAGGTGTGGCCAAACACTGCATGCCAAGACAAGGAAAACAGGTGCGGTCAAACAAAGCATGCCAAGACAAGGAAAACGGGTGCGGTCAAACACTGTATGCTAAGACAAGGTAAAAAGGTGCGGCCAAACACTGCATTCCAAACAGGTGCAGTATAACACTGCATGCCAAGACAAGGAAAACAGGTGCGGTCAAACACTGCATACCAAGACATGGAAAACAGGTGCGGCCAAACACTGCATGCCAAGACAAGGAAAACAGGTGCGGCCAAACACTGCATGCCAAGACAAGGAAAACAGGTGTGGTCAAACACTGCATGCCAAGAAAAGGAAAACAGATGCGGTCAAACACTGCATGCCAAGACAAGGAAAACAGGTGCGGCCAAACATTGCATGCCAAAAAGTTGTGGTCCAACACTGCATGCCAATAGACGGAAAACAGGTGCGGCCAAACACTGCATGCCAAGAGAAGGAAAACAGGTGCGGTCAAACACTGCATGCCAAGACAAGGAAAACAGGAGCGGTCAAACACTGTATGCCAAGACAAGGAAAACAGGTGCAGCCAAACACTGCATGCCATGACAAGGAAAACAGGTGCAGCCAAACACTGCATGCCAAGACATGGAAAACAGGTGAAGTCAAACACTGCCTGCCAAGACATGGAAAACAGGTGTAGCCAAACACTGCATGCCAAGACAAGGAAAATAGGTGCAGTCAAACACTGCATGTCAAGACAAGGAAACCAGGTGTGGCCAAACACTGCATGCCAAGACAAGGAAAACAGGTGCGGTCAAACACTACATGCCAAGACAGAGAAAACAGGTGTGGTCAAACACTGCATGCCAAGACAAGGATAACAGGTGCGGCCAAACACTGCATGCCAAGAAAAGGAAAACAGGTGTGGTCAAACACTGTATGCCAAGACAAGGAAAACAGATGCGGTCAAACACTGCATGCCAAGACAAGGAAAACAGGTGCGGCCAAACACTGCATGCTAAACAGGTGTGGTCCAACACTGCATGCCAAGAGAAGGAAAACAGGTGCGGCCAAACACTGCATGCCAAGAGAAGGAAAACAGGTGCGGTCAAACACTGCATGCCAAGACAAGGAAAACAGGTGCGGTCAAACACTGCATGCCAAGACAAGGAAAACACGTGCAGCCAAACACTGCATGCCAAGACAAGGAAAACAGGTTCAGCCAAACACTGCATGACAAGACATGGAAAACAGGTGAAGTCAAACACTGCCTGCCAAGACAAGAAAACAGGTGTGGCCAAACACTGCATGCCAAGACAAGGAAAACAGGTGCAGTCAAACACTGCATGCCAAGACAAGGAAAACAGGTACGGTCAAACACTGCATGCCAAGACAAGGAAACCAGGTGTGGCCAAACACTGCATGCCAAGACAAGGAAAACAGGCAAGGTCAAATACTGCATGCCAAGACAAGGGAAACAGGTGCAGCAAAACACTGCAAGCCAAGACAAAGAAAATAGGTGCGACCAAACACTGCAGGCAGAGACAAGGAAAACAGGTGCAGCAAACACTGCATGCCGAGACAAGGAAAACAGGTGTGGCCAAACACTGCATTCCAAGACAAGGAAAACAGGTGTGGCCAAACACTGCATGCCAAGACAAGGAAAACAGGTGCGGCCAAACACTGCATGCCAAGACAAGGAAAACAGGTGCGGTCAAACAAAGCATGCCAAGACAAGGAAAACGGGTGCGGTGAAACACTGTATGCTAAGACAAGGTAAAAAGGTGCTGCCAAACACTGCATTCCAAGACAAGGAAACCAGGTGTGGCCAAACACTGCATGCTAAGACAAGGAAAACAGGCGAGGTCAAATACTGCATGCCAAGACAAGGGAAACAGGTGCAGCAAAACACTGCAAGCCAAGACAAAGAAAATAGGTGCGACCAAACACTGCATGCAGAGACAAGGAAAACAGGTGCAGCAAACACTGCATGCCGAGACAAGGAAAACAGGTGTGGCCAAACACTGCATTCCAAGACAAGGAAAACAGGTGTGGCCAAACACTGCATGCCAAGACAAGGAAAACAGGTGCGGTCAAACAAAGCATGCCAAGACAAGGAAAACGGGTGCGGTCAAACACTGCAAGCCAAGACAAAGAAAATAGGTGCGACCAAACACTGCATGCAGAGACAAGGAAAACAGGTGCAGCAAACACTGCATGCCGAGACAAGGAAAACAGGTGTGGCCAAACACTGCATTCCAAGACAAGGAAAACAGGTGTGGCCAAACACTGCATGCCAAGACAAGGAAAACAGGTGCGGCCAAACACTGCATGCCAAGACAAGGAAAACAGGTGCGGTCAAACAAAGCATGCCAAGACAAGGAAAACGGGTGCGGTCAAACACTGTATGCTAAGACAAGGTAAAAAGGTGCGGCCAAACACTGCATTCCAAGACAAGGAAACCAGGTGTGGCCAAACACTGCATGCCAAGACAAGGAAAACAGGCGAGGTCAAATACTGCATGCCAAGACAAGGGGAACAGGTGCAGCAAAACACTGCAAGCCAAGACAAAGAAAATAGGTGCGACCAAACACTGCATGCAGAGACAAGGAAAACAGGTGCAGCAAACACTGCATGCCGAGACAAGGAAAACAGGTGTGGCCAAACACTGCATTCCAAGACAAGGAAAACAGGTGTGGCCAAACACTGCATGCCAAGACAAGGAAAACAGGTGCGGTCAAACAAAGCATGCCAAGACAAGGAAAACGGGTGCGGTCAAACACTGTATGCTAAGACAAGGTAAAAAGGTGCGGCCAAACACTGCATTCCAAACAGGTGCAGTATAACACTGCATGCCAAGACAAGGAAAACAGGTGCGGTCAAACACTGCATACCAAGACATGGAAAACAGGTGCGGCCAAACACTGCATGCCAAGACAAGGAAAACAGGTGCGGCCAAACACTGCATGCCAAGACAAGGAAAACAGGTGCGGCCAAACACTGCATGCCAAAAAGTTGTGGTCCAACACTGCATGCCAAGAGAAGGAAAACAGGTGCGGCCAAACACTGCATGCCAAGAGAAGGAAAACAGGTGCGGTCAAACACTGCATGCCAAGACAAGGAAAACAGGTGCGGTCAAACACTGTATGCCAAGACAAGGAAAACAGGTGCAGCCAAACACTGCATGCCATGACAAGGAAAACAGGTGCAGCCAAACACTGCATGCCAAGTCATGGAAAACAGGTGAAGTCAAACACTGCCTGCCAAGACATGGAAAACAGGTGTGGCCAAACACTGCATGCCAAGACAAGGAAAACAGGTGCAGTCAAACACTGCATGTCAAGACAAGGAAACCAGGTATGGCCAAACACTGCATGCCAAGACAAGGAAAACAGGTGCGGTCAAACACTACATGCCAAGACAGAGAAAACAGGTGTGGTCAAACACTGCATGCCAAGACAAGGATAACAGGTGCGGCCAAACACTGCATGCCAAGAAAAGGAAAACAGGTGTGGTCAAACACTGTATGCCAAGACAAGGAAAACAGATGTGGTCAAACACTGCATGCCAAGACAAGGAAAACAGGTGCGGCCAAACACTGCATGCCAAACAGGTGTGGTCCAACACTGCATGCCAAGAGAAGGAAAACAGGTGCGGCCAAACACTGCATGCCAAGAGAAGGAAAACAGGTGCAGTCCAACACTGCATGCCAAGACAAGGAAAACAGGTGCGGTCAAACACTGCATGCCAAGACAAGGAAAACACGTGCAGCCAAACACTGCATGCCAAACAGGTGTGGTCCAACACTGCATGCCAAGAGAAGGAAAACAGGTGCGGCCAAACACTGCATGCCAAGAGAAGGAAAACAGGTGCGGCCAAACACTGCATGCCAAGAAAAGGAAAACAGGTGCGGTCAAACACTGCATGCCAAGACAAGGAAAACAGGTGCGGTCAAACACTGCATGCCAAGACAAGGAAAACACGTGCAGCCAAACACTGCATGCCAAGACAAGGAAAACAGGTTCAGCCAAACACTGCATGACAAGACATGGAAAACAGGTGAAGTCAAACACTGCCTGCCAAGACAAGAAAACAGGTGTGGCCAAACACTGCATGCCAAGACAAGGAAAACAGGTGCAGTCAAACACTGCATGCCAAGACAAGGAAAACAGGTACGGTCAAACACTGCATGCCAAGACAAGGAAACCAGGTGTGGCCAAACACTGCATGCCAAGACAAGGAAAACAGGCGAGGTCAAATACTGCATGCCAAGACAAGGGAAACAGGTGCAGCAAAACACTGCAAGCCAAGACAAAGAAAATAGGTGCGACCAAACACTGCATGCAGAGACAAGGAAAACAGGTGCAGCAAACACTGCATGCCGAGACAAGGAAAACAGGTGTGGCCAAACACTGCATTCCAAGACAAGGAAAACAGGTGTGGCCAAACACTGCATGCCAAGACAAGGAAAACAGGTGCGGCCAAACACTGCATGCCAAGACAAGGAAAACAGGTGTGGTCAAACAAAGCATGCCAAGACAAGGAAAACGGGTGCGGTCAAACACTGTATGCTAAGACAAGGTAAAAAGGTGCGGCCAAACACTGCATTCCAAACAGGTGCAGTATAACACTGCATGCCAAGACAAGGAAAACAGGTGCGGTCAAACACTGCATACCAAGACATGGAAAACAGGTGCGGCCAAACACTGCATGCCAAGACAAGGAAAACAGGTGCGGCCAAACACTGCATGCCAAGACAAGGAAAACAGGTGTGGTCAAACACTGCATGCCAAGAAAAGGAAAACAGATGCGGTCAAACACTGCATGCCAAGACAAGGAAAACAGGTGCGGCCAAACACTGCATGCCAAAAAGTTGTGGTCCAACACTGCATGCCAAGAGAAGGAAAACAGGTGCGGCCAAACACTGCATGCCAAGAGAAGGAAAACAGGTGCGGTCAAACACTGCATGCCAAGACAAGGAAAACAGGTGCGGTCAAACACTGTATGCCAAGACAAGGAAAACAGGTGCAGCCAAACACTGCATGCCATGACAAGGAAAACAGGTGCAGCCAAACACTGCATGCCAAGACATGGAAAACAGGTGAAGTCAAACACTGCCTGCCAAGACATGGAAAACAGGTGTGGCCAAACACTGCATGCCAAGACAAGGAAAACAGGTGCAGTCAAACACTGCATGTCAAGACAAGGAAACCAGGTGTGGCCAAACACTGCATGCCAAGACAAGGAAAACAGGCGAGGCCAAACACTGCATGCCAAGACAAGGGAAACAGGTGCGGAAAAACACTGCAAGCCAAGACAAAGAAAATAGGTGCGCCCAAACACTGCATGCAGAGACAAGGAAAACAGGTGCAGCAAACACTGCATGCCGAGACAAGGAAAACAGGTGTGGCCAAACACTTCATGCCGAGACAAGGAAAACAGGTGCACCCAAACACTGCATGTCGAGACAAGGAAAACAGGTGCAGCAAACACTGCATGATGAGACAAGGAAAACAGGTGCAGCCAAATATTGCATGCAAGACAAGGAAATCAGGTGCGGCCAAACACTGCATGCCAAGACAAGGAAAACAGGTGCAGCCAAACACTGCATGCCAAACAGGTGCGGTCCAACACTACATGCCAAGACAAGGAAAACAGTTGCGGGCAAACACTGCATGCCAAGACAAGGAAAACAGGTGTGGTCAAACACTGCATGCCAAGACAAGGAAAACAGTTGCGGTCAAACACTGCATGCCAAACAGGTGCAGTCCAACACTGCATGCCAAGACAAGGACACAGGTGCGGACAAAAACTACATGCCAAGATAAGGAAAACAGGTGCAGTCAAACACTGCATGCCAAGACAAGGAAAACAGGTGTGGCCAAACACTGCATGCCAAGACAAGGAAAACAGGTGCGATCAAACACTGCATGCCAAGACAAGGAAAACAGGTGTGGCCAAACGCTGCATGCCAAGACAAGGAAAAAAGATGCAGCCAAACACTGCATGCCAAGACAAGGAAAACAGGTGCTGCAAAACACTGCATGCCAAGACAAAGAAAACAGGTGCGGCAAAACACTGCATGCCAAGACAAGGAAAACAGGTGCAGCCAAACACTGCATGCCAAGACATGGAAAACAGGTGAAGTCAAACACTGCCTGCCAAGACCTGGAAAACAGGTGTGGCCAAACACTGCATGCCAAGACAAGGAAAACAGGTGCAGTCAAACACTGCATGTCAAGACAAGGAAACCAGGTGTGGCCAAACACTGCATGCCAAGACAAGGAAAACAGGTGCGGTCAAACACTACATGCCAAGACAGAGAAAACAGGTGTGGTCAAACACTGCATGCCAAGACAAGGATAACAGGTGCGGTCAAACACTGCATGCCAAGACAAGGAAAACAGGTGCGACCAAACAGTGCATGCCAAGACAAGGAAAACAAGTGCGGTCAAACTCTGCAGGCCAAGACAAGGTAAAAAGGTGCAGCCAAACACTGCATTCCAAACAGGTGCAGTCCAACACTGCATGCCAAGACAAGGAAAACAGGTGAGGCCAAACACTGCATGCCAAGACATGGAAAACAGGTGTGGACAACCACTGCATGCCAAGACAAGGAAATCAGGTGCAGTTAAACACTGCATACCAAGACATGGAAAACAGGTGCGGCCAAACACTGCATGGCAAGACAAGGAAAACAGGCGCAGCCAAACACTGCATGCCAAGACAAGGAAAACAGGTGTGGTCAAACACTGCATGCCAAGACAAGGAAAACAGGTGCAGTCAAACACTGCATGCCAAGACAAGGAATACAGGTGCGGCCAAACACTGCATGCCAAACAGGTGTGGTCCAACACTGCATGCCAAGAGAAGGAAAACAGGTGCGGCCAAACACTGCATGCCAAGAGAAGGAAAACAGGTGCGGTCAAACACTGCATGCCAAGACAAGGAAAGCAGGTGCGGCCAAACACTGCATGCCAAGACAAGGAAAACAGGTGCGGTCAAACAAAGCATGCCAAGACAAGGAAAACAGGTGCGGTCAAACACTGTATGCCAAGACAAGGTAAAAAGGTGCGGCCAAACACTGCATTCCAAACAGGTGCAGTCTAACACTGCATGCCAAGACAAGGAAAGCAGGTGCGGTCAAACACTGCATACCAAGACATGGAAAACAGGTGCGGCCAAACACTGCATGCCAAGACAAGGAAAACAGGTGCGGCCAAACACTGCATGCCAAGAAAAGGAAAACAGGTGTGGTCAAACACTGTATGCCAAGACAAGGAAAACAGATGCGGTCAAACACTGCATGCCAAGACAAGGAAAACAGGTGCGGCCAAACACTGCATGCCAAACAGGTGTGGTCCAACACTGCATGCCAAGAGAAAGAAAACAGGTGCGGCCAAACACTGCATGCCAAGAGAAGGAAAACAGGTGCGGTCAAACACTGCATGCCAAGACAAGGAAAACAGGTGCGGTCAAACACTGCATGCCAAGACAAGGAAAACACGTGCAGCCAAACACTGCATGCCAAGACAAGGAAAACAGGTTCAGCCAAACACTGCATGACAAGACATGGAAAACAGGTGAAGTCAAACACTGCCTGCCAAGACAAGAAAACAGGTGTGGCCAAACACTGCATGCCAAGACAAGGAAAACAGGTGCAGTCAAACACTGCATGCCAAGACAAGGAAAACAGGTACGGTCAAACACTGCATGCCAAGACAAGGAAACCAGGTGTGGCCAAACACTGCATGCCAAGACAAGGAAAACAGGCGAGGTCAAATACTGCATGCCAAGACAAGGGAAACAGGTGCAGCAAAACACTGCAAGCCAAGACAAAGAAAATAGGTGCGACCAAACACTGCATGCAGAGACAAGGAAACAGGTGCAGCAAACACTGCATGCCGAGACAAGGAAAACAGGTGTGGCTAAACACTGCATTCCAAGACAAGGAAAACAGGTGTGGCCAAACACTGCATGCCAAGACAAGGAAAACAGGTGCGGCCAAACACTGCATGCCAAGACAAGGAAAACAGGTGCGGTCAAACAAAGCATGCCAAGACAAGGAAAACGGGTGCGGTCAAACACTGTATGCTAAGACAAGGTAAAAAAGGTGCGGCCAAACACTGCATTCCAAACAGGTGCAGTATAACACTGCATGCCAAGACAAGGAAAACAGGTGCGGTCAAACACTGCATACCAAGACATGGAAAACAGATGCGGCCAAACACTGCATGCCAAGACAAGGAAAACAGGTGCGGCCAAACACTGCATGCCAAGACAAGGAAAACAGGTGTGGTCAAACACTGCATGCCAAGAAAAGGAAAACAGATGCGGTCAAACACTGCATGCCAAGACAAGGAAAACAGGTGCGGCCAAACACTGCATGCCAAAAAGTTGTGGTCCAACAGTGCATGCCAAGAGAAGGAAAACAGGTGAAGTCAAACACTGCCTGCCAAGACATGGAAAACAGGTGTGGCCAAACACTGCATGCCAAGACAAGGAAAACAGGTGCAGTCAAACACTGCATGTCAAGACAAGGAAACCAGGTGTGGCCAAACACTGCATGCCAAGACAAGGAAAACAGGCGAGGCCAAACACTGCATGCCAAGACAAGGGAAACAGGTGCGGAAAAACACTGCAAGCCAAGACAAAGAAAATAGGTGCGACCAAACACTGCATGTCGAGACAAGGAAAACAGGTGCAGCAAACACTGCATGATGAGACAAGGAAAACAGGTGCAGCCAAATACTGCATGCAAGACAAGGAAATCAGGTGCGGCCAAACACTGCATGCCAAGACAAGGAAAACAGTTGCGGGCAAACACTGCATGCCAAGACAAGGAAAACAGGTGTGGTCAAACACTGCATGCCAAGACAAGGAAAACAGGTGCGGTCAAACGCTGAATGCTAAACAGGTGCAGTCCAACACTGCATGCCAAGACAAGGACACAGGTGCGGACAAAAACTACATGCCAAGATAAGGAAAACAGGTGCGGTCAAACACTGCATGCCAAGACAAGGAAAACAGGTGCGGTCAAACACTGCATGCCAAACAGGTGCAGTCCAACACTGCATGCCAAGACAAGGACACAGGTGTGGACAAAAACTACATGCCAAGATAAGGAAAACAGGTGCGGTCAAACACTGCATGCCAAGACAAGGAAAACAGGTGTGGCCAAACACTGCATGCCAAGACAAAGAAAACAGGTGCGGCAAAACACTGCATGCCAAGACAAAGAAAACAGGTGAGGCCGAACACTGCATGCCAAGACAAGGAAAACAGGTGCGTCCAAACACTGCATTCCAAGACAAGGAAAACAGGTTCAGTCAAACACTGTATGCCAAGACAAGGAAAACAGGTGCGGCCAAACACTGCATGCCAAGACAAGGAAAACAGGCGAGGCAAAACACTGCATGCCAAGACATGGAAAACAGGTGCGGTCAAACACTGCATGCCAAGACAAGGAAAACAGGTGCGGCCAAACTCTGCATGCCAAGACAAGGAAAACAGGTGCAGCCAAACACTGCATGCCAAGACATTGAAAACAGGTGAAGTCAAACACTGCCTGCCAAGACAAGGAAAACAGGTGTGGCCAAACACTGCATGCCAAGACAAGGAAAACAGATGCAGTCAAACACTGCATGCCAAGACAAGGAAAACAGGTGCAGTCAAACACTGCATGGCAAGACAAGGAAAACAAGTGCAGCCAACCACTGCATGCCAAGACAAGGAAAACAGGTAAGGCCAAACACTGCATGCCAAGACAAGGGAAACAGGTGCGGCAAAACACTGCATGCCAAGACAAAGAAAATAGGTGCGACCAAACACTGCATGCAGAGACAAGGAAAACAGGTGCGGCAAACACTGCCTGCCGAGACAAGGAAAACAGGTGCGGCAAACACTGCATGCCGAGACAAGGAAAACAGGTGCGGCCAAACACTGCCTGCCAAGACAAGGAAATCAGGTGCGGCCAAACACTGCATGCCAAGATAAGGAAAACAGGTGCGGCCAAAGACTGCATGGCAAACAGGTGCGGTCCAACACTACATGCCAAGACAAGGAAAGTAGGTGCGGCCAAACACTGCATGCCAAGACAAGGAAAACAGTTGCGGGCAAACACTGCATGCCAAGGTAAGGAAATCAGGTGTGGTCAAACACTGCATGCCAAGACAAGGAAAACAGGTGCAGCCAAACACTGCATGCCAAACAGGTGCGGTCCAACACTGCATTCCAAGACAAGGAAAACAGGTGCGGTCAAACACTACATGCCAAGAAAAGGAAAACAGGTGTGGTCAAACACTACATCCCAAGACAAGGAAAACAGGTGTGGCCAAACACTGCATGCCAAGACAAGGAAAACAGGTGCGGTCAAACACTGCATGCCAAGACAAGGAAAACAGGTGCAGCCAAACACTGCATGCCAAGACAAAGAAAATAGGTGCCACCAAACACTGCATGCAGAGACAAGGAAAACAGGTGCGGCAAACACTGCATGCCGAGACAAGGAAAACAGGAGCGGCCAAACACTGCATTTCAAGACAAGGAAAACAGGTGCGGCCAAACACTGCCTGCCAAGACAAGGAAATCAGGTGCGGCCAAACACTGCATGCCAAGACAAGGAAAACAGGTGCGGCCAAACACTGCATGTCAAACAGGTGCGGTCCAACACTACATGCCAATACAAGGAAAATAGGTGCGGCAAACACTGCATGCCAAGACAAAGAAAACAGTTGCGGGCAAACACTGCATGCCAAGACAAGGAAAACAGGTGTGGTCAAACACTGCATGCCAAGACAAGGAAAAAAGGTGCAGCCAAACACTGCATGCCAAACAGGTGCAGTCCAACACTGCATGCCTAGACAAGGAAAACAGGTGCGGTCAAACACTACATGGCAAGACAAGGAAAACAGGTGCGGTCAAACACTACATGCCTAGACAAGGAAAACAGGTGTGGCCAAACACTGCATGCCAAGACAAGGAAAACAGGTGCGGTCAAACACTGCATGCCAAGACAAGGAAAACAGGTGCAGCCAAACACTGCATGCCAAGACAAGGAAAACAGGTGCTGCAAAACACTGCATGCCAAGACGAAGAAAACAGGTGCGGCAAAACACTGCATGCCAAGACAAAGAAAACAGGTGAGGCCAAACACTGCATGCCAAGACAAGGAAAAGAGGTGCGGCCAAACATTGCATTGCAAGACAAAGAAAACAGGTGCGGTCAAACACTGCATGCCAAGAAAAGGAAAACAGGTGCAGCCAAACACTGCATGCCAAGACAAGGAAAACAGGTGCGGTCAAACACTGCATGCCAAGACAAGGAAAACAGGTGTGGCCAAGCACTGCATGCCAAGACAAGGAAAACAGGTGCGGCCAAACACTGCATGCCAAGACAAGGAAAACAGGTGCAGCCAAACACTGCATCCCAACACAAGAAAAAAAGGTGCGGCCAAACACTGCATGCCAAGACAAGGAAAACAGGTGCTGCAAAACACTGCATGCCAAGACAAAGAAAACAGGTGCGGCAAAACACTGCATACCAAGAGAAAGAAAACAGGTGAGGCCAAATACTGCATGCCAAGACAAGGAAAACAGGTGCTGCCAAACACTGCATTCCAAGACAAGGAAAACAAGTGTGGCCAAACACTGCATGCCAAGACAAGGAAAACAGGTGCGGTCAAACACTGCATGCCAAGACAAGGAAAACAGGTGTGGCCAAACACTGCATGCCAAGACAAGGAAAACAGGTGCAGCCAAACACTGCACGCCAAACAGGTGCGGTCCAATGCTGCATGACAAGACAAGGAAAACAGGTGCGGTCAAACACTGCATGCCAGGACAAGGAAAACAGGTGCGGCCAAACACTGCATGCCAAGACAAGGAAAACAGATGCGGCCAAACACTGTATGCCAAGACAAGAAATACAGGTGCGGCCAAACACTGCATGCCAAGACAAAAAAAAAAGGTACGGCCAAACACTGCATGCCAAGACAAGGAAAACAGGTGCTGCAAAACACTGCATGCCAAGACAAAGAAAACAGGTGTGGCAAAACACTGCATGCCAAGAGAAAGAAAACAGGTGAGGCCAAATACTGCATGCCAAGACAAGGAAAACAGGTGTGTCCAAACACTGCATGCCAAGACAAGGAAAACAGGTGCGGCCAAACACTGCATGCCAAAACAAGGAAAACAGGTGCGGCCAAACACTGCATGCCAAGACAAGGAAAACAGGTGCAGCCAAACACTGCATGCCAAAACAAGGAAAACAGGTGCGGTCAAACACTGCATGCCAAGGCAAGGAAAACAGGTGTGGCCAAACACTGCATGCCAAGACAAGGAAAACAGGTGCGGCTAAACACTGCATGCCAAACAGGTGCAGTCCAACGCTGCATGACAAGACAAGGAAAACAGGTGCGGTCAAACACTGCATGCCAAGGCAAGGAAAACAGGTGCGGCCAAACACTGCATGCTAAGACCAGGAAAACAGGTGCTGCAAAACACTGAATGCCAAGACAAAGAAAACAGGTGTGGCCAAACACTGCATGCCAAGACATGGAAAACAGGTGCGGCCAAACACTGCATGCCAAGACAAGGAAAACAGGTGCAGCCAAACACTGCATGCCAAACAGGTGCAGTCCAACACTGCATGCCTAGACAAGGAAAACAGGTGCGGTCAAACACTACATGCCAAGACAAGGAAAACAGGTGTGGTCAAACACTACATGCCAAGACAAGGAAAACAGGTGTGGCCAAACACTGCATGCCAAGACAAGGAAAACAGGTGCGGTCAAACACTGCATGCCAAGACAAGGAAAACAGGTGCAGCCAAACACTGCATGCCAAGACAAGGAAAACAGGTGCTGCAAAACACTGCATGCCAAGACAAAGAAAACAGGTGAGGCCAAACACTGCATGCCAAGACAAGGAAAAAAGGTGCGGCCAAACACTGCATTGCAAGACAAGGAAAACAGGTGCGGTCAAACACTGCATGCCAAGACAAGGAAAACAGGTGCAGCCAAACACTGCATGCCAAACAGGTGCGGTCCAACACTGCATGCCAAGACAAGGACACAGGTGCGGCCAAAAACTGCATGCCAAGACAAGTAAAACAGGTGCGGTCAAACACTGCATGCCAAGACAAGGAAAACAGGTGTGGCCAAGCACTGCATGCCAAGACAAGGAAAACAGGTGCGGCCAAACACTGCATGCCAAGACAAGGAAAACAGGTGCGGCCAAACACTGCATGCCAAGACAAGGAAAAAAGGTGCGGCCAAACACTGCATGCCAAGAGAAAGAAAACAGGTGAGGCCAAATACTGCATGCCAAGACAAGGAAAACAGGTGCGGCCAAACACTGCTTTCCAAGACAAGGAAAACAGGTGTGGCCAAACACTGCATGCCAAGACAAGGAAAATAGGTGTGGCCAAACACTGCATGCCAAGACAAGGAAAACAGGTGCGGCCAAACACTGCATGCCAAACAGGTGCGGTCCAATGCTGCATGACAAGACAAGGAAAACAGGTGCGGCAAAACACTGCATACCAAGAGAAGGAAAACAGGTGCTGTCAAACACTGCATGCCAAGACAAGGAAAACAGGTGCGGTCAAACAATGCATGCCAAGACAAGGAAAATAGGTGTGGCCCAAACACTGCATGCCAAGACATGGAAAACAGATGAAGTCAAACACTGCCTGCCAAGACAAGGAAAACAGGTGTGGCCAAACACTGCATGCCAAGACAAGGAAAACAGGTGTGGTCAAACACTGCATGCCAAGACAAGGAAAACAGGTGTGGCCAAACACTGCATGCCAAGACAAGAAAAACAGGCGAGGCCAAACACTACATGCCAAGACAATGGAAACAGGTGCGGCAAAACACTGCATGCCAAGACAAGGAAAACAGGTGCGGTCAAACAAAGCATGCCAAGACAAGGAAAACGGGTGCGGTCAAACACTGTATGCTAAGACAAGGTAAAAAGGTGCGGCCAAACACTGCATTCCAAGACAAGGAAACCAGGTGTGGCCAAACACTGCATGCTAAGACAAGGAAAACAGGCGAGGTCAAATACTGCATGCCAAGACAAGGGAAACAGGTGCAGCAAAACACTGCAAGCCAAGACAAAGAAAATAGGTGTGACCAAACACTGCATGCAGAGACAAGGAAAACAGGTGCAGCAAACACTGCATACCGAGACAAGGAAAACAGGGGCGGCCAAACACTGCATGTCGAGACAAGGAAAACAGGTGCGGCAAACACTGCATGACAAGACAAGGAAAACAGATACGGCCAAACACTGCATGCCAAGACATGGAAATCAGGAGCGGCCAAACACTGCATGCCAAGACAAGGAAAACAGGTGCGGCCAAACACTGCATGCCAAACAGGTGCGGTCCAACACTACATGCCAAGACAAGGGAAATAGGTGCGGCCAAACACTGCATGCCAAGACAAGGAAAACAGTTTCGGGCAAACACTGCGTGCCAAGACAAGGAAAACAGGTGCAGCCAAACACTGCATGCCAAACAGGTGCGGTCCAACACTGCATGCCAAGACAAGGACACAGGTGCGGCCAAAAACTACATGCCAAGACAAGGAAAACAGGTGCGGTCAAACACTGCATGCCAAGACAAGGAAAACAGGTGTGGCCAAACACTGCATGCCAAGACAAGGAAAACAGGTGCAGTCAAACACTGCATGCCAGGACAAAGAAAACAGGTGCGGCCAAACACTGCATGCCAAGATAAGGAAAAAAGGTGCAGCCAAACACTGCATGCCAAGACAAGGAAAACAGGTGCTGCAAAACACTGCATGCCAAGACAAAGAAAAGAGGTGCGGCAAAACACTGCATGCCAAGACAAAGAAAACAGGTGAGGCCAAACACTGCATGCCAAGACAAAGAAAACAGGTGCGGACAAACACTGCATTCCAAGACAAGGAAAATAGGTGCGGTCAAACACTGTATGCCAAGACAAGGAAAACAGGTGCGGCCAAACACTGCATGCCAAGACAAGGAAAACAGGCGAGGCCAAACACTGCATGCCAAGACATGGAAAATAGGTGTGGTCAAACACTGCATGCCAAGACAAGGAAAACAGGTGCGGCCAAACACTGCATGCCAAGACGAGGAAAACAGGTGCAGCCAAACACTGCATGCCAACACTGCCTGCCAAGACAAGGAAAACTGGTGTGGCCAAACACTGCATGCCAAGACAAGGAAAACAGGTGCAGTCAAACACAGCATGCCAAGACAAGGAAAACAGGTGCGGTCAAACACTGCATGCCAAGACAAGGAAAACAGGTGCGGCCAAACACTGCATGCCAAGACAAGGAAAACAGGCGAGGCCAAACACTGCATGCCAAGACAAGGGAAACAGGTGTGACAAAACACTGCATGCCAAGACAAAGAAAATAGGTGCGACCAAACACTGCATGCAGAGACAAGGAAAACAGGTGTGGCAAACACTGCATGCCGAGACAAGGAAAACAGGTAGGCCAAATACTGCATGCCGAGACAAGGAAAACAGGTGCAGCCAAACACTGCATGTCGAGACAAGGAAAACAGGTGCGGAAAACACTGCATGACAAGACAAGGAAAACAGATAGGGCCAAACACTGCATGCCAAGACAAGGAAATCAGGTGCGGCCAAACACTGCATGCCAAGACAAGGAAAACAGGTGCAGCCAAACACTGCATGCCAAACAGGTGCGGTCCAACACTACATGCCAAGACAAGGGAAATAGGTGCGGCCAAACACTGCATGCCAAGACAAGGAAAACAGTTTCGGGCAAACACTGCGTGCCAAGACAAGGAAAACAGGTGTGGTCAAACACTGCATGCCAAGGCAAGGAAAACAGGTGCAGCCAAACACTGCATGCCAAACAGGTGCGGTCCAACACTGCATGCCAAGACAAGGACACAGGTGCGGCCAAAAACTACATGCCAAGACAAGGAAAACAGGTGCGGTCAAACACTGCATGCCAAGAAAAGGAAAACAGGTGTGGCCAAACACTGCATGCCAAGACAAGGAAAACAGGTGTGGCCAAACACTGCATGCCAAGACCAGGAAAACAGGTGCGGCCAAACACTGCATGCCAAGACAAGGAAAACAGGCGAGGCCAAACACTGCATGCCAAGACATGGAAAATAGGTGTGGTCAAACACTGCATGCCAAGACAAGGAAAACAGGTGCGGCCAAACACTGCATGCCAAGACGAGGAAAACAGGTGCAGCCAAACACTGCATGCCAACACTGCCTGCCAAGACAAGGAAAACTGGTGTGGCCAAACACTGCATGCCAAGACAAGGAAAACAGGTGCAGTCAAACACAGCATGCCAAGACAAGGAAAACAGGTGCGGTCAAACACTGCATGCCAAGACAAGGAAAACAGGTGCAGCCAAACACTGCATGCCAAGACAAGGAAAACAGGCGAGGCCAAACACTGCATGCCAAGACAAGGGAAACAGGTGTGACAAAACACTGCATGCCAAGACAAAGAAAATAGGTGCGACCAAACACTGCATGCAGAGACAAGGAAAACAGGTGTGGCAAACACTGCATGCCGAGACAAGGAAAACAGGTAGGCCAAATACTGCATGTCGAGACAAGGAAAACAGGTGCGGAAAACACTGCATGACAAGACAAGGAAAACAGATAGGGCCAAACACTGCATGCCAAGACAAGGAAATCAGGTGCGGCCAAACACTGCATGCCAAGACAAGGAAAACAGGTGCAGCCAAACACTGCATGCCAAACAGGTGCGGTCCAACACTACATGCCAAGACAAGGGAAATAGGTGCGGCCAAACACTGCATGCCAAGACAAGGAAAACAGTTTCGGGCAAACACTGCGTGCCAAGACAAGGAAAACAGGTGTGGTCAAACACTGCATGCCAAGGCAAGGAAAACAGGTGCAGCCAAACACTGCATGCCAAACAGGTGCGGTCCAACACTGCATGCCAAGACAAGGACACAGGTGCGGCCAAAAACTACATGCCAAGACAAGGAAAACAGGTGCGGTCAAACACTGCATGCCAAGAAAAGGAAAACAGGTGTGGCCAAACACTGCATGCCAAGACAAGGAAAACAGGTGCGGCCAAACACTGAATGCCAAGACAAGGAAAAAAGGTGCAGCCAAACACTGCATGCCAAGACAAGGAAAACAGGTGCTGCAAAACACTGCATGCCAAGACAAAGAAAACAGGTGCGGCAAAACACTGCATGCCAAGACAAAGAAAACAGGTGAGGCCAAACACTGCATGCCAAGACAAGGAAAACAGGTGCGGACAAACACTGCATTCCAAGACAAGGAAAATAGGTGCGGTCAAACACTGTATGCCAAGACAAGGAAAACAGGGGCGGGCAAACACTGCATGCCAAGACAAGTAAAAAAGGCGAGGCCAAACACTGCATGCCAAGACATGGAAAACAGGTGCGGTCAAACACTGCATGCCAAGACAAGGAAACCAGGTGTGGCCAAACACTACATGCCAAGACAAGGAAAACAGGCGAGGTCAAATACTGCATGCCAAGACAAGGGAAACAGGTGCAGCAAAACACTGCAAGCCAAGACAAAGAAAATAGGTGCGACCAAACACTGCATGCAGAGACAAGGAAAACAGGTGCAGCAAACACTGCATGCCGAGACAAGGAAAACAGGAGTGGCCAAACACTGCATTCCAAGACAAGGAAAACAGGTGTGGCCAAACACTGCATGCCAAGACAAGGAAAACAGGTGTGGCCAAACACTGCATGCCAAGACAAGGAAAACAGGTGCGGTCAAACAAAGCATGCCAAGACAAGGAAAACGGGTGCGGTCAAACACTGTATGCTAAGACAAGGTAAAAAGGTGCGGCCAAACACTGCATTCCAAACAGGTGCAGTATAACACTGCATGCCAAGACAAGGAAAACAGGTGCGGTCAAACACTGCATACCAAGACATGGAAAACAGGTGCGGCCAAACACTGCATGCCAAGACAAGGAAAACAGGTGCGGCCAAACACTGCATGCCAAGACAAGGAAAACAGGTGTGGTCAAACACTGCATGCCAAGAAAAGGAAAACAGATGCGGTCAAACACTGCATGCCAAGACAAGGAAAACAGGTGCGGCCAAACATTGCATGCCAAAAAGTTGTGGTCCAACACTGCATGCCAATAGACGGAAAACAGGTGCGGCCAAACACTGCATGCCAAGAGAAGGAAAACAGGTGCGGTCAAACACTGCATGCCAAGACAAGGAAAACAGGAGCGGTCAAACACTGTATGCCAAGACAAGGAAAACAGGTGCAGCCAAACACTGCATGCCATGACAAGGAAAACAGGTGCAGCCAAACACTGCATGCCAAGACATGGAAAACAGGTGAAGTCAAACACTGCCTGCCAAGACATGGAAAACAGGTGTAGCCAAACACTGCATGCCAAGACAAGGAAAATAGGTGCAGTCAAACACTGCATGTCAAGACAAGGAAACCAGGTGTGGCCAAACACTGCATGCCAAGACAAGGAAAACAGGTGCGGTCAAACACTACATGCCAAGACAGAGAAAACAGGTGTGGTCAAACACTGCATGCCAAGACAAGGATAACAGGTGCGGCCAAACACTGCATGCCAAGAAAAGGAAAACAGGTGTGGTCAAACACTGTATGCCAAGACAAGGAAAACAGATGCGGTCAAACACTGCATGCCAAGACAAGGAAAACAGGTGCGGCCAAACACTGCATGCTAAACAGGTGTGGTCCAACACTGCATGCCAAGAGAAGGAAAACAGGTGCGGCCAAACACTGCATGCCAAGAGAAGGAAAACAGGTGCGGTCAAACACTGCATGCCAAGACAAGGAAAACAGGTGCGGTCAAACACTGCATGCCAAGACAAGGAAAACACGTGCAGCCAAACACTGCATGCCAAGACAAGGAAAACAGGTTCAGCCAAACACTGCATGACAAGACATGGAAAACAGGTGAAGTCAAACACTGCCTGCCAAGACAAGAAAACAGGTGTGGCCAAACACTGCATGCCAAGACAAGGAAAACAGGTGCAGTCAAACACTGCATGCCAAGACAAGGAAAACAGGTACGGTCAAACACTGCATGCCAAGACAAGGAAACCAGGTGTGGCCAAACACTGCATGCCAAGACAAGGAAAACAGGCAAGGTCAAATACTGCATGCCAAGACAAGGGAAACAGGTGCAGCAAAACACTGCAAGCCAAGACAAAGAAAATAGGTGCGACCAAACACTGCAGGCAGAGACAAGGAAAACAGGTGCAGCAAACACTGCATGCCGAGACAAGGAAAACAGGTGTGGCCAAACACTGCATTCCAAGACAAGGAAAACAGGTGTGGCCAAACACTGCATGCCAAGACAAGGAAAACAGGTGCGGCCAAACACTGCATGCCAAGACAAGGAAAACAGGTGCGGTCAAACAAAGCATGCCAAGACAAGGAAAACGGGTGCGGTGAAACACTGTATGCTAAGACAAGGTAAAAAGGTGCTGCCAAACACTGCATTCCAAGACAAGGAAACCAGGTGTGGCCAAACACTGCATGCTAAGACAAGGAAAACAGGCGAGGTCAAATACTGCATGCCAAGACAAGGGAAACAGGTGCAGCAAAACACTGCAAGCCAAGACAAAGAAAATAGGTGCGACCAAACACTGCATGCAGAGACAAGGAAAACAGGTGCAGCAAACACTGCATGCCGAGACAAGGAAAACAGGTGTGGCCAAACACTGCATTCCAAGACAAGGAAAACAGGTGTGGCCAAACACTGCATGCCAAGACAAGGAAAACAGGTGCGGTCAAACAAAGCATGCCAAGACAAGGAAAACGGGTGCGGTCAAACACTGCAAGCCAAGACAAAGAAAATAGGTGCGACCAAACACTGCATGCAGAGACAAGGAAAACAGGTGCAGCAAACACTGCATGCCGAGACAAGGAAAACAGGTGTGGCCAAACACTGCATTCCAAGACAAGGAAAACAGGTGTGGCCAAACACTGCATGCCAAGACAAGGAAAACAGGTGCGGCCAAACACTGCATGCCAAGACAAGGAAAACAGGTGCGGTCAAACAAAGCATGCCAAGACAAGGAAAACGGGTGCGGTCAAACACTGTATGCTAAGACAAGGTAAAAAGGTGCGGCCAAACACTGCATTCCAAGACAAGGAAACCAGGTGTGGCCAAACACTGCATGCCAAGACAAGGAAAACAGGCGAGGTCAAATACTGCATGCCAAGACAAGGGGAACAGGTGCAGCAAAACACTGCAAGCCAAGACAAAGAAAATAGGTGCGACCAAACACTGCATGCAGAGACAAGGAAAACAGGTGCAGCAAACACTGCATGCCGAGACAAGGAAAACAGGTGTGGCCAAACACTGCATTCCAAGACAAGGAAAACAGGTGTGGCCAAACACTGCATGCCAAGACAAGGAAAACAGGTGCGGTCAAACAAAGCATGCCAAGACAAGGAAAACGGGTGCGGTCAAACACTGTATGCTAAGACAAGGTAAAAAGGTGCGGCCAAACACTGCATTCCAAACAGGTGCAGTATAACACTGCATGCCAAGACAAGGAAAACAGGTGCGGTCAAACACTGCATACCAAGACATGGAAAACAGGTGCGGCCAAACACTGCATGCCAAGACAAGGAAAACAGGTGCGGCCAAACACTGCATGCCAAGACAAGGAAAACAGGTGCGGCCAAACACTGCATGCCAAAAAGTTGTGGTCCAACACTGCATGCCAAGAGAAGGAAAACAGGTGCGGCCAAACACTGCATGCCAAGAGAAGGAAAACAGGTGCGGTCAAACACTGCATGCCAAGACAAGGAAAACAGGTGCGGTCAAACACTGTATGCCAAGACAAGGAAAACAGGTGCAGCCAAACACTGCATGCCATGACAAGGAAAACAGGTGCAGCCAAACACTGCATGCCAAGTCATGGAAAACAGGTGAAGTCAAACACTGCCTGCCAAGACATGGAAAACAGGTGTGGCCAAACACTGCATGCCAAGACAAGGAAAACAGGTGCAGTCAAACACTGCATGTCAAGACAAGGAAACCAGGTATGGCCAAACACTGCATGCCAAGACAAGGAAAACAGGTGCGGTCAAACACTACATGCCAAGACAGAGAAAACAGGTGTGGTCAAACACTGCATGCCAAGACAAGGATAACAGGTGCGGCCAAACACTGCATGCCAAGAAAAGGAAAACAGGTGTGGTCAAACACTGTATGCCAAGACAAGGAAAACAGATGTGGTCAAACACTGCATGCCAAGACAAGGAAAACAGGTGCGGCCAAACACTGCATGCCAAACAGGTGTGGTCCAACACTGCATGCCAAGAGAAGGAAAACAGGTGCGGCCAAACACTGCATGCCAAGAGAAGGAAAACAGGTGCAGTCCAACACTGCATGCCAAGACAAGGAAAACAGGTGCGGTCAAACACTGCATGCCAAGACAAGGAAAACACGTGCAGCCAAACACTGCATGCCAAACAGGTGTGGTCCAACACTGCATGCCAAGAGAAGGAAAACAGGTGCGGCCAAACACTGCATGCCAAGAGAAGGAAAACAGGTGCGGCCAAACACTGCATGCCAAGAAAAGGAAAACAGGTGCGGTCAAACACTGCATGCCAAGACAAGGAAAACAGGTGCGGTCAAACACTGCATGCCAAGACAAGGAAAACACGTGCAGCCAAACACTGCATGCCAAGACAAGGAAAACAGGTTCAGCCAAACACTGCATGACAAGACATGGAAAACAGGTGAAGTCAAACACTGCCTGCCAAGACAAGAAAACAGGTGTGGCCAAACACTGCATGCCAAGACAAGGAAAACAGGTGCAGTCAAACACTGCATGCCAAGACAAGGAAAACAGGTACGGTCAAACACTGCATGCCAAGACAAGGAAACCAGGTGTGGCCAAACACTGCATGCCAAGACAAGGAAAACAGGCGAGGTCAAATACTGCATGCCAAGACAAGGGAAACAGGTGCAGCAAAACACTGCAAGCCAAGACAAAGAAAATAGGTGCGACCAAACACTGCATGCAGAGACAAGGAAAACAGGTGCAGCAAACACTGCATGCCGAGACAAGGAAAACAGGTGTGGCCAAACACTGCATTCCAAGACAAGGAAAACAGGTGTGGCCAAACACTGCATGCCAAGACAAGGAAAACAGGTGCGGCCAAACACTGCATGCCAAGACAAGGAAAACAGGTGTGGTCAAACAAAGCATGCCAAGACAAGGAAAACGGGTGCGGTCAAACACTGTATGCTAAGACAAGGTAAAAAGGTGCGGCCAAACACTGCATTCCAAACAGGTGCAGTATAACACTGCATGCCAAGACAAGGAAAACAGGTGCGGTCAAACACTGCATACCAAGACATGGAAAACAGGTGCGGCCAAACACTGCATGCCAAGACAAGGAAAACAGGTGCGGCCAAACACTGCATGCCAAGACAAGGAAAACAGGTGTGGTCAAACACTGCATGCCAAGAAAAGGAAAACAGATGCGGTCAAACACTGCATGCCAAGACAAGGAAAACAGGTGCGGCCAAACACTGCATGCCAAAAAGTTGTGGTCCAACACTGCATGCCAAGAGAAGGAAAACAGGTGCGGCCAAACACTGCATGCCAAGAGAAGGAAAACAGGTGCGGTCAAACACTGCATGCCAAGACAAGGAAAACAGGTGCGGTCAAACACTGTATGCCAAGACAAGGAAAACAGGTGCAGCCAAACACTGCATGCCATGACAAGGAAAACAGGTGCAGCCAAACACTGCATGCCAAGACATGGAAAACAGGTGAAGTCAAACACTGCCTGCCAAGACATGGAAAACAGGTGTGGCCAAACACTGCATGCCAAGACAAGGAAAACAGGTGCAGTCAAACACTGCATGTCAAGACAAGGAAACCAGGTGTGGCCAAACACTGCATGCCAAGACAAGGAAAACAGGCGAGGCCAAACACTGCATGCCAAGACAAGGGAAACAGGTGCGGAAAAACACTGCAAGCCAAGACAAAGAAAATAGGTGCGCCCAAACACTGCATGCAGAGACAAGGAAAACAGGTGCAGCAAACACTGCATGCCGAGACAAGGAAAACAGGTGTGGCCAAACACTTCATGCCGAGACAAGGAAAACAGGTGCACCCAAACACTGCATGTCGAGACAAGGAAAACAGGTGCAGCAAACACTGCATGATGAGACAAGGAAAACAGGTGCAGCCAAATATTGCATGCAAGACAAGGAAATCAGGTGCGGCCAAACACTGCATGCCAAGACAAGGAAAACAGGTGCAGCCAAACACTGCATGCCAAACAGGTGCGGTCCAACACTACATGCCAAGACAAGGAAAACAGTTGCGGGCAAACACTGCATGCCAAGACAAGGAAAACAGGTGTGGTCAAACACTGCATGCCAAGACAAGGAAAACAGTTGCGGTCAAACACTGCATGCCAAACAGGTGCAGTCCAACACTGCATGCCAAGACAAGGACACAGGTGCGGACAAAAACTACATGCCAAGATAAGGAAAACAGGTGCAGTCAAACACTGCATGCCAAGACAAGGAAAACAGGTGTGGCCAAACACTGCATGCCAAGACAAGGAAAACAGGTGCGATCAAACACTGCATGCCAAGACAAGGAAAACAGGTGTGGCCAAACGCTGCATGCCAAGACAAGGAAAAAAGATGCAGCCAAACACTGCATGCCAAGACAAGGAAAACAGGTGCTGCAAAACACTGCATGCCAAGACAAAGAAAACAGGTGCGGCAAAACACTGCATGCCAAGACAAGGAAAACAGGTGCAGCCAAACACTGCATGCCAAGACATGGAAAACAGGTGAAGTCAAACACTGCCTGCCAAGACCTGGAAAACAGGTGTGGCCAAACACTGCATGCCAAGACAAGGAAAACAGGTGCAGTCAAACACTGCATGTCAAGACAAGGAAACCAGGTGTGGCCAAACACTGCATGCCAAGACAAGGAAAACAGGTGCGGTCAAACACTACATGCCAAGACAGAGAAAACAGGTGTGGTCAAACACTGCATGCCAAGACAAGGATAACAGGTGCGGTCAAACACTGCATGCCAAGACAAGGAAAACAGGTGCGACCAAACAGTGCATGCCAAGACAAGGAAAACAAGTGCGGTCAAACTCTGCAGGCCAAGACAAGGTAAAAAGGTGCAGCCAAACACTGCATTCCAAACAGGTGCAGTCCAACACTGCATGCCAAGACAAGGAAAACAGGTGAGGCCAAACACTGCATGCCAAGACATGGAAAACAGGTGTGGACAACCACTGCATGCCAAGACAAGGAAATCAGGTGCAGTTAAACACTGCATACCAAGACATGGAAAACAGGTGCGGCCAAACACTGCATGGCAAGACAAGGAAAACAGGCGCAGCCAAACACTGCATGCCAAGACAAGGAAAACAGGTGTGGTCAAACACTGCATGCCAAGACAAGGAAAACAGGTGCAGTCAAACACTGCATGCCAAGACAAGGAATACAGGTGCGGCCAAACACTGCATGCCAAACAGGTGTGGTCCAACACTGCATGCCAAGAGAAGGAAAACAGGTGCGGCCAAACACTGCATGCCAAGAGAAGGAAAACAGGTGCGGTCAAACACTGCATGCCAAGACAAGGAAAGCAGGTGCGGCCAAACACTGCATGCCAAGACAAGGAAAACAGGTGCGGTCAAACAAAGCATGCCAAGACAAGGAAAACAGGTGCGGTCAAACACTGTATGCCAAGACAAGGTAAAAAGGTGCGGCCAAACACTGCATTCCAAACAGGTGCAGTCTAACACTGCATGCCAAGACAAGGAAAGCAGGTGCGGTCAAACACTGCATACCAAGACATGGAAAACAGGTGCGGCCAAACACTGCATGCCAAGACAAGGAAAACAGGTGCGGCCAAACACTGCATGCCAAGAAAAGGAAAACAGGTGTGGTCAAACACTGTATGCCAAGACAAGGAAAACAGATGCGGTCAAACACTGCATGCCAAGACAAGGAAAACAGGTGCGGCCAAACACTGCATGCCAAACAGGTGTGGTCCAACACTGCATGCCAAGAGAAGGAAAACAGGTGCGGCCAAACACTGCATGCCAAGAGAAGGAAAACAGGTGCGGTCAAACACTGCATGCCAAGACAAGGAAAACAGGTGCGGTCAAACACTGCATGCCAAGACAAGGAAAACACGTGCAGCCAAACACTGCATGCCAAGACAAGGAAAACAGGTTCAGCCAAACACTGCATGACAAGACATGGAAAACAGGTGAAGTCAAACACTGCCTGCCAAGACAAGAAAACAGGTGTGGCCAAACACTGCATGCCAAGACAAGGAAAACAGGTGCAGTCAAACACTGCATGCCAAGACAAGGAAAACAGGTACGGTCAAACACTGCATGCCAAGACAAGGAAACCAGGTGTGGCCAAACACTGCATGCCAAGACAAGGAAAACAGGCGAGGTCAAATACTGCATGCCAAGACAAGGGAAACAGGTGCAGCAAAACACTGCAAGCCAAGACAAAGAAAATAGGTGCGACCAAACACTGCATGCAGAGACAAGGAAACAGGTGCAGCAAACACTGCATGCCGAGACAAGGAAAACAGGTGTGGCTAAACACTGCATTCCAAGACAAGGAAAACAGGTGTGGCCAAACACTGCATGCCAAGACAAGGAAAACAGGTGCGGCCAAACACTGCATGCCAAGACAAGGAAAACAGGTGCGGTCAAACAAAGCATGCCAAGACAAGGAAAACGGGTGCGGTCAAACACTGTATGCTAAGACAAGGTAAAAAAGGTGCGGCCAAACACTGCATTCCAAACAGGTGCAGTATAACACTGCATGCCAAGACAAGGAAAACAGGTGCGGTCAAACACTGCATACCAAGACATGGAAAACAGATGCGGCCAAACACTGCATGCCAAGACAAGGAAAACAGGTGCGGCCAAACACTGCATGCCAAGACAAGGAAAACAGGTGTGGTCAAACACTGCATGCCAAGAAAAGGAAAACAGATGCGGTCAAACACTGCATGCCAAGACAAGGAAAACAGGTGCGGCCAAACACTGCATGCCAAAAAGTTGTGGTCCAACAGTGCATGCCAAGAGAAGGAAAACAGGTGAAGTCAAACACTGCCTGCCAAGACATGGAAAACAGGTGTGGCCAAACACTGCATGCCAAGACAAGGAAAACAGGTGCAGTCAAACACTGCATGTCAAGACAAGGAAACCAGGTGTGGCCAAACACTGCATGCCAAGACAAGGAAAACAGGCGAGGCCAAACACTGCATGCCAAGACAAGGGAAACAGGTGCGGAAAAACACTGCAAGCCAAGACAAAGAAAATAGGTGCGACCAAACACTGCATGTCGAGACAAGGAAAACAGGTGCAGCAAACACTGCATGATGAGACAAGGAAAACAGGTGCAGCCAAATACTGCATGCAAGACAAGGAAATCAGGTGCGGCCAAACACTGCATGCCAAGACAAGGAAAACAGTTGCGGGCAAACACTGCATGCCAAGACAAGGAAAACAGGTGTGGTCAAACACTGCATGCCAAGACAAGGAAAACAGGTGCGGTCAAACGCTGAATGCTAAACAGGTGCAGTCCAACACTGCATGCCAAGACAAGGACACAGGTGCGGACAAAAACTACATGCCAAGATAAGGAAAACAGGTGCGGTCAAACACTGCATGCCAAGACAAGGAAAACAGGTGCGGTCAAACACTGCATGCCAAACAGGTGCAGTCCAACACTGCATGCCAAGACAAGGACACAGGTGTGGACAAAAACTACATGCCAAGATAAGGAAAACAGGTGCGGTCAAACACTGCATGCCAAGACAAGGAAAACAGGTGTGGCCAAACACTGCATGCCAAGACAAAGAAAACAGGTGCGGCAAAACACTGCATGCCAAGACAAAGAAAACAGGTGAGGCCGAACACTGCATGCCAAGACAAGGAAAACAGGTGCGTCCAAACACTGCATTCCAAGACAAGGAAAACAGGTTCAGTCAAACACTGTATGCCAAGACAAGGAAAACAGGTGCGGCCAAACACTGCATGCCAAGACAAGGAAAACAGGCGAGGCAAAACACTGCATGCCAAGACATGGAAAACAGGTGCGGTCAAACACTGCATGCCAAGACAAGGAAAACAGGTGCGGCCAAACTCTGCATGCCAAGACAAGGAAAACAGGTGCAGCCAAACACTGCATGCCAAGACATTGAAAACAGGTGAAGTCAAACACTGCCTGCCAAGACAAGGAAAACAGGTGTGGCCAAACACTGCATGCCAAGACAAGGAAAACAGATGCAGTCAAACACTGCATGCCAAGACAAGGAAAACAGGTGCAGTCAAACACTGCATGGCAAGACAAGGAAAACAAGTGCAGCCAACCACTGCATGCCAAGACAAGGAAAACAGGTAAGGCCAAACACTGCATGCCAAGACAAGGGAAACAGGTGCGGCAAAACACTGCATGCCAAGACAAAGAAAATAGGTGCGACCAAACACTGCATGCAGAGACAAGGAAAACAGGTGCGGCAAACACTGCCTGCCGAGACAAGGAAAACAGGTGCGGCAAACACTGCATGCCGAGACAAGGAAAACAGGTGCGGCCAAACACTGCCTGCCAAGACAAGGAAATCAGGTGCGGCCAAACACTGCATGCCAAGATAAGGAAAACAGGTGCGGCCAAAGACTGCATGGCAAACAGGTGCGGTCCAACACTACATGCCAAGACAAGGAAAGTAGGTGCGGCCAAACACTGCATGCCAAGACAAGGAAAACAGTTGCGGGCAAACACTGCATGCCAAGGTAAGGAAATCAGGTGTGGTCAAACACTGCATGCCAAGACAAGGAAAACAGGTGCAGCCAAACACTGCATGCCAAACAGGTGCGGTCCAACACTGCATTCCAAGACAAGGAAAACAGGTGCGGTCAAACACTACATGCCAAGAAAAGGAAAACAGGTGTGGTCAAACACTACATCCCAAGACAAGGAAAACAGGTGTGGCCAAACACTGCATGCCAAGACAAGGAAAACAGGTGCGGTCAAACACTGCATGCCAAGACAAGGAAAACAGGTGCAGCCAAACACTGCATGCCAAGACAAAGAAAATAGGTGCCACCAAACACTGCATGCAGAGACAAGGAAAACAGGTGCGGCAAACACTGCATGCCGAGACAAGGAAAACAGGAGCGGCCAAACACTGCATTTCAAGACAAGGAAAACAGGTGCGGCCAAACACTGCCTGCCAAGACAAGGAAATCAGGTGCGGCCAAACACTGCATGCCAAGACAAGGAAAACAGGTGCGGCCAAACACTGCATGTCAAACAGGTGCGGTCCAACACTACATGCCAATACAAGGAAAATAGGTGCGGCAAACACTGCATGCCAAGACAAAGAAAACAGTTGCGGGCAAACACTGCATGCCAAGACAAGGAAAACAGGTGTGGTCAAACACTGCATGCCAAGACAAGGAAAAAAGGTGCAGCCAAACACTGCATGCCAAACAGGTGCAGTCCAACACTGCATGCCTAGACAAGGAAAACAGGTGCGGTCAAACACTACATGGCAAGACAAGGAAAACAGGTGCGGTCAAACACTACATGCCTAGACAAGGAAAACAGGTGTGGCCAAACACTGCATGCCAAGACAAGGAAAACAGGTGCGGTCAAACACTGCATGCCAAGACAAGGAAAACAGGTGCAGCCAAACACTGCATGCCAAGACAAGGAAAACAGGTGCTGCAAAACACTGCATGCCAAGACGAAGAAAACAGGTGCGGCAAAACACTGCATGCCAAGACAAAGAAAACAGGTGAGGCCAAACACTGCATGCCAAGACAAGGAAAAGAGGTGCGGCCAAACATTGCATTGCAAGACAAAGAAAACAGGTGCGGTCAAACACTGCATGCCAAGAAAAGGAAAACAGGTGCAGCCAAACACTGCATGCCAAGACAAGGAAAACAGGTGCGGTCAAACACTGCATGCCAAGACAAGGAAAACAGGTGTGGCCAAGCACTGCATGCCAAGACAAGGAAAACAGGTGCGGCCAAACACTGCATGCCAAGACAAGGAAAACAGGTGCAGCCAAACACTGCATCCCAACACAAGAAAAAAAGGTGCGGCCAAACACTGCATGCCAAGACAAGGAAAACAGGTGCTGCAAAACACTGCATGCCAAGACAAAGAAAACAGGTGCGGCAAAACACTGCATACCAAGAGAAAGAAAACAGGTGAGGCCAAATACTGCATGCCAAGACAAGGAAAACAGGTGCTGCCAAACACTGCATTCCAAGACAAGGAAAACAAGTGTGGCCAAACACTGCATGCCAAGACAAGGAAAACAGGTGCGGTCAAACACTGCATGCCAAGACAAGGAAAACAGGTGTGGCCAAACACTGCATGCCAAGACAAGGAAAACAGGTGCAGCCAAACACTGCACGCCAAACAGGTGCGGTCCAATGCTGCATGACAAGACAAGGAAAACAGGTGCGGTCAAACACTGCATGCCAGGACAAGGAAAACAGGTGCGGCCAAACACTGCATGCCAAGACAAGGAAAACAGATGCGGCCAAACACTGTATGCCAAGACAAGAAATACAGGTGCGGCCAAACACTGCATGCCAAGACAAAAAAAAAAGGTACGGCCAAACACTGCATGCCAAGACAAGGAAAACAGGTGCTGCAAAACACTGCATGCCAAGACAAAGAAAACAGGTGTGGCAAAACACTGCATGCCAAGAGAAAGAAAACAGGTGAGGCCAAATACTGCATGCCAAGACAAGGAAAACAGGTGTGTCCAAACACTGCATGCCAAGACAAGGAAAACAGGTGCGGCCAAACACTGCATGCCAAAACAAGGAAAACAGGTGCGGCCAAACACTGCATGCCAAGACAAGGAAAACAGGTGCAGCCAAACACTGCATGCCAAAACAAGGAAAACAGGTGCGGTCAAACACTGCATGCCAAGGCAAGGAAAACAGGTGTGGCCAAACACTGCATGCCAAGACAAGGAAAACAGGTGCGGCTAAACACTGCATGCCAAACAGGTGCAGTCCAACGCTGCATGACAAGACAAGGAAAACAGGTGCGGTCAAACACTGCATGCCAAGGCAAGGAAAACAGGTGCGGCCAAACACTGCATGCTAAGACCAGGAAAACAGGTGCTGCAAAACACTGAATGCCAAGACAAAGAAAACAGGTGTGGCCAAACACTGCATGCCAAGACATGGAAAACAGGTGCGGCCAAACACTGCATGCCAAGACAAGGAAAACAGGTGCAGCCAAACACTGCATGCCAAACAGGTGCAGTCCAACACTGCATGCCTAGACAAGGAAAACAGGTGCGGTCAAACACTACATGCCAAGACAAGGAAAACAGGTGTGGTCAAACACTACATGCCAAGACAAGGAAAACAGGTGTGGCCAAACACTGCATGCCAAGACAAGGAAAACAGGTGCGGTCAAACACTGCATGCCAAGACAAGGAAAACAGGTGCAGCCAAACACTGCATGCCAAGACAAGGAAAACAGGTGCTGCAAAACACTGCATGCCAAGACAAAGAAAACAGGTGAGGCCAAACACTGCATGCCAAGACAAGGAAAAAAGGTGCGGCCAAACACTGCATTGCAAGACAAGGAAAACAGGTGCGGTCAAACACTGCATGCCAAGACAAGGAAAACAGGTGCAGCCAAACACTGCATGCCAAACAGGTGCGGTCCAACACTGCATGCCAAGACAAGGACACAGGTGCGGCCAAAAACTGCATGCCAAGACAAGTAAAACAGGTGCGGTCAAACACTGCATGCCAAGACAAGGAAAACAGGTGTGGCCAAGCACTGCATGCCAAGACAAGGAAAACAGGTGCGGCCAAACACTGCATGCCAAGACAAGGAAAACAGGTGCGGCCAAACACTGCATGCCAAGACAAGGAAAAAAGGTGCGGCCAAACACTGCATGCCAAGAGAAAGAAAACAGGTGAGGCCAAATACTGCATGCCAAGACAAGGAAAACAGGTGCGGCCAAACACTGCTTTCCAAGACAAGGAAAACAGGTGTGGCCAAACACTGCATGCCAAGACAAGGAAAATAGGTGTGGCCAAACACTGCATGCCAAGACAAGGAAAACAGGTGCGGCCAAACACTGCATGCCAAACAGGTGCGGTCCAATGCTGCATGACAAGACAAGGAAAACAGGTGCGGTCAAACACTGCATGCCAGGACAAGGAAAACAGGTGCAGCCAAACACTGCATGCCAAGACAAGGAAAACAGGTGCTGCAAAATACTGCATGCCAAGACAAAGAAAACAGGTGTGGCAAAACACTGCATGCCAAGAGAAAGAAAACAGGTGAGGCCAAATACTGCATGCCAAGACAAGGAAAACAGGTGCGGCCAAACACTGCATTCCAAGACAAGGAAAACAGGTGTGGCCAAACACTGCATGCCAAGACAAGGAAAACAGGTGCGGCCAAACACTGCATGCCAAGACAAGGAAAACAGGTGCGGCCAAACACTGCATGCCAAAACAAGGAAAACAGGTGCGGTCAAACACTGCATGCCAAGACAAGGAAAACAGGTGCGGCCAAACACTGCATGCCAAACAGGTGCCGTCCAACGCTGCATGACAAGACAAGGAAAACAGGTGCGGTCAAACACTGCATGCCAAGACAAGGAAAACAGATGCGGCCAAACACTTCATGCCAAGACAAGGAAAACAGGTGCGGTCAAACACTGCATGCCAAGACAAGAAAAACAGGTGCGGCCAAACACTGCATGCCAATACATGGAAAACAGGTGCGGCCAAACACTGCATGCAAAGATAAGGAAAACAGGTGCGGCCAAACACTGCATGCCAAGACAAAGAAAACAGGTGCGGCCAAACACTGCATGCCAAGACAAGGAAAACAGGTGCTGCTAAACACTGCATACCAAGACAGGAAAACAGGTGCGGCCAAACACTGCATGCGAAGACAAGGAAAACAGGTGCGGTCAAACACTGCATGCCAAGACAAGGAAAACAGGTGCGGCCAAACACTGCATGCCAAACAGGTGTGGTCCAACACTGCATGCCAAGAGAAGGAAAACAGTTGCGGCCAAACATTGCATGCCAAGACAAGGAAAACTTGTGCAGTCAAACACTGCATACCAAGACAAGGAAAACAGGTGCGTTCAAACACTGCATGCCAAGACAAAGAAAACAGGTGAGGCCAAACACTGCATGCCAAGACAACGAAAACAGGTGAGGCCAAACACTGCATGCCCACTCTCAGAAAAAGACAGTCAGGCTGCGGGAACGGTTCTATGATCATTCATCCCCAATTTCTTTTCAACAATTTTTCCTGAATATTTTTGGCCTAAAAAACAAATTGATTTTTTAAATATATATTTGGGGCGGGGTTACCTTCCTAAACCCTCCTCCCCTATCATTTATTCCCTATTCCCCACCTCTCCTATCCCTTATATGCTCTTACCCATCCCCCCACACCCATATTTTGCCAATGAGTGAACATTGCGCCGAGTGAACATACATATCTTGTTTCAATGTGGTGTGGTCAATGTGGTGTGCTCCTTTAGGGTAATTGTCCTGCTCCTTCCTCCATCCACCATTGTCCACTTGTCCTCCGTTGTCTACTGATTCCCCACTGAGGGCTGGCTGGTTACTGGGGGCTGCTCCTGGGACACCACAAGCCAGTAAGGTAGGTACTTGTGGGTTGCAACAGTCTACTCATCACCATCCGTGTAAGCCGTGATCACTGTTTCCGTCGCTGTCCTGGTATTGTTGTTGGTATTGTTGTTGTTGCACAGCAGGGTTGCATTTGGTATTGTTGTTGTTGCACAGCAGGGTTGCATTTGGTATTGTTGTTGTTGCACAGCAGGGTTGCATGCCCAGCATGGAATATGAGCTGTAGCTGGCCCACTTTCCTAGCCCTCTTTTTAAAAGACAGCAGACCACCACATTTGATATAAGGCTAGGTGGGAAGCAGAGGGTGTTACATAGAGGACCTTTTCCTATTTTCTCTTTGACCTCTTAGCATTGTCCCCCCGGAACAGATTTACTTCTGGGATTTGGGTTGCAAGACAATTACAGTTAATGGGTGGGACTTCCCCTTTCATGTGTTTTTGCATGGTTCTCAATGTGAGGGATTCACAGAATGTCTTGGCATCCCATTTTGTGCGTGAGTGATTATGATGAGGATGAGGATGATGGTGATGCTGGTGATGAGGATGATGGTGATGCTGGCAATGATGGTCAAAATCATGAGAAAGACAACTGGATGCAGCAAAACCACTCTCCATGTTGTCAGAGAAAAGAAATCAAGCCACAATTCAACTTCAATAGACATGTGCAGTACTGGCAACAGGCAGCAGTCGAACAATGCAAGAGTCACACCACCTGACTTGCTTTGCATCTGGCCGCATCGCCACCAGGCACCAAGCGCAGTGTGAGATGTGGTTAAATGTTAAAGGTATTTGTACCGCGCACCGTCACCAATCGGAATTGGTCGCCAGGAGCCCAGGCGGATCTGCAAACAGGAAGACGGGGTGGGTTAGTCGAGTGAAGAGGGAGCAGGAAAGTGAGAAGGTGGTGTGCTGCTTGAAGCTTCAGTTCGGTTTTCACTGTGCGCTGAGCTTTGGTGTGAATATCGGATCGATGCGAGACCTCGCGTGCTGTTGGTGCGCTTTATGTGTTTGTTTGTTGTTGTGGTGCTAATGGTGCATATGTGTAGTATGTGGTGCTAATCAGAACACAGGCTTGATGCAAGTCACTGTTAAAAACACTTCAATTCTTGTTCTGCAAAGTGATCTAAAAAGGCAGGTGGCCTTTCGAGAAGCGCCCCATGGGAAAGAGGGCTGGGGACCCATAGGATAGGGTCTTATAGGACATCACAAAGCCTTTCAGTCCTTCTGCTGTGACTCTTGGGGGTTCCTAGGAGGTCCAGGTATAGGACATGGATTCTTCATCCATATCATCCTGAAATGGAATGGAGAAACCCACCGGTACACTGAGGGTACTTTCTGTGCTTGACCCGCCTCCCTGGCTACAGCCCCTATCACTGGTTAGCCCGTCTGGTCCTTCCGTACGGAAGTCAGACCTGCAGATCCCCCCTTCCCTATGGAATAAGGGAACCACACTTCCTTCTGGATCAGCAGTTCCACAAGGCTCCACCCCCAAGTGGGCACTGTGGCCACGCGGATACCTGCAGCCGTGATGTGAGAGGTGCGTGGTTTACTTTCGACAGGACACTGCCAGATTCTTTTTTGCATCACACTTGTGTAGAGGTACACCACTCCAGAGGAACTGGGAGTGTTTCACAGGCTCTGCTCCAGGGACTGCAAGAGAACTGTCAAGGCCTGGCCAGTGGTTTTTAGCTGAGGCTGGGGTTGTGTGCGGTGTGCTTGTTTTTTTGGTCCAGGCAACTTCCTCTGTTCCCGCCCTTTCTGGACTCGTGTGATCGGTGCGGTTGTGCGGATGCTGGCTCTAGGACTGATGTCTGGATGGAGGACCTTGCGGAGCCCATGGGACGGATGGTCATCCTGCGGTATCCAGCATACTTCCCATTCCCAGGCGCCCACCTTCTGAGGTGTTGCTTGCTTGCTCCGTGCTTGTCGGTTTCAGCTCGTTACCCCATGCCGCCTCTGAGTGTGACACTGTCAGAAAGGAAGCATCCCTCTTTGGGATTTGGCCAGGCTCAAATGATCACCGTGAGGTGAACAGATCCCCAGGAGAGCCAGTATTCAGTGCTTCAGCTGGTTCTTCTGAATCCACCCCTGGGCTTGTTGAATGGACAGGATAGTGGAGCGGGACTGACCATGTCATTTCCCCAATGTTGACCCCCTTGAGCCTTTTAGCACAGCACTGGTCCTCGAGCCCACACACCTGTCGGGTTTTCAGGATCATCACTGAATATGTAAATGATTTCCACTTTGGATTAATTGCATGAAACCACATCTCATGAATATTCATATGTATATATACATAATTTCCCATTTGGATTAATTGCATGCAAACCTTTCTCATTAATATTCATGAGAGATATACAGAAAACCTGACGGGTTTGCTGGACTCGAAACTGGAGTTGTACACCCCTGCCCTAATCCCTAGCATGCCAACGCCGTCAAGATGGCAGAGAGATGTCCTCTCCACGCCCTCTTTCACGGTCATTGGCTACTTTGGTCACAGCTGCAAGCACCGCACATTCGGGGCTGTCACATGAAGCACCCTAAGGCAGTGTCCAAGGCATGTAAGAAAAGACACACATTGACCCAGAAATCATTCTATGACCCCCTTCATAAAATGGAAAGCTGGCCTAAATATTGGTGCTATGTTATGTTATGTTAAAGGTTCTTAAACGGCACACTGTTGCCACCTGCGCAGTCTCTTGGCGCTCTGGCGGATCTGTAATGCAAGGAGGGCGGGGGGTGGTTAGTAGGATTGAGCGTGAGAAACAGCAAGAGGGCTGTGACGTGCCGTTCGCAGCTGCAGTCCGGCTACACTATTCACTGAGCGTAGGTGGCATTTTCGGTTGGTTGTCGCCATGTGGTGTTGTGCGAGATTATGTGTGGTTTGTTTCGTTGTTGTGAAGTACATGCGGTTTGTGGTGCTCTAGAGGTATGGTTGTGTTTAGTTCAGAGTTGGAGAGGTGTATGAACTTTCACATTTTTGGTGGATTAATGGGAAAATGGCACGTTTTGAGCAACACAATTCTTCGCAGTTTGCTGCTAGCCTACTTCACAGAACAGTGTGTTAAATTGCCACAATACGCGAATGGATTCAGCAGGACACACCATTCACACGACTGCAGATTTGTGGAGAAATGGGCAGGTTACACACCTATGCCCCTCCTCACCCACTGAGCTAGCTTTAAGGCACTCAAAACTAGGGAACCACTGCCCCAACTGCCATGCAAACATTTCTGAAGCGTTTGCTTATTTGTGCATGGACACATGTCGCTACATTACAACTCCTGGGTTTTGTCTGTTGCCTTTTCTATTGCATCAAATAACGTCTAGTATTGTGTGCGCAGATGGGAAGTAACTCCACACGCCCTCTTTGGCACATTGCCTGACTCTAGCTGTGCTGGACTCTTCCTCTTCCTAGAAGAAGAAACCAAGATAATGCTCACAGTTTACAATATTATCACTATTTCAGCCAGCTGTCCAAGCGTACACAAAAATAGTAGAACTTTTTGCCCCACAGCCAACAACCCCCCTGCCTGCGCTCCCTCCCCCACTACAGCGACCTGCCTCTCCTCCGCACACACCCCCACTACGTTTTAAGACTGTCCTATCAATGCTGAGGAAACACGATGGAGAAGTAGTTTGCCACACTCAGCATAGGCAAGATCTGTGTAACGAATGTGGACGTGTGCCGGGTGATCAGTGTTTGGGAGAATGCTGCATGCTGCCTGAAACATGGGTCGTTTTCTTTTGTTCTTTGTTTATACAAGGGGGTAGGCAGGGCTCAAGTCGAGGGTACACGTGGTGGGACGGCGTCCACCCACATTTTTCAGAGGGCACCTTGATATACTAATTTCTGGTGACGCCTCAATCAATTGGTATTTTAATGAGTCCCCCACTGTTTTCCTTAGGACTTGACCCCTGGGGGTAGGTATCCCGTGCCGCCCCAGTTGGTGAGGGTGTGGTGGCTTGAAAAACACACAAAAAAAGGTAGAAGCAAGGCAGGGTACCAAATAAGTTTTAATTTGATTACAGCTAGCTGTAGGTTTTTAGCATCTTGCCAGTGGCTTGTGAGTGCTGGCGAGGGTTTAGTGGTTTCGCAACTCTTCTATGCAATAATGCCCGGTTGACGCCTGGTCAGACTATTCCCCAAAGCTAAGCAGGGTTGGGTTGGGTTAGTACTGGGATGGGAGACCATTTTGAATAACGGACAACAGGGGGTTTTGCCCTTGACACCTGAGGCACTGCCCAGGGGTAGTGAGGGGCAAGATGTGTCAAGTAGCAACATGGTGACAATTATGTCTGAAACGGTAAAGGTGATGCGAAATTCAGCGCAGTTGCCAACAGTTGGGGGTCGCATGGAGGTGTGAAAAAAGCCCCACAAGCCCGCCACTCTAGCAAGGGTATAGGGGGATCTGTGAATGAGATAGTTGCGGACACAGGTACGACGGCAGCCGAACCACATCGACAAGCACCAGTGAGGGGCAGGGCAGAAGGGGCCACCATACCTGTAGCAGGTGGGTCCCTCATTGCCCCTTCTCTACCAGAGTGCACAGTCTCAGGGTCGGGGGGACCTCAGGGAGTGAAAGTGAGTCGCCCTGAAAGGGAGCACCCACCTAATATGCAAGAATGCGCAAAGGAGAACAGCAAGTTGGTGACTATTGCCCCCTTATTATCAGGCAGGTGAACTTTGGCATGGCATATTTCGAAACAAGTGAAAGAGCGGATTTGAGCCAGGGGAGACTTTGACTTATTGCTGGATACGGCTGGTCCAGACATTACTGTTAGCAAGGAAGAGAACAAGAAATGGCAAAAGCGTTACAGGCCTGATGAGACGATTGGTAATCAGACCTAGGGCTTCTCCTTATCAGCAGCAGTAATAATGGGAAAGTTCCCTGATCAGGGAACAGCACTATGGAGGTATAGGCACACGATAGTGGATGAACAGAGGAAGTATGGGAAGACAGGGTGGTTGGATTATGATCGGGATTTCAGGTCCAAGATGGCCCTGGTCACTGACATGACATGGGGCCAGAAGCATATGGAGGGCTGGGTAGCTTGCATGGGCAGCAAGGATATGTCTAGCCAGGTGAACAGTGATGCAGGTAAGCCAATGAGGAGGGCAGGGTATGGGTGGAATCAGGATTTAAGAAGGGACATTTATTGGCCCTTTCGACAGGGCGTACAGGCCCCCAGAGGAAGAAAGTGAGCTTACAAAGGTGGTTTACAGAGTTTGGGGGGGAAGAAGCACAGGTGATGATGGATTCAGGGATATTGTGTCAGCTATTTAATGGACGGTCATGCCTCTGTGGGAAGAAAGGCCGGTTTACACGTGAATGCGCTAAATGCGGGGCGAGCCACCCAGCTACTGTGTGCCCAATTTCCCAAGGGGGCATAGAAACAGTGGCCAGCACAGAGGGTCACGGTAAGGAATGCTGGGAAAAAGGGCCCTTTCCGGTAAACAGACTTCTGCTTCATGTATATTTAAATGACTATAGCAGCGAAAAAGAGTGCGTTTTGTTATATAATGGTTTCAGGGATGGATTCTGCATTCCTTACAAGGGTCAGCAGAGAAGCTTCTGGGCACTGTGCTTAACAAGATCTCAAAGGAGAAGAGGAATTGGGAAGGGTTATGGGCCCTTCCACTTCACCCCCCGCTAAAAATGTCTTTGTGTCTCTGCTAGGTGTGGTGCCCAAAAAAGAACCGGGAAAGTACAGGCTTATCCACCATCTGTCTTATCCCAGGGCTAATTCAGTGAATGATTGGCTTAATCTTGAATACTGCTCTGGGAATTATGCCACGCTCTACCAGGCGATGGACCTGGTCACTGATATAGGAAGAGGGACACTTTTGGAAAAATTGGAAATATAATCGGCTTTCTGGCTCCTGCCGGTACACCCCAAGAGTTTCCATCTTTTGGGTTTTCAGTGGGAGGGCCAGTTCTACTTGTGCAGTGTCCTGGTCATTCTTTGAGGCATTCAGTTCATTTTTTGAGTGGGTGGCACACCGGAAGGAATAGAGAGGGGGGATCGTGCATTACCTGGATGATTTTCTTTTCGTGGGTAAAAGAGGCTCTGAAGAATGTGTGCGCGCACTTGCCTCCTCCCAGGGCTGATGGAACAGCTGAATATTCCACTGGCACTTGAGAAGACACAGGGGCCTGGAGAGGTCCTCACGTACCTAGGCATTGGGATAAACACCATCATGGGCACCTGCAGGTTGCCCCACGACAAAGTGGAAGGGCTCTTGGCAGAAATAGATGCAAACTTGGTGCATGAGAGGACCACCCTACAAAAGATGCAGCAACTCCTCAGAAAACAACCTTTGCCACAAAGGTTATACCAGCGAGTAGAGTATTTGCAAGGTTGCGAGGGCCATGGCAGGGGTCACCAAGAATTTTCACCATATCAGACTTGGCGCAGGCATTAAGGAGGACCTGCTCACACATTTGTTCAAGAGTTCAATGGTATAATGCTATGGAGGGCATGGGTGACCAGTAAGGAGCTGCAGTTGTACTCTGACGCCTCAGGCAGGGAAGGTTTTGGGGTCAACCAAGGCAGGAAAGGTGTGTGCAAAAATTGCCTACTCAGTGGCGCAAAAAGGGCAGGCCCAAGAACATTATGGCACTCAAGCTCTTCCCTATACTGATAGCCTTTCTGTTCTGGCCGAAGCAGTAGAATAACAAGAGGGTGCATGTTCGGTCTGACAAAAGGGCAGTTGTGCAAGAAATCAACCACCAATCGGTGTCATGCCCAGTGGTCCTGGGGCTGCTGAGGAAGCTGGTAGAAACCTGCTTGTAACAGAATATCGAGTCTAGGGCGCGACATGTTCAAGGTATTGCTTACATTCCGGCTGATGTTCTTTCCCATTTTCAGTGGCACAAGTTTGGGAGGGTTTGGAGAGAGGGGAGCGCTTCAAGATCGAGTGCTGCTAGCTGGTGTCATGGACCGGACACTCTGGGACCTCTGGGAGCGTCTGCTCACACCTGGGATTAGGACCAGGTACCAGCAGAGCTACAGTACGTTCTTGAGGGTTCTGCCTGAGCAAGGGGGCACAGATTTGGCAGGCGACAAGCGTTTCTGGTGTGGACACACAATACAGGTAACATAAGGAGTTGAGCAACGGGGCACCTTTCAGAGATAGCATTTTACAGCAATCTGGGTGGAAAGGGAGATCCCACGAAAAGTTTCTAGGTGCCTGCTGCTCTGAAAGTCTGGGGGAGAGGAGAAGGTCTGAGAAGGAATGGGCACAGGCCTATTGATTTCAGGATGCTGGTAAGGATATTGTCAGTGTTGCCTGGTTACACTCTTCAGGTCTGCTTTTTCATTGGCTTTCTTCAGCGCATTTATGGTCAACGAACTTGTGACGAAGAGCAAAGACGATGGGTCAGGGAGAACTTTGTTGTTGACCTATATTGTTCACCTCTACTAATCCATGAAGACGACTTACCCCTAACAATGTCCCAATTCCGCAAGGTTTTTAGTCGGCAGCATTGAGTAAGGCAGGTTATAAAGGAGCCAGCTGGTCTTCACATGACTTCAGGATAGAGGCAGTCACCACTGCATTTCAGCAGGGGATGCCGGAGAAGCCATAATGAAATTGGGCAGATGGAGATCTGGCAAATTTCGACTACATATCAGGCCAAATGAGATAGGAGCTGGCGGTTCCACGGCAATGGCATTAAAACTTTTTTTTCTTTAATAAAAAATCAAAATATATATGTGATGAGTGTGTTTCATGTGGTGTTTAACGGAATGTACTTTGTTGCAGCATCTGGCAGGACGGTTTGGTTCATCAGACACTCATTCATGACGGGGGCAGAGCAAAGAGCACGGCAATGGCAGAGGGATGGAGGAACTATTGGCCGGCAGTTCAGAGGCAACTGGTTAGGTTGCCTGCGCACAAGATCTTGGTAATGCACCTCGGGGGAATGATCTCACTTCCCTGGGTAGGAGGGGGGGTACTGGGCCTGATGCAGGAAGGTATCAACATCTTGGGGCTTATGTTGGAGGACGCAAAAATACTTCGGTCTGAGATTATCCTGCAGAGTGTTTTTTGCGGTGTGCAGGGTCCAATGTGGCCCTGGAAAAATCTAGAAGGAGTTCTATTAAGAGCATGGAGAAATGTATGCAGCTCGAAGGCTTGGGATTTATAAGGCACCAAATGCTTTCTGATAAGGACCCCATACATTTTGACAGGGATGCGGTTCACTTGTCGAATGTGGGTCACAATGTTTTCCTCCTAGATGTCTTTGCAGCACTCAGGAGAGCAGGATGTGATTAAGGAGTGAAGCTGAGTATGATTTGCTGTGATTGGGGTAATTTGGGGTCATGGAGGGCCACCTCCAAAGTGTGGCAGAGTTACGGGGCCGTCCTAGCCAGGAAGGAGTCAACACTGCAGATGCTGCTGCAAGCTTTACCTGCTTCTCCAGGAGCCAGTTTGGGGTTCTATGGGCACTGAACACTTACAGACAGTTAGGACTCCTCTGCAACTGCAGTGGGCCTCGGATGATGCTCCATACAGGCGCATGGGAGTGACTGTCCTGGCAGAATAATAACGCCAGAGGCGGGCTTGACTGCTCGCTAAGAACTAAAACCGGAAGTGACGGCAGAGGCGTTGCTAGGGGGGCCTGTGGGGTTACAACCCTGCATCTTTTGGATGTAGCCCTGGGTAAGGGCTATGGGGCTACAACCAAAAGGCTAGCTAGCCCCGAGTCCCAACAGTCCTGACATTAGCATATCCCTGGATCTTTTCCAGACCTAGCAAAACCCCTGAGTTATGGGGTCACCCGGAAGGAGAGTAAAACTGAAGTGATGGGTCACCAGTTTGTGTGAAGCCCGGGAATAGTAAAGGGCCACCCGGAGAGGTGTTTTACAGGACCAGGGTAAGGCTAGGACTGCTTATGAGTTGACTCCAATAAAGTGATCTGTATGTTTTCCAATACTAAATGAGAGTCTGTTCAATCATTGGCATAAGGGGCAGATGAATATGGTTTTATGTCTGTGGGCAGGGGGCTGAGTAGGGTTAAACCCCACTTAGCAGATGGCACAGCCCATGCAGGGAGCGCTAGAGGGAGAGCTGACATAGCGGGCTGCCCCTCTGGCCCCGACCTGGTTTTGCACTGCCTCTACTGTCCTGAAGGAAGTGGAAGGGGCGTGCGCTGCACCCCGAGCCAGCGGAAACCACACCGCAACCCAGGGTGCGGGTCACTTAAAAAGCCTGGTGCTGGATGGAGACAGTCTCTTTTTCCAGCGCTGGGCACGACACCCACCCACTTGCTCATCTTGAAGGAATGGGTAGGGTAATTTAGAAGGAGGACTTTTTGTTTTGATGAAGGTTAATGGCTTTTAGGATTTTTTGGCAAGATGTGAATATCTGATATGGGTTTCTGCTTACTGTAATGAAATAATTTAGTTTTTCTTTATGATAAGGTTTGTTATGGTATTACTATGATGTTTTTCATTGTCACAGGTGGAGATACGGGCGGTCCTAGCCAGGGAGGAGTCACACTGCAGATGCTGCTGCAAGCTTTACTCATTGGCTGCAGGAGCCATGTTGGGGTTCTATGGGCACTGACCCCTTACAGACTGCAGTGGGCATTGGATGACACGCCCACAGATGCATAGGAGTGACTGTCCTAGCATAAAAATAAAACCAGAGGCTTGCTTGACTACTCAGTAAGAACTAAAACCGAAAGTGATGGGGTCACCCGGAAGGCGAGTAAAACCAAAGTCATGGGTCACCGGTTTCTGTGAAGCCCTGTAAAGGCAAAGGGTCACCCGGAGAAGTGCTTTACGCCAGGTCCACTCGAGACCGAGGCAAGACTAGGACCGCTCACGAGTTGACTCCAAAGAAGTGATCTGTATGTTTTCCAATTCTAAATGAGGGTCCGTGCAGTTAGGTAAGGGGCAGATGAATGTGGTTTTATGTCTCTTGTGAAGGGGTTCAAGTAGGGGCTAGCCCCACTAAGAGGTGCCAAGAGAAGTGTTTAACACATTTTTACAAACAGAGATTGTATACCCAGATTAGTAGTATAAGCGGTCGCCTTGTGTCTCCATAAAAACTGTTGACAGATGGACACTCTCGCTGGTTCTGATCTTATTGCCTCTCCCCTTTGATGTGCTTTGATATAAACTTAGTATAATATTGAAAAAAAAATGATATAAAAAATGTTTGATATCAAATTTATATCCAATGTATATTGGATATAAAGTGTTTTCTAATTAATATCAGTTTTGATATTAAGTGAATATAAATGTTATATCAAATCTGTATTTAGAGGGGAGCGACTGGGAGCAGCGCTCACCAATGTTGCTCGGTTGAGCTACGAGAGCAGTGTGAGCGCTGAAGACAGGGACTGTGAATCTAGGGTTTTGCAGAGTGATCCGGTGATGACGTCACAGAGGGGTTCCTCCCTGCTGTGATAGGGGGCGAATATACATTTTATATCAAATTGATAAGACCCCAAAAGATTTTGATAGCAATTTTATTGAACCCCAAAATTGTGTATATACATTTTATATATTTTAAGCATCCTAAGAATGTTTGATATACATTTTTGATCTAAAGGGACAGCCCTAAGGCTATGATGGTGTAGGGGGATGGGCTTACTATCCGGATATATAGCCTTTGTGGTAGGTCAAGGAAACACAGGTGCTCTTTCAGCTTTCCAGGTGCTATCCAGGAAACAATGATTATGAACAGCTACAGTTCTGATAAGGGGAAAACACCAGCTGGAAACCATGGGGGTCCCTAGGATAGTAATACCCCTTACAGTCTAATGTGGTGTGATGAGCTGGAAGATGCTCAGGACTTGATGGTGGAATGCCAGGCCGGTGAGCTCTGTGAGAACATGTCTAGACTCTCTGTCGGCAGCGAGCTGCTATTCACTGTTACGGTTATGGGGCACTCTGTTGGAGACTGCATTCAAAACATTAAGGAGCATGTGCCACAACAGTTGCTAAACTGGACATGGTGACCTGGAATGGTGATGAAGTGGCTCTGGAGCAGCCGATAGGGGTGGTACGGTGGTGATTATCCATGGCCAATATGGGTTCTAAAGACAATGGATATGAATCTATAGTTCTGCAGGCGGAAATGACACTGGGGATTTACTTCACCCCACTGGCGCATCAGGAATAACAGTGGGCCAAGCGTATTTGCTATCGGATACCTGTTATCTGGTGGGTACATTTTAAAGCGAGCATTTGTATTTTCTAGGGTGTAAGACCTAACTATAGTTAAAACCATGCGACTCTGTTATGTTTACAGACTCTAACCTAAAAAGTGAACAGTGTTGAGGAGAGGGAAGCTGTAGCAGAAACTATCAATATCTATTGTTTTTGCTCCTCAAATTAAATTGAAAACCCAGGGGATTGCGATAATAGCCTGTGTAAGGCTTGTGTTTGCTAATGGAGAACGGCAGTGTTAAAATGACCCAGCCACATTGGCGGTGACCTGGATTGAAATTCTGTCCATACAATGTTTTATGGCCATAGTGGTGAAAATGTGTTTAAAAGAACACTTTCACAGATTGTGCTCAGGACATAAAATTGATGGCCGGCGACAGGATTCTCATGAGTGTTTGGAAATATCTTATAAGGGTTATTTGCTACATAAAATATGCCACATGTTGGGCTCTAAACAACTTGCCAAAATAATATGAGTGCCACATCCGCTAACACAGCTAAGGGGTGGCATAGAGACAGAACAATGCAGATGGAAAACCTTATGGGCTATACAATCGGTGCGTAACCCCCTTTTGAAAATGAAGAAGTTTATATGGGGGTGGCCAATCAATGTTAGAAGCATCATTGAGAAAACAGTTCTCAAGTGGGGGGATAAAGTATATCAAAGGCTGTTTAACAGGGAAATTTATTGAATCACTTTTTTAAATGTTAATAAAAGTGTGTTGTTTATAATACACAGTCATGTCTTTATGTTCAATGGTTATGGAGATGAACAGGAAGTTGTTGGAAATATACTAAGACACTAAGAGCTTATGGCAACATCTGTGAAAATGAAAAATCCAGCATCTGGAACAGCAACAGAGTTCTACTCTGTGTCTTAACTTACAACGGGTGTTTAAAAACATAGAAACTGTTTCTCTAAAAAATGGTTGCCCTGTAACAGCCCGTTACACTTCTGAATAAAATACAATTTTTGAATAGCCAGCAAGCGATTGGTGTTATTATATGTAATTAAAAGGAACAGGTAATAAAGAACCAGTAATTTGCCACTGTTTTTTTATCATGCACTATACCCATATATGCAATGATGATGGACTGTGGGTTGTTACACACGGCGTCCTGTACAAAGGATTGCACCAAATCTTTGAAACTGTCAAAATGTACTGCAACAGTGTTGTTAGCATTCAGCGTTTTACCTGCTACCTTCATACTGATGGCCCCCAGACATGTGCAATAGGTGTATGTTTTGGGTTCCGCGGATACAAACTCTACAATATATTCGCCAGGAGCTAGCTCTAAAGTTAGATCCCATAGATCTAAACTGGTGGGTGGGTTGACATCTCCCGTGCGGCTGACCAAAATGACATTATCGGTATCATGGTACAGAATCCGCTATTTTATTTGTTCTATTACAGCAAACAGTTTTAAATGAGTGTAATTGGTTGTGAACACAGCTATAAATATGTCTGTGTTGTCTGAAGTTGTTGGATATTCCGTGGTGTAGCACCAGCACAGACAAGCCGTTTCATCGTCTATGAACACACAGCTGCCCACGTCATATGAATTATCAAATAGATAGGTGTGGAGCACATCGGGGTCTGTGATCATGGTAGTGTTTGGTCAAATTAACTCTCTGCGCAAACTTAGCCCATAACAAATTATGGTATAGTTTTGCCAGCAACCGCTGAGCTCGGGGTGTCCTTGATGTGTTCCACACGCAAGCATATGCCCTGATGTTTAAAATAATCATCTATGTAGGCCTGTTAAGCGACATTGTCCTCACACCCAACAGGAAGGCCAGAGGCTTCCCTTCTCAGCTGTAGGAACATGCAGACATAATCACAGAATAGATTGAGTGTGATTTTTTAAAATGCCATATTTTGTGTATGCGCTCCAGGTGATATCCCTGTTTCAAAGCTGTCTTTAGCTCGATCGTGCACCAAGTACCTATCAGCTGTGGCTTTTCATCCGTGTGCCCGCACCAAGTCGGTTTTAGCTCTACGCATGTACGGCACAGTGGAAACATTAGTTTACTGTTGCATCTACAGGGTAAGACAGGAATGTACAGACCTCGGGTGGGTAGACCTCGCACCTGATTAGACCAAAATACTGGTCTATATCGTCAGAATTCCTAAATATAATCTCAGGGTGTCCCACAGGATAGGGTTTGTCATTATTTACAGAGGATTATAGATTGGTAAAATATAGGTAATGTAGTTGTTCACCCTCTGCGATGCAATGATGTAGCTTTAAAGCCTTCATGTGGCCGCTGTATAAATCCTCTTGGGGGTTTACGGGGTTAGGCAGATCCCCCTCCTTAAGAAAATGGCACAAATCAAGATTGTTCTGCACCATCACACGCCACTCGTGTTCGCACACTCTGATGACTTAAACACCTCGGCTGGTTAGGAAAGTCTGTTTCAACAGGGTGTGTCTATGCAGCTGTTCATAAATAGTGCCCAACAAAGTATTGAAATCCCTGGCAGGATAACTATCGGGAAAACCATGATAAAAGCAACTGTTGAATTCATAGGCTGTTTCCAACCCCTGGACCACTGCATAGCCGTCCAACCAATATTGCCCATAGAGTTTCTCACCGCTGCCAATTAGGGAGTGTTGCATAGAGATGTTTTCGGTCTCTGAGATGTATAAGAGTCATTGAATTGATGCCGTGGAATAACGTTTCTGTCACCCATGGTATGAATCCTGGGGGAGCAGTGCGATTGTTTCAGGTTTTAGATATAGTTGTCTGTACATCTGCATACATCAACTAGTGAAGAGAGGGTACCATGAATTCCCCTCCTCACCCCCAGATTCATGACAGGACGAAGAGCCAGAAATGCTCGCAGCCACCCATCTTGTTTTGGACGAATTGCAAGTGCACCAATGATTGAAAAATACACAGAAAGGTATCCTCTCAGCCAGCAATACAGACCGAATCCAGTACATGGATGGAAATTCCATGATGAACAGTCTCGATTAAGCACCAAGAAGCCACGATGCTGACGTCATTAGTGACACCACAACGTAGCAGTGTTAGTCATGAAGAAAACTTGCAGTCCTGCACCGCGTTATATACACACACACACACGCTTACACAAAGAACATGCTTACACAGTTCTATAGCCAGAGGACGGATTCATATACATACTGTCAAAGCTTTCATTATTTCTGTCATTATCCAAATGCAGTAACAAGAGGTCCTGAGAAAGCTTTGAGATGCTTAAGGTGAATAATCCTATGGGACTACAGGTGTATATATGGAGCCTGATAGGACCAAGTGTGACTAACTTTTAGGTTACCTGGCATAACAAGAGCATGTAGAAAATATATTATGGAGATTAAGGAAAATTACAGAGGGTGTCAAGCCACAGAGATTGACATTAGAAGAGCTGATTCAGGTTGCACAGAGCGCAAAGCAGGCTCACAGCCAAGGTCAGAGATACAGGGTTGCATTCAAATCTCCAGATGACAAGGAGTACAGCTGCAGAGAAAGGGAACAAATCCTCATAAATGCAGACGCTAGAGCTCGATTTTTGTATCTCTAAGCACGTGAAGCAGCTGATTGAAGACAATGGGAATTCACACCGGGGTTGGGAAGCAGAGTCTATCCCAGCAAAACCATACGAAGGAGCAACACGTGTGGGGAACATATGAACGCACTCTCATAGGCAAAGGTATACCGGGAAAACTACCCCAACAAGTTTCCAACATAGTGCTTTGAAAGGCATCGATGTATAACACGTGTGTCGTAACCTTTCTAGGTGTTTCACAACGAGTCATCTGAATGATCCCATACCCGAACAAAATACAAGCTTGTCTTAAAATGTTGACATCATCTTGACAGTAGGCCCTTAACTTCTGGCAAAAGTCAAGCACGCTGTGTTCATTAGCCTTGTATCATGACATGAACTAATCTTTCTCGCTAGTCTCACTCGCTAGGTCTATGTAGTTGTGGTTAACTGCTGTGTTTAAAAGAAGGGAAAAGAAACCCTTTGAACCACAGAAACTAAAAGCTCTTGGGAGTTAGCTGAGTTTCATGGGTAAAAAGTTCAAGGAGTCAATAAATCGTATTTGTAGAGGTACCACAAAGACAGCAATGAGCCTAGCACCCTGGGTGATAAGTTGTACTCACATTTTTTACCAAACCAGTTGTCGCAACACAACGTATCCATCATGGGGTTTGGAATTAGGTGCTCTAAAGGTGTAGCCTGTGATTTTGACTGTTATAAAAGTGTTAACAAAAGTCTCCACACACAAGTCACCTGTAAATTCCCAATGGCTGTCGCCTGTTAGATGTCTGGCATAGATATAATTTGGTTGGTGGGTTACATTCTCTTGATGGGCCTCCATATCATATACTATGTAGTCCTCAGTTTTATCTTCAGGTATACCGGCCGACATGTAACACAGGTGTTCATCCGTGTTGACAACGGAAAGGCAGATTGCCCTGTTACAGTTGTGACTCGCGCAGTTGGCACGCAACCGACCCCATTGTTAAAGTAGAGCATCTTCATGGGTCTATCAAAATATTCTGCAAAGAGAGACAGCTGTTCCAACCCTATAGACGTGTCCATCGGCACCCCCAGCTCTTTGTGTATCACAGAGCTTTTGCATGTATATCAGCATCTGTTATTCTCCCGGGCTCGATTAAACCTGATACTATATGCCAGGGAGAGATTTAAGGACCTGTGATCAAAATTTAACAACCATCTGCCTTTGGATTTTATTATGTGGCTGTGCAGAATTTTATTTAAAGTTCTATAAACACTGCTGGAATGAGGTCTGACAATTAGCGCCATAATTCTTAGCAGCACAGAAAATAGGATTTTGGTCTTACTCTGAAGAATTCTCAGTAAATTCTCCAGAAATTGTAAGATGCAGAAAGTATCATGAGGGAATAGTCTTGTAAGCAAGGGTCTGTTTAAACCCATTCTTATTTGGACAAAATCATTGGGCCTGACAGTTTCCAAAATCTGGCAAACCAGTGTTTCCACAGCCTCCGTTACAACCATTAGTCCATGCGACAGAGAGTGCAACTGGTCCAAGTTCATAAATCTAAATTCCTCATACTGCTCCATGGGTGAGAATATTTTATAATTTCTTTGATAGGTCTGCACCCTCTCCAAAATAATCAGGGCTTCCGATGTCTGGTGGATTGGTGCCGGTGGTGTGCTAGGCCAATCGTGTCTGGATATAACCATAGAAGCCTTTTTTAAGATTTAAACGGCCGACACCTCTGAGCTGGGGAGCTGACCCATTTCAAGTTTTGCTCTGGGACTTTGGGGCAGCGCTGAAACGAATATCCGCCCCCACTCTTAAGAATCAGTTTGTCTGGGACAATGTCTGTGACAATGGTTGTGTTTTTAATTTTACCAATACTCGCCACCGGACCCTGGAGTGGGCAGGAGCTGCTCCCAGCTATAGCTCCTCCATCAGTTACAACAGCCCCACACGCTGCAACTTAGAGGCGTTCTACACGGATGAAGAAGCCTGCACAGCTGATCACAGCTGACCCATGGAATCTGCATCAGGCAGGAGCCTGCACAGCATCACTCGATTGCTGCACCTTCACGTGTTACAGCAATTGCTGCTATGACTTGCCCATCCAATGCATCTATATCCTGTTAAATCTAAAGAGGTGAGCAATCATCATTCTGTTTAATATTCCTCAATTGCATGGGATAATTCACTCAGTTTGAGGACTTTATCCCCACATTGCCTGACTTAAAGATGGCCGCCGTCCCCTCAGGCACGAAAATGAGGCTGTGTATACATTGCAAGGCAACATTGTTCCTTTTACCCACAACTCCACGCCGGCAGGCGTAAGCCGTCCCTTCCAAGCGAATGCCCGGAACGAAAAGGCCCCGTTCGCACACTGGTTGCGCTGTTGCCTTTCCAAGCCATGACCATTACATCGAGGTAAGACTACCCTTCACAACCAATTGCCCGTGCACACTAGCATATGACTACTGACATTCTCAGAACCCAGAACTGTAAACACCTACTCTTCTGAACCAGTGAGCTCGCCTGCCCACCACCGCCTCTGCTATGATCACACGAGGTGCATTGCAAGGTGCTCCTCTTGAGTTTGTAACCACAAAATTTGCACAGTGTTTCCTGCACACACGTATACTACTCCCGTACACTCTGTAAGCTGTCCAAACATGTATACGTTGCCTTGCACCCCTGGACTGTCATTTGAAAAGCCTAGTCGCCGCCATGTATTTGTAAAATTTAGTCACTGATTCTGCGATTCAGATCGCCTCACTGTTGAATTACTGCACCTTTCGTATTGCTGATTATTGCATTACTGTATCCATTGCCCTAACAATGAGTTTGATGTGTATATAACTGCAAAGAAACACTAGTGCTATATATGTATGTGAACCGCCAGCCCTACCCGATAATATATATGCATAGCTTCCGAACAGTTATCAGGCCTACCCACATTATCACGGGCATCAGCCATATGTTAAGGTCAACCATGCTATGAAACACACCTGTGATATTCCAATTTGCCCAATTTGCTGTTGTAACCAGGCCTTTCAAAGCCTTAGCGTGTACCCATTACTGCTAATTCTGAACAATGTTTGCACACCTATGACATTATACACGTGCGCACACCTAGGATAAATCAAACTAGCCTACTCTGTTGCTTGCTAAACTTGATCTAGCCTACTCTGCTGCCTTATCTACCCCATTGATACTCGAAATAGATTATTCAGCTGTTTTATCTAGTCACATGATACTTCAAATTAGCCTATTTTGCTGTTATATCTAGCCATTTGTTAATCAAATTAGTCTATCTTGCTGTTATAGCTAGCCATTTGTTAAATCGAATTAGCCTATTCTGCTGTTATATCTCACCATTTGTAAATCGAATTAGCCTATCTTGCTGTTATAGCTAGCCATTTTTTAAATCTAATTAGCCTATTCTGCTGTTATAGCTAGCCACCTGATAATTTGAATTAGCCTATTCTGCTGTCGCAACCAGGCCTTACATCTCCATAGCATGTCTCCACCCTTGCTAACGCCCATAACGCCTCCCCTTGCCACGGTTTGCGTTTCTCTTGTTACCAAGAGTACTATCCTAGCACACCTATTACAGTGTACCCTACCACACTAGCCGTTCTATTTACCATCAATACTTTACTGTGCCTTGCCAGTCCACTCATTCGTACCCCCTAAACCCGACTGGCCTCACAATGACCACAGTCGCTACTTGACATGCAACTCAACCTAGCTTCTCGATACAGAGCCGAGCTACTTCCAATCCCTGCAACACAAATCTCAGGAATACTAGACTCACACCCAGACTAGCCAAACTATTTGAACCCCCTGCCATACTTACACCCTCACCTAACATAAATATTAACTACTCCACTAGCCAAAATCTCTAATTCCAAACACTGCAATATCCACCTTCTCCTCAATGCCTTTACCAAGTACTGCGCTCCTCATCCGAAAACACCTGACCCTACCCATCAAACTGCTGACAAAGACTCCCCTATTCCTTCATTCAAGTGGGCCCTATTAAACACCAGATCCTTGGTAGCACATGCCACAGAAATTGCAGATTTGATCTTAGCAGATAACCTTGACTTTCTCGCCATAACCGAGACTTGGTTACATGCTGCAGCAGGCCCTATACTCATGCTAGCATTGCCCGATGGCTACTCCATTCTCAGACAAGACAGACATGATGCCCAAGGTGGAGGTATCGCCATCATATTCAAATCCAGCCTCTCCATGAGACTTGCCCCATCCCAAAACCTCCAATGCTGTGAAACGCTCACAGTCAAACTACCACTGGCTAACTCCCAAACTCAAGCCCTCCATCTGATTTATAGACCACCTCGTACCATTGGAACATTTGAGGAGGATATCTCCACCATACTCTCCAACAATCTTAAAAACACATCACAAGTTCTACTCCTTAGCGATTTCAATCTGGGTTTTATGACCCGCTTGATAAACTAGCTACGCCACCATCCTGAGCGAACTTGGCCTACTCCAAAAAGTCTTCACTCCTACTCACAAGAAAGGAAGAATATTAGATTGGGTGGCCGATTATAACTGTCATGCTAATATCACTTCCATCTCCCCACAAACTTGGACAGACCACTCCCTTGTGTCTTTTGTGCTCACCACCATTAGACCTCTCCCTACTACGATCCCCACCGCCCTGCCCACCCAAACCAGAGACAAAAAGAACATCACTGCCGATAGACTCATCCCAGCTATCTTCCCCACCCTCGACTCTCTTCCAGACAGTACCAATCCAGGAACTATGGTCGACTAGTATACCAAAATCATGGCAACATCGCTAGATATAATTTCCCGAGATTGAGACAAAATAAGCCCAAAACTCATCTAAACAGATGGTTCATCCCATGCTTAAAAGATTTAAGGCAAAAAAAAGAATTTGCGAGGCTGCTTGGTGACTACTCCCATCAAAAGCTAACAAAACCAAACTCACGAAGATCTCCACTCTCTATAAAAAAGAAATTTGCCTGGCCAAAAAAGAATTCTACAACAAGCAGATCTCTCAAGTTAATTCTAGCATGAAGGAGTTATTCACAATCCTTAAAGAGTTAGAAACCCCCATTTCTACGCCAGATACCTGTACCAAAGACAAAAGCTGGTGCTCTGGTATCCAACATGCACTTTCTAATAAAGTAGCTACTCTCCAAATCAAAATAACCCTAAAAAAGCATAATTGAATTCTTCTGCGAATTGACCGCCTCCCAACATTCCTCCAACCAAAGACCCACACTCTCTTCCTAAGGCTCCCATCACACCCAACACCCCACTCACTCACTTCAACTTTGCCAAAACCTCAATCCTTGAGGTTGAAATAATTATACTCTCACTCAAACCTTCCAACTGCCAGGGTGACCTCTGCCCATCCCAGCTCATCAAGGACGCAGCAAGGGATCTAGCTCCCTTTGTCTCCAAACTCATAAACGCTTCATTTGCATCTGGCACCGTCCCCACCAACCTCAAAGAATCATGGGTACTCCCTCTGCTAAAAAAACAAACACTTGACCCATCGATACCCACCAATTACCGGCCTATCACAACCAAACCTTTTCTCTTAAAAATTATTGATAAGGTCGCCTACACACAAATCCAGAAGTACCTGGAACTACACCACTTCCTAGGAGCACGCCAATCTGGTTTCCGTCCACAACACGGAACAGAGATGGTCCTCATCGACCTGAAGACACAAGTCGATGAACTAAGGGACAAAGGGAAATCAGCCCTCCTTCTCCTCCTTGACCTCTCGGCTGCATTCGACCTTGTGGACCACAAGGTCTTATGGAGTCATCTTGACTCAGCTGCTCCCTTCTCCATGGAGGCCATAGTCTGGATTGAGTCATTTCTAAGTGAGAGGACTATGCAGGTATTCTCTCCCAGCTGCAGACCCTATCCCCATCACCTGCGGTGTACCCCAGGGATTCTGTGTCTCTCCCACGCTATACAACATATTCACCAAGCCCCTTTTCGATGATCTGGACAATCTTGGTACCACCTACACTAGCTATGCGGATGATACACAGATTCTCCTCCCACATTCAGGGGATTATGTTAAGGATTTGGCCTTGGTGAATAGGGTGTATGTCATCATCCAGGCATGGATGGACACCCACGGTCTATGCCTGTATGTTGACAAAACAGAGTTCATCATCCTGGGCACCCCTAAGAACCTCAAGAAAATAGGGCTTGAAAACGCTTCTTTGATAATTGATGGCAACCTCATTAAAGTGGCCAATGAGGTAAAAACTGGATTTTACCTCGACTCAACCCACTCCTTCACCAAACAAGCCAATACCCTGGCTTCCACTAATGCCTATACTTGTAAACCTATCAGAACTGGCAAACCCTTTTAATCTAACAATAGTTGTATCATCCTGGCCAGAGCCCTCATTCTGTCCAGGCTTGACTATTGTAACACCCTCTATATCGGCGCTAACAAAGCAATCATTAGGAAAATCCAAACACTCCAAAACAATGCCCTCAAAGCTGCCCTTGGAGTGGCTAGGAGAGACCATATCGCTGAAATCAGGCTACAAAATAGCTGGCTCTCCACAAATGACAAAATCAAGCTGAAAATTGCGTCACTTACCCATAATTCCCTGAACAAGGCAGCCCCCAGCCATCTATTAGAGAGATTTCATAAAAGGACCTCCACTAGACCCTCCAGACTAGCATACACTAACTGCCTCCACGCCCCCAGATTTAAATTATCTAAGGTAGGAGGCAGCAGCTTTCCCACCAAAGCAGCCCAGCTTTGGAACTCTCTGCCACTCTCAATCCTTGAAGACCAATCATATCAGAGCTTCAGATCCAACTGCATCAACTGGCACAAATCTACTGATCTCTAAACTTCAGCATCCACTTGCTCTCAGTCTTCTATTGCAGTCCTCCATGATCTAAACGCTACCTCCAGGAGGGCCTCCTCCCTATGCAACCTATACTGTCACCTGCATCTACCAACTTAACCCCCATGTGCTTGTCTATTATATGTAAACATCTGTAATGCATACTTTTAATGATACCTGCTCTCCTTGTGCCTATCTCATATATATTTTTGTAATGTATATTTTTCTATTGTGTAACTAAGCTGAGAATTTCCTTGTAAACCATGCGCCCTGATACTTTGGGTCTGGAGCGCAATACAAATGAATAAACAAACAAACAAAACCAGCACCCCCGGGGCACAGGGGATGTGTGCCTGGTCATGATTTGTTATACATTTTCTAATAATAAAGGTTTGAGGGGGGTCTTTATTGATCATCAGAACTCTTTGCGTTCATCTTGTATGTTTGATAACGGGGATATTCCCAGAGCGGTTGTTGACAGGGGATATCTGAGTTTGGACCCACTATCACTGTAGTAGACCCATCAGGTCCCTGTGGGACAGCAGTTGCATTGTGAATTTCTGAATGCGTGGGATCCCTGGGGTTTAGTGTGCTGTTATCAACCTGTGGCACCATGTCTAACGCATTGGCAGGCTGTGCCCCTGTGGATGTTTCACAAAATGCATTACAAGACAAACCTGTGACTGATGTGTTGGTCTCAGCAACTGCCCCATTGGCTAGTGGCGTATCTGACGCGACCCTACGGCAGTCCCACAAGTTCACATTGATAAGGGGATATTAGCACCCCTCAAATGTTTTATTAGCATAGAAACTGCCCCTTCCATGCCTTCAAAGCTCCCCAAACCATAGCTTGTACAGTCTCCTTTTTGCATTACAGTTTTAAACTTTTGCCAAGGGCCAGTAATTTATTGTAATTTTTTTTTTTAAGTGGTTCATGCACCCTCAGCATCGTCTATGATAAAAACACTAGCGCCAAGGTCATTTCAAATGTTAAAGTCACTAACATTGTGACCACCTACATTTTGAATGTCTGCATTGGCACCCATACATACACCTGTTTCACAACCAATATTGCTGACACCCGGCTCATGAACATCAAACACAGGCACTGCAATATCACCCCATTGTTCAGTTGTACCAACGGTATCACTAGTCAGAATTGTGAGGGGACGTCAATATGTGTTTCAACAGCATCTACGTGTGAGCACCCCGGATATGGTTAAATCAAAGCGGGTGGTTATCCTTTCAACCTTCTAGTGGTTGATAAAACAAACACTGCTGAATCTGGGTGTATATATATATGCCGCTAAGCACCACGTGAAAACCTACTAATTAAAAGCATAGTCTTCTCTAGTGTACCTAGAGGCGGTGAATAAAAACATAATACAATACACACCGTAAAAATGTATAAAACCAATGCATTGTATATCACACAACATATCTTTAGAAGCTATAATGAATCATCCAACATATAGCGCCTCATCCCATCACACCTGTAGAAAACAATGGGTTGCCGTTTGTCAGACACCCCATAACACCAGCTCCTGAGACCCATTTATAAATCAAAAGAACGAATCCGCTCATCGGGCCCCCAGACATTCATGGCCCTTGATGAATCACAAAAAGAACAACTCTGCTTGTCGGGCCCCCAGACATTCCACGGCCGTTGAAGAATCAAAAGGGAGCGTTAAGATGTGTGTCAATGGCATCAACATGGGAGCGCCCCGCAAGTGGTTGAATCACAGAGGGCGGTTAGCCGTTCCACCTTCTAGGGGTTGGTAAAACAAACACTGATGTATCTAGATGTGGATATTTGGCGCAAAGCGCCACGTGAAAACCTACAAATGAAATGCGTGGTCTTCTCTAGTGTACCTAGAAGTGGTGAATAAAAACATGATACAATACACCCCTTAAAACTGTATAAAACCAATGTATTGTATATCACACACAACATATCTTTAGAAGTTACAATGAATCATCCAACATATAGCGCCTCATCCCATCACACCTGTAGAAAACAATGGGTTGCCATTTGTTAGACACCCCATAACACCTGTTCCCGAGGCCATTTATAAATCAAAAGAACAACTCTGCTCGTCGGGCCCCCCAGGACATTCCATGGCCCTTGATGAATCAAAACAAGAACAACTCCACTCGTCGGGCCCCCAGACATTCCATTGCCCTTGAAGGATAAAAAAGAACAACTCTGCTCATCGGGCCCCCAGACATTTCATGGCCGTTGAAGAATCAATAAAAAAAGAACAACTATGTTCATTGGGGCCCCCCAGGCATTCCTTTGGCTTTTGATGAATCAAAAACAAAACAAGAACACCTCCACGTATCGGGGTCCCCAGGCAATTTGGCAGCCCTTATGATCAACAACATATATGACCAATCCTTGGCTCTCAAAACAATGTTTCACATTCTGTAGTGCCACTTCTGGAGATCAGAACCACTATCTAATGCACCCCACGATTGATATCTTGGTAGTAGCAGCTCCTCCGGTGTATAAAACCTGGTAATGCCGAAGCAATGGGTGCCATCACCCCCTCTATACCTTGAACTTCCGAATAGTGATGGGGTCCAAAAGCCCTGCTTTTTTATTTAGACTTTTGCATAGCCCTTGTTACTGTGGCTCCTTAAACTAGTCCAAAAGCCTTTCTCCATTGATGGTGGCAACACTAGGCCTTTGTGGTTTGAAGTCCTCTGAGAACCAGCAAATGGCACATACTACAAATCCTTGCCACGAACATCCAGCATCAATGATGTTTGTGAACTCATCAGACAGATCCATGGGTATTCGTAGATCCATGGCGTCAGCGTATGTTGGTTGCAAGTGGTTCATCCACCCTCAGCATCGTCTATGATAAAAACACTAGCGCCAAGGTCATTTCAAATGTTAAAGTCACTAACATTGTGACCACCTACATTTTGAATGTCTGCATTGGCACCCATACATACACCTGTTTCACAACCAATATTGCTGACACCCGGCTAATGAACATCAAACACAGGCACTGCAATATCACCCCATTGTTCAGTTGTACCAACGGTATCACTAGTCAGAATTGTGAGGGGACGTCAAGATGTGTTTAAACAGCATCTACGTGTGAGCACCCCAGATATGGTTAAATCAAAGCGGGTGGTTATCCTTTCAACCTTCTAGTGGTTGATAAAACAAACACTGCTGAATCTGGGTGTATATATATATGGCCCTAAGCACCACGTGAAAGCCTACTAATTAAAAGCATAGTCTTCTCTAGTGTACCTAGAGGCGGTGAATAAAAACATAATACAATACACACCGTAAAAATGTATAAAACCAATGCATTGTATATCACACAACATATCTTTAGAAGCTATAATGAATCATCCGACATATAGCGCCTCATCCCATCACACCTGTAGAAAACAATGGGTTGCCGTTTGTCAGACACCCCATAACACCAGCTCCTGAGACCCATTTATAAATCAAAAGAACGAATCCGCTCATCGGGCCCCCAGACATTCATGGCCCTTGATGAATCACAAAAAGAACAACTCCGCTTGTCGGGCCCCCAGACATTCCACGGCCGTTGAAGAATCAAAAGGGAGCGTTAAGATGTGTGTCAATGGCATCAAAATGGGAGCGCCCCGCAAGTGGTTGAATCACAGAGGGCGGTTAGCCGTTCCACCTTCTAGGGGTTGGTAAAACAAACACTGATGTATCTAGACGTGGATATTTGACGCAAAGTGCCACGTGAAAACCTACAAATGAAATGCGTGGTCTTCTCTAGTGTACCTAGAAGTGGTGAATAAAAACATGATACAATACACCCCTTAAAACTGTATAAAACCAATGTATTGTATATCACACACAACATATCTTTAGAAGTTACAATGAATCATCCAACATATAGCGCCTCATCCCATCACACCTGTAGAAAACAATGGGTTGCCATTTGTTAGACACCCCATAACACATGTTCCCGAAGGCCATTTATAAATCAAAAGAACAACTCTGCTCGTCAGGCCCCCCGGGACATTCCATGGCCCTTGATGAATCAAAACAAGAACAACTCCACTCGTCGGGCCCCCAGACATTCCATTGCCCTTGAAGGATAAAAAAGAACAACTCTGCTCATCGGGCCCCCAGACATTTCATGGCCGTTGAAGAATCAATAAAAAAAGAACAACTATGTTCATTGGGGCCCCCCAGGCATTCCTTTGGCTTTTGATGAATCAAAAACAAAAAAAGAACACCTCCACGTATCGGGGTCCCCAGGCAATTTGGCAGCCCTTATGATCAACAACAAATATGACCAATCCTTGGCTCTCAAAACAATGTTTCACATTCTGTAGTGCCACTTCTGGAGATCAGAACCACTATCTAATGCACCCCACGATTGATATCTTGGTAGTAGCAGCTCCTCCGGTGTATAAAACCTGGTAATGCCGAAGCAATGGGTGCCATCACCCCCTCTATACCTTGAACTTCCGAATAGTGATGGGGTCCAAAAGCCCTGCTTTTTTATTTAGACTTTTGCATAGCCCTTGTTACTGGGGCTCCTTAAACTAGTCCAAAAGCCTTTCTCCATTGATGGTGGCAACCCTAGGCCTTTGTGGTTTGAAGTCCTCTGAGAACCAGCAAATGGCACATACCACAAATCCTTGCCACGAACATTCAGCATCAATGATGTTTGTGAACCCATCAGACAGATCCATGGGTATTCGTAGATCCATGGCGTCAGCGTATGTTGGTTGCAAGTGGTTCATGCACCCTCAGCATCGTCTATGATAAAAACACTAGCGCCAAGGTCATTTCAAATGTTAAAGTCACTAACATTGTGACCACCTACATTTTGAATGTCTGCATTGGCACCCATACATACACCTGTTTCACAACCAATATTGCTGACACCCGGTTCATGAACATCAAACACAGGCACTGCAATATCACCCCATTGTTCAGTTGTACCAACGGTATCACTAGTCAGAATTGTGAGGGGACGTCAAGATGTGTTTCAACAGCATCTACGTGTGAGCACCCCGGATATGGTTAAATCAAAGCGGGTGGTTATCCTTTCAACCTTCTAGTGGTTGATAAAACAAACACTGCTGAATCTGGGTGTATATATATATATGGCGCTAAGCACCACATGAAAACCTACTAATTAAAAGCATAGTCTTCTCTAGTGTACCTAGAGGCGGTGAATAAAAACATAATACAATTCACACCGTAAAAATGTATAAAACCAATGCATTGTATATCACACAACATATCTTTAGAAGCTATAATGAATCATCCAACATATAGCGCCTCATCCCATCACACCTGTAGAAAACAATGGGTTGCCGTTTGTCAGACACCCCATAACACCAGCTCCTGAGACCCATTTATAAATCAAAAGAACGAATCCGCTCATCGGGCCCCCAGACATTCATGGCCCTTGATGAATCACAAAAAGAACACCTCCGCTTGTCGGGCCCCCAGACATTGGGTTTAAAACTGTAATGCAAAAAGGAGACTGTACAAGCTATGGTTTGGGGAGCTTTGAAGGCATGGAAGGGGCAGTTTCTATGCTAATAAAACATTTGAGGGGTGCTAATATCCGTTTATCAATGTGAACTTGTGGGACCGCCGTAGGGTCGCGTCAGATACGCCACTAGCCAATGGGGCAGTTGCTGAGACCAACACATCAGTCACAGGTTTGTCTTGTAATGCATTTTGTGAAACATCCACAGGGCACAGCCTGCCAATGCGTTAGACATGGTGCCACAGGTTGATAACAGCACACTAAACCCCAGGGATCCCACACATTCAGAAATTCACAATGCAACTGCTGTCCCACAGAGACCTGATGGGTCTACTACAGTGATAGTGGGTCCAAACTCAGATATCCCCTGTCAACAACCGCTCTGGGAATATCCCCGTTATCAAACAGACAAGAGACCACATGCCTCCCACAGTTCGGGAATAGCACTGAGACCATGATGATTTGTCGGGCCGCCAAACACCATTCTTGGCCCTCAAAACATCCAGTAATTGTTGAATTATGTCTAGAAATGTTCATAAATCCAATGGGCGATGAATGCTGAGCTCCACAGGCATTTTCTTCAGGGGCGGCCTGCTGTAACATATAGTTGTTGGAAAACATTTCTATAAAAAGCTGAAAAATATAGAAAGGTTGTCTATAACACAGTGAGCATCAGCACGTTACAATACTCACCAACAACGTTAAAACTATAGCAACAAAGAGTGTGTTGCAATGTCAGCATCAACATATTAAATCCAATGTAACAACCAAGTACAGGTCACCAGGAAATTGAAATTGAAATTTCATTCTGTTTATATAAAAGAATTGTGGCTACACAACTTCATCAAAGCTGTGATGTTTGGCAAAAAATCAATTTCACCACATTTTGGGGCATGTTAAGATCGCATAAAACACTGCTAAACTTAAAACCGTATTTTAAAAGACCTAGCACACTTCCACCTCGCAATTGTGTTTTTAAAGAACACATTACAATGTTCACATGTAAAGATGCAGAGCAACACTCTGTGCTTCACTTGCAGACAAAAATTAGGCACATTTTGTTTTGGGCCACTCTGCATGCAGAATAACATGAAATGTAGCATCTACTTGGAAGTACAAAACGAACCCAGCACAATCTAAAACATGCACTGGAACAGTGGATTAATACATAACAAATCTCCAAACATATCAAGTAAGATGTAGCCCCATGACACTCGCAACCCTTAAAAATGTGTCATGAAGACAGTTTGTACAAAGAAAATATCGGTTATAGCGTTTGCACGACATGTGGGGTCTTTGGAGCATACTGTTACCTCTCTGCTGAATATTTTACATACTGCAAGTACCCAAATACTAACTTCACATTGCATGCATTTGAAATATTTCATCAACTTTATCGGCTCTGTGAAGCTGAGACAAGGCATTTTGCATGTGCAAATATGTTGCATCACAAAACGACAAGTACCACAAAAGTGCAGTCAGGGTTTATTTTATGTTTCATTTTATGTTTGCAATGGCAATAAGGGCTGCGGGTTCCAAGCTTTAATATTGAAGTGTCTGAATGATAGTGTAGATGCCCCATAAACACTAAACACTTACTATACCCTCTACACACATTTTCAACTTCTTCCAAAGCGTTGCAGTCAAAATCTCAAAAACAGTTCTAGAACAGAAGCTCTTAGCATAGAAATAGAATCCGGCGCTACCAATATCTATGCACTATCCTGGCTGACATGCAAAACCACAGAGCATTCTAAGTAAACTATACATTTTCAAACACGCCATTAAAAGCGCATAGCTAACTATTAACAATTCCTAGCAGTGACTAAACATTGCCTGCAACAGTACTTTTATTGTTGGGTGACTAAGCTGTGTGCAAGGCTCCAAATGATCTGACGGCTTGCCACCAATGTGACGAATCACTTCTGGGGCACTAGTGGTCCAGGGAAGAATATCGGTTTGTAAACCATCAATCAGCACCACACCTCTAGTACACCAGAAGAGATCCGAACAGATTGGAATACGTGTCAATTATAAACCTCCTTGTCCAATTTTGGTAATGTGGATGGAATTGCAGGCTTATCTTTGCAAGGTCATGGATCGTTGGTTAGTTTCAACACAGCAAAAATACATTTATTACCCAATGATAAAATAGACTGCCCAGTCAAGGTTGTATAAAAAGATCTACTTTATTATTATTCAACAGACAATTCTAACACACTACAAAATACAACCCACCCTGTGAAGGAATGCAGAGGACAGACATTTGCAAGAAGGAAAAGGGTTGCACTCTGGATACTGCAGGAGTGTAGTTGGCAAAGTAATTAATCCCAATAGTTCAAGGATATGTGGTTTCAGCACAGAGGAAGCAATGGGTTGTAAAATCTCAGTAGAGGCCTTCGGAAAAGGACCAGGGAGACTGAACCACAATGTATCTTGTGCTTGTAGAAGTTCTTGGTGCTTAACAGTGTAGAATCGGTTTCAGGGCCCTTTGAATCTTCTGGGACAGAGTTCAAGATGGTAGACGGCTGCGTGTATCAGGCGGCAGGCAGTTCGATGAGCGCGGCTTGATGGATGCCTGAAGACTGGCCTAAATGGTGGCTCAGGGTCAGGAATGATTGTATCAGTGCTGGTCAGTGGGTCTGAAGCACTGGTCGAGGCGTCTCGGATGGCCTGAGCAACTGCAGAATGACAACAGTCAGTGGTGCAGTCGGTTGCAGCACAAACGGCTGAACTAGCTCAACATTTGCCTTTACGACAGATGTCGGTGGATGCTTGTCGATGCACTCATCCTAGCATCTTCACCGGGCTTGTGTCATCCTTTAAGGCTGATGGCCCAAAGCTGAGGAGAGTGTTGCAGGCAACTGTCTTGTCCTTGGTTTTGTTTTAGAGACTCTCTGGCACTTCCCACCTAGGAAGCCTGCTGCAGAGCCAAGCATGGCATGCTGTGTGCTGGCTGGGTACCAGTTCTGGAACTGCTGGAGGGTCCTCTGGATTCAGTATCTCCCTCTGTTCCCTGGGAGATGTTTAGATGAGGGATTTCATTTCCCTCTTCGGAAATTCTGACCTTCCTTCACTGGTGGAAGCTGTAAGGACAGCTAGGGTCCAATTCTGAATTCTTCTTGTTACTCCTTGGGAGTCTTCAGATGATCTGCCCAAAGGAGGGACTCAGCCCTCTTTTAAAGCCTGATGGCCCACAGTGATTGGTGTAGCCTACCTTAATGAACCAATCCTTGGTCCCCACCAACAATGTCCTGTATGCCTGAGGTCATAACCAGAGTGCTTTGCAACAGAAAAGGTAAAGGGGTACACATGTAATGCTAAATCCCTTCCATCTTCCTGTCTGTTGGGGATCAAAGGGTCTCTTTGGTTAATTGAGCTCTCTGTGGTTCCTGATTAAAGTGGCAGGTCTCCCTTGAAGCTGTGGTGAGAACAGAATTTCCGTCTTCTGCAAACCACATTCTCGTACCACCTGCAGGGGTTGCCTACTGTAAACACCTAGTCCCAGACATGCCGGCTCACTGTGATTGATACTTAAGGGCGGGAGCTGGCCTCAGGTTGGCACAGGGCATATGAAAGCAGTGTTGAGGGTTCCTGTCTCCTTTGTTTAGCCTCTGCAGTCAGGCCCCATGTGGGCCGGTTTGAAATAACCTTTGATTAGTATGCAAAGTTGCCACCAGAATCAGAGCTTAAACAAAGGGAAACTGTGGATCCATGGAGCCTTTATTAGTTAATTAGGCTGGCCATGGCAAGAGGAAGGTTTTGCCTTCCCCCTTCTGAGATGCCTTAATGTACTCTTGGCTGTCATATTCCAATTAAATATGAGAGGGGACGGCACCTGTAGGCAGTGTCCACCCAGAGTACACAGGTCTATTTGTATGTCGTGCAGCGAAAAAAGGAAAATGGGTGCAGATTAGCCCAACACATTTTCCATAGGTTGATCTACCATCATTCCATTTCATTTAAAATTTCTGATTTCAGGCGAGCACACTCCCACCGTGCGGATGGTCAGATCCCTCACAAAATGCCATGTGGATAGGTGGTAGAAGATCTGCCCACCCCCTGATCAGCAGCAGATATGTACAGGGTGGAAATGGGCAACAGCAAAGGATGAGCCACAGGACAGTGCATAGTGATGAGTAGAAGGATCCAGTTGAGGGTGGCTGGCGAGACAGAGAAGAGCCTGCAGGCAGAGGGAGACAGGGAGCACTTCTGAGCAGTGGCCTTTTGCAGGCTGATAATTGGGGCACTTCCAGAGATTAGTGCCTTGAATTCAAGACCAGAGGCGAGCATTATGCCTCTCTCTCCTTTATTTCCAAATTCAACAAGAATCTTGAGCAGCAACAGAATGCATACAAAATAAGAAGAATTCAATATCATAAACTGTCTAACTGTATACAACTCAAACAACAGTTCCTACAACTCCCATACTCCTCAGGCAAAGTGACATGAAAAGAAAAATCATATAATCTCTTCCATCAGTCAGTGAAGGCTCTGTTTCCATAAACTCCTTCGCAAAAGGACACTCTCACTCTTTCCTTGCTGTTCGAGTAACCTTTCAGATAAATGCTAATCATTATTTTGGGGCTGCGCTTGAGGGTGTATAGACCAGCGCAGGGATCATTTTTCAGGAGTGAGGAAACCATGGGCGATGAAATGTCTGACAATGCGATGACTCGCTGCTTGCAAGTTCTCGGATGGTGCAGCGGCTCGTCTCTTTCTCCACCCATACCCCACAACTCCAAGCTTTCGCTTTTACCGCCTGTGTCATTACGGGCGTCCACTCATTCAGGAGAAACCGTCCGTCACATAATTTCCTTTGCCCCACTGGCCCAAGCTCCGACCCAAGGGAAAGAAAACACACACAATTCATGACCATGCATTCTGTTCAGCGGAACGCAACCGAGAGAGTCAAGCCCAATTGCCCTCTCCCCCACTGGCTCGTTGGGAGAGAGGGATTTCTCAGCCTCACACCGCTGAGGAGAAGGGTCCTGTCGGGCCGCATAAGCAGATTATCCCAAGAAAGAAAAGAAATTAAAAGAAAAACTAAAAGAGGACACTATATATATATTGTGCAAGGGATAGTTAATGTTAGGAAGAGGTCTCGTGGAATTTCTGAAAATAAGTTTTCTTAATAACTACCGAGTGCTAGCATGAACAAATCCAGAGTAATATTTTGAGGCAGCAGCCTGTGCATGTAAAGTTTCAGATTTCAACATTAACAGCTTCATAGTTTAAAAGATGTTTAATTTGATCTCGGTTAGAACAGCTTTTAACATGGGGTTTTCCAATAGGAAACAATATATATTTGTTCGTCCCAAATAGCTCCAAATTCAATTTTCAAAATTATTTTCAGGCACCTATATTTTAGCTTAAATTGGTGCACTGAACACACATTTTGAAAATCGACTGGTCCAATTTTGAGATATTAAGGTTTGAAAATGTATCTATATGGTATCTGGTCAATCCATCAAATACTAATGCATCTAACACCATACCATCAAATTATAAGCAATATAATGCCATTCCATCGAATGTGAATTATATTCGAATGTCCATTTCAAATATAATTCGATGGATCCATCGAAATTAGTAATATAAAACTCTGGGTTAGATTATGGTTAGGGTTAGGGTTTGGGTTAGAGTTGGGGGTTAGTGTTAGGGCTAGGGTTAGATTAAAGGTTAGATTAGGGTTAGTGTTTGGGTTAGGGTTTTAGGTTAGGGTTGGGACTAGGGTTAGATTAAGGGTCACATTAGGGTTAGGGTTAGGGGTTAGGGTTTGGGCTTGTGTTAGATTAAGGTTTACATTAGGGTTAGGGTTTGGTTTAGGGGTTAGGTTTGGGGCTAGGGTTAGATTAAGGGTTAGATTAGGGTTAGGGTTTGGGTTAGGGTTTGAGGTTAGAGTTGGGGCTAGGGTTAGATTAAGGGTTCTATTAGGGTTAGGGTTAGGGTTAGGGTTTGGGTTAGGGTTAGGGGTTAGGGTTGGGGCTAGGGTTAGATTAAGGTTTGCATTAGGGTTAGGGTTTGGGTTAGTGTTAGGGTTAGGGCTGGGGTTAGATTGGGGTTTGGGTTAGGGTTAGGGTAAGGGGGCCTGAACGTGGGGGCTGGGGAGCTCAGGGGGGAACCACACAATATACAAAAAAAAACATTAAAACATTACACAGAGCTGTCCAGTGCCGATATTTCATCCCTGGACATGTAAAATGCATTTCCATTAAAACCAGTCCATTTATATTTTCGATGGACTGGTTTTGATGGAAAGGTACTTTTACTTATAAAAGATGCCCTGTCGTTGCTTTTATAGTTGATGCATCTTTTTCAATGCATTGGTATGTCGATGCATCGATTTCGATGCATTGACTATAAACCCATCTATATATAGTGATGAACTACACCTACATCAACCGACAAGAACACTGAGATCAAGCTCCGACATCCGCCTGCAACCAAAACCCTATAACAGAAGAAAACTCTGAGGGTACTCGTTCCATCATCAGGCACCGAAGACCTGAATGACCTACCTAAGAATATACCGAACACAACAAACCACTTGGCATTCAGGAAAATCCTCAAATCATGGCTCTTCACAGCGTAACTACAACAGCGACACACAAGAATGCCCACCCGCTAAACAACAATGAATAAAGATACCAACCTCAGTCGCTCCCAAAATGGACATCCATAGAACCCAAAGAACGGACCCCATGACAGACCATAAGACATTATGAGTAATAGCCACAAAAGGAGGACACTACAGGCTGATCACACACTCAGACCTAGACGAAAGCCCTTAAATGACTCATCCACTGCCTCCCAGCCGTACCTAATCCAAACTCCCAGCAGACACATTTAGATAGAAAGTTTTTTAAGAGGAGGCTACAACACCTGCTCCAACACCAAAGATGGAGAATAGACACCCAACCCACATTAATTAATCCATCAGAATTAGAACACTTACAGAGCTCGCTAGAATAGAAAGGCGAGCATGTCACACCAACCTAAAACCCAACCCACAACACTTACTCCATCAGAATTAGAACACTTACAGAGCATGATAGAATAGCACAAGGAGCGCGTCACACAAACCCAAAACCCTGCCAGGTGTAACCCATTTGCGCATCCTGATGAGATTGGGAGGATTAGCGAGCGCCACACCCGTACGGAGCTCTGAATGTTAGCATGTTAAACTTCATATAACCCACTAACAAAAAAACTCAGCATTTCTGCAGACTTATCTCGCTCAAAATCTCATACAACCATCTCTCGCTCAACAACCCACACACACTTTACAACACCGCAACAACGCATAAACCGCACCAACAGCACACGAGGACTGACATCGATCCGATACTCGCACCAAAGCTCAGCACCCGGTGTATACCGAGTTGAAGCTACCAACAGAACACCACTCCTCTCACTATCCTATTACTGCTTCACCTACTAACCCATCCCACCTTCTCGTTTGCAGATCCGCCAGAGTGCCTGGGGACCGATTCCGTTGGTGACGGTGCGCGGTACAAATACCTTTAACATTTAACATTTACCATATGACGCATATGCACTAGAACCAAGTTTTCCAGCAAAAAACTCCAAATAACAGAAAAACACATGCTCAGCAACCATGCCACCCATATGCACTGCAGCTATAACCACACCCAGCATATGCACTTACCCTCACTGAGTATGCATCAGAGCATACAATAAACCCCCACAGTGTACACATTCTGAAATACATAAACAACAAAACACATAATACCAGTAACAATATTCAGTCAACATTACCATAACCGCAAAGAGCATATGCACTTACCACCACTGCATATGCATTCCAACATACACTGAAGCAAGAAAAGACATAATTCCAGGAACAATATTCAGCCAACATTAGCATAACCACACGCAGCGTATGCACTATTTCCCCACGATGTAGACATTTCTAATACATTCCAAACCCCACAGCGTACGCATTCCAACATACACTCAAGCAAGAAAACACATAATTTCAGGAACAATATTCAGCCAACATTAGCATAACCACACACAGCATACTCAGAATCCCCCAGTGCGTACACATTTCAAACATACTCTCAACCCCCACAGCGCACGAATTCCAACATACACTCAAGCAAGAAAGTCATAATTTCAGGAACAATATTCAGCTGACATTAGCATAACCACACACATCATACACAAGAAATACGTCATTCAGCCAAGGAAGCACATCACAATGTATTAACAAAAACGTATATGATGTAAAAAAAAAGACTAAAGTAGCACATCACTTTCAAACATAATGCAGGTCTTCAAGAATATTACTGAAAGAAAACCAATTTCTCTAATTTGTCAAATGTACTCCATCCATTTGAAAAATACTGTCAATTTGACTCTTACTGTAATTATGAAGAATACATCTATTTACAGTTGTGCGAGCATGATGAATTTGCACATTCCGACATCCACACTTTACATGGTCCCAAAACTGAAAACATAACTTTTGTTGACAGAAATAATCCTGCTAGACATAGTAGGATTAGCTTTAATTTTAAAACACATTTCTGTTCCCCTTTTGTACCCATATCCTCTTCGTCCCTCACTAAATCTCCATCACATCGTCGCCAATGAAATAATGAAGGTAAAACAATTCCATATATAGTATTTATTATAAGTCATCTTGCGCACCGAAGTATACAACAGCGCTCTCTATCTGAAGAAGATTGCAGATGTTGTATGATAAGGGTTGCGAGACCTGAGATCAGACAATGCTCTGGAGGATGAACTTTGAAGACTAAGAAAATCCATAGAGTGAGAGCACCCACTGATATTGGGTAATGTAGATCAGAAGCAGTGTGGAGCAAGTGTCAGTCTTCTTCGTTCAGTCGATTTGCATGTGCCAGTAGACACCTGGATTGGGGCTCTGCTAAGGGCAGTGCTTTAAGTGGGCCGGGGCCAGCCCGGGCTGGGCCGGGGCCAGCCCAGACTGAGCCCCGGCAGTCTCCAAAAAATGGGGCTGAGCCAGGTCCCTGCCAGGGCCCCCTGGTCCCACCACAATTTTGGCGGGAAGCATTATCTTGCTGAGGCCGCAGCCGCGAAGGGGGATGCGCTCGCCCTTAAGTGAGACGAGCTGGCACTTCTGCCAGTCACTTTAAATTCCTCTGGTGACCAGGAAGTAACTGTCCCTTTGTTTCGCCAGGTCGCTGAGGCGTCTTTAACCCTCGGCGAACCTGGCTATTCCATTAAATATTTCGAGGTTTATAAAAGATGACTTCAAAAGTGCTCAATTCAAGCCTTCTTTTATAAAGCTTTGCCGACAGACAAAGACGCCTCGGGCTTTGTCCGTCAGGAAAGCTTTACAAATGATGGCTTGAATTGTGCACTTTTCAAGCCATCTTTTATAAACATAGAAATGTTTTTAAAAGATGGCTTGAAAAGTATGCAAACCTTAAGGTACGCACAGTGCTGTCATTGGGCCGGCTCTCGGCGGATCCGAGATCCAGCACCAGATATGGAGCCGGATCTCGGGATCCGGCCAGAGTCAGCCGCCCAAGCCCATGAACGGCGCTGAAAACTTAAAAAAAAAGGGAAAAAAAATGGCCGAGACGGCTGTATTGCCTTTTACCGCGACTTTGGCACTGGTATGTAAAAGCCGCGGTAAAAGGCAATGCTGCCATCGTGGGCGTTTTTTTTTTCCTTTTTAAGCTTTCCAGCTTGATGTCCACTATGAGGCCCGCCCCCTCTCGGCCACGCCCCCTCGGGCACCGCCCCCCAACTGCTCCCCCACCCCAGCCCTTGTGTTGTGGGATCCCCCACCACATTTTTTCCATTTCCACCACTGGGTACGCTCACAAATATATATATATTATATATTTGTGTTCGTACCTTACTATGGCTTGTGTACTTTGCAAGACATCTTTTATAAACAGATATGTATAAAAGATGGCTTGGATAGTACACAAATCATAGTAAGGTAAGCATACAAATATATAAATGATTTGTTTGCGTACCTTACTATGGTTTGTGTACTTTGTTTAGGCCACGCCCATCCCGTAAGCCACGCCCCCAAATGAGGGCACCCCCCTCCTCGATTTCTTAACCCACTTAAAGCCCTAGCTAAGGGTGTCCATGGTGGGGTTTGCCATGCAGTGCAGGGAGTGTTGTTGTGCACTCATACTCTGTGATGTGTTTATGTTCATTCTGGGAACTGCCATGCCAGGTGTTTGTTTCATCCACAAAGGTGACCTCGGGGCAGTCCCTTCAATAGGTGCCCGTGCAGGTACACATGCTCACGCCATCCTGCTACCCACATAGATGTGCTATTTGATATTTTCACCCTCAGCTGGCAACATGTTTCTTGTGTGAGATCTCTTGCCAGTGTTTAAACACCCGCATGAATATGAATTGTCTAGCAGCAGAATGATACTATATTTTGCCAGTGAGCATTGCAGCCTGCCACACTTCGGGTCTCTAATGAGCAAACACCTTACTGGGAACCAACGAAGCCATAACGGACCGGTATAAAAGGCAGGCATGTCACTTCTGCAAGCTTAAATGCTCCGTTTCAAAAAATGTGAAACTATCCAGCATGGGACGACTTTCTTGGGAAGTGGTCAATTATGCCATAATATTGCATTGTGTTAAATCAATAGCAAGTCATTTCCTGATCTGCCACTAGTGAATTTCCTTGGGGTGTTGGCGTCTACATCCTTAACTTGGGCGAGTCAATAGCAAACCAGAGAGCTTGGCTGCCCTGTGGTCGATACCATCCCGGATTATCGATGGATACAGGGAAAACCGAATTCCATGGCACTTCCAGCCATGCTCCATTCACCGGCTCTAAATACCATGGAGAAGCTCAAATCCACGCTTCCTCTTATATTTTATTCATATGTCGTTGATATGTCAATAACTGAAAAGAAATAAAAAGCGCGCGGGGCAGCGGAAACAGCCACCGCTCCTGCTCAGCGCTGAGGCTCATCATTTAATGGTTAATAGTTTATGCATAATTCTTTTTTAATTATGTGATTATGGATCCCAAGGCTAGCATTTGTCACATGCTGAGGGCTTTACTAAAGGCTTTCACCGGATGAAAGCCGAGGAGTAAGCCTCGCTGTGACAAGCGATTAGATATTAAGCTTGGGGACGTGGGGGGTGGTGTAGAGATGACAGGTTCCTCGCGCGTCTTCCGCGTGCTCGTCTCCCAGAACGCTGGAGGGGCAGAAAGGAGGCGAATGAAATACCGAGGAAATGTAGAACACGGGCACGCAGTGATAAAAAAAACTTAAAGGTTAATGTAAGCAGGAGAGTGAATTGGAGGGGCGCCGAAGTCGAGGCAATTGTTGAGGCTTTGTTTGGGCGTCCCAAGGGCGTCCCGGCCCGGCTGGTACATTTATAGGCAGCGTTCCTGAATAAAACAGCGACGTCGAAGTAGGGCCTAGTGTTGGGACTGCAAATGAGGAGGGCTACAAGGGGCTGAAACTTAACAAAGAATTGATGCAATCAGGATCCGCCCGAGTGAAGGGCTAGTCACGCCAATAGCTGCTTCTAAATGCTGAAATAAGACCCTTTTGTCTGTTTTAAGGACATATCATCCAAACTGGGGACTATTGTTCTGTTTCCTTCCGCATGGATCATGGCTCAGGGTCGCTGTGCGGCTGCGCGGGATCTTAGACCTGATCTGCTGCCTGTGGCCTTGGTGGTGGTGTTCAGTTGAGTTATACTCTATTGAAATCACAAAAACTGCTCATCATTCCAAACACAAATAAAAAATCACTTAAAATAATCCAGTCATATTGAAATAGTCATCCTTTGATCTCTACTGTTTTATTGGGATTGGGAATAGCATTTTGAGAATAAGGCGATCACTCCTCCTTGAGCCGGCCTAGCCTCCCCCGAAATGCAGCGACCATGCCACCATGTTAAAATGGCTTCTTTGAGGGTGCCGACAGTAGCCAATACCATCCCATTCCTTATAACAGTTGGGTAAGTAAATAAAGCTTCCTTTGTCAACAAGGGCCAAAAATAAACTATGAGCATCAATTTATGGCCGAGTCAAAACCACCATTGACAAAGCCAGCAGTTTTCGCTTCTTTAAAGATATTACAATAGTTTATTTAAAACGCGCTTAATTCCCGGGTTTCTAAGGGCGGACATGGGGATCGAAACTGCATTGTTCCGTGTCGTCTTGCTTCCAAGGCGAGCACATTGCCCCTGAGCTATCCTCCCGAGACATTGCTATTAAATAGGCAATTACCAGGAACTGCCATTGCATGAGTTTTACCCACCCCAATTACTAGGCGCTTTCCCCTTATGTTCAAGGGGTACAGTCTGTTGCCATGCATAGACATGGTATGCTTCGTCTGGTACCCCAATTATTTTCGATCCAAAATGATATTTAGCAAGCCGTCCTTTTTAAACCAATTCTTTTTTTTTTTTAAATAGTTTTTAATTTAGGTGCTTTTAGGAGCACTTAGCATCCTCTTAAACCAAATCTACACGCTCAATAGACAGTCAAGGAGATTCCTCACTTAAAAATGTCCTGCGCTCCACTCTAGCATTTTAACATCACCAATCTGTGATGGTTTAAGGGAAAGGCACCATTGACAACGCTGGTAATGTGATGTTTCTGAATTTGTTGTAATTCATTATTTTTAAAGAAATATTGCATGTATGCTCACCATGTTTTAATTTATTTAAACACACATAACATATGAAAAGGTGTAAATAAATAAACTGGTATATAGGCCAATCTAGCACATTTTCTCCCCCCCCTCTCTCTCTCTCTCTCTCTCTCTCTGTGCATTACTTTTCTGTCTGTTCATCACTCTATGTTTCTCTCTCTCTTTGTGGGCAAGTAAGGTGCTGGCATGTGTGCACTGTACTAAATGTGTAGGTTCATGGCACTACCAGCCAGTCCGTTTGGAATGTTTTTTGCTTAGTGGGAAGATGTTCGGGTGCTGGCTGATTGATGCATTTGTGTGGCAGCGAAACTCCTTTGGAGTTTATTTTGGATTGGACAGGCAGCCGATATAAATGACACAGCGTAGGGGGGACGTGAACTAAAATCTCAAGTAAATAGTATGGGTGACCTCCCTGGAACGCCACGATAAACTGGAATAGGGGCTGTTGTTAGACCATTCAAAGTTCATACAACTGAGTCCATTGGCTGAGACTGATTTAAACTACTTTATGGCCTTGTCTGACACACCAGCCAGGGCACCCATTCTATACAGATTGGCCCTGCGGATAAGGGTCTTGGAAGTCACAGAAAGGTCGAACATACGTCATGGTGGTTGTCCACAGTCCATAGTAACTGCTCTCACCTTGAGGAGTGCAGTCTCAGTTCCCCGGCCTAGACCAAAACTCAAGTGCCACTCACCCAGCAGTCCCCGGGCCGCGCCAAATGCCTGCAGTTGCATAATAGCAAGCAGGCTTGGACTGGCCTATAGGGCTGTATGGCAATACCGAAGTGCTGGCCCAAATTGGTAGTGTGGCCCAATTTCCTTGGTCAGGGTGGGCCAGTTTGAGGAGTTACTTCACTGTGCAGCTACTACTTTTCACAGGTGTTACAGAACAAAGCCATTTTGCAACCCAGTTTACCCCAAAACGTACCTTTGGATACTAATGAAACAATCTTTCATTAAAAGGAACAGAATGGTGTTTGCGACTGTAGGCGACTAGGCCATTGGTGCACGGCTCGCATTAGCCAATTTTCTACTCCAGCCCGATCATGGTAGGAACCTTTGTAGGAGCTGTGCACTTGAATGGTGACTCTGATAAGGGCCCTTAGTTGTTGGGCTGGTCAATGTCCTTGGTGGGTTTCTTCAGGTGGGGCTGGTCAAGGTTTGTTTTATGGGAGATTGTATAACCCTCTCTATCAGAGAGTAGTTTGCAAAGGTAGTAAGCAAGGACTGTACATTAAATGTCTGGGCTACCTAATTGTTACTCATATCCTAGGAAGGATTTTGGCAAGGTGTTGTTTTCACTAATACTGGGTCTGATTTGTATTAATGTTCTCTTTAGAAAAAGAGCGCATTTCCTATAGCCATTTTGTAGTGACGGGTTTGCTAGATATGGGTTGATATGATATGATATGATATGATATGATATGGTATTTATAACGCGCCTATACAGAAGTGTATCAATGCGAGACGAGGCAAGGAAGGGGGGCAAAGGGAAGACAGACAATGATCCTACTAGGCCAAGTGACATTGAGATCGTGCAAGTGCAGGGGAAGGGGGAGAGGCAAAGTGCCAGAGGAGAAGGAGGAGGGCAGTGCTTTACGTGGGATCAAACAACAATAAGAAGTGAGGCCAGCAGGTGGCACGTGAAGGGTAAGTACAATGAGGGTAATGTTATAGTGTCTTCCATGATTGAAAGGACCAGGACAGAGTTTTACAGAAAACCTATAATTGAACCCATCCTGTGGCAGCACATCGTGTGAAAAAACAAGGCCGCTCCCCATCTTAGCGCCCCCTATAGCTGATGTGTGTGTCTGCACACAAACATTGCAACGAAAAAACATTCCATATTTACTGTCAACCCTGAAAGGAAGCGTGAGCTCTGGGCCACAACACACTAGAATCCAAGCCCATGCACTCCAGTATCCATAGCAGGAATTCACTCATGACAACGACACCAACAATCAACATCACTTAACGTTGTCACTCAGCAGACAACATCGAGTCTGCAAGGCCCCAGCAACACACAGATAATGCAACTTGCGAATGGGAAGACATATCTGCCCCACTATGCCCTGGTCATGGCAATGCTTAGTCCTCTAGTTCCCTCCTACTCAGTGTAGTGATCTTGGTGCTGGTGTAATGTGTTTCTCTCTCTTTGAGTCTAGCTGCTGCGTTTTGGATTTGTTGCAGTTGTTTGGTTAGGTAGTCACGCATGTTAAGGCAGATGCTATTGGAATAGTCTATTATTGACATGACAAGGGGGGGATGATAGCAACACATTCCTTAACTTCTGTGTAAACTTGAGGATCCAGTGTTAGCTCATTGTCCATCAGGATTCTAATATGTTTAACCACTCTGGAGGCTTCCGGTCTGGTTCCCACTTCCGATTTCTATGGTATGGCTGGTTGGATACTGCTGAGGCTGCCGGTCTGGAGTCTTGGGTCTGGGTTCTGCTGCAGATTGCTTCGCCAGTAAACCAGTTGATGGGTGAAGGTGTGTCTGTCTAAGGTCCTAAAACAATCCCTATTTATCTATTTCCCAAAGGGGTGGATAGGCTGATTATACTAAGCCCACCCTCTAGGAATCTGATTGGTCAGAGTATTCCCTCTCTCCTGATTTGAGAAGGAAACCCAGTGTCATAGTGATGCTATAATTTACAACACAGGGAAAAACCTCCCCTTCATTTCTACACAGAAAATCAATTTTTCATAGAAAGCATATCTACAACTTGCTAATAATACATATTCACATCACATATTTAATAAAGCACGTATCTGTCTGAGCCCCATCTTCTTGAGAGTTCTGGTTCAAAACGGACAGTTTTTTGCGCTTTTGGTTGGTTACCCAGTGTCAGATCTGTACACATTTTTCCACATACATGCGCATGACATCTGGGCATAATCCTGTAAATTTTCATATTCCTAGCATTATCACAATTGCTAGAATATCAACATTTTAGTGGTTCGGGAATATCACACAGGGTTCAGAGTATTCTCAAACTGTGAGCAGCATTTCTATATTAACAACCTATAAAATGTAGATTTTTCCAAATAGTTCACAGTTTTCTATGAGTCTTTTTCTCAAGAAATATTTCTTTGGAATTTCAGATACACATATCAGTCTAGCTCCGCCTCCAAGGTTTGACTGGGCCAGAGCAACCTGAGCCTCTCTTCCTTGGCAGTTGGTTTCTGTCGACACCCGAATTTGCATTTCCTTTCAGTCAAGGGAGCCTTTTGTCCCTACTCAGAGCACAGGCCAAAATCTCCTCCCACTTCCATTAACACCTCAATGGCAGTTCCTAAGCAGAGAGCAGGAGGAAGATTCCTTTGTTTGGGAGCAGCTGTGGAATGTCTTTGAGGTTCAGTGTGGCTGACTTTATTCACCTTAAAACACTGTTTAAAATTGGGCTTTTCTAAAATACAGTTTACATTTTCTACAAATATACACATAGATCTCTTCATTCCAGTTTTTTTAAAACATAGAAATTGAATTGTAGCAACCCATATTGCTATTGATGGCAAGTCTCTTCTTTTCTACAACTTGATTTTAAGACACAAGTTTTAAACTGACAGTATAAGTAATGAGAGCTTCTGACACAGGCGAGCTGCGGTACTGCACCCATTTCTGACATATTTTTCCCATGGAAGCACCTTTTGAATGTGGATTGTTTTATGATGAAAGGTGTTTCTCCTGACTTTGTGCTTATGGGGATTCCTTAAATAAAGTGATGGTGAACACCCCACAAGGATGTTGGATCTTCTCTGCTGTCTGGGAGCCATGATTTTGCACTTTCAACAGCCGAGGAAAAACAGATTTTAAACACTTCTGGATGTTCCTGGCAATGCAGCACTGCCTTTTCAAGTTGTTCTATTTCACTCTGTGGGCATCTCAATGCCAGGTTCTGGCACTGTGGTCTCCTGTTTTATCACTGTCATAGTCAAAAATAGATTTGGCTGCCAATTTTTCAGGTTTCCCTGCGCACTTCTCACAGATTTTTAGCACACATACGGCTTTTTGGCAGCCATACTGTTGTTTCTGATGAAAGCAACACACAGTGATGTTGCAGGGCATAGACTAGTGGTTCAGAATATCCCACAGGCTTTTGGTCTGGTTCACCGTTCCGTAGGCCATAATATGGGTGGTTGGATACTGCTGAGGATTCCATTCGGGTTACCACTTCCATAGGCCATGGCATGGGTGGTTGTATAGAAGGATTGTTGAACGTGATCATGATTTCAGTTTTATATCGGTTGAGTTTAAGGTTGTTGTTGCCAATCCCTACATTGATTTGAGGACATTGACAGAGGAAAGGGCATTCAGTGAAATAAAGTAAGCTTGGCCAAGTTCACCTGCACACAGGTTGCCCAATTACAAAAAGGCTTTTATTCTAGATTGTCACGAAAAAGGTTATGTAGCTTCTCAAGACCCTCCTTTTCTGCTCCTCCTTCTGCCCCCTCACCCCCACTCCCAACTCCTTCCTCCTTCTCTATGACTGGCTGCCTGTTTCCCGCTGAGTACTACAGGTTCCAAGCCCCCTTCTCCCAAACATCCTCCCTATGCGCGCCCTGTGTATTCATGGACTTTCCTGCGCAAGTATCCGTATATGCAAGTCGTGGCTGGCACGGCCCCATGCAAAAGAAAAACAGCCATAACAGCTACCTTTTCATGCTCCCCGGGTGCGAATGCATGCATCCTTCAAACAGCTCATGTGGTCGCCATGACAACATGCATACAATTTATCATAAGTAAGGTTAAACTCAGAAACTCTGCACGCGATCCCCATACATTGTTCCTGCACCAAACTACACTACGTATGTGCACCCCTAACTCTGAACGAATCCCCAGCTGCGTACATGCAGCCCTAAATCTGACATGCAAACCCACCTCTGCACTGCGATTCCTATGTGCAAGTAAACTTACACATGCCTTCGGGTGGGGGAGAGATGGAGGGATTTGAGTGGGTACAGCGGTCACGGCAGGCAAAGCCATCACGGAAGCACTGGCACTGTGAACAACGGTGCCGGTGCTTCAGTGTCCCCATTCCCATAGAGCCCTAGAGGACTCTATGGTAATGGGTATTAACAAAATTGCCTGCACCTGACTTCCAGGAAGCCGTATTTGGAATAGCTAAGGGGGAACCGGGAAGTCATTCAGTAATTCTGAATCGCTGGTAGCACCGGCACGGTTACCGCCAGACCAGTAAGGAGACCCAATGTCTGTTAGATTCTCGATTCCAAATGATACAGAAATCAATAACAAAAAATATGACTATCTCTAACATTAGATTGTGATAAGCGCTCTCTTTAGAGGTCTGAGTGCAATTCCTATCAGGGCTGGCTCAGCCTTTCATCATTCTAAGGTGCACAAAATGAGAACTCTTGGCTAACCCCAGTGCAGGCGGTGTGTCCTTTCTGCCGCAATATCCCTGAGAGCTTGTATCATACCTTTGTTTCTTATTTCAAGAAAAAAGATAAAAAAGCGCTCAACATTAATGTGCTAAGCCCATTTGGGCTTTTGGTGCACTGAGGTGTCTTTGTTGTGCTTCAAAAATAGCACTTTGTAAATTCATGAACTAAGTCCAGTTGTGCTATTGTGCACTGTGGCTCCTTTGCTTCTTCTTAAAAATGTCTGCTGGCATTTTCGCCATCGTAGTGCCTTGTGTGAGTGCCCCGGAGCCCGCCATACACCAGCTGATTGGTTGATGCTGCCTTTTTTAGCCAATCCAGGGAGCCGGCAGGCGACGCCGGCCCGCTACTCCAAGCCCACACATAAGGCCCATTTACAATTCCTGTCTGCCCACCTGCAGCTCCCTCAGCCTCTATAACCTTGGCTGCCCGCCGCTCCTCCACTTAGCCAAAAGGTACATGCTGCAGACCGCCTTTTATACTTCGTCCCCGCGCCTTCGGTCCATCTCTCCCACTTTATCACCAAAGCCGTTTTCCTCCGGCTTTACCCACCTGCCCTGAGCCCATTTCATTCTAGTACCACTTCACAAGCGCTTGTGCTTCCCCCTCCCCGGTGGCACCGTTCCTGGGCCCCAACCTGCCTGTCAATCTATCATACGCAGTAGCTTTTGTTCTAAATCTCTCCCTGTACCAACTACATTACAACTGTTAACTTTATGGTACCATCAACTTTCTCCCGGTTACTTCGCCTCCTGGCCTTCTATACTTGTGCTTATCTGGCTGGTCCTGCCCTGACTCTGCATACACACCGGCCACAATGAACCTTCATCCTACACTAGACACTTGACATTGACACGCTACGCTTTCCAATGGCTCTGATGATAACCTCTGCAACTGCCTCCTATTTGCCTATTCTCTGTTTGTACTTTCATTTTTTTCTATCACTGGTAGATTGCATTTTCATTTTTATTTTATTTTTTTATTAAGTGCTTTTGGTTAGCAATAACCTTTTACACTATAAACAAAATATAAAGGAAATACAATAATACAATCTTAAAAGTCATAAAAGTAAAACAGATCATAAAAGAAAGAACAACGCACCTTCACAATTTCTTTCAATAATCCATTAAGGAAATGCTTTACTTATCTTTTTCCCTTAAAAGGAGAAAAGTTTGGCCAGTAGGCTTTGGCCCTTTCGCCCAAGCTGAGTCCCCTGGAACCTTCAGCAAGGACCTACTAAATGTCGATCCCCTGCTCCCGCTTCTAAAGATAATCAATTGAACGCCTGTCTCCACACAACGAAAGCAGCTCCTGTGATTACTAGGGATTCTGCACCGAAGATCGAGCTCCAATATTGATCTGTGGGGCCGGACGTGAATTGGCTGTATGCCCTAATGTACACCAAGATAAGCTCGGCATATTGTGTTAAGGTGTGCCTTGACGTTTATATCTGTTTAGCACATAATCTAGAACGGCGTTCCGCCCATGGCAAGCTTATCCATGCCCCTGCGTTCTCCAATACTGGTAGTGTTTGGAGACGTAATGCCAGAATAAATCTAATCAATGTCGGTTCACGAAGCTTGATCAAAAATGTTTTTGGGAGGCCTAGGTCAAGCCCATGTTGTGAATCGGGCCTGTATCTACGCACTCCACTTAAGCGGTTCAGTGCTTGGATAGTGTCCTTGGGCCTCATTACGGGTTTGGCGCACGGCTACCGCCAAACTCGCTACCGGCCCCGGCACCCGCAAATGGGCCATTACCAGCCCATTACGAGATGAATGGGCCAGTAATTGCCCATTCGCGGGTGCCGGTATGGCCGGCCTCCCGATCCCCATTCTGCCCCATAGGCCTGGTCTGACCAGGCGTGCAGAGCGGCAACCGCAAGCAGAACTCGTAATGTGGCAGAGAGGTAACAGCAGCGCTGGTAACACTAGCAGCGTCATTGTTGCCTTTCCGCCACTTTCGTAATGAGGCCCATTGTGTCTGTTTTTTTCTCTAACTTCGCTAGCACCTTCTTTATGAACCGCCCCCATTGTTCATCTGATAGTCCCACAATCTCCTTGGTCACTGCCCTCGCTAAGTGCATTCAAACATAATGCCAAATGTTTTTTGTATCATGGGTCTTAATCAGAGCATTGATACATTTCCAGCCAGCGTTCTTCTGGCAGTATATATACCCCTTTAGCTTGTTCTTAAAGCGTACCCTTTCTCTCACCACTTTACCTATTTTCTCCTCCCCCAACAGGAACAGGCTTCTCTTAATTCTTCCTACCTCCGCATTAAATTCTCTTTTCATTTTAGCAATGCCTGCATCATATTTGACACCTGGCTTAATGCAATGATTACTACCCAAGAGGTGCCTGATCTCCCCTGCATATGAATACCCAGATTATGGTTCAGGAGTGTCTTAGTCTTCTCAGCAGGTCTGAAGCATTTTAGAATCAGCCTGGTGTGATTACCGGCCATCACTGCCACTGTCTCCAATTCCGGCTTATATCCAGCTATTGCCGGATCCGTGATTACAAAATCAATGCAACTGACATAAGAGCCGTTGGACCTGGTCATTCCATCTTTCCCTTCTTCTACATTTTGGGGAGGGGGTTTGAATTCTGCCAACGCCCTCCTCCAAGCCCTAGCCCTACTCCCCCCTTTCCACTTCCCTCAACCCGCCCCTGTTTTGGTTGAGCTTGCAAGCAATCCATGTTAAACTCCCCGGCCAGGGAGATCGTGCCCCTAGGAAAGATTCCACCACCACTTCTATCAATTCAGCCGTCAGGTCACCCTCCGGAGGGTCATACAGAGTTGCTAATAATGGTCTCAGTGATCCTCCCCATAGGTTCTTAATGCTGACAGCCAGAAAATTACTGTGTGACCTTTGTGAGAGGTATTCACATGCACTGTACCCTGCTTTTACTCCAATGCATAGACTACCTTTAGGCTGCCGTTTCAAAGGGTTTGGGGTTTTAGGATCGGGACAGCCGGTCCCCTGCACACCTTCTGTTGGTGGTTGTAGTTTTGCCTGCAGCCTGGCACATGGTTTGTCTGGGGACCAACTCCTTAGTTCCCAAGTAAATTGATGCTTGGTGGGGTGGCCGATCCCAGCACCAGATTAGGCCATCAAGCCTCCACCAGGCACCCCAACGTGGGCTGACCTGCTGCCAGCTCTACCACGAGACTGCTGCCACATCACCTTGTCTTGATAAAGACTTCGGTTGAAACACGCATCGGCTTTTTGTTTCACCACCTCTGGCTTAAAATGCCTCTTTGACTATGCTAGTTTTGTTCACCAATAAAACAATATGCCTGTAAACCCAAAGACTGGACTATCACTAAATTGCAACAAGTAGTAGAATTGCTAAGATTGGATCTACAGATCCAGCCAGCGCCCACACCTAACAAGGTTTGTCACCTCACCAAGTACCTTTAGGCTGCCCCCTCTCTGGCCGGCAGGCCTGACGAAATAGCATTCTGTAACCATCAAGCTCAAAAGATGTATTAAGCCATGTTTCCTGTTTGCAAAAACATTGAGTCCTTCTTAAAGCAATTAATGATGCAGGGTTATTCAGAAAAGAATTGTGCCCCCTACTGTTTCAAGAAAGAAAACTGAAAGAATCCTGATTACCCCATGGAACCGGTCAACGTGGCAACCAGAATACCCGCTGCTATTGACCCTCTCTGCGCGCTGACACTGTTTGCCTTCCTTCATATATAGGCCCTTATTACATGATGCCAAATGGGGAGGATTATTCTGTGTACAGCTTTGGGTGACTTTAGAGAACACATACATTTCCAAACCTAGCTCTAGTAAGGCCTCCGCATTGCTGCAAATAAGCTCCACCACAATAGGGTAGATGAACGTCACCAGAGACCAGTTCACATTGCTTCCCATATCAGGGAGCTCAAGTTTTTCTATATCCTTGGAGGATATTGTGCAAAAGTCAGGAACGAGGTAAAGTAGCTACAGCAGCCAGGAGCGATTAAAAAAAAGGTCTCACGTCTGTCGGTACTGCTTTAACGAACGTTGTATGCATAAGGTCAGTGACCCATGCAGAATCCATTGGTGGCTCTCCAGATTTAAGGGGTTTTGGCCTTAAGGTATCCACTTGTGCCATCCAGTTCTCTTTCTTGAATGCCCTAGCAGTTCTACTTGACCTACCATCTTCGAAACCTGGGATTATGCAGTGTAAGTGATTTCAATCCGGCACACCCCCAAGTCAACAGCCAGCATGTAGTGCGCAACTGAAATCCTTATTTATTTTTGTCTAAAACTTCATTATTCTGAACGATATACCACTCATATCACATCCTTCTTCTGGACCCCTCCCCCCCCCCGGTCACACTGAACCAGGAATCAGGCTGGTTTGCAAAGGTAAATATTTATTTATGCATTTAAAATTTGATCACAATATGTTTTATTAGATAACAACAATCACCAATAGGGTGACAGAACACTGAATGTACACTAGGAATAGGTAATAAGCAAAACAAATGCAGCACAGAAAATAATACTTTTGTGTTGGTTCAGATCAGATAGCACTGTTTCTTTCCCCACAACTGGCAGGGTGATGCCGCATAGCAGAGCGGAGTGGGTCAATACTTCCCACAGCAGAATGCAATGTCCTTTCCACCCTCATCTGGCCTTAGGTTCCCTATTTGCCTCTTTTCCCCTTATGTCAGGTTGCACCCACGGGAGAGGTACTTTTCCCCTCTTTTGTGGGGAGGCGGTGGGTGGAGTAGAGGCGATGGTCGGGATACGTCTGTTTTCTGTTGGAGGTTGTAGCTGCGGGTGCGGGGGCAGGTTTGTCCGGGACATAACATGTCCAGTGGAAACGCTATCAATTAAAAAAGAAGCTCTGATGTTTGTGCCCAACTCTGCAGACGCCTCCCTTCTAGGCTTGGCGAACCATTGGTCCAGTGGGCCCTGTAGATGAACCTGCCACACTTCCCCATCACCCACCATCCGCGTCACCAATTTAGACCCATCTTTGGCTGTTGTCATCCTAGGGACCACTTTCTTTGGCTGCTTTCTCTTGGTGCCATCTCTTTTTGAGGCTGACTGTGCCATTTCCCTTGATGGACACTGTATGTTATGAGGCAAAGGGCACAGGTTTGTATGGATGTTAAAAATTGAGATCTTGGTGAGGACCTTGTCTGTGCTGTGCCCAACAATCCTCTTCATCACTTCCATCTCCTCATTGCCGCTTCTCTGCGGCTTATGCACCTCACCTATTGGTTCAGTCAAGTCCACCACTTGGGTGCACCTAGTGTACTGGTCGGTGACTTGCTTTCCATAGCATTTCGGTGCTGGACTACCCATGTGGGCGGGACAAAGACTGATATGCAAATGGTTATTTCCCGTCTGTGAAAGGTACAGTGAGCAAAAAGCGTGTGCTGCAAACTCTCATCTCAGAACAGGTTATCATGCCATGTTCTTTCTGGAGAGGAGCGCCTGCTTCCTTTTTTGAAATATTTGCAAGGAGCTTGGGGTCGGTCACCCTGAGTTACCTGGGGGCAACCAGACGTTGACTCCCTGCTCCCTGTGCTCAGAGAGGCACTGGTGTAACAGGGGTCCCCGCAATCTCCACGGTGTGGGGGGCCCCGCTAGCACATGTCCTGGGAGGGGGGCCCCACTTGGAGAAAAAATCTTTACAAAAATATTTTTTCAAAATATTTTTTCTTTTATTTCTTTTTGAAATCACTCTGCCTTCATAAAGACATTATTTCTTTAAAACAAATAATGTCTTTATGAGGGCACAGTGACTACAAAAAGAAACTTTCCTTTTGAAGTCCGATGGCTCTCCCCACCCCACGACATGGAAGACCCCAGACTTCAAAAAGAAATCGTTTATTTTTGAAGTCACTCTGCCTTCATAAAGAATTTTTTTCCATTATGGTTCGATCCTTAATGGAAATCATTTCTTTATGAAGTCAGAGTGACTTCAAAAAGAAGCAATTTATTTTTGAAGTAATAGGGCTCCCCTCAAGCACATGATGTGTGGTGTGCAAATGTATTGTGAAATGGTGTACACTTAAATGTGTAGGTGGCTGCCTGTGTGAGTGTATGGTGAATGGGTGCACCGCTAAATGTATGGGTGGGAGCCTGGGTGTGTGTGCCTGTATGGTGAACAGGTGCAGACCTAAATGTATGGATGGTAAAAGTGCGCACTTAAAGGTTTGGATGGCTGGGTGTGCGTGCATGTGTATGGTGAATGGTGTGTGTGCTTGTGTTCAGGGCACAACAAAACCTACATTTTGGGGGACTGATCCTTCAAATGTTGGGAGAGGCTCTAACTTCATAGGTGGTGGGGGACGGGCAAACCTATTTGTGTGGGGGCATCTAACTTCTTTACGCATTTTAATGAGACTATTCTAGTGCAGCTTCAATGTTACAAACAATTAACTCTCTCCTTTAAGTGTGAAAGCACCCACTTATGAACTGCTGTGAGAATGAATGTTCTCCTGTTCCTTTTCTACCCTTCTAATCATTTCCCTGGCATAAAAGTACTAAACCCACATCACAATTTAAAATGCCTAAAAAATGTGGCATCTGTAAGAGTGAAATGCTTTACGTTAGTAATTGCTAGGCCCTTATTAACATTGAAACCCAGGTGCCGTTTAAAATCTGTGTCCTGTTCTGTCCGGCAACTGCTCTGAAGGTCAGCCAGGTTGCGTCAACATAGCCCAAAATTTCTTGGGGTGAGTGCTGAAGCCCAGTCAACTCGATATTGTTAAGCCCCTACTTGTGTTAAAGCATTAATTACGTATTGGTAATTGTCATTACTCCTAGCCCTATTCTTCCTCGTCCCTGTACTTGTGTATGAGGCAGTACTTGTGTATGAGGCACTATGCATCATACACAAGTACTGGGATGAGGTAGAGGTACATGGAGGTAATGCCTGACTTAGCTGCCTGTATCTTCATTACTCCTACTCCAACTCTTCCTCATACCAGTACTTACCTATGAGGCAAGAAAGAGGGACGTGAAGGTAATTCTGGGTCAAGGAGATGATTTTGGAGGTTGGTGTAGGGCATGGGAGTGAGAGCGGATGTGTGGGGGGCGAGATTGTTTGATAAATCATAATGGTTTTCCATGTCCAGGCTAACCAGGCATGATATGTGGTATTAGTGGCAAGAGAGACATTTTGGTGCAGCCAGTCTAGTTATTCCTCAGTTTGGTATGACTCTTTTTTAACTGCCCATTTATGATGAAGCAGTCCTGCTAAGTGTAATTACCTGGCTAGACTGGCATTTGGGTGCTGACAGTCTGGCCATTTCTTACTGCAACATTGTATTTTTCTGGGCATCTGTGATAAAATGATTTGGTGTAAGACTAGTATACCATGCCTCTACACAAGTGTTTCTAGACGCAAGGAGCAAGGGAGGGAAGTTAGAGGGAGGACAAGACAAATGATCTTATTAGGCCTTGTGTCATTCAGATCGTGCAAGTGTGAGAATGAGAAATGCAAGTGGAAAGGGAGGGGGTAAGTGCAAGGAAGAAGGGAGGGGAAAACAGGGCAGTAATGCTCTGAGTAAGTGCAGCCAGGGCAGTGCGGCTCTGGTTAGTGCAAGGAGAACAAGGGACTGTAGGGTTACAGTTACAGCCCTTAAGTGCATGGTAGACCGGAGGCAGTGCAAGGGTGACTGATCAAGAAAGAGCATGGACTCAGTGAGACTCTGAGGGTAGCCAAGCAACCAGTCGGTACAACAAACAGGTAGGTCAAGTAGGTCAGCAGGGGAGGGAGAGAGTGAAAGCAGAGGGGAAGAGGAAAGTTTTGAGCTGGTTCCGGAACATCAGGTGGTCCGCTAAAGTTTGAGAGGGGCAGGGAGGCCATTCCAAAGGGAGGCATCTGCAGAGGAAAGAGATCTACCCCCCGCTCTCTGCCTGGAGAAGCGTCTAGCCCTTAAAGAGCTGGAGGTAGCTGGGGGAAGGGCTTGAGAAAGAAAGTATTTTGGTGATAGTGTTGGATCTAGTGTGGGCTTAATCCCAGAAAGCCTTGTGGACAATGCAAAGGGTCTTGCAACCACTGGGAGCCAGTGGAGAGATTTCAGGGCTGGAGAGATATGATCCCTGGGCTTGTGGCCAAGGATAAGTCTTGCAGTCCTGTTTTGGATTAGTTTCAGAGGGCGGAGAATAGAGGAAGGCAGCTTGAGAAAGAGGCTGTTGCAGTAGTCCAGCCGAGAGAGAAACAGGTCTCTGTAGACAGTGAGCTTCTGGGGGAAGTGAGAAAGGGAAGCGTCTCTTTGAGGAGGAGCAGCTGGTAGGTAGTGGGACTTCTTGGAGATGTCCAAGATGCGAGGAGAGAAAGAGAGAGTGTAGTCAAAGATGACACAAGAGGTTTTCTGCCTCACAGGAAGGCAAAGAAAGAGGGCCCAAGGTGATCGGCCTGAGTGAGAGAGGGAAAGCAGGGGCAGGGGTCCCAATTAGAAGGATCTCCATCTTAATGGCATTAAGGCAGAGATCGTTGGAGGTGCACCAATCCTGAATCACGGGTAAACAGTCAGGAATGAGCGAGAGATGAGAGGAGCCTGAAGGAAAGATGAGTGCCATGCGCATAAAGTTAGAGGAGAAGGTAGAGATCAGGGGGGCCAAAGGGGCCAAGTAGAGGTTGAAAAACCAGGATGAGAGGATAGAGCCCTGGGGAATATCATAGGTAGAGAGAGAGGTGGCAGAGAGAAAGGGACCAAGTTGGACCTGGGAGGGGCAGTCCAAGAGGAAGGAGGTCAGCCACTCAAGGGCCTGATCCGTGATGCCCAGGCTCTCACCTAGTCGATTGATCAGGATGGCGTGGTTGACTGTGTCAAAAGTAGAGGAAAGATCAAGGAGGATTAGGACAGAAGGAAGGCTGCAATCAAGGTTAGAAAGCAGATCTTCACGGGTGCTCAGGAGATCAGTTTCCATGCCTCTGGCAACTCTGAAGCCAGTATGATGGTCATGGAGGCAACCAACAGATTCAATGTGGAGAGTAAACTGGGAGATGGCCAGCTTTTTGCCAAGAGTTTGCCCAGGAAAGGGCTGATGGAGAATGGATGATAGTTTGCCAGACAGGTAGGATCGGCAGGCGGCTTCTTGAGGAATGGGTGCACAAGGGAGTGCTTAAGGGGAGAGGGGAACATTACAGTGGTGAAAGAGTGATTACAGAAATTGGCCAAGGTTGCAGGGAGGTTGTCAATATGGTCCTTGATGGTTCTGGAGCAGCAGGGGAGAAGCTCTTTGGACGACACTTTCATGGATCAGACTTGTCTAGAAAGAGGAAAAGGAGATAGTGGACAGTATGTCCTGAGTTTTTGCAGAGAAGTGAGAGGCCAGAGCCATACAGAGGGCCTGGGAGGGAACAGGAGAGGTGGAGACCGCAACTGCATTGACCAGTTCTGTGCAGATTTTAAAGAGGTTGGCCATGTTGTTAGAGGCCGCAGAGACCCGGCTTCAATGTGTTGTGCAAGCGTGATAATCTAGGCTGGCTCAGAGCGTAGCAACCCGTGATTTGTTGCTGAGATTGTGGAGGCCCCCTCAGCATGACTCGCAGGGGGGCCCCCACATTTTGTGTTACGCCACTGCAGAGAGGCACAGCTTCACCTCACTGATGAGGCCCAACAAGGCTGAAACACGTGTATGGGGTTGCTGTTGGTACTCTTGTTCAGAGAGGAATTGCCATAGCATTTCGGTGCTGGCCTGCCCATGTGGGCGGGACAAAGACTGATATGCAAATGGGTATTTCCCATCTGTGAAAGGTACAGTGAGCAAAAAGCGTGTGCTGCAAGCTCTCATCTCAGAACAGGTTATCATGCCATGTTCCTTCTGGAGATGAGCGCCTGCTACCTTTTTTGAAATACTTGTTTTAAGTGACTCCGAAGTTCCTCATTTCTATTCCTGATAGTTAACTTGAGTCATCTGGAATCTACGGGCCTTGTTTAAATTGGCATTTCACCTATAATTTTTTTAAATCAAAACTGGGTGTTCTTTAATTCTGCTGCCCTTTTTATATGTTGGCAAAGTCAAATCTAAATGTTTTTCTTAACTCTTCTGCCTTTGTTCTAATGTTGGCATTTTACCCATGGCTGTGATGGTCCATCCTGGATTCTCTAAATCCACTGGCTGCCCTTAATTGCTAGGCTTTCTACTTAGGTGTGAGAGTCATGTCGGAGCTCTACTGTAAAATATTGCTGTGTTTAAATGCAAGGGCTCTACCTTTATTGAAAGTCCTTTCTGGGTGTTTCTCTACTGACTTTCACCCATATTTGCTCTCTTCCTTTCTTGGAAAAACAAAATCATATCTGTTTCGAGCCTGCAATTGCCTGTTGCATCTTGGTTCCTCCCCCTTATTTCGCTTCCTGGAGTCGCGCTCTTTGCTTCCAGTTGTAACCTAGGTCATCCTTCTCTATCCTTGATTTACTGTGGATTTGCTTTATTTCACTTTTATCACCTGAATTGCTGCTAGGCCGCCTGGTGAGTTCCTTGTGCAGTGTGTAACTCCTCTGTCTGTTTCTCCTACCCCTGTTGCTATGGTGCTCTCCATCTCTCCAATGATATGATATGATAGGTTATTTATACCCAGAGGTTTCTAAGCGCGGACTCTGGGATCGTACCTGTGTTGCTTCGTGTCGTCTTGCTTTCAAGGGGAGCACGTTGCCGCTGAGCTATCCTCCCGGGACAATCCTTTCTAACTGCTACTCTGTCACATATCCTACCTCTCTCTCGAAGCCTGGAAGGAAAAAGTTTAAGAAAGCACTCCTAGTCTCCAATCCATGCCTGCCTCTTGCTGACACCTACACCAAAGCGTCCTCCCGACAGACCATCACTGGCACCGTCTTTTTCATCCACTCTCCTGTCCTATGGACTCCTCTTATGGTCTCTATCCTCTCCACTTTTTCTTTCTCACCCAGTAATAGTGGAACCAGATGGGAAGTTCTCTTAACACACTTCCCATCCTCCAGGTGAATCTTTATCGTTTACCAGAATGGCACTGTCATGGCCCAGGGCTCTCAGGCCCCCAGCTCGCAGCACCCCCTCTACCAGCACTGTCTGTCCTGGCCCCTCTCGGACTAAACATGGGACGGGCACTTCTCTTAGTCTGATTCACCCCCCCCTCCCTCGCACTTAAAAGGTGGTTCTCCGTTTCATCCCCTAGCCCTTCCCCAGCCGCTGGGCCCTCCCCCCCCCCTTACATTTGTCCCCCTGCACTTATCCCCCCCTTCACCACTCCTTTATCCCCGCCAGTGAATGTCACAAGGCCTATTAGGACCGTTTACTGTTGTTTTATATACCCTGTCCGCCGTTTTTCTTTTCCTTGTGCCGCCTGGAAACACTTTTTTGCTGTACAGTACGCCTTATATATACCCTATAAATAAATAAATAAATAAATAAAATCTTCTTTTTTTTTGTCAAAGCTACTAAGCCCAGGGAAGAATTCTATTATACCTAATGTTTTGCAAGTACAGTCTGGGGCACTGTCGTCCCGCCTTTTCTATGACAGCAATGGAAGGGAATATCTATGACTAATCAACATTTCCTGCATTTACCTCAGTTTTAACTCTTTTATCTTATCTATTTCTATGTAAAATGACCTCTTAAATCATGATATTGTGTTCTTATGCTTTGTGCGATTATTCTTTATACGTTCCCTCTGTGGCTTGGCTGTGCCTCTGCTTTTAATTCTTGATTGCTTTTAATTTTGCGCTGAATGCATACTTCTGGGAAATGTCCTAAATAAAGCTGTTCGATTCATTCAGTAATTTTCATTCGTTCATTCGGGTACTGTTGAGTTTGGTAGCCATATAGCACCTATCATTATAGTGCTTAGAAGCAAGAGGAATCCGACATTCAACGCTACATAAAATGTTGCATTACTAATCTAATGTTGTCTTTTTTTGGAGTTGGTCCTTAGAAGGCATTGCACTGTGACATGCAGTCACCCTGTTGTAAGAGGAGCTCCTGCCGGAACCTCCTTCTCCCCTAATGCCCGGCGCGAGCTCCCTTCAGGGGAGATGTTATTCGTGCAGAGGGAGGCTGCGCGTCCCTTATTTTCCGTGATCGGAAGCGAGCACAGACCCTTATCTTGGGCTCAGCATGTGCACCTGAGTCAGAGACCGGGCCTTTCAAGACTGAAGTCCCCGGAGTTGCAGCAAATCTGCTACTTTGATGATAGCAAGTTAGCGACGCTGGCTCGCGCACCGAGGGAGCACCGAAGTCCGCGAACACCCGACTGGCGCGCGGGCGGACCTGGCATGCACTAATAGACAAATACATATCTCGGGTTTCCAGCTGTGCGGGGGAGTGGACCTCGGAACGGAAAGGTGTCTGAGATAATCCCCACCTGTGTCTGGGAGAAATGGTCGTTCCGTGACCGATCTTGATGTCGCGTTGCGCGGGTTTTGCGCACCATGAATGGATGCAAGCGCAGCCAGTTGGAGTGCGCCTGCTGCGCAAGTGGCTCTGTATTTGCGGAGTGTGACCCGGCTTGCACTTGTATTGTACTACACCACTTATTTAAAGGCCGAGTAGTGACTACGGCAAGGTTTTCCTTTTCCGGTATATTATAAACATTCACGTCAAAGTGCTGCATTTTTTGTAATGACTTTCCGAATCTTATTTTGCCTTTTTCCAGCAGGAAATTGACCAACTAGAGAAAAATATATGGTAGCTTACAAATGAGAAATCGTCTTCTGCGTTTTACGACTTCCGCTAACAAAATGCATGCAGTGGTGGAAATGGAAAAGAAAATGTGTGGGGGAACCCACAAGGGCCGGGGTGGGGGCGGAGTTGGGTGGGGTGAGGGGGCGGTGCCCGAGGGTGTGGGGTTTAGGGGGCGGGGCTGGCAGTTGACCTCCGATCAAAGAAAATGTCAAAAATAAAAGTTTAAAACGGCACTATTTCTTTCATGCTGCTTCTTTTCCAAACTATATATCAATTCCACTTCAAACCTCATCCGTGGCACTGGTGATGAGTTGCTTCACTATGCGCATAATAGTTTTGACCAGTGTTGCTGAGTAAATATTCTTTAAAATACACAATTTGCATTCCATTTTATTAAAAAAAACCTCCCCTTTGGGTACTATTCAAACAGGGTGATTTCTGTTCGCCATAAGCAACGTTTTCCTTTCCTTGAACCCCACCCAGCAGAGCTCCTGCAGCTCCCCTCTGAAAGCAGTTGGGTGGCTGCATCGTGTGTGATAGTTTCAATGTCAATAGGGCTATTTGTTTATTCATACAATGTTTGTCGGATACCTGTATATTTATTTATGCAATGTTTGTCAGATACAGCTATCCGACAAACATTGCACAAATAAATAAATAATCCGGGCCCATGTGTTCAACAAAAATTGCATAAATAAATAAATAAACAGGGTCGTAGCTGAGGACCGGATGGTGGCTGAGGAATGTAACTTCTCTGGTGACCCCTTGCACAGGCTCACCAGAGGAAGTTACGGTATACTCTCAGGCGCTTTTTTATATATTTTTTTTTTTTTTTGCCCCATCGCTGACTCTGGCCGGATCTCGAGATCTGGCTACACATCTGGTGCCGGATCTCGGATCCGGCGAAAGCCGGTCCAATTGCCAGCGCTGGATGTATGCAGAACTTGTGTACAGAGGTGCTACTAGACTAACATTTCAGGAAGGGGGGGGCTTAACCCTTCAAATGTTGGGAGAGGGGCAAACTTCAGAGACTGTGGCGGAGGGGCAAACATACTTGTGTTGGGGCATCTAACTTCTTTACACATTCTAATGAGACAATTCTGGTGCCGCTTCAGTGTTACCAGCAGGTAACGCTCTCCTTCACGTCTGAAACCATACACTTAAGAACAGCTGTGAGAATGGGTTGTCCTCTGTCCCCCCAACCCTTCCAATCACTCCCATGACATGCAATTACTACCCCATCACGATTTAAATTGCCGAAAAATGTATGCACACAAATGCAGTGCAAACAATGAAATGCTTTACATTAGTAATTGCAGGGCATTTAACAGTGCAGCCCCAGGGAGCGCGTATTGTCTGTGTCCTGTTCTGCCATGGCTTTGTAAGTCAGACAGCTCAAATCAACATAATCCAAAATGTAGGAGGAGTGGGGGGTTAAGCCCAATTTGTCCAATAGCCATTGTATCACTGCCTATGTATGTTTTTACAACAAAGTCACAAAGTCACAGCATTACACTATTTTGGTGTGGAAATTCCTTACAAGAATTACAATGATGCTATGGGCCCGATTCATGGAATATTTGCACTGTTGCAACGCGTATTTTTGCCGGCTGACTTTGCCTGGTAAAAATACGCTTCCATGAATCAGGGTTTGTGTCGACAGTGCAAAGTCACTTTTCAGCAGTGCAAAGTTACTTTTCAGCAGTGCAAATTCACTTTGAACCGAGCAAATATCCCATGAATCGTTATATGTTTCCATGTGGCGACGCATCTGCTATCACACTAGAAAAATGCAAATGTGGCAGTGTGTTTTTTATGCAACACATTTGCACACATACTTGTAGCGGCCAGCTCATAATAGCATATATGGCGTCTCAAAATGGTCATGCACCTCCATGGAACCTAGGCCAACATCGAAGCATGTATCGCTAAACATCTCCTCCACATCAATACACCAGTAGCTGGATTCATAGTTTCCCTATAGTGAGGATTACTGAAAAACCGGCCCCAGTCGTTTATCACAGAGTGCCGTACCACACGGCCTGCCTGTATTCACTCAACCCTGGGTAAGTCTCTCATAAGAAATAGTGGGAGCGATGGACAGCTTCTGATTGGTTGTGTGGGATAGAGGCCCTGATGTGCTGCCCATCAGGTCAGATACAGAGGTCACATTTTTTGAATTTTTTTATTTATTTGTTTAGTTGTGAGACTTCATTAAGTTAGAACAATGATATAACATTTTCAATTAAAATTAACAGTTGTAATTATAACAATTTTAAAAAGAAAATAGGGAAAGAGAAAAAACAAAACACGTATCACATTGTTACATTACAGTCAATTTCAATCATCAACAATGCTTTCCGCTCTTTTTGAGCTAATTGTAATCAGGCACTGTCACTTCTAGGAAGTGAACAATTGCCACTTTAACCGCTAGCCTTGGACATGAAAAGACCAATAGCCATATTTCTTGAGGGTTTAACTGAACATGAAAATCAAATACAGGCTGAAAAAAACGATTACGTGTTGCGAGGAGAGAGCGGCACATGACACTAGTAAATGTTGTAAAGATTCAAGCTCATATTTGTCTAGACAATATCGGCAATGCATTTGACTTTTAGGAATTAATTTCCTTCTGGCCAGTATTTCACGAGTATGCCACAGATTGAACATGAAGTGCATATATTGACTGCGAATGTAATATGAAGGACATTGATAAGATTTTCTGCCATTTGCCTATACCTTTTCCTCCCAAACAATATTATGTCAAAATCTTTAAATCGGGCACAGGCATTCATATTCTGTATCCAATCGAATTGGAAAAGTTTGATTTTAGCACGCCCAGGATTGTTAATTAATAGGTCCACTTCGATAGACGCCTCTGCCATGGCATTGAATGTGATATTACACCATGTCTTAGATGATGTATTAGAGTTTGACAAGAGATATTGAGCTACTGTACTCAAGATGTTAAATGTTGGCATAACCAAAAGACATTTACGCAGCAAGGAGCACCTCTTCCACAACAGTTGAGAGTATAGGGAAAGTGATCCTAGCTCATATCGTATCATGGACAACGGGGTACAGTTCGGAAGAAGTAATACTTGTTTCCAGAATCTGGACTCCAGTTTGTCCCATTCTTCTCTTTTCTCCATGCAGAAGGCTCCATACCATATATTAATATCAGTGTTACTTTCAGCTGGTAAAATGATAGGACATGTTTAAGTGAGTATTTTCCAAATCTACGAGCTAACAGTTTCGCCTGTGAGATTAATGCTCATAGTTTGGGTTCTAAATCCCACTTGTGACAAGTCGAATTATTTGAGTTCGAGAACATGATGCCTAAGTATTTATATTGATCTACAATGGCAAGATTTATGTTTTGTAATTTCCATCTGTATTTATATTTTTTATGTTTTTTGCTGTTCTTGCACACTACCACTTGTGATTTTTTAATATTTATCACCATGTTATTTTCTTGGGTGTATATATTAAGAGTTTGTAACATATTTTGTAGTCCTCTTGGAGTTTGGGACAAAATTATCAAATCATCGGCATATAGCAGATGTCTTATTTTCTGATTACCCAATTTAGGCAAATCACATAGGCCCTCATTACGACCCTGGCGGAATCCGAAAAACGATGGCGGAAATGCAATACCGCCATCGAATACCGCTCGGTGCGACTATGACCCGTCACCGCAAAGTACGAAGCCATTAGCGACACCGTAGTGAACGCCAACGCTAACTGCACCAAGTACGCGCGCGCGCGCCATGCCAAACCGTAAATACCACCATGGCGCAAGGGTACGCGAATTCCGACCCTAGCGGACATGTACCTAACGCCATCAAGCATGGCGGAAAGCACCAATCCGCCATGGTGAGAAGTACGGCATCGCGAATCAACCGTAAACGGCCCCACTGAGTGCCTGTACACCGCTCCCTGCCCACAAAGTACAACTCCCCGTAGGTGCAATGAAGTCACAATGCAACCAGTGAAATGTACAAGTCACCCATGCATGCCAACGAACAAAAGAAACACAAGAGGGGCCAATGGGAGCTGCAGGGCACAGATGGCACGAATACAGAAGCCATTCCAATGGACATGACCACAGTCCCCCCCCCCCGAAACGCACGCAAACACAGGCACCTGTGACCAGCAATATTCCGAAAATCACAACATGCCACCAGTCCACCTGGCTGACCGGCATCTGTTACACAAAACCCATTCCCCCGCCCCTGAGCATGACAACATGCAAACAGTCACATTGGCAGCCCCCATCCCTGACCTCACTGGGCTCCGTAGGCAAACGCGCCCAGCACAGTACCACGCGACTAAACTCCGAAGCTGGAACCCAATGCAGATCTCCTCACAATACATCGCTCCCCAAATAGGAATATGCCACATCACTCGCAAAGAAGAACGCTACACGGCCCATATCAGAATAGAAATTTAATGCACAACTAAATCACCAAGCCCATACAGCCATTAGTCCATGAACTCCAAAACACATATCACCATTGTGGGCTGCATCCGCAAGGAATGACCAGCTACTACTTGTGTGACGCCCTGTTCCATCATGGTACACAGAGCCACATTCACGTACGAAAAGGCAACATGGAAGCGCACAGACCCGCAGGGCCGTCCCAATGGGGAGGCACTAGTCCAGCTGAAAGGCCGAAATGTTGCTCCGAGCCACTAGTACTGCGTAAGGGCATGTGGCCCATTGGCGATCGTCCCATAAGATCGTAATGCTGCTCCACTGATTAACACGAAGCAGCAGGTGTCGGGAGTAAACGCCATCTGCAGGAGTGGCATACAGATGGCAGTGGCAAAAGGGGAGGAGATACCTGTCAACCAAAAGAAAAGAAAAAGAACAGAATGGCCATCAGAACTACATTCGAACAACTCACTTCAATGATCACACTAAATCCACAGTCATATGCATGCTAGCCCACTCCAAAGGATCATCACCACCCCGAAACCACTAGCGACTCATAACTATCTATATCGAGGTGTAAACACCATCACAAACGAGTGTACCTGTGCATGCGTCTGTCAGAACAGATTCCATCAGATGGGAATGTTAACGTGCATGGACACAAGTGTCTGAAGGCGCGTCGAGACAGGGAGGGCTCAACAAGGCCAGATAGACGATGGTCCCACTATGGCAGCCCTGCATCACATAGCGCAGGGGAGGCGGATAGATTCCAAGAAGCCCTGTACATGGCAAACCCTGTATCAAATCACCTGCCCATGCATCCATTCATCATTCCCTCATCCTGTTATAAAAACGCCTGAATATTTACTCACAAAACATTCGAACTTTCCATTGAGTCTGTGCGTTATGCAGCCTGCAAAATCCACAGTGCCCCAGCCCGTAATTCCAGTGTTGTGAAGTTACATGTATTTGGTAACGTCCGGCCTCATCGCCCACGTCACTATTGCGCATCCAAAACTATTCATATCAATCATTGCTTCCTCGCCATGGCCCCTGTCTCAAGGACATCGAACAAAAGAACGTTATATTTGCAGTCAGACCTGTGGGCATCTCCCCGGCGCTAGCTGAAAACCGAAAGCGCCGGCCTTCGAATTCCTCATTTGCAACATCACGTCGAAAAGGCATCTGTGGCCGTTTGAAATCACTAATTAATCCATCGAGTGCGGCTGTGTGTGAAAATGGCAACTGCCTTCACCCACGAATGGGACGCCTCGCCCGTCGTTGCAACTCGGTACAGTGATGCATGAGGGCCCACCGTTACTCGAGTACTACGTCCCACTGACCCATCACAAGTCTGTTCGCGACTGCAAAGATTGTATGTGAAACAATGGGACCATAGCCGAATGTACATATCAACAAATGTTACACGGCCATCGGGTACAAATACATGAATGCAAGAGCAAGATGCCATGCGTCACATTGCAGCGTTGTGTGCGGGACGTGCTCGGCCAAAGGGGAGAGCAGCTTGCACAGGTGGAATGAATCACCACAGGTGGAGGCCATACAGCCTGAAAACACATAAATTGCACACCCAGTCTCCTCCCACAACCACACCCACTCCGAAATGCTACCGGCAGGACTCGCGATGTTGGCCCTGGGGGACCTGATAGCACTGCAAGTGCTCCAACTCCAAGAAGAAGACGAACACCAACTACAACCGGCCGCACGGAGGAGACGCAGGAGGAGGAGGAGGGCAAGGCAGGGCCAGCAAGGGCCGCCAGCACAGCCAGTACCACCACGCAGGCAGCCCGCAATCCCACGTCTCCGAGCACATCCGTTCAACCTCACTGATGAGCAGATCCACACCCTCTACCGTTTGGACCGGGACACCATAGCCGCCATCGTGGACATGACACAGGCTGACCTTGTCAGCATGATAGATAGCCCAACCGCCATCCCACCCCTACTGAAGGTGGTGTCTGTACTCCACTTCCTGGCCACAGGCACCTACCAGCACACAGTCGGACAGTTGCATGGCATTTCACAGCCACTGTTCTCACGGACACTATTGCAAGTGCTCGATGCCCTCCTGCAGCACGCAGACGACTACATCTCTCTACCACGCTCGGAGCAGGAAATTACCAACACAAAAGTGGGATTCCATGCACTTGCCGGCATACCGGGTTGCATTGGTGCCATCGACTGCACCCATGTGGAATTGGTCGTTCCACATGCCATGGAGGCCCAGTACCGCAACCGAAAACAATTTCATTCCCTGAATGTACAAATGGTGTGTGACTCCAACAGGATCATTACACATTGTTGTGCCAGATTCCCTGGATCAACCCATGATTCTATGGTCTTGAGGAACTCTACTATACCACGCTACATGGAGCGACACGCAGGGAACAGATCCTGGCTACTCGGTGAGTCTCATTTCATGCATGATGATGTGGGGTATGTGATGCGGCAATGAACTGCCAGGAAGGGGGGGGGGGTGCGTACGTAGCAATGGCATTCCACATCATACGTTTCTCGTCCACATACAGGTGATGCTGGGTATCCACTGAAGAGATGGCTCCTCACACCAGTCCGGAACCCACGGGACCAGCATGAGGAGGACTACAACCATGCCCACTCACGTACCCGTGTAGTCATTGAACAGGCATTCGGCCTACTGAAGACTCGTTTCCGCTGCCTCAGCAGGTCTGGCGGGGCACTCCTGTACCGCCATGAGAAGGTTGCAAAGATGGTCATGGCATGTGTCATTCTCCACAACATGTGCGTACGTAGAAATGTGCCCATGCCCCCTGACGCTGAACTGCAAGCACCTGATGATGGTCATGATGAGGGTGGGGATGTGGCAGCACCTCAAGGAGTCTGCGAGGCACCGGAGGGCCGTGACATTCGTCAGCATCTCATTGATGCATGCTTCTAGCACTCACGCCTGGTGGCTGATACATGGACACGGGACTCGTGGCACTGTGTGTGTCTGGTACATGCACAATATGGACTGTACGCCTATGATGGCCTAGTACACAAAGATCATTGTCCACACATCTCATTGGTTGATCGTGCACTGTTTATGGCATATGTGATATCATGTAGAACACCCTATCGACCCGCCACCCAAGTGAGCCCAACACACCCCCTCCACCCTCCTACCTCCCCCCCGAACACCAGTGTCCAAAGAAGCTCATTGTCAGTGGGCTGTCGCTATTGCAAGCCCCCTCTGCGGGTATCAGGGGCACCCCTGCCTGTGGAGCGCAGGTTCCTCCCAGATCTACGTTGGGGGCTGCCCTGGACGGAACTTGCAACGGATGACGTCTCTGCCTGCTCACGTCCATGCATGTCCCTAAGGGTTTGTGAGAGCTCAGTGAGCACACGGCGCACTGCGGCAAGTTCGGCACATACATCTTTGGACGTCGCATGCAGTTCCCCCCTCAGGCTCTCGGTGCTTCTCTCCATTTGGACTCTCAGGCTCTCGGTGCTACTCTCCATTTGGACTCTCAGGCTCTCGGTGCTACTCTCCATTTGTGCCCTGAGTGTCTCAGTTGATGTTTCTATGTCTGCCTTAGTGCCCCCACATTCATCGGCATGGTCCTTGAGGAGCGTGGCCAGTTGCTGCTGTTGCACGATTAACTGGTCGAGGGACTGTTGCCTCTGCTGGGCCATGGCCATTTGCGGGGGTGTCACAGAGGGGCTGTTGACCTCATGTTGCCTTGCCACAGGGCTTGGGGGGGATGGCCAGTCGTCGTCTTGTGGGTGCCCCTGCGTGGTATCCTCATGTTGTACGGGATGGGACAGACAGGGGGAATGGGACAGGTCATGGATGGATCTGACTTCGACATCCCCGTCTTCTGTGTCGGAGCATGCTGCCATCAATGGGGTGTCACCTATGGTGCTGCTGCCACCAGAGGCAGTGCCTTCTGTGGCATCCGTTGGGGGGACCTGTGGTGGTGGTGTTGTGGGCATGCTGGCTGCTGGGGTGCCTGTTGATGTTCCCCCCTCTGTGCTGCCACCTGATTTGTGCTGCTGCCGTGTCTTGATGCGTGCAGCTGAGGTGGAGGGTCTTTGGCCGTTGGTCTTGGCCCTCTTTGCAGGTGTGCTGGTAGGGGTGTCCTGATGCTCGTCGTTTGGATCGGAGCCTGTGGTGGAGTAAAGGAGGGCGAGGGTTATTAATGGGTCTGTGGGTATTGGAATGGCATTGTATCACATGCATTGGGGTGGTACATGAGGGTGATTTGGGTCGGTGCCTTGGAGGTGCTTTTTTTTGTGTGTGGGGTGAGGGTGCAGTTGTTTGGCAGCCTGCAGTTAGGGTGTGCCTGCTGGACGTGTGGTGGGTGTTTTAGGGGTTTTTAATTATTTATGTATTTATTGTGGTTTTAAGGTGCACTATCAGGGCGATGTGTGTGGACGTTCTCCTGGACATGTGTTTCTGTTGCACTATGTGGACACATGGTACTTCACATGATTGGACATTGTGGATTTAGCATTGTTTTATCTGGGCCACCTACCTGATTCTTCTGATGTCTGCACTCCTTTCTCCATCCCTCCGACTCCCTCTATGCTCTCCATTCCGATGGTGGAGGCACAGATTTCTTCCCAGGGGGTCAACTTGATGGGTGATTCAGGACCTCCCCCGGTGGCTGTGGCAATGTTGCGGTTGGCAGAGAGTATGCTGCGGACGCGTATCCGCAGGTCGTCCCACCGCTTTCTGCATTGCTGTGGGTTGCGGGGTGCGGTCCCGACCGCGCTTACCCGCTGTGCCACCAGAGCCCATATGGCCTTCTTGTTGGCAAGTGCCGTCCTGGTCATTTGCGTGGAGAAGACGGCGGCGGCATTCTCCTGGAGGGTCTCTGTTAGCACGGTGAGTTCCTCACGGGAGAAGTGGACCTGCCGCTTGCGGTCGCACGCTTTCTTCGCTACTTTTCCCATTTTTCTTGGTTTCGCTAGGGTGGATGACGGGTTGGGGTGTGTCTCAGGGTAGTGATTTTAGTGGTTGTGTGGTTTTAGTGGTTTTATGGGTGCACGGCGGGATGTTTCCCGTTCCGGGCCCATGTTTTAACTTCCGTTTCCGTATATTTCCGGTCACCGTACTTTCCGGTAGGCGCACTCTGCGGTGCCCGCTGTGATGGGTGGCGGTATTGCACCTAGGGCGCCGTACGGCGGCGGTGTGGGCCGTTTTGGGGTCATTTCCGCCATCGCGGACTTTGCACTTCCGCCATGCCGTGGTGCTCGTGCCCGATGGGTCGGAATGGGCCGCAATTTGCTCCTTCGTGCAATGGCGGAAACGCTATTTACGCTGTGGCGGTCCGGTCAGTCACTTTCCGCCAGGGTCGTAATGAGGGCCATACTGTGTTAACGAAGATGTTACCCATGTCAAATATAAAGAAATTAAACAAGAATGATGCAAGTTAACACCCTTGCTTCAAGCCCCTCTCGGTAACTATTGGGCCAGACAAGGAGCCCTCGTATGTTAATCGTACTTGCATTGATGTATCTGTATGAAGTATCATTACTAGAGTTAATGTAGATGGTGGACACTTATGTTTTTTTAAATTTCTTGTATAGCATGACTCAATCAATTGAATCAAATGCTGCCTAGAAATCAATGAACGCCAGGTATAGTGGTTGGCCCTGCTCTGCATATTGCTTTTTTAATAGGTTTTGACATAAAATGTTTGGTACAGTCCCAATTCCTGCCACGAATCCCACTTGGATAGGATCTTTTAAATGATGTTCTGTGACCGATTGGTTTAGTTCTTTTAGCAGTAACGTCCCATAGATTTTTCCTGGGACATCAAGCAGTGAGATGGGACGGTAACTACTGGGTAACTGGCGATCTCCCTTTTTAAATATTGGCAGTGTTATCGCATGTGTCCAGCTTTTTGGTAACACTTGCTCTTTATTTATGGCTGAGAATATCTTAAATAATATAGGAGCCCAAAGATCAGGATGCGATTTCAGCAGTTGGTTCGACAACCCATCAGGGCCCGATGCCCTTGAGTTGCTTGCTGTTTTAATAAGGCATAATAGATAATTTTGGTCAAATTCAAGGTTGAATTTTTGCATGAACTTATTGGGGTCTAAGGTTACACTTCCTTGGGGTACAGCATAAAGATCAGTGAAATGTTGTATCTACTTTCGTTCATCAACTGCATTGGCTTGAATCGCAATCTGTGAGCCAACTCACACCTGATTAATTATCGACCACCATTTTGCTGCATTCTTGGTAGCGAGAATGCTCAGCATATTAGCAGCATATTAGCACCATCATTTTGCTACAATTGGGCTCGATGTTACATAACGGTTTCTAATTTTCCTTAACTGAATCGCTTTCATGTCCGGGGGGGGGGGGGGGGGGTTTGGGCCACGTGCCTCACTTCGGCTTGATACAATATTTTTCTCATTTTAAGGGCCAAATCAAATGAATGGTGGTGAAATGTAGCTTTTGGTTTATTATATATTACACTGGGCTGCCGGAATAGTTGTATTGTATTGCTATATTCTATTCCCAGGTAGCTCCTACCCCCAATATTTCCAGTATGCAAAGCTGCCAAGGCTTTATTGAAATGCTGTAAACCCCCCTCTGACCATCAGAGTCGATTCAGCCCTGGATTAACAAGTAGATGTTTTCCTTGCTGAGCATATGTACGCACTGGCTTTGATCCTCACTCTCCCATGTCATTGCCAGAATGTTATGGTCGCTTTGCTTGGAGTCTTGAACCTCAAAGTCCAGTACAGCTGGTAGCAAATTATCATGCACATATATGTAGTCAATTACAGAGTGGTTACTCCCACGATTCCATGTAGCATGGGGCAGGATATCTACTTTGAACATGCCATTTAGCATGTGAAAGCTACGATGCTTTGTGAACGTGTTCCATTGGTGTATCCTAGCTCTGTCTCCTTGTGTTTTGCTCTCACAACAGTTGATATTCAGATCACCTGCTATTACTAAGAAGGACACTGTTGGCTCAAGCACTACTAGATCTAATAGCATCACCAGATCTTTATAAAATTTAGACTCTGCTATTGAGATCGTGTTCCAATATATATTCAGGATTGCATAGCCCGCTTTTCAGATCATCACCTTTACCATAAGCATGTGGTTATTTGGCATTGCCCACAATTCAGACGATGTAACTTTCGTTGATGTAATAGCAATAAGTAGACCCGAGGAGGGTCTGCCAGAGACACGTTTGAGCGCAGGATTTAAGTAGATATCATGTTTGTCCCATACTGGGGCAGACGTAAGCCATGTTTCTTGTAATAATATGATGTCACTGCCTCCCAAATTGCTGCTACCGTTGTTAAGTAGATGGGAGAACCCTCTTGTGTTCCAACTCAAAAGCGTGGCTATCTTTTTTTGACTTGATCTGTCTAGTTATTTTATCACCTGGCTACATTTACATTGACAAGAGCTAGATTTTTGCTGTGACATTTTTTCCATCAAATTATGGGTCAGAGTCAACTTGGGTTCATATTTGGCATCATTTTCTAATCTTTGATTTCTGTTCATTGGAGTACTTCTGCTGTCACATTTGAGCCAGTGTTTAAACAGTCGCTGTTCCCCAGCTTAACTTCCTGTTGCATCTACAGCGTTGTTTCTGATTCTTTGGTTAAGGTGAGAGGAGTTGTACCGCCTCACTAAATTGTGTGGCTTGCAGAAACTCCCCCCCCCCCCCCACCGCACTGACTTTGTTTGAGCTATATATGTTTATTGCTTTACTCCTCGGGTCAAGTTGCCTTTGCAACAAGATCTCATTTTGGAGCTTCACAACCGGTATTGGCTGCCTCTTTGGACCACTTCCACCAAATGGCTCTGGGATCTTATGACCTGCCCTATACGCATCCACAGCTTTTCGTATTTCTTGTTTATGATTCATGATGGCTTCCTGGTCCCTTGCTTGTGCCAGGTCAACATTCGCTGCATGGAGCATGCATGTGTTTTTCAATTGGGCAGTCCTTCATGTTGCCATTGTTTACGTGTTGGATCAAATCATCTAGAGGGGCATAATCTAGTTGGTGGGGGCCACCATTTCCCTGACCCCCGATGTCCTTGACTAGTTTGTATTTTTTTTTGATCGCCTGAAAGGCAATTATGACACTTTTCTGTGGTAGACTAATGGCCTTGAAGAACTGTTTGGTGCCCGATGTCACCCCACTCCTTTCCTTCTTCTGATTTTTGGATAACCTATTTTTAGGTTGGCCTTTACTGCCTGACTTAAAGATGGTGTATTCCATTTTTGGGGCTGTGCTGCGAGTCAGTTTGATTCCGGCTCCTTAGTAAGGGGAACTTGAGCCTGATCTATTGTTTCATAAATCACTTTCTCACTGCACAAAAATACTGTGATTGCCATCTTTGGCTCGATCATAGGCTGTGGTTCACTGAATTTCATTGTTCGACACGCCACTGTTGACGATGTAACTTTTACCGTTATCCTGGGTGTCAGAAAATGGATTTTAGTGCTTAATTGTTGCTCAAGAGACTCCTGCCAACTTCGCATATTATCCATGACTCTTTTCTGATTGGATAGTTTGGTGTCAATGGATTCGAACAATTTACCCAGCGATTGTATGGCCATGTTCATGGCTTGAAGAGTTACTCCCAACAACTTCTCATTATGTGTGCCAATAGCCGGCTCATTCACATCTGCGTGTGAATTATGTGCTCTTCTAGGTGTCGGATGCAAAAAAGAAATACTTAATGCGGAGCAGCTATTTCCTGCTTCCGAGGATTCAACCATTACCGGTTACTTGGACAAATTATCAGGTAGAATATTTATAGAAAATGCTGAGTTTTCAGGGTCTATATCAATGATTGCTACATTGAGTTGGGGCACTTCGCCGTCGGCGGAAGTGCCTTTAGCAACATACTGGGCCTCATTACACGGAAGGCGGTGATCCAGGGTGCTATTAGCACCCTGGACCATGCCGGTAAATTACCGGCACCGCCTTGGCGGAAAGGGGATTTACCGCCCCATTCCAAGGTTGGTGGGGCGGTAAATCCCCCTTCCGCCATTGCCCTTCCCCATTCCCATTTCTGCCCTATAGGGCTCTATGGGAATGCGGAAGGCGGTAATTACGGCACCGCAATTTTGCGGTGCCGTAATTAGCTCCGAGGTCCCTTAGCGGGTTGGTTTTTAACGCCTGCAAAAAGCAGGCGTTAAAGCACCAACCCGCTAAGGGACCTCGTAGTAAGGCGGTAATGGTTAACGGTCACCGTTACCATTAACGGTGGCCGTTAACCATTACCGCATTCCGTGTAATGAGGCCCACTGTCTGATATGGAATCATCATCCGTGATGGGGATTAACTTGGGCTGTGAGACAGGAATAGATGTTATTACGGCGTCAGGAGTACTTATAATTTGACTCTTGTGTTCCCTGCACAGTGTCTGTCTGTATCGCGGACGACGGCAGGCTTACAACTGCTTTCTCCGTTTGTAATGATCCCGCTCCCACCCCGACGCCAACCACAGAGGTGGCTCTTTCGCGGGCTTCTTTCCAGAAAGTACGTATGTGTTTGCCATTACCAAAATGCGTAGATGCTACAATTCTTTTGGAGGCATTCCGTGAACGCGCTGTTGAGCATATTATGCTGGCAGCGTGTTGCCGCAGAATGGGAGTCAAGAGAATTCTCTCACCCCTGACTGCTTGATTGCCAATTCTAGGTATGACAGGCATGTCTGTTTTTAATGTCCGGGGCTGCATCTTGCCCGGTAAGATGTGGGTGGAAGGACTGTGAAGCTCCTCTTCTCCTCGGCACCGAGGCAAAGAGGTCAAGAGGTACTTCATAGGTACTTCTGCTTGGTGCGCGCGCTCTGGTGCATGCGCACAGCTGTTTAAATAGGCTTGTAACAAAAGGGGTGTGGCCTCTGGAAACACGCTGGATTGTGTCCTCGCCAGCTACATTAATTTCGCCAAGTAATGATTTCTCAGGGCAAGTAAAGATAAATTAACACAGTAAGTAGATGGAAGCCCAGAAGTCTATAAGTAATGATTGAGCAGGGCTTTTTTTTAAAGTACTTTCAAATCAGCCCAAATAACACAGTGGATTTCTTCCAGCTCCAGCAGCCTGCGAGGTCAAGAGGTACTTCATAGGTACTTCCGCTTGGTGCGCACACGCTGGTGGTGTGCACAGATGATTAAATAGGCTTGTAAGAAAAGGGGTGTGGCCTCTGGAAACACGCTGTATTGTGTCCTCGCTAACTGCGTTAATTTCGCCAAGTAATGATTTTTTCAAATCAGTCCAAATAACACAGTGGATTTCTTCCAGCTCCAGCAGCCTGCGAGGTCAAGAGGTACTTCATAGGTACTTCCGCTTGGTGCGCACACGCTGGTGCGTGTGCACAGATGATTAAATAGGCTTGTAAGAAAAGGGGTGTGGCCTCTGGAAACACGCTGGATTGTGTCCTCGCCAACTGCGTTAATTTCGCCAAGTAATGATTTTTTCAAATCAGTCCAAATAACACGGTGGATTTCTTCCAGCTCCGGCAGCCTGCAAGGCCAAGAGGTACTTCACAGGTACTTCCGCGTGGTGGTCACATATGCATTTGTGAACACAGCTGCTGGAACACCAAGTTCCAAAAGTCAAAAGTAGATTTTTAACCATCTTCACCTCCGGATCAAATTCTTATAATTGGGAAACCCTCCAAGTCTGGTGGCACGTTAATTTATAAATAGAAGCCATGTCTGGTAATAGCACGGTGGCTTCTGAGATTCTGAGGCTAATGATCTGATGATCATTCCCAAGAAAACCTACTTCGGCCCATAAAAAGTGCCCCCAGTTAACACATCTATGCGTGGAAAATGTCACAATTGAGCTAACTATGTCATACACATATTTGGGATCCTGATTCTGAAGCAAAAATTCAGCCAGAGAGTTAATGGATTCCACTGAGTTAAGGGCACATAGGAAATTAGGATCCATTATGAGGTTTATACACAGGCATCATGGATGTAGCACCGATGGGCTAATCCTAGTATACAAACAAAGATTGCTTCCATATTTTTTGTAGGCCCTTGAATCTTGGGTTGTACCAGACTATACGTGGCTTATGCGATTAGAGAGTGCAGCGTTGAGGTGAACGCTGGGCCTTTCCAACTGGATACCACTTTGAGTCACAGGACTGGAATTAGGATTGACCTCGTTGACTATATTGTTGGATATCAGAAAAGTGATAATGTGGCTCCAAATTATGAACCAATCCACTATCCCGATTTTTAGACTGCTGGCATCTGATCTAGCCGAAGGAGAACATAAGAAATGAGAAGGTCTTAATAAATGTTGTATTGCTTATGCTTAGAAAATACAATGGTCTATTGACTGGAAGTTGGAACTACATACTTTGACTGGCCAGTTGCCTTTTTATGGAACTTCTCTGCCAATTTATAACTAAGGTTCCATACAGGAGAATGTTCAGGTTACCGATGCGGCTCCCCAGATCATTCGATTTTCTCTACTACCAGCACCGCAGCAAACTATCCTCAGAGACTTGATTGAAACCTTAACCACCCGTGCCGAGTTAACATTGATACCGGCCACAGTTGTCCAAATACTGGAATAATTCAAGCTCATCTTCAAGATTTTTGGAATTTGGTGGATTGTCCCTGAGCCACATTTTGTGGTCCTTGATCCTTTGGAGCACATGACATTGGGAGCCAGTGGTAATATTATCAATTATTTCTCCTGATGAAGACGTCATTTCAATCACTTCATAAAACGTCAAAACCGGTAGAGAAGAACATCCAGGGATGGAATTTATCATTTATTGTTGAACATACCCACTTTGTGGAATAGAGCACATTCTCTGGTTAATGGTTGTGCTGCTACACATTACATAGGGATACAATGAAATATTAAAGACTCTGTGGGGCTAATTTATGAAATGCTACCACTTATGAATTGTACTAAATGTGTTAGTTCAAAAGTTTTTACTGTGAGTGAATGAGGCTGATTGATTTGTGTTGCAAATGATGGTGTGATTGTTGATGAATGATGGTGATGTTAGGATTTTATTATCTGGTGTCTTGTGCTCTCCTGCAATGGTAATGTAATTTCATATGTGTGCATTCATTGATGATTAATTCTTTTTTGTAAATGATGTATCTTAATAAATACATTTTGATACCTTTAAAACTAAGAAACAACCTCTGGATAAATGTGTTCAGTATACCGAGATACTGATATACCAGGTGGTTGAATTGTGTCTAATTGACACTGACATAATAATTAGGAAATGAATTTGACCATCTTTTGTACTGATCATAAGATACACCGGTTATTATCGGAAATTTGAATTATTTATTGCTGAAATGTAATTTTGTAACATATAATATATATATATATGAAAAGTATTTTACTGAAACACACTAATATTCTTTTTTAAAACAACTGTGGCACTGAAGCTACTGGGTATGTGCGTACATTGGCATGGTCCACCGCATTCAACAACGCTACAGGAAGTCGCAATTGCCGTCTATTTAGCCCAATCGACAAACAGAACTCAGACTTTTAATTAACCTAATCAATGTAAAGGGCCATTGATTATATTAATATTATAATATACAAGATTTTGTAATGTGCAAATAGCGTCCAAGGGCATTGGAGCACAGCACAGAAGAATTCGGTAAACATCCAGAAGTCAGCAAACCAATCCATTCAACAGAAACTTTAAAATGTCATTAACTCACAAACAGTAATGAGGGGCTAACTGAATGGCTAATATCAAATGACAATTTTTCTCCTTGGTTAGGGCGTTTGTCATTTTTTAACCATTTCGAATTTTATAGCCCACATTTCATAACAGAATCAGAACATTGACGTGGTGGAACTCATGTCAATTTGGGATATTCGAATTTGGCTTCAATCAATTTGCCTGTATAAGCATGTTGGGTAGTTAATCCGGTGTAGTCCCTGTTTTAGAGATCTGTGTGTAACATGTAATCACAGGTGAAAATCCCAGTATGGCTACCTCATCCTTTCATCCGCTACCAGGGCTAAACAGACAGATATGGCAAGCCCATTACCTGTGCAAGAAGATGAGGGCTGTCGGTGTTCACGAATGTCAGACTTTCAAACAATTATGAATTTGACGTCCATAATGAATCCTTTTATGAAGCTATACGAGCAGGTCGGCGAACAGCTCAAGGACCAGACAACCATGTTGGCCATGCTCCATTCAAAGGCAATATTTGTGGAAGGCTTTGTCACAGGGGTAAAAGATAATCTGGAGACCAGCTCGGCAAGAGTAGCAGAACTCTTACATATCATCTTAGACCTGATCATTAAAGAGAAGGAAAAGAGGAGAGCATCAGTTCTACTGGATGGGATGGATACCCTTCGACAGAATAATGCTTCAATGACTGTGAATTTACCTTTGGCCAAGCCAGCCGAATCTTTAGATCTACGGGAAGCCCAAGTGAATCGTTTGGACCTAGAAAAGAGCGCAAGAGAAGGGTCTCAATCTCTAACCTTGATGGAAACCTCAAGTTTAGAGCAAGTGGTCGTGCCCCTAAAGGAAAAGCAGGCAAAGAATATTAACAGGAATGCCGGGCAGGGGGGAAATAACCCTATTGCCAGCCTCTATCTCAGTGCAAAACCATCTATCCAGGTGTTTAATGAACCTGTGAAGGACCAAACTGCTAACTCTGAAAACGAAATGTTGACATCACAGAAAAAAAGGTGTTCTATCTTTGAGAAGCACCTACTAGCGACAAGGGAAAGCTTCAGATCAAGGTCCTCTGAAGAGGAAAACATATCAGAAGGAAAAATTAATAAAGATTCGGCCAAAGCCAAGTGAGAAGAGTGCCTCGATTAAAACCAAGAATATGAAAACCTCCACAAAATTTAGATCGAGTGGAGTTAGAGTATTTATAAAAAGGTTGACGATGCCAAACCAGCAATCAAAAAAGCAACCAGGGATGGCCAAGTTCAAGCCAGAGGGTAATGGCCTAATTGATAAAATACAAGTGAGTAATCTTCTGGAGTATTAGAAACAATGGAAGCGTCTGAGGACTTAGAAGGATCGGCCTCCATAGACCTCTGTGACCTATCGACTTACTCGATTTCGGATCAAGACGATAGGGAGGACCAGGAGGAAACTGTAGTCCCTAAGGAGAGTGTTGGGGTCATTCTGGGGAGAACCCACACTGCAGCAGAGAAACCAGCTTGTGAGAGGAGGCCACAAGGGCCTGCCCACCCTGCAAAGAGAGACCGGGTGACGAATAATGATGTACGAGCCATACAGACAACAACACCCAGAAAGAGGAATCCCTGCATCAACTGGAACAAGGAGGTTCTGATGGTTGGTATAGAATAACCAACTACCAGTAAGCAATTGACTGTCCCGCTGGTCCTGAATGATATAAGAGACAGGAGGGATGAGTTGGGGAATGGAAAATTGACTCTAAAGGACCCCCTGCAAGAGAAAGAGAAGTCACTAGAAACTACACAACCACAGCAGCTTGGAATAGCACAGGAGAAAAAACTACAATTAACTGTGGGTTGTGCAAATGTGCTGGAGGTGGCCAAGGTTGTAGGCTCAAGGGAAATCATGAGGCCGGGGCCTGGTAGGAAGGAGAATTCCTCCTGTCATATTGTTGTCCCTCCCGTAATTTCTCCACTCAAGTTCCCACAAGCAAAGGAATCTATAGAGGAACGGACATATAGCAACGAGTCGCAGGCAAGGAAATCGACCAGCGGCGAAGTCCGATTTGCAAAGTCTGCTTGTAGGTGGAGTGGAAGGAACCAGTTGAAGATGGTTTGATATTGAACAGGGCCAACGCGGTGCAATAGTATCAGCACGTGCCTAGCTTAAGACTCCTCACTTCGGATGTTTTGGTTACGGTAGAATTCTTTGGAAAACTCCGAACTGACATAGTGGACTTGTATCCATCAGCGCCCCTGATCAGCCAGCTTTTGACAGAAGAAGCTAGCCACTTAAGACAATTGGGGCTTGATTTATTGGAATTCAATCCCCCAAGGAGACATCCAAGATTGGCAATCCGGAAGCAAAGATCACAGATAAAAAATGTGTGTAGTAAGCGACATGAAAGAGGAAACAACAGAAGAACGTCGAGCCCGCGAAGAAGGAGCTCCAGATTGAGATCTCCAAGATCAAGAAGTAGCCGACGCCACTTAAATAAACAAAGCCAGGGAACTCGAGCTAATGAAGACAAACATTCTAACCACCAAAGGCATGGGAGAAATGAGGCTCATAGGGACATCTCGAGGGGAGCTAATCAAATTAGAGGATACAAGTTAGGTGACTTTAAGGGGTCGGGTGACAACTGGAAATGGTTGGTAGGTCAGCTAGCTGATAAACTTAACATGCCATAATGCCAAGAGAAGAACGAGAAGGCTCTTATGACTTTGGCGTGCTGCAATACGAGGGGCTTTGTTCATTTATTTTTTGTGGGGGACCCCTCCCTTGGCGACCATGACATTATATGTCTTCAAGAGAATTGGTTAAGGGTGGAATCTATTTTAGATGGATACGAAGTTTACTTAAATCCAGCCATTAAAGGAGCCAAAGGTTGGCCGTCATTGGGACTGTTGATTGCCTGGGTTTGAGTCTATCTCACCTAATCCCTACATCCTGATACTGGTGGGTAACCTAACTAGTGGCAAGAGAAAGAAGGCTCAGACATTCCTTTTGGCCAATCTCTACTGGAACCCGATTCGCATTGAATGTAAGGCATATTTGGATCACGTGGCTGACCAGAAAGATGCATTACAAAAAATGGAAGGGCCTATGGTTTATCTTATGCAGGGATTTGAATTGTGTGTCTGTTTTGATGATAAAGGGGTTTTAAGTGAGATGGATCGCTTACAAACAACGGCCGCAGAAATGAGATGCCTAGAGTTGCAACAAATGCTAGCTGTCAAAGACTTATTTATGTTAAATGACTGCATTGAGGGAGATATCCCGGGCCAAGCGACGAGAAATTATTCAAGCAATGGTCAAATATTGGACTATATCTGCACGTCTAAAAACATGATGGTAAACATACGAACATTGGCAGTGATTAAAAATAAAGCAAGTGACCATAATTTGTTAAGTTTAGCGTGGCAAGCAGCCCATCTAGAAGGGGGTGAAGACGAACAAATGCCCGTAGAACTTGAACCAGGTTGCAATCGACTGGTAATTCTGCAAAGCAAAATCAATCAGTTAACAAGGGAGCTGGTAGTGGCATCTTATTTGGTATAACTAACCCAAGGAAAGAGAGCCTGCACTATACAACCTTATTTAATGCCGTTCAACAGAAAAAGGGTAGGTTGACGCAACAGTCTCACCAGCATACCCATGTCTATGATGAAAAGATGGCAATTAAGAAAAAGATTTTAAGAAGAGCATCTACCAACTAAATAAAAAATCCATCCGGCGGCCATGGGGTACAAATCAGGAAATTAAAACAGCAACACAGGAATTGGGTTAAAATGCGTAACAAAATGCTGCTGAGAAATGACGCTGAAAATATGCTAGATTTGATTAAAACCCATAACTGTAGTGAAATTTGCTAAATTTTAAATCGACTAGACACGCCTCAGGAAGCATTGTTGCTGCGTTCCATCTCAGCTAATACCTGGATTGACTTTTTTCAAGAAGTTCAAAGATAAGTCACCTGTGCGTGCTGCAGCACTCCAAACAGTGGTATCAACGTGGGATGGGCTTGATTTAACTCCAGAATTAATCCAGGGTTGCATTAACAAGCCTAGCAACTCACGAGCCCCAAGACCCGACCGGCTGACTAATGCGATGCTTAGACAAAACCCAGATCAATGGGCCGAATTCTTCTCGGTTCTATTTCTAGACATCACAGAAGTAAAGAAGATACCTTTGTCATGGACGTCATCAACAAGTGTACCTATCTACAAAAAGGATAGAGGTTTGACCCCGCTATCGTCCAATAGCTATATCGGATGTGGCCAGTAAACTCTTTGCTACTTTATTATTGAAAAATTTAGCAGCGTGGTCAACAACATTAGCCCGCAGGGACACGTGGCAGTCCGGTTTTGTGAAGGGCATAGGGACGACTCTGAAAATCTTTATTATTAACATCCTTAAAGCAAGATCTGTGCAAAGTAGCGCCAAAAAAACATACCTGGCTTTTGTAGACTTAACCCAAGCCTTTGATACGATCAAGCGTCCAGCCTTGTGGCTTAAATTGGAGAACTGGGGGTGTCCTGATAACATCATGGAACCACTGAAAGACTTCTACTCTGAGACGACACTAAGGGTAAGGATTAATGTGAGAGGCACCTTCTCAAGACCAATCTCCACAACAAAGGGACTTAAACAGGGATGCCCGTTGGCCCTGGAACTATTTAACCTGTTTATATCTGTTTATATCTGACATCAAATTAACAAGGTGGGTCCTGGGAGTCCCTCTGCCATACATTAGTCCTGGTTACGAGAGACTTGCCCAGAGTCTTTAGCTCACTATCTTTCACAGAGAAGAAATATCCCAAACATATCAGTCTTTGTCTTTGTCCTGCCCTGGGGCAGTCCAGAACCGAAATGCTAGGCAATTCTCCTCTGAACAAGAGTACCAACAGCAACCCCAGACATGTGTTTCGGTCTGGTTGGACCTCATCAGTAGGGTGGAGCTGTGCCTCTCTAAGAATAGTGAGCAACGGGTCCACATCTAGATTCCCCTAGTAATTTAGGGTGAGACCCAAAGTTACTTAAATATGCAAATTAACAAGGTGGGTCCTGGGTAAGGCTCTTGTAACCAGGACTCATGTCTGGCAGAGAGTTTCCCAGGACCCTCCTTGTTATTTGCATATTTAAGTAAATAAAAGTGTTTAACAGCCAATAATGAAAAATATATATATATATATTTGAAGAGTTGCATGAACCAGAAAGGGTTTAGAAGCACTTTCACATGGGGTCTTGTGGGCTGTCGCAAAGGATTCCTGAAATGTCCGAAGGCAGCTTTAAAAATAGTTTTAGGTAAAATGCTGTTTCCTTTACATGCATAGTGTATGCACTGGATGTGCACTCACTATAAGCTTGCTTTCCGCACACTGATCACGGACTGCATGTATATCAGCAGTGGAAGCTGCGTTTATATACAAAGAACAGGTATAACATGTGCTGCATCAGTAATGGCTTCCTTAGAATATGCAGTACTGATGCAACCTTCCTTCACATGCATAGTGTATGCACTGAATGTGCATACGCGATAAGCACGCTTTCCGCACACTGAACACAAAGTGCATGTACAGCAGCAGTGGACACTGCATTTACAAACACAGAATATTTGCAGCATGCGCTGCACTCGTAATGGCTTCCTTAGAGCATGCAGCATCAGTGCAACCTTCCTTCACATGCCTAGTGATGCACTGAATGTGCACACACTATAAGCATGTTTTCCACACACTGAGCATGGAGTACCTGTACAGCAGCAGTGGAACCTGCATTTACAGACATAACACAGGTATAACCTGTCCTGCATCAGTAATAGCTTCCTTTGAACATGCATTGCTGGTCCAACCTTGCTTCACATGCATAGTGCAGTGGAAAAATGACCACTAATGATTTGTTATTTATACAGCGCATATGTCTAAGTGCTGTACATAGAACATATTTACATACATTTGTCATCCCACCCGAGTTGGTACTTCCGTTGGGAAGTTGGGACCACTAACTATTCCGGTGGATTGGTGAACAATTTATTAGTAGTAAGCAAGCAACTGGACAACAATGAAATTATGAGACTTCGACACAAGTGATAGCCCCCCTCCCTCCAAGCAACTTTCTCTTATACGCAAAGGAACACCTTCATTTCAATGGAAGGAGTTGTCCAGACAGGGCAAAGAGTCATACTGAAACAATGTTACAAGCAGGGAACAAAGCTCCAGCATGCACGTCTTTAATACCAGCTGTGTTCTCACACATGGAGTCAGTGTTATCAAGAACATTATCATAAAGTGATACATTTAGTGGAGCCGAGTATACTCCACAGAGGTTCACACATGGTCTGAGGCAGGTGAGTACGCTTACAGTATGATGACTTCTGTCTACTAAAGCAGCTTTTGCTAAGAAAGTGGGAGCCTAAAACATGCTTACATTTGCCAAAAGGGAGACACGTCAGATGCGAGAGATGTGGAAGTAAGCAGAACTACCCACTAGGTGAAGAGCCCTTATCGCCAGGATAGGCACAGTAAAGCCTAAAGCCTCACCTTGCATGGGCAAGTAGCAGTGTTTATACATGGCAGTTTGCAGGAACTACTTCATATAATAATGCATCAGTGTGCTAGGGGAGTAAATACAATTTTCAATTTCAGACTTTTTGTTGTATCATGGGCTGGGGATGGAAAGAATGTGGGGTGTGCAATGCAGAGTGTTGGTGGTGGTGTTGCTTGGGAAGGGTTCTGGAGATGGCAGTCGGCCTAATGGCCGAGAGCAGGGAAGCCAGGGGGTTGCTACGCATAGTCCAATGTGCTGATAAAGGCATTGTTAACTATCCAACAGTGTGTGAGTCCATTAAAACATTGGCAATGAGCTACCTGTTTCGGTAGTGACCCCCAGCGATGTCCCAGTATCCCAACACCCTGGTGTCCCAGTTAGCAGCAGTTCAGTGACTACACGGCCCACGTTCCCAAAGCCACCCAGGGGACCATCCGAACGGGCATCATTCCTGGAAGCAGTACGAGCTTTGTTGCCCCTCTGAAAAAGTGCATGCGAGCTAACAGTGTTACAGGCGAGGACCTCCCACCATGGAGTGCATCAAACAATTGCACTGTTGTTCAGCCCGTCGCCAGGCAACAAGGACAAACGCCTTTGGACAACAAAGGGCGCTGAAGGCAAACGAGTAAGCGAACTCGCTGAGACGCAGGCGTATTTGTGCCAGAATTGCGAGGAACGCTGCAGGAACTATTGAGTGTAATAATAGTTGGTAAGGGGCGAAGTTGGAAAGTACTGGTCCCTAGCCAACTGTACAGGGCCATTAATTCTAAGTTGTGATTGTTAAGCAGGGGTTCACCATGATGGGCACAGTGGAAGATGGGCTTTATGCACTTTCTCAGTGCATCATGTGGAACAAATGTTGCCATGGACAGAAAGGTGTCACTTCTAATGCATTGCTTAGGATACGAAGGCCAACACATTTATATAAATGTTGCCAGAATTAAGGGATGTGGCTGACACTGATGCCACAAATGACTTGGACATCACCATGTTGAAGTTGGATGCTCATTTTTACCCAAAGACAAGTACAATCTTGGAGCAGTATAATTGTTAGGTTTGTGTGCAAGAAAGCAGTGAGACTGTGTAAGAGTATATGACAGCTCTGCGACATTTGGCTTTGACATGCAAATTATGAAGTGTCTTAGATGAGCACACCAGGATTCAGTCCATGATTCTGTGTAGGAATAACAGGATCAGGGACGTGGTGTGGCTGAAAGACGATTCCGATCTGCAGGAGGTCATTAGAATAGCGGAGAGCGTGGAACACTTGATGGCTTGCCTGGCGAAGCTAACGATATCTGAGAGCAAGGAAATGGCACCAGAAGTATTGAAGGTTGCTTCTGAGTAAAAGGGGAGGAAGAAGAACAAAGGAAATCAAGCACGCCTGAAAGGGGCGTGTGCATTAAAGGGTGAATGCCTATTTCCCAAGGGAACGAAAGGAGAGGATCACTTGTGTTTTACTGGGTCTTTGATATGTCCGGGGAAGAAGGTAAACTGCACTAAGTGCAAGAGATGGGGACATTTTGAAGACTGTTGTGAGAACTTGCAAGTAGGACCACCCAAGAAGAAGGTGTTCTATGTGGCGGGTCAAGGATGTTATTCGTCAATGGACGATGATGAAGAACACATTGACATGATCACTTTGAACATGCTGGGTGGGCTGGATGAAGAAGGGTGTGAGAGTCCTGAGGCATACAGCAAGAATTGTGTTTCAAGGTGCATCAAGACAGGAGGGAGTGGAAGAGATATAAAACAAAAACAAACACGTTCTCAGAGGGTTGTCAAGCATTCGGAATATGCAAGTGCTATAGCATGAAAACAGGGGAAATGGGGCGCAGAGGAAGTGGAGAAGGGATGAAAACAAACAAAACATTCTGACTAGGCTGTGAGGCAATTTGGAACGTGCAAGTGCTGAAACATAAAACTGGGGGTCGGGGAGGAAAGGAAGTGCAGGAGGGGAGGAATGAGAAAGGTACAATAAGTGAAAAACAGTAAAAGAAAACATGCTGTCTTGGGACAAGGCACATACCACACAGTGTAAGACAATTAAGACAGTGTAAGACAATGATGGCAGACGCAGGTGCTAGATATCTCTAATATTGAGATGGGTGTTTGAGGAAGCGCTTGGTGGGAACGTTGAGGTGTTGCTGGCACCTGGCATTAAACTGGTTGGCTACAATTTGGATACTATTGAGTTCTTGGGTTAGTTTTTGGCAGAACTGGAGTTTAAGGGTAGGTGGGTGGAAGGAAGTATGTACGTGACAAAGAAGGGAGCAACGCTGTTTGGATGGCGATGAAGAACCTTAACATACGCTTAGACCCTAACACAAATGAGCAGGTGCTACATTGTGGGGCAGATGGTCCCATTGAGTGAGTGTTACCGAAAGGTGTTTCTGAAGGGAGTTGGAAAAATTAAGGGGCTGAGGCATCAAATTGTTCTCAAGGAGGCTAGTGTGCAAGTTCCTGCTAAACTGTGCCCCATTCCTTTGGTCTTGTGTGAGAGGGTAAAAAAGAGTTGACCATGTTGTTTGAGATGGGAATAATGGAAAGGGCTGGGGTTGTTCAAGGGATTTGATCTTTGGTGCTGGTAAAGAAGCAGAGTGGTGAGTTGTGTTAATGTGTAGACCATAGAGAACTCAACAGATGTGTTGTGGTGGAGAGGCATCCCTTTCCAAATATGTTGGAGATGTAGACTATGATTGGGAAGGGAAGAGTTTTCATCAAGTTGGATATGGTGTCAACCTATCACCAAAATGAGCTTGAGATGGAATCAAGGAAATTGATGTCTTCTGTATATCGTGGGGGTATCTTTCAATTTCGCAAGATGCCATTTGGCCCAGTGTCCGCATCTTCCATATTTCAGAAAGTAATGTACAAGTTGTTTGATGGTTTGCATGAGTCATTTTATTCAGAATTATATTTGGATTGTTGGAGAGACAATGGACGAGCATGACCAGGTCCTGGAACAGGTTGTTAGATATTCTGGAAGCAAGGGGGATGACTTTAAGGTAGCAGAAATGAGTTTACAAAAGGATTAAGTTGAGTATTTGGGGCATGACATTTCTGCTTAAGGGGTTGGGCCCACGAAATAGATGGTGGAAAGCACCAGTAAAGTGAATCCCCAAAAATGTAAGCAGAGTTGCAGTCTTTTCTGGGGATGATTGAAGTCTACCAAGAATGTGGTGACAAGGTGGGTGAGATTAGGAAGCTTTTAAAAAGGGGAGGATTTCTGGTGGAATAATAGGAGTGAAAAGGGATTTCAAGCTATAAAGAAAGAAATTGATATGGCAAGAGTTTTGGAGCAATTTGATACAGTGAGAAAATCGGTGATGCTGGTTGATGCTAGTGATGTAGGCATTGGAGCGGTTTTAACGCAGGTAGTTCAGAAGGGGAATGAAAAGGTGATTGCTCATGCATCAAGGGTATTATGTGGTTTGAGAAATGGTACTCAATATTTGAGAATGATGCTTAAGCTTCTCATTGGGTGGTTGAGACATTTTTGAATTTTGTGTGGGGGCAGATATTTTTAAAGCTATATTTTAGTAGAAAGTTCTGGATAAGTTGTCCAGGAGGGTGGCAAGCTGGGTTGCAAGGATGCTTAGTCCTGCATTTACCATGGAGATTATTGCAGGAAAGGATAACATTCTGGCAGATCATTTGTGTAGGATAGGTGTTGAGAGCAAAAGGATAAGGAGGTTATAACTGATATGGTGTATGTAATGCATGATGGTATAATTGGGAAAGCAGAGCTGTAAGTAGCAATGAGAGAAGATAGTGACATAATGCAGACTATACAATGTGTGATGTCGGAATAAGCAGATAAATGGAGAAAGCATATTGGTAGGTGAGGGAGGAGCTGAGTGTCTAGGGAGGGTGTACAGGTGGGGGCATTTGGTGGTTTCCACATCGTTGAGTGAGAAATTGATGATTACGGCTCATGCAGGGCATTTAGGAGTAAAAAGAACAAATGCTGTTTTGATAGGAGATTATTGGTGGCCTGAGTTTGATCATTTAGTAGAGCAGAGGTTGGAGAATTGCATTGAGTGTAAAAAGGCTGGAAAGGGGGTACTGGCCCAAGCACAACCTTTGGTTAAAATGGCCGTGCTGGAAGGTATGTGGGATGAGCTGGCGATGGATGTTTTCGTGCCAGTGGATATTGGTGGGAGCCATGGAAATGTTATTATGGTGGTGGTGGATTTGTTGTCACAGTGGGTTGAGTTTAAGGTGGTGAGGGAAGCACATGGGGGTTTGGCCATGGAGGTTTTGGGGGAGCTTTCTGAAAGGAAAGGCTTCCCGGGGAGCATTGCAATGGATTATGGGAGCCAATTTCCGTGGAAGGTTTTTGTAGAGTTTTTGAGGAAGTGTGGTATTGTCCACAAGAGGACAGCTTTGTGTGACCCGGAGAGTAATGGTGCAGTGAAGAGAGTTAATAGGAGTATCATGGTTGCAATAAGGATGGTGAGGGTTTGTGGTGGAAATAGATGGGAAGACGTGAGAGAGCATTTGAATGTCTCAGGATGTCTTTGCATGCCGCTATGGGGGTGAGACAGAATGAGATATTGAGGCAGCAAGGTAAATGCTAGAGTTTCGCCTCCATGGTTGGGGAGGGCAAGAGAATCTGATTGCATGGTGGAGGATGCTAGTAGAGATGTGGATCAATGAAAGGAGGTGTGGTTGAGGAGAGTGTAGGAGAGGAAGGGGCTGAGGGCCATCGGTTTCCAGGAAGGTGACCGGTTGAGGATTAAGAAGGATGTGATGAGAAGAAAGGTTGTTCCCCTGTACAGGGAAACTATTCAGATTGATCAGGTAATGAAGGGTGCTGTGAGAATTAGAGATGGACAGATCTGGAATTTACATAGGGTGGTGAAGGTGAGAAGAGGTGGTGGTGTGAGAAGTGATGAATGAGGAAGGAGGGGAGATGTGTTGTATCATGGGGTGGCGGTGCACAGAATGTTGGATGTGGAATGCAGAGTTTTGGTGGTGTTGTTGCCTGGGAAGGGTTCTGCAGATGGAAGTTGGCCTCGTGGTTGAGTGGAGAGGAGGCTGGAGGTTGCTTTGCATGGTCCAATGTGCTAATAAATACATGTTTAACTATCCAACAGCGTATGATCCTTTAAAACACTTTTCCTCCACAATTTCCTCCCATGAGACCTTCACTCCCGTCTCATTACAAACATCTTTAGGGGAATAAACATCACATCCAGGCATATCATAACATATATCTTCAGTAGAAATACAATAAATCACCTGGGCAGTCTGCAAAACTTCTGAGGAGTTGCCACATGCTTGATAATGGAGACAGTTACAAGCCATCATTAGACAGGATACATTTAGGATTCTGACTAGCACTGTTAGTAAATTATGACTAATAAATTCACCTAGAGGTCCTGGTAGACTCTCAATTCAAGACCCAAACATCCAGGAATCCTCCTGACTTTTGTGAAGGAGGCATATAGTGTGGCGAATGTGGGTAATGTTTCAGTAATATTACTTGCGTAACTGGGTATGAAAGTACATCACTCACTTTTTACGATTGCACAGGCACCTCCTTATGGGGATAGGATGATGTCTAAAGGCATATAGCTCTGAAACACTATAGTTAAGATGGCTACTTGTTCTCGGTATAATAGTTCATGCAATTTTGTAGATGTAGAAAAGGTCATGATTTGATTAGGTACAGTTTGGGGTAGGGCTTCTCTTTGTGATTCTTGGGATTATGTATAATTAAACTGGGCGGTGGTTTCTTCATGAAAACTATGTACTGTAAGAAAAACAGAAATTATTATTTTAGTAAGGTGTGTACAAATTACATTTTTTTTCACATTGAAATATGTATTGTGTACCATTAGAGATGTTATCATCACTCATTTCTTCTTTTGGAAAGTTCTCTTCTAACCACTCAAGTGTGTTTGTCATTTCTGTGCTTCTGTCTTTTAGCACATGTTTATATAATGAAAGCTAATGATAGAAAAAAAATACAGTGCACTTACCATTTAGTGAGAATGTGTTCTCCAATAAGCACCTGGTGTTTGTAAATCTGTATGCAGCGTTCTATTGAGGAGATTATATGAAGTGTACATTTATGGTTTTGATTCGTGCATTCCATTGTAATGTGTGCTAAATGAGAAACAATTTTGTATTTTTTTAAGTAAGGGGTTGTACAAAAAGGTATATTTGAGTGTTGTAAACATTAGTCATGATTGCATGTACATGTGTTTGTTGGTTGATGGGAAAACATTTTTTGGGTTTCCCCTATGATTCTGAGCTTGTGAATGCGTCTGACGTCCACGGACTACCGCACTGTCCGCAGACTCCATAGCTGCAACATTGGGGGTGAGTATGATATAAGGAACTTCACTGAAAAAACTTTGAGAGTCCGCAGCCATCGCTTTTTGCTCACTGTACTTTTCACAGACTTTCTTTTGCATATTTTGAGATACTTAGGGTCTCTCCCTGAGTTACCAGGGAATCCAGATGTGGACCCATTGCTCAGAGAGGCACAGTTCCACCTCACTGATGAGGCCCGACTAGGCCGAAACATGTGAGCTAAAGCATGGTTGACACTCTCTCAGGGGCCATCCACCCAAGAACAGGTCAATGGGCTGTGTATGTGCCGATAGAGGGAACCCCAGACCTTATTTTGCATATTTTGAGGTACTTGGGGTCTCTCCCTAAATTTCCAGGGTAATCCAGACGTGAACCCATTGCTAACTGTGCTCATAGAGGCACAGATCCACCTAACTGATGAGGCCTTAAAAGGCCAAAACATGTGTCTGGGGTGATTGTTGGTAATCTTGTTCAGAGGAGATTTGCCTAGCATTTCGGTGGTGAACTGCTTTTGGGTGGGACAAAGACTAATATGCATATGGAAATGTCTCCTCTGTGAAAAGCGCAGTGAGCTCAAGCATGGTTGAGTTGAGTTTCTCCCGGGGGCAATCCACCCAAGAACAGGTCAATGGGCTGTGTTTTTACCGGTAGAGGGACTCCCAGACCTTCCTTTGCATATTTGGAGGTACTTGGGGTCTCTCCCTAAATTGCCAGGGTAATCCAGATGTGAACCCCTTGCTCACTGTGCTCAGGGAGGCACAGCTCCACTTCACTGATGAGGCCCAACTAAGCTGAAATATAAGTCTGGGGATGCTGTCAGTGCTATTGTTCAGAGGAGATTTGCCTAGAATTTCTGTGCTGGATTGCCTTTGGTTCAGACAAAGAGGTATATGCATATGGAAATTTCTCCTCTGTGAAAAACGCAGAGAGCTGAAGAATGGTTGGACCTCTCCCCGGGGCCATCCACACAAGAACAGGTCAATGGCTGTGCTTGTGCCGGTGGAGGGACTCCCAGACCTTCCTTTGCATATTTGGAGGTACTTGGGGTCTCTCCCTAAATTGCCAGGGTAATCCAGATGTGAACCCCTTGCTCACTGTGCTCAGGGAGGCACAGCTCCACTTCACTGATGAGGCCCAACTAAGCTGAAATATAAGTCTGGGGATGCTGTCAGTGCTATTGTTCAGAGGAGATTTGCCTAGCATTTCTGTGCTGGATTGCCTTTGGTTCAGACAAAGAGGTATATGCATATGGAAATTTCTCCTCTGTGAAAAACGCAGAGAGCTGAAGAATGGTTGGACCTCTCCCCGGGGCCATCCACACAAGAACAGGTCAATGGCTGTGCTTGTGCCGGTGGAGGGACTCCCAGACCTTCTTTTGCATATTTTGAGGTACTTGTGGTCTCTCCCTAATCCAGACGTGGACCCCTTGCTTACTGTGCTCAGAGAGGCACAGCTCCACCTCACTGATGAGGCCTGACTAGGCCGAAACACGTGTCTTGTGTTTCTGTCGGTACTCTTGTTCAGAGGAGATTTGCCTAGCATTTCGGTGCTGAACTGCTTTTGGGTGGGACAAAGACTAATATGCATATGGACATTTCTCCTCTGTGAAGGGCGCAGTGAGCTAAAGTATGGTTGAGACTCTCCCAGGGGCCATTCACCCAAGAACAGGTCAATGAGCTGTGTTCATGCCAGTAGAAGAACTCCCAGACATTATTTTACTTACATATTCAATGGTTGTCATAAAAACCTGGTTAGGTTGTGTTGGAATCCCCTCCCTGGATCACACACAAACTGTGATTTTAAATCAAACAAGCCATTGTGTGGGTATGAGGTTATGGAAGAGACCCCCTGACGTTTCCTTTGCCCCTCGTAGCAGGCCTACTCGAATGTAGCTATTGGAAGCTAGAAGTTGGAAAACAAGCTGCGATAACTCCAGCACTGGATTTAATGAGGCTTGTCTCAATGCATTAGACTCAATGAGACAGGAAAGAACTCCAGACTAGACCCAGGGCAGGAAGGCCTCAGAGGACAGACAGTGAGAGCGGATAAAGACACTCCTTCCAATTGGTAATATCTGACTGTCTAATCTGTGGCTTCTCTGCAACTTTACAGATTGCGTTCAAATCTCCAGGTGCTCTCACAATCGGATTCTCTCTTTCAGCTTCAATATGAAAACAATACTTAACCTTGTTATGTAAGCCCCCCAAAGAATCACGAGCCAGGATGGAAAGTTTCCAAAGCCAGTAACTCAAATCTGAAGTTTTGAATAAAATATGCACCTTTTACAGAAAGGATAGCTGGGGATATATTAGGCAAACAAAATAACACGACCAGAAGAGAAAGCAGCATTTTAAAGGATTTTCGTTTTTGGTTGCGAAAATCTCTGAGAGCAGATACCAAACTGCAATATACAGCATTGCCTTTTGCCAGACACAACTTGCAAAAGACTAGTGGACAGCATGAAGCAGAGAGGGGGATACAAACAGCTGATCAGAGTTTACACAGTCCTAGGTCACAGGTTCCCGGGGCTCCCATTACACTCCTGTATCATGGTTGCGATAATGCCCGCAGCAAAGGACCGGTTTCTTATACTGAAAGAAATAATGGACTGTTCAGTTGGACAATTATTATTTAATTATATATGTATTCATTATTTATTTAGTTGTTTTTTTTAGTTCATAGAGCCAATCTTTATTATAAATAAATAAAAGAATTATTCTTTATTTATATATATGCATTTTACGTTTCATGTCGGAGCCCAGCCTATAACAGGTATCGAACCCATGGAGAGCTGCATTCCTAAAACAAACGCGTTTCCACCGCGCTATCCTGCAGGTCCTTCGCATCTGATTACGCTGCTGTTTAATGAACACCATTAAAAAACATTTGTAAATCTTAACAACTATAGCAGCATATATCCGCTTGCAGTCATGTTTAACGGAATAGTGATCACATTGACATGTTAACTTAACACACGAAAATAAGGCCCGAGATGTCCCTGCAGGTCATTAACAGGCAGGGATGGCCCAATCTGGGAGATCCTTTGTGCAGTTTATCCTAGGGTTGGGGTGCACGGTGTCAGGATTATTTGTTGCAGGGAACTTGTTAACAAATGTGCAAAACCCCATGCGCAAGTTGCACATTGTGCGTTGGCACTTCAAGGGGGGGGGCGCTAGAGGTGGGTTGGGCACTCTTTGGTCTTACTGAAAGGGGCACAAGGCCCCTTTTGTAATACAGAACATGGGTCTTCTGCCTTTTGCGCATGTGCAATCACGAGGATTCCTCATTTGCATAAAGGTGGGCTTCATGCAAATGGGGGAATCATTGAGCATGAGGTCTCCCCCATAGGGGGCACTAGAACGGCGCCCACCCTAACTCCACCCCACCCATGCATTTTCAGCACCCTCCAGAACCCGCAAATAAAAAAAAAAGCAAAGATGCAAAATAAAAGAAAAACCTGTCAAAGAAATGCATTTGCCTTATGGAGCGAGTGAACTGGACTCACTCTATAATAATGCATACGTTGTATTTGCATTTGCAAAGAATCTGAAACATTTAAATTGCCAACAATCAGAATGCTGCCCCTGCCCTCTGCCCAATACAGAAAAAGGCAAGGGGTGGGGGGCGTAAGGGGTAATGAAGTTGAAGGAAGAGGTGGGAAAGCCCGGGCCTTCCAGAGAAGATCAACGCCACGGTCCGCTCACAGGTAAGGTTAACATTTTTAAAAATGTTGTGTCCGTGTGCATGTGTGTGAGAGAGAAATAGAGAGAGAGAAAGAAAGAGAGAGAGAGAGAGAATTTTTATTGTGTACATGCATGACTGTATGTGTGTGCGATTGATGAAAGCCTGCATGGCTGCGTGACTGTGTATGTGGACGTTGTGTATGGTTACATGGGGGCCTGATTGACAGCTTTGTGTAAAATAATAAAAGTGCCATCCCGTGATGCAAAGACACTGTTATTATTTTACATGAGGCTTGCAATCATGCCCTGAATGTGTGGGACTGTGTAAGTGTTCTGGTGCGTGTTGTGCATGATTGAGAGGATGCATGGATGTGTGGCCGCTTGTGTGAATGCTGTGAATGTGTAAGTGTTCTGGTGTATGATTGAAAGAAGCTGTATGAGTACATGACTGCTTGTGTCTATATGAATGTGTGAATGCATAAGTAAAGTGCTCTGCTGGAATGAATCGCTCACACAGTGCCAAGCAGAACACTTACTAGATAGATTAACATATTCATATATCCATGCACAGACACAGAGACACACCCATACCGCTTCTCTCAAGCATTCCGTTGAGGAGGGGAAACTGGGGAACTGCCCATTCAAACTGAATGGACACTGACAATGTAGCACTCCAGCTCCTGTGCAGGAACCATTAACCACTCAGTGCATCCTGGTCCCAGTGCGTGGGAGCTGGAGTCTTGGCTCAGAGCAGCATCCAGACCTGGGCTGAAGGTTGGTGTAGAATTGTGCATGTTTGATGTGTACTTTTTACTGCGCCACCTAATGAGGCCCATTGTAATTTTGTATCTGAAAAGTTGTGCATTAACATTTGTACGTTGACAGTGTTATGTATTCATGAACTAATTCGTATTTTATAACACTCTTAGGGCCTCATTACACGGATGGCGGAGCGGAGAACCATGGACAATTGAAACAAATATACAAGATATATTTAGGTAGAGGACAGTAAAAAAGCATTGGCAACACTGTGGTTAAAGTGTTCGTCAACTTGTTTCTAACCCCTGTCGTTCATGTATCGACAGTAGAGATCCGCACTCTGTTTACTGTACTGTACCGCACTAAAGCAACATACAGATAGATGCTGTTCAATATAGAAAACAGTATTTGCTTCATCGGATTGAGGATGTTGTTGGCAACTGCCTTCTCAATGATTTTACGAATGAATGGATGGCTGGTGATTGACTTATAGGTCGCCAGGGTCTATAGTGATTGTTTTTGAGGAGCAAGTGGATCCATACTGTTTAAGGTGCCTGGGAAGATGGCCTGATTCAACAAAGCATTGACTACTTGGAAACAGGGGGTAAAGACAGATCCTGAGAACTGTTTCAGGATGGCGGAGGGAAGGATGTCATCTTTCTATGGTGCAGGTTTCAATGACACAACTGTATCAGCAACGTACTTGTAGGTAAGGGTCTGAGGTTGTCCTGGGATTGTTGCATGAGGTGGGATTGTAAGCAAGGAGCCATAGATTTTGAAGCACCGATCCATTGTCTGATTTTATCTATCGTGTGATGACAAAGTTGTTAATTATCCTACATTTTACTGTGGACTTGTGGATTAACAGATCGGGCAACAGGTTGGAGAAATGACTGACAACCAGAAAGAAGGCTTTACTCCTGTTACCAGCTTCTCTGATAATCATGGAGTAATATGCAGCTTTCGTTTCAGTTGTGCTTTTGTGTTTTGTGCATTTCTCTTGTGCATTTATTGTCATTCAGTTTGTGGATATGCCAAGGGCAGAAGGTTCAACCTTAATGTTATTTCAGGGAGCCATGTATGTCTACACATTCCTTAATGGTTTTGGTGAAGGTTGACAATAAGGCGTTAACGTTGGGGTTGGTTGAACTAGCTAGCACTGTAAGATTGTTTTCTAGTGCTTAGGAGGGGACATTCTTAACACAGTGGAGGCAAGATGTAGTCAGGTTTCCGGTCCTTTCTTCATAGGGACGTTATGCATAAGTGAGCACCTGGAGACCACCCCTGGGTGGTAGCGGTGCGTGGTATAAATCAACATTACATAACATAAGCAGTATTGGGATGGCAAAGTGGTCTGTCTAGTCAAGTGGGATCAGGTTGAGGCATATTACCTTGCGGCATGTAGAAAGGACAAAGGATGCAGAAAGGACAAGTCTCCCTAGGATGGCCTAGTAGGATAACTTCAATTTTGGTGGGATTTATTTTCAGGTGTACGTGCTTGTCATTCAGGCTTGGATGAACACAAGACATTTCCCAAGTCATGAAATATCTTGAATACAGTTCAATTTGAGGTATAACTGAGTATCGTTGGAGTATTTGTGAAGTAAGATATTAAGGCAGTTGAGACGTGACCTCTGTGGTTCCCTATAGAGGTCGCCGATCACTGGGGAGAGTATTGATCATTGTGGCTCTCTGCAGGTGACATAGTGATGCTTCGATCTGGAGTTGCCCACCTGAACTGCTTGGTATGAGTATGTTTCTCCTGATGTAGGCGGGGTCTGGTAGATGTTGTTTTATGTTCATGGTTTTCGTGAGATAATACCTAGTAACCATGGTGCTTCTGGCAGCTTGGGCACCTGGTAAGCTGAAATCACCAAGGAAGATGTTTGTCGAGTGTGTGATTCATGCTGACATGATGAGAACAGTGACATCATCAGGGAATGGCCCACACCTGTGAGTTGAGTGATAGAGGAGATGTAAATTAACATTCTAATTTCCTGAAAGTGTGAAGGTGCAAGTGTGGCGCTCCATAGGTTGCATTAGCACCTTGTTGAGCACAGTGAACGCCCAGTTGGATGTGTGGATGGCTGTCACACCTCCCGCTACTCTCCCTATGTAGTTGGCATGCTGAATGCAGACACCGGTGGTAGATATGTGGGAGATGTGTAGGAAGTCATGTTTTGTGATAAAGAAAGCATCAATCCTGCTTGTGGAAATGAGTCAGTGTTTAGAAGCAGATACAGCCAATCTCCTAAGAAATCCAATGTTACACATACCTTACCTGTGGGTCCCTAGTTGGATTTGTGGGCTGTACTATGTGCCTCTTGTGCTTGGCGAGATGCACAGGGTCTAACTCTGCACATGGCTCAGAAATGGAAATCACCCATGACAATTGTGTCACGTCATGTACTATGCAAGACACGGTGCCATTGCTACAATGCATGCTGTTGGCATAGAGTGTCGCAAATCTTGAATGGGAAGTGCCAGTGATGCGGGATCAACAGATGATTGTGTGCAAAGGTATTTATTACAAAACACAAATATGCCCTGGAACTGGTTAGAACAGTAAACAAGGCAATGGCAAATGTAGCGGGTAAATAGTTAAACACACTTTTGAAGAACCATGATCCATCAGACTTTCCCTATCTCTCCTGGGCACTAACAGTTGGTTTTCTGAAATCTCACACTCAGGCGTTGGAGTCTGCGCGTTCTGGCACTTCTTTCTTGGCTCTTACAGTTGGAAGCTTGGACCAGTGTCAAATGTGTAGGAGGTCGTTTCGCTCTGTTTTCGCCCCTTTTGTTTACATGGTCATCAGGGTGTGGACCTGCTGCCAGTCTTTGCACACTTTGCCCAGATTTCTGGGCCACTGGGATTTGCAAGGTTGACAGTTTTGCACAGTCCGCTTTAGCACTTGTGTATCAGGCTTACTCGTGTGCCTCTGCCGATTCTCTCTGGCATCGCTTGCTGTTGCCTGATATCTCCTTCCTGCTTCCCGTCCTCTAAGTCTCAGTCTTTTCTTTCCTCCTCAGGGATATGCAACACTATTCCCCTCTTCAAATACCTACTTGTCCTTCTTCCTCTGCACTTCTTCAAACTCTGTTCCATCTCATTTTGGTTGCTCTCTTCACCTACTGATCTTTTCTTGTTGTCTCCATCTCCTCCTTTCTATCTTTTCTTTCTTAAATGTTGCCACCTTCACCTCATTTCCCGTTCTTGTCTACTCTTTCTCCTTTTCCTTCCTTACTGTATCCTCCTCCATCTCTCCTTAATGACTCCTCCCCTTCCTTGTATTCCTTCAATCCTCCTCTTCCCCGTAGTGCTCTCTACTCCTCTGCTAGACCCTTCCCCTCCATCAGCACCCCCTTCTCCTCCTTCTGTTCTGATATCTCCTACTTGCCTCAATCCTTCTTGCCACACTACTGCATAAACTCCACCACCCCATGACTCCAGCTCCTGACTCCCACACTCCCCTAGTTGTATTGGGCATTTGTTTACACTGTCAGGCTCTACCACAATTACAACAATTGTGAGTAGGACTGTAGCTGTTTTTTGTTTCTGCATAAGTATGAGGATTAGATGAGTTCATAACAAAAGTAGCAACTTTCCTGCAGTTTGCCATTGACAGCCACACCAGAGTATAGCTTAAGGGCGAGCCAAAATAAAGTTTTGAAAGATAAGATGAGTCGCCATAAAACATTGTGCCTTAAACATTTCCACTGACCTCTGTGTGCACCTTAGGTCATCCCAAGTAATAGTGTTACATTATCTCAGTATGTTCCTAAAATAAGAAGGATCAACACAGAGCTTTCCATGACAGAAGAGATTCTGTAAATAGAAGATCAGGGAACAACACAATGCTTGAAACTGATGAAGGATGCCATTGTATATATTTGACCGTAGCACAGTAGCATTGCTGTAGTGTGGCCTTTGGCCACAGAATGGATGTGATTATCACTTGATGGATAAGTGAGAGCTTTGAGATGTGGACACAGTTGTAATGTTTAACCATTAACCCATGGAATGAATTCTGTGAATAGACTTGCCACCTCTCAGGTGTCCTCCCCTCAGTCAATGTACTGTCCATCCCTGCTCCGCCATGCCCTCCAGTGTGTGGGCACTCTCCCAACTGTATTGTGCATTGGAAGCTGCTGGGAGATTTTACTAGATCCAGCAGGTGTCCTAGGTCTCTGGTTCTGGGTAAGGGGCAATCACCCTTTAATGCATAGCTGAGGACTCCACATAATAGAGTATTGGTTATCTACTATACATGTATTTAGTTATTTGGAGAAATGCCGACGAGAATAACAATTTTGCCGTTCAAATACATTCACCCGGAGCCAGGCTTGCATATACATTGCTGCACCATTTTGTTCAACGACCACTGGTAGGACCATTTGAACATGCCCACTTGTCTGTCGCCAAAGGTCTTTTGAATCTACATCATGGGTTTATGAACATGCTTCAAATGCCCCTTGAGCTTTCCTCAGATCAATTTGATCAAATTTAGGTCCAGTAAGTCTTGAGGTGTCCTGATCCAGAAAACATACTTGCTCTCCAAGGATATCTCAACAGGTATCCTGGGCACAAACCTTTTTACCTGCAGAACCAGCGTTCAGCAGAAAATGTTCTTCTTGAAGAAGGCTGTGTTCATATTACCTTTGGAGATCATTATTGAATTTGGGCAATGCTTGGTGTTGCGGTCCTTTATTGAACCCTGCACAAAATGTAAGGTTGTGTTTTTGCCCCATCAGATGACAGCCCCATTACTGACCCAGACACATTAGTGGACCAGGACGATACAATTTCCCAGAGACACACTGTTAAGTACTGTATAAAAATATTAACACGAGCACACCACAAAACCAAGGTAAGGTTTCCTACCTTCCCAATTTCCTACAGCATCTGTGAAATATTACCCCCATTGCTGTCCCCTATTTCCAGCCCAGCTATTGTAAAGAATCAGAAATTACAAAGCAAAACATTTTAGGAAAACCACAGAATTTAACTTAATATGTACGTGAATAGCTGTCACAGTAGGAATACTGTAAATTATATTCCTACTTGTGAGGTCATAAGACAATAATAGAAAATACATATTTTGTTTTTGGAAGCTTGTCAAGCAATATAAATAATCTGGGTAAAATGTTTGATTTGTTACTTGAATCTCATGAATTGTGGACACTAGAGATTTGATCTTAAACACAGTTGATGTCATCCTCCAAAAACAGGTAGTCAATGACTTCATAAAGACATCTAAAAGCACAATAAAGGGAGTGTGCTCAGAACCAAAGAAGAGCCACATGAGAGACTGGACTTCCAATAGTTGCACTTCACAGCACTGAACCGTCCTGTTGCTTAATTAGCCCTAACTGTGGGCATGCTTCTCCCCTGGTTAAGTAGAGATGGTAGATTTCATGAGGGGAACCAAGAGAGTTATCAGCTTTTGCTTGATTTCTTTAATGGTATACCCTGTGCCAAAATAAATTCTATACCTTGCCACTCGCTACTGTGTTGTCAAATTAATTTTTTACAGTATCAGAAAAGTGGCGAGTACAGCAGTATCTCATAAGCTGCCATGAACCAAGACGGAAAGTAGTCCTCAAAAGGGGTCTTTTAATGGCTTGATGGGTCAGGAATAAGCAGTGGTCAGAAGGTGCTCCAAAATCGGTTTAATTCTTTCATATAGTACCAGGTTGAGTACACCCGTCATGGATCAGTGCCCTAACAACCATGGTTTCACATCAATCATGGGTAGACAGAAATCACCCATGACCAAACCTCAAGGCTTTATCGGGTGGTTTTCAAGAGGTTCACACATGATTCCATATCAGAGGTCACTACAGTCATTATTGCAATATCATTTGAGAAAGACATAACGTCAAGAACACTGATCCCAGACGTGTCATGGGCCCTGGCCTTCCCTAATGAAAAATAAGCAGGGGACCCATATTTGTACAGTCATATTTCCTCTCTTAAACAAAGGGAATCGTACCAAAATGTCGCCCTGACAATTACAACGCCCGAAAATGCCGACGTTTTTCTTTTGGGACCCCCGCCTTACACTACATATATATATGGGGGGAGGGATATAGAATATAATATTAATATGGGGCGGGGCTGTGGGGGGTCGCTATGTGGTGTAAAGGCGTTTAAAAATAAATCGGCATTTTCGGACATTGCAATAATCACATAGATCTAAACAAAGGGACCTTTGACTACTTATGTTATAATTACTTTACTGTCATTCTGTAAAGGTCTACAATTAAAATGCATTGCTTGATTGAATGATGTGCTAATGTCTGTAGAGGGAAAACAAAACAAAAAACATCAATCATCATCAGGGGTGGTCTTCTGCATTTTGAACCATGGATAGACTACCTCAGATATCCGGTGACGGAAGATCCCCTCGGCCACCAATGGACTAAGCCAGATTGCTTCCCCAATATAATCATAACATACAAGTAGGCCTGCTTGACTTTGCAGCTCCCCATCAGTAGCATGTTCAGATGCAGCTCCCCTGTCCTGTAACATTCTGTGCTTCTTCTGTCTAATCAAGAGCCCCTTTGTCTATGGTAGAAAATGTTACTTGTGCCAACTGAACATTTGAAACAGAAAATAACCGTAGGTCCTTATAGGCATGTTAGGCTAGAATGATTAACTTAATAATAAAATACATTAGCTTTCAAGGGTACAAGCTTATCCTAATTCAGTCTTCAAATCTCTCCACTATCAATGCTGTGCCGATGAATCTCATACATATGGCTATGGCTGCTGTTATAGCTCCAATGGAAGAGGCATCAGAGCAGATACAAGTGAACATAAGCTTAAGCTGAACATGGTATACCCACAATGTACACGCAAGTGGCGTGGGTGGATCCATCGACAAGAGGAGGAGCAGGAGAAAACAGGAGGGGTAAAACAGAAGATAATGGAAGGGGCGGCACGTCTGAAGTCTCCTTCTGGGGCAGAGGACATGGAGAGCACAGTTAGTATGAGGCACTGGCCAGCACTGGAGTGGACATGGAGGGTGATAGCGACAACATTCTCCTGTCTGACATTTGCAAGCTGGCCATATGTACCTTCACACTCTGTCTTAATGCATGAAATAAATGCACCAATGATAGAATCGAGGGTAGTGCTAAAGGAGTATGAACAAAAGATCTTTGAAGTCGTACTACTTGCAATGTTGATTGCCGTCCGACTACGGAACCCATTTGCCGTGTGTCCTCTTTCAAAGCAGTGAACAGGCAGGTCCTGGGAACATCACATCTGGCAATGTGCGGTAGCACTTTGAAGCATCCTCTATGCACTAGATGGAATTACCAATAAACATCTTAGACCAAATAACCGGACAGACACAAGGAGATAATAAAATACTGCTTTAATCTCAATGAAAGAAAGCAGAGAGTTGTACAGCAAGCAAAACAGATGCTTGCAAAATCACGCTTCCTCTTGTGTATACAGAGTGTATATACTTTTTTCTACGTCATCTACAATGGCATCCTATGTGGTATTTTGCAAAACCTATTAACAGGAAGGATTGGATTAGGTGAACATATCTACTTATAGAATCTAATAAGTGTTGATATCTCATTGGCTGCTCCTTGATTATAGCAGAGAATATGACAGCAAATTGGTAACTGCAACATTACATGTGAAAGTGTGTGGCAGGCCTTATGATTGTTTGGCAACCCCATCCAACCTTCGACATTCAGCTTGTTTAGTAGCAAATGAGTAGAAACGAAACCTAGGTGCTCAAGATGCGTCAATTCATTTCTTGATTTCCAAATTAATCCATCATATGTCATCGACCTGATCCTTTGCCAAGGCTTTCTGTTTGTAGTAGTCACTGTTCTGGACCATTGAGGGTGTATGAACAGACCACTATCTCCATCTGAATTTTAATGAATAGTCCTTGTTTTCAACTTCTGAGTCACGTGTTAGGAGACCATGATTTTGTCTATTTCAGCCTCTTATTTAGGACTATTTGATTTTATTAAACAGGGTGCCATTGCCCTCTCTGGCCTTTAGAGACTTGCTCCACTCCACCTCACATAGGCTTTTGCCCTCATGATTGTTCAGTGCTTGGCACTTGCAAATGTCCTTGTCTCTTCTAATCCTAGCAGAAATATGTCTTACGCACGTGATCCATTCCTTCGACTCCCTTTGTGCCTTGCACCCATCTCTTGAAATAGCCTTCTTGACCCTCAGCCATGGTACTCCCTTTTTCTGCATACGAATACAGCTTCTTTACCAGTTCTTCAATTAGCAATCCCAGGCTCGTCTTTTGAGGTAACTGGGTTGATTCTTAACACAGCCTGTCGTCCATTTCCTTCCAATGCCCATCATAAATGTTATATGTATACCTCTTTTTAGCAAGCTTCTGTATATCTTTTCTACCTTGCTTTACAGTGTAATTATAGTTATTGGTCAGCACGCTATTTCATCGTCTTTCCTTCGCAGTTAGTTTGTCTTTAGGTACATGTTTCTCTTAGTGCTTCAGTTACATTGTCCGTTTTAAGTATTTTCATATTGTTTCGGCATAGGTCCATACATCTCCTTTATGACATAATTCTGTCATCTTCAGAGTTTGTTTAGCGTTCATCCATATTACTCATAATTGCATTCTGGCATCTTGATAGTTGTCACCCTTCCTGGTAGCATCCTTGTTCTGCTTCTACATGAGGGTACAATCTGAATGGCTTCCGGAGTGCATACCGTCTTTCATACACTCGACGCAGTATAGGAACGTTACATGGATTCATGCATGAGTTAACAACTGTAGCTCTTCGTCTGCTACTCCAATAGGATGGTGGTGAGGGAGAGGGGACCAGAGGGTAGGCATCCACCTGCTCCTCTACAGTAGATAGGGCTTAGTGCCCATAATTTTAGAATCCTACCCCCCCTACAACCGACACCACAGACCCACCTGGTCTGGAGGCCCATCATTCAACAGATGTGTTGCAGGAGAATATATAGATTTTCTTGTTTGACATATCACATGAGAAGAGGGGGATTCTGCCCTCCAATGCAAAGGAACAGAATGGCAAGCTTGAAGCGGAAGTTGGGGAGACAGGCTGCCCCCAGGGCATATTCTTTTTCCTACAATTCCTCTTTAACAGTTGGAGCGATTGTCGGTGGTGGATGTGTCACATATCACATCAATATGCCTGTGATTGGACAGCTTCCAAACCAAGGTAATCCTATATCCATGGAACCTATATGCATTAATTTCCATTGCATTTGAAAAGATTTAGCAAAACATAAATGGATACATATTCACGTTTGTGAGTGCAGACCTATTTGTTTTGACATGTATAATTTGCAAATACAATTACCGTACACACAACCTTTGCATTTGACGCTGATTGATGTTAAAGAGGCATCTGCTGTAGGTGACCTGGAAAGTGCTCATGACGATAGAAAAGCTTTGTTACGTTTCAAATACATGTTTTCTATACAAACTGCACAGAGCAAGAAGTCATACAAAAGGATTCCTTTTTATCTTGATTTGCACACATATCATATCACAATGTGTCATATCACAATGTGAAAACATTGCTGGTTGTTTAAAGTCAAAATGAGTTCACGCCGAACAGGAAGATCAATGCATATGTTTCATGTTATTGTGAAAACTAGAATGTGCAGATTCAGTACCATAACAAATGCGTTCGTTATACACAATGGGCCTCATTATGAGTTTGGCAGTGATTCAGTGTTAATTCCACTGAATTAACACCAAAATCATTTACTGTTACTGCCACTTGGTCCCTTGGGTTTACCACAAGATTACACGTGTTGGTAGGGTGGTGATAGACCCCATTAATGGAGTCCAAAGAACTCCATTGAGGTTTCTTGAATTACCACCAAAACAATCAATTCTACTAGTTTTTAGAGGAACAGTGGAGTATTCACCACCAGCATCATGCTGAACTACCACCATGTTATTCCTGCACCCCCAAACGCTTAATGAGGGCCAATGTGTTATTTTGAATGGCTTCATTGCATACTGTGGAAGATTTTTTGTTTTAGATTCTTTGACACAACACAACTGTGTGAATGGAAAGCTAAATGAAATAATAATCCAGGTAAATGAAACCTAAAAGAGGGGTAATTATTGCTTAGTGCTTAAGTATCCTAATCTTTGCCAATTACAATCATACCGAGGGTATGGATAAAACAGACAAATGGGAACAAAATATAAAATAAAAACACCAGATCTAGGACCATGATAGAACTAATCATTGAACAAGCTGATAGGGAGCATAAAAGGTTAGAGTTATATATATATAATTGATATATTAAATAAGGATATTGTACACATTTACTGGTCTAAATCAACACAAAATAAAAACGATAACACCTTAGATTATATTCTCAAAAATCATTAAAATGAAGTTAAGCTTAGAAAATCCATGAAATTCTTTCGACATGATAAGGATTATAGAGAGTGTATAGTGTCCAACCAGAATATGATGATTTTAACAAAAAAGGTTTGAGAAAGTACCGCAATATACTCACCAGCTAGTTCAGATATTGATTTCATTTAATTTAATTTTGTCACTTGTATAGCGCCTTTCACCATGGGTATGGTCCCAATGCTCTGTATGTTGAAAGCCCTCGGAGGGACGGAAGTCCGAAGTATGGGAAAGTTAGTAGGTGCTAGTATGTGTGTGTGCATAATGGCCATTAAAGGGTAGGTGAAGGCTTGGCTGAGTCCCTTATAGCCACCAATGTTTAACTGACAAGTGTATGGATGAAGAGATGTACACTAGGGAAATAAGCTTCAGGGGTGTTTAAGAGGATATTCAGTTATGTGTGTAGCTACATTTCAAATGTATGTTGTAAAAGGTAGCTATATTCTTATTTTACCACAACAAAACCAAACATTAAATACATCTTCACATGTTGAATGTCTTCAATTTAACTCCCCAACCCCCCCCATACCTGTACATCTACTAATTTCTATTGTACTACCACACTGTCCGCAACTTCTCCATGTTCGCTTTGGGCAACACCATCTGTTTCATACTGAGCAAACAATGTCTGTTCCCAGTTCATGTCCTTTTACTCCCATCGCTTGTTCCCACACCCGCGTTTCTCCAAAGCCCACTTCTTCAGGTCCACCCACCATCTCTCAATGCTAGGCTCTGTGGCTGCTTTCCATCACGTAGCAATGCTCCACTTTGCAAGTATGTAATGCGGTCTTTCATCTTTGCCGTAGTTTTCTGTTTGGCGTTCCTCTTAAATAGTCCCAACATGCAGGCCTCAGGGGATTGAATATCCAAAGAGATGCCACCTTGGGCTACCTTACTCGCCACTCTCCCCCAAAAGGCCTGTATCACTCGACACCCCCAAAACATATGAATCAATCCCGCATTCTCTTCATGACATGTAGGGCTCACCTGGCTATCAGCCCCCTTAAATTTAGCTATCGCTGCAGGCGTGAGGTCCGCCCTTTGTGTAATGTACAGTTGTATTAACTGCAACTTGGCATTCCTCGACACTTTTTTGTAGTATATAGAAATCCCTTTCCATTCATTCTCTTCAAACTCTCTCCCCATGTCCTCCTCCCACCTGCTCTTACATTTTAGTTGTGTTCTCAAGGAGAAATCAATCAATACCTCGTAGATCATGGAAATGGCGTGCCCTTCGTCAAAGATGTTTATGAGCATTACCAAGTCTGCATTCCCAAGGACCTCGTCTGTGACAGTTGGCCACCTGTTGTTTACCGCACACAGTACTGTCCTGTGTAATAGGAACTGACCCTCCGTCCCGCATGTCGGAATCCTCTCTCAGCCCTGCAAAATCTAGCCATCCTCCTTCATTCCTCAGATCTCCTATAGTCACAATCCCTTTTGCTTCCCATTATGTCCTCACTCTTTGCCTATGACCATGCGTTTTGGGCACCACTGCCGCCCAGGGCGTTTGTGGCAATATCCGATCTCCTATTCTCATGAATCTACATGTGCTCTGCCACACCTGTATTCCCAGCTTAACCAAATAAGCGTGACTACCTCCCTCTTTAGGTATAATCCAAGTCAGATCTCTGAGGAACAGCCCATATAATGCCGGCTGCAGCAGAAATGTGTCCGCGGTGGGGTTGTCCGCCATCCAGTGCATCACGTACTGCAGTTGGCCTGCTAGGAAGTAAAGTACAACATTCGGGACCTTGATTCCCCCCTCTGTATATGGCCACTGTAGAACATTCAATGCCACTCTGTGCCGCCCTCCTTGCCAGAGGAAGCCTCTGTATAATTTGTCTAGTTCCATGAAGAACTTTTTCGGGATATTATACGGGACATTATTGAAGCAGTGCATTAGCCTCGGCAACGTTACCATTTTAAGAAGTGCTGCCCTGCCAGGCATCGACAGGGGTAGCCTGCCTCAAAATTCTATTGATTTGGTCAAACCCTCCTTGACCCTGACTGTATTTGCCTCATGTTCCAGACGACGGTCACGGTACATGCTCAGCCCCAGATATTTAAAGGAGTCTTTGTTGCATGGCAAGGGTAGGACAGGCAGGTCCTCCTCCCTGAGTTTTGCCATCTCCGCCAACGGAAAAAGGCAAGCCTTGTTTTTATTTATACGTATCCCTGTCAGCATTCCGAAATTGTCTAGCACCTCCAGCACGTATGGTAAATATGTTTCTGGGTCCCTGAGGTACAGTAACATGTCGTCTGCGTACATCGCCACTATATGTCGCCTCCTATCGATCTCTATGCCCATGTCACTGTATTCCTGCCTCAGGAGTGCCGTAATAGGTTCTGCAGCCAATATGTAGAGCATGGGGATAGCGGACACCCCTGCCTCATCCCTTTCTACAGCTCCCATAAATCAGAAAACTTAGAGCCCGTCCTGGCCCTGGCTGTCGTTCCAGTCTATATCAGTTTCACCCACTTAATGTATTTCGGGCCATTTCCCATCTTCCCCATAGTAGCATACGGACAGTCCCAGTGGACTGAATCGTACGCTTTTGTGGCATCCAGTAAGACGACTGCGCACTTTTCCGCCTTGTTATTGGTACAGAGGGTGACATGGTGTAACCTTCTCAAGTACCAGGCTATGCTCCTCCCGGGGACATAACCTGTCTGGTCTCGATCGATTAGCTTCGATATCAGCCTCCTGAGTCTGTTTGCCAGTAGAGCGGTCAGAATCTTGTTATCCTGATTCAATAGGGACAGTGGTCTATAAGAACTGCAATCTCTAACTTCCTTATAAGGTTTTAGGAGTGGAACCATCACCGCCTCTCGCAAGCTGCCCGGGAGACTCCCAAGCTCAAAAGCTTCATTGTAAACCCGGGCCAGCAATGGTGCCAATATTTCTACATAAGCCTTGTAGAACTCCCCAGGTAACCCATCCATACCAGGAGCTTTCCCGGAGGGCCATGTTCTAATGGTAGCTAAGACTTCCCCAGGGGTGACCGGTTCCTCTAGGATAATTTGCTGCTGTTCATCTAACATCGGCAGTGTAATTAGGTTAAGCACATCCTGTATTTCCTCCACTTGCTTCTCATGTGGATCTGTGTACAGCTCCCTGTAATATCCAACAAAAATCTTGTTTACCCCGTCTTGTGTGTTGACCTCCTCCTGTTCAGAGTTCCAAATGGTGTGTTTAGGAGACCTCACCTTCTTATCATTATATAACCAGGCCAACATTCTACCTGGTTTATCCCCTTGCGCGTAGGTCCTTTCTAGGTACCTCGCATAACTACATTTCACCAATCTCTCCCATTGCATCATGCACTTTTGAGGCAATCTAATAACCTCCTCCAATTGTTCAACCTCAGTATCTCCCCTACTCTCAGCCTCTAGTAACTTTATCTCAGCGTCCTGCAGGTCTTCGATGATATCTTTCTGTATCCCCCCAGCCGTGGCTATCATCTCGCCTCTGATCACCACCTTATACTTCCCAGATTGTGCCCACCTGCCTCACGCTTCCTTCATTATTTTCCAGAAATTCATCCGTGGTCTTCCTGATATGTTCTAGGAACGCCCTATCTTGTAGGGCCTCACTTCTTAATCTCCATGTGGGTATAGGCGGTCTCGCAGGCGTCACCATCCTACCCGCCAATAGGGGGGAATGATCCGACAACACCTCTGCTTGATATTCAGCCCCCACAAAATTTCCTACACATTCCTGCCCCGTGAACAGATAATCTCATCTAGTGTAGACCTTTTGGGGGCCGAATAATGTGAATATTCTCTTTTGTCCCCATGTATTGACCTCCATATGTCCTCGAGCTGAAAATGTTGCATGTGGGCAGGCCCTTAGCCAGTGGGGCGTGCCTTTTGTGCTTAGTATCTGACCTATCTATAGTGGGGTTCAAGGTGCAGTTAATATTCCCCCCATATGACGGTTCCAACCCTGTACGGGCCCAGCCTGGCATACAGGGACCTAAAAAAAATGGTGGCATCATGGTTGGGGGCGTAAGTATTGACTATACTTCCTTCCCAATTTTCCACCATGCCATGCAGAATGACCACCCTTCCTTCATCATCAGTTTGGGTACCCAATTTCTTGAATGGGATAGTGGGGTTGACCCATATTAAGACCCCTCTTGCACAGGCCGAAAAGTGGAGCCCACAGTCACACCTCTCCATGATTTCCCCACCTTTATGTGCATTCAAGTGCGTCTCTTGTAGTAACGAGATCCCAACCTTTTGCCTTCTCAGGTAAGTAAATACTTGCAGCTTCTTTACACAATTATTTAGCCCTTGGACATTCCAAGATATAATTCTTAGCCCCTCATCCATCCCGTGTTGACATCCCTCTTGCCCCTACCCTCCTAGGACTATCCTTAGCTCTCCCACGGTCAGTGCTTAGTTGTTTGTTTCTCGTATCAGGCCTCTCGCTAACCCCCTTCCTCCTGCCCATTCTTGCCCTCCCCCCATTGCAAACATAACACAAACTCTCACTCAACAACAACTGTCCAGCCCTGCATTCTTAGACACTCCCGCTACCGCTCCACAGAACACCCAGCAAACCGGGGCTCCTAGCGCCCAGCGGGTGGGTACAGTCCATACCCTATAAACAAACAAAAGGATATGGGGTAGTAGGCATTCTCTTCTCCTGCGAGTCCATGCTCCTGCATATTGTTTCCCATTCTGGTGTCAAAGACATTATCTGTGACTGAGGTATACAGTATCTTGACAATCGAGCATGGTTGGTGTCCGTCTTATCAGCTGTCTCCGGGAATCAGTCGTCGTCGCTCCTGTGGTCACTCCTCTACTGGTGGGATCCTGGCACTGTCCATCCAGTCCTGCGCCTCTGACGGCGTCCCGAAGAAAACTGCCTTTCCATTAAGAATCATTTTCAACCTGGGAGAGTATATTAGCATATATTTGCTTCCGGCTTTTTTGAGTCTCACTTTCGTGTCAATGAATTGTGCATGACTTTTATGCATCTGGAAGGTGTAGTCTGGGTATATATCCAACTTTGCAGAGGCCCTCTGTATTTTGCCTCCATTCCTGGAGAATGCAAGGATCTTTTCTCTGTCCTAGTAGTTGAGGACCTTCGCTATTATGGGTCTCGATGGAGCGCCTGGGGCAGCTAACTTCCCAGAGAGCGGTGAGCTCGTTTAATGGTGAACCCCTGAGTCAGGTTCCCAGCTTCCAGCTCCTGTATCAGTAGATTTTCCACATAATTTGTTGGGTCTGACCCTTCTGTCCCCTCTGGCAAACCTACCCCCAAAATTGAAGAGTCTAAATAGACTGTTCCAGCCATGTGCATCTCTGTGGGCCTATCTGCGCAGTTCTAGGTAGGGGGAGGGTAGAGGGAACCAGAACTGGGGAGGCAAGGGGATATTCAAGGAAGGAAACAAATGAGGCTTGACGGAGCGGGCAGGGAAAATAAATAGATTAGACAGAGCTGGAGAGAGCAGGCATGGGGAAAATTAATAAATTAAACAGACTGGGCTGGAGGGAGGGAGCAGGCACAGGGAAAATAAATATATTAAACAGACGGGCTTGGGGGAGCGGGCTGGGAAAATAAATAAATTAAACAGGTGGGGCTGGAGGGAACGGGTGGGGAAAATAAATAAATTCAACGGACGGGGCTGGAGGGAGGGAGCAGGCATGGGGAAAATAAAGGATTAAAAACAGATGGCCTGGAGGGAGCAGGCATGGGGGAAAGGGGGAAACACAGAGAAGAGGGGTAGAGGTGTGCACTCTCCTGCAGGTGTTTTCATTTACTCTTGGCACTGGGAAATGAGTTTTAAGTGATCATGACAAGCAAAGAGAAATTTCAGAAAAACCAACAACTTCAGAAGAGAACAACAGCTAATACCACAGCAAAAAAGCCAATTGTTAACATCAAATAACACGTTTCAGAATAGGGAACCGGAGGATGATATCAAAAAAAGTAAGGTTTTAAGAGCCTACCAAAAGATATTACCATAATACCATCAGAGCCAGAGGTAGAACATGAAGTGGAGAACTTCACAGAAGAAATGAAAGGATTATCCAGAATAAGAACCAGATCAGGTTACAAGTGACACCAGAACATCCAATAGAAAGGCAGACATAAAACGTAGTTTTAAATGTATCACAGAGAGCACTTGATGAAACTGAGATTACACTGCTTAAGAAGGACAATATTACAATATGTTGCTCCCTCTATAACCAATAACTGCATGGATTTCCAAGATGACACCTTTAAATTTGTAAGGGAATTTCAATTGGAAAAAAATACTTTCAACATAAAACAAAATCATCAGAAGAGACAGAGACATAGCTATCCGTCCATGAACTAACATTTAAGGATGTTATGAATACTCAATTATTGATGTCATTGGAAGAGGGAACTGAAATAAAGAAGTATGTGATAAAGGAGGACCTTGATATTATCTGTGTCCAAATTATGATGACAGAATGAAACAGAACATCTAAATTGAGTCCAAATTTGGCACGCGATAATTTAATCGACATGTTTCATAAAGCTGTAATATTGGTGAGCCAGAAATAAACAGCTGCATAGCTACAAATACAAAAAGGAGATGTTATAAAAAAATCGCAAAACATATAATCATCAATGAAGCAGACAAGGGAGGACATATATTTGAATATGAGAGATTATATTAAGCTGTGTATTACTCTCTTATAACGACTTAATTGTTACATCACACTCAGAGGCAATTTCATTAGAATGGTGAAAGAAAATGCAAAATCCTTAATATGTAAATTGCATAGACAAGGCATGCAAACCGATGATGAAAAAGCATTTCTAAGAAATGAACATCCCACCATAATAACTGTTTATTTTCTTCCCAACATTCACAAGTAATTTGGATTTTTGCATTAAGTCTGACCAAACATGAGTGGTATGAGTTGGATATCAGAGAATATATTAAGATAACATTAAGCCTAAAAGTAGAAAGAAATATAGTAGAAGAGATTATTTTCACATTTTACAAACCCTTTACACAATTATTTGGCAACAAGATGATACGCTTGTGACTTTGTATGTCAAAGCGCTATATACAACCATAGTACTCATTTGACATTGGAAGACTTGGATTTCTTTTTCGCCGATATTTCTTTTAACATATACTTTTAAAATGTACGTTAGATAAGAACATGTTCATTTTCAAAGGATACTACTACACACAGAGGAAGGGAATTGCTATGGGGGGGGGTTCTATGCACCAATATTGGCAAACCTTTTTCAACAATAGGTTAACCCACAATAAAGTACATTGGTAGAGATGTACAGAGAAAACCCTGAAGGTATAGAAAAGTGCAGAAATGGAACTTGATGAATATGTAACAATGTTGAGTGGTACTGCATTTGTAATTCAGTTCAGTAGCAATGTATGTAGAATAATATAGATGTTTAGGATTTTCATATGTGTGTAAAGAATTTGAAATTACAAACCATAACTTTAGGAAAACCACAGAAGATAACTCAATATTATATGTGAATTTCTATCACTGTAGGAATACTGTAAATGATATCCCTACTAGTGAATTTATTAGGCATGAGTAGAAAAGACATATTTTTGTTTAAGGTGCTTGACAAGCAATGCAAAGCGATTTCTATGTCCATGGGAGTGCAATATGGATTTTTTGCACATCTCAAGCAGATTTCTCTGCCATATATTTTGTGGTGTAAGACTATTCATTAGTCAAATTGACATAATTGGGGCATGACTCCTTTCAGTAACTGTTTACATTTATAATTTGTCATACTTGCTTCAATAATTTGGATGCAATACTACATTATGGAGCTGAACTACTTTGGAAAGAAGAAGCAAATAACTTTGAGATGCCTACACCATGATTAAGTAATTCGGTTCATGGCCCTATAACTTGACACTTTGACAATTTTCCTAAATTCTATTTTTGTTTGACAATACTATTACTACCAATTTTTGCTAAATGTATTTTTCTTTCCTATGGTTACTCCATTACAAGACACCAGGGGGTATTTTTGTTAGGTACGCATTACAACATACATTAATGCTTCAAAACCATACATACATACATACATACATAAGGGCACACGCCCATGTAATAACTGCCAGCACTGCCACAATGTTATCAAGGGCAGCTTTATTGATCACCCATACATTGGCCAAAAGATTCCCTTGAGACACACCACCACGTGTGATTCTACTAATGTGGTTTACGGGAAAAGTTGCCCATGTGGCACCTTCTATGTCAGTATGACCACAAGAAACCCGAAAACATGTTAGACAGAGCACAAATCGACCATCAAGATGAAATCAGAGAGGTCTCCAGAAGCATAACACTTCACACAAGCACGTCACTCAGTAATTCAAAAGCATGTGATCATACTTGAACAGGCAGTGATGGGGTGACCTAAACACAATGGCCCTCATTACGACCTTGGCGGAGGACCATGGTGCAATTTGCACCATGGTCCATGGCGCAAAGCTGCCAACTCCGCCATGGGGGTTGGCGGACTTACCGCCCCATTCCGAGGTTGGCGGGGCGGTAAGTCCCCAATCCCCATTTACCCTTCCCCATTCCCATTCCTGGCCCCATAGGGCATAATGGGAGTGGGGAAGGCGTTAATTACGCCACCGTAAATTACGGTGGCGTAATTAACAACAAGGTCCCTTAGCGCCATGGATTTTAACGCCTGCTAAAAGCAGGCGTTAAAATCACCATGGCGCTAAGGGAACTCGTACTCAGGCGGTAAGGTACGCCATGGTTTACGCCGACGTAAACCCCTTTCCGCCAGGGTCGTAATGAGGGCCAATGCTTCCCCAAAAACAAACCTTTTGAATTGAACGTTTAGATGCATTGACACAGCAAGGCATGGACATTGAGTGGGACCTTACATGTTATCTATAGGTAAGAGATTAACCTCCCCTCGCATTACTGGGGTCTTATTCCTGCTTAGGGAAATTCGACAGTCCTATATTTAGACATGTCGTCTCAGAGTTACATAATGTGCATGTTGTTGCTGATAAAGTGGTTGTTTAAAGTGGATACACATCTATGGTCCCCTGGTGAGGTACCCATGCTGTGTTTATGAAACCTTATGTGCTAGATCTATAGATCTATTCAAGGAAAAAAATACTGAGTCTTGATTGGGGGAAACTTTAATGGCTATTGTTTTAACCAGTTGAAAACAAGTAATGGGAAAGGCTTGAAAAGGTTAGGAAGAAACAGTGCCTTTCTATGGGTATAATTTTTTGATGACTTAGAATTGTTTATGCTGAATGGGGGTGTGATGAGAGATGAACCTGCTGCCAGCACTTGGAAGAGTAGTGTAACATTTTGTGGGATGTTTGAAACCACTCATCCAAGCCCTACAACATTGCTGGCAGCAGAAACATCATAATGGCCGCCAGAAAGCATGCTGCTCGCCAGAGATCATCCAAAAAATGCACAGTAAAAACCTCAAAAATAGGCTGCCACCCACTTTTGCCATGTCAGTGAACACAGGAGAGATCACTGCCTAGAACCACTGTGGGGATACCCATACAGTAGCCTGAAACCACTTGGAAATAGCAATACTAATTGCCAAAAGCAACCCAGAGCTGTTTGGGAATTCATTTTCTTGATCGTCAAAATTTCTAAAATCATGGCTCACAAAACCACCAACAGGATACAACTTCTTGTTGGGTGTTCTACATTACTCCACTGCAAGAATCCACATCCATACAATATCAGCGAGAATCCTATGCTACCAAGCTAAATCTCCTTTGTAAAGATATTAATTCAAGACAGCTGTCAAAAATGGGTGCAATACCTGTGCTTGCCACTGACTGGCGCTGGTGATCTAAATTCTGACAGGAGACCTGTATTTCAGGAGCTAAACAGTAACCTGAGTTAGCTGAGACTTCAAAGGCTGGCTGTCCCCGGGAAGCCTTCACACCTAATCTTCTCAGCAACAGCACAGGAAATTACATGGTCCTGTTGATAAAGAGGGAGGGGATTTTCCCTGCAGCCTGGAGAAAGGAATAATAGACTCTTTCAATTGAATAGAATATGCTGATCTGCGTGTGCCTGAACAACACTGCTCTGGGGGAAGGCAAGACATGTGACCATTCTGACTCACCAAGTTTCTACGGGCGGAGACAAATGACTGTGGATTCAGAGAGTCCAGCAAATATATGTTTTATGAGAATACTGATAACTAATTATACCAAGCGGACAAAAAGGTACAATTTGGAGATTCTTAATATGAAAAATTTACTCACAGTTTAAGACGAAGCTGGATGCTGTAGGATGCTCTGAGACCAAACCCCATAATTATTAATATTGTGGATGCGGTGTTTATGCTAGAAACCTAAGAACTTCCAGTAATATGCTCAGAGAGGGTGTGTACCTCTGTGTAAGATTTGGTGCAAAACCCATTTTGCGAAACCCACTAAAATCGCAAATAAGTTGTCATTTCTGAACCGAAGCTCTTAGAAAGAGCTGGGTTGAACAGAGACCTGTCTTAATTAATTTGCGATGTCTACATTTAATTTCAACAACTTGTGTATCTGGGAAGCATGTTTGGTAATGAAAAATTGTTTTCTAAGTAAATGCTAAGGGGAGGGACTTCAGCCAAGCCATAAACATAGCATCACTCTGACTCATTCTGACTCACTACTCGGTTCTCCAGTCAGGTCACAGTAAATCCTTTAACCTATCAAATCCTCAGAGGATTGGGCATAGAAAGTCAGCCTTCCCACCCACTTTCAAAAGACATAAAAAGAGACTGCTGAGACCCAGATAGGGACTTCATTTTCCACTCTTCAATCGATTTCTTGCGCAGCACTTTGCCGGATGACTTCAAACCCAGACAATATTCAGAGACCAGAACTTAGAATCCAGACTCCAGAACTTAGACTCCAGATTCCAGATAGATCCAGAGACCAGACTCTATAACCCAGCTCTAGAACCTTAAGCAGGGGCCTAACCCAAAAGCTGAACTCTTCTCAGCAGGCCTCAGAATCCAGCAACCTAACTTAACTATTCAACAGCCGGGCGAGCTGTTTGATTCTGGTTAGAACCCTGTGCCAGAACCATATCCAGACCCAGAAAACAGAGCTGTATCCAGAACCCGTCAGACCCAGACCAGACCGCTGTGCAGTGCCGATAGCGGACCAGAGGCCACACTGTGAGCAGAACCAGTGCCAGAGACCGTCTGGTGGCGAGAGAACCGCAGCCCAAACCTGACCAGATCTGTGACGAGGTCCATTCCCTTCCAAAACTAGGAGTGAGTATCCAGTCTAAAAACTGTACAGAACCAATCTCTTAGTCTAAAGTGATCCTATCCCATCCATTTCAACCTAATTAGAACTGCATTTAGAATTGTGTGCCCATCTTGTGATTTCAAAGCTGTAAAAGTGTCATCTGTCATTCTGAAATCTTGACTTCATTTCTAAAAATCTACCTCCACAAAAACGTCTGTATCTTTTGAACCGTATGTCCTAGAAGTGAGATTTAACTGTCATTTTAATGCTAAGATCCTCAGCTTTCCAACACACCTAAAACAACATTCCAATTTATAGTTATTCCATAGTCGTGATTTACGCACTCGGAAAAAGTGCTGCGAATTGCAATTTGGCTCAATTTCACCACTTGTAAAAATAGCTGCTTCTTGCTTTCCACTGCTGAAATTCGTTTCACTCTGATAATCATTCATGAACCATTGCTAGTGTTGAACTGAACTAATTCAAAGTAGCTTTCACCTACCCTGAATCTCCTATAGGGAATTAAAATCATGTTTAGCACATTTTTCACTTCATTACAAATCACATTTAAAAGTATTTTTGCCTGTTTAAAAGCATACCGGTTTTCTCTAAGCTTACTGGCGGGGAACTGGAATTTGAACTGCATTTTGATTGTATTCCTGAAAACCTGTGTGCTCTCCTTTCCATCTCTTTATATTGCATAAGGGGGGAGTGGGTTGTCACAAGGGAAAAAGTGATCAGATTATCTCTTGTTGAAACCATATCAAGTTTAGTTCTGTGCTGCATTCTTTCCCACTATTGCCTTTCCTTAAACCATAGAAGTATTCCCTGCTACCTTATCCTTTCTATGCCAACTCCTAAGTGATTAAAGAATTGTGCTATTGTAATATTACCCATTGTTGATCACTATTATATTCATAAGTGTGCTATCAAATATTAATTTATTCATAAAAGTATGATATATATATTGTTTAATTTTTTGAATGAACCTTTTAATTTGCAAAACAAACCTACTTCTTGGCTCAGTGAGGTCAGGGGGATTCAAAGAGAGGGGCGTTATATAAGGGTTCATCATCCAGATTTAAGAACTTGACATAAAAATCTACAAATCAGGGCTTCCATTGGGCATTCCAGACTAGGCATTGACTTAGTTGGATTGCTGGATTGAAGTCACTTACAATTTTCAACCAAATATTATTATTTTTGCTGTGAAAGGTTTCAATCAAGTGTAATTGAATACTTCTTGAATGAGTTTAGTGAGCACATTATTTTATCTTTAAGAACTAAACATGATTTACCATCTAGAAAGAAATTTCAAAAAGTGGGGGCTGTAGTAGTTAATGCTTGCAAAAATAGGCTGGGATGATCCGATAAGAATATGGAATCGACTAATAATTAATAATTGTATGTATTCATTCAACAACGAATATAATCTGTTAGGATCTCCAAATGAGATTGTAAAGTGGATAACCTCTATAACATGCACATTTTTTGCCCTTGGGAAGTTGCAGCTTCTCTAAGTAAGGGGGTTTGTTGGGGTGTGTGTACGATAAAAAGATCAGTTCTGAGAAGAAGATCATGAGATATGAATTGAGGCATGTTAGGAACTCCTGTTTGAATGAGGAAGAAAAAAAGAGAAATGTCAGGATTGTAAAAAACATATAGAAATTGGGTCAAGCGGCACAGAGCTACATCATATAATGCAGCTTGGCAATCTATGTATCAGATCCTGAACTCGGTGACAATAAAAGGATATGGATGGGATGACATATACATTGACTACTCAAGAAACCTAGACAGATTTAGGCTTGTTGTATCAATGAAGATGAATGGGGCAGATACCTAAAGAGAAATTTGACACCAGTAAGCTGTTGGCTTTGGTAAAAAAACAATATCTCTAAGAAATATGATCAACATTTTTTTGTAAATATCATAAAGAGTCGGGCGCCAGGATCCGATGGTGTATGTAACCTCGTAATGAAGGCCAATCCCATTTTTTGAGCTGAAATCTTGGGCACGCTGTTTGATAAAATAGCGGCGAGTGGTGAAATACCAGATTCATGGAGAATGTCTCACTTAATCCCCATTTTTAAAAGGGGGAAAGGAGAAGACCCAGAGAATTATCAGTTATTAGCACTGACTGATGGTGCCAGTAAAGTATTCTCAACCTGTTTGCTACAGGAAATAAATAACTGGGTAGAAGGCAACTCAGCTATGAATGGGCTGCTTTCAAACTGGGCTCTGGAAAGGGTTGTCTACTAATATGAACATACTGTGGTGTTAACACCGGATCTGAAGGGCCGGATCGGTTGTTAATGCCATTAGCACCCCGGGTTACTAAAGCGGCAACTGGGGTGCTAAAAAAAAGGATTTTCCTTCCTACAACGGGACACACACTGCGTCCCGTTGTATGAAGAAAAATCCTTTACCAACATGGCCACCATGGAAAGGGAAGCAGAGCCCCCCTTCCCTTTCCCTGGCAGCCGTTATGCGCAGAGAGGAAGGTGCAGCTGCGACAGGGAGTGCCACCGCAGCCGCAATAATTTAAGTTAGGGGCCAGGGGGGATTAAATATAAAGAAAAGCGGACAGGGGGTTGGGGGAAAGACGGCAGCTGGGGCGAGCTGGCCATCAGGCGACTTGTAACGTGGGCTTACACCAGCAGTTCAAGCCCATTTTCCTAGCCACCTGATTGGCTGGCTCATCACGCCCGGGTGCTAATGCTAGTTAATTCTCTTATTGAGCAATCTAAACTTTAGGATGCCTTACCATTATATGTACTTTATGTTGATTTTACAGTAGCCTTTGACATAGTGGATTGATCTAAATTGTGGAAAACGTCAAAGAAAAATGGGGATGCCCATAACTTGTTGTATGCTTGTCAATTGTTATACCATGAAAATGTAGCCTGTGTCAGGTTTAATGGCTTGAGTGAACTTTCAACTCAGGTGCATGTCAGAAGGGGGGTCAGACAAGGATGTGTTTGGGCTACCCTCTTATTTAATTTGTTTGTGTCAGACTTAGGGCTCGCCTGAGGGGAGATTAAGAACGCCACCCCCAAGGTGGGGTATACAAAAATAAGGGGCATGGGTAAGCTGATTGTTTTTTATTTTTGATAATATCTATATGGGAAACTGTCGGAGTGCCAAGGCAATTTTGGCTTGTGTCGAAAGTGATGGGCTAAGAGTGAACATGAGAAAAAATGCAGTACCTGGCATTTGGTAGGACTAGTGTGAGTTGTACTTCTATAAAGTGGAGGGGAGGAGATATTGGGAGAGTTGATCATTATTGTTACTTGTATCACATTGAGACTAGATGTGAAGACAAGCTGTTACTCCGCAGGAAGCATACCAGTGATATGGCCTTAATGTTGGCGACTATTCATTTTGCGGGGCCTACTGCTGGATACAGCCTTATTGGTATAATATGTATATAAAGGTGGAAGATAGTCTTCAACAACCTTTATGCCTTAGAGACCTCTTATAAAGGTCACACGCCATAGGTGAATAAATTAGAGGGGTTTGGAGAAAAGCTCTGGGCCTGACCAATGCTACTCCTGTGGAGGCTATAGGTTTGGAGTTAGGCTTAATCTCTTTATCTACTCGTCTTAGGATCAATCGTGGTAGCCTATTTATTAAAAGGATGTGTGCTGAGGAAGGCCCAGTACTGTGGGTTATGAAATCTGCATTAGTGGATTTTAAGAGTACAGTGCTGCATGATTATGAAAGATAAAATTAAGCCTTTCTTCAGCTTGCTGGGTAGACCCCAATCGGGAACATGTCAGTGGCATAGTGGTGCAATCATTTAAAAGGTGTGCTGAAAAATAGGAATGGGTTAAAAACCTGGAGAAAATATCCAAAATTAAATCCCTCACTACTCTAGCATAAATGTTTTTTGTATTTAAGAAACCACAGTATTACATATGCCAATTCCCCTCGCCGGTAACAAGGAGATTGTTTATGTTACTAAATTTCAACAAATTGGAAGTCTTGGCTAACAGGGGAGCGTGGCTGGGCATTCTGTTACATAATCATACATGTAGATTGCGTCTTGACAAAAACCAAGTTGACTCCATTAGACATGTAATAACCCTATGCGCTGCCATGCATGTTCAGTATTACAGTAAACATGTCGAGCTATTACCGGTAATATAAGCGAAAACATCTGGTTGAGATGTTTTCTCTGGTTTTAGTCCTGGCATGATACTAGTAGTTGGTCGGGCTTGGAAAATTGTAGCTGCCAGATTGCCCTAAAAGAGGCTTACCTCGGTAGTAGGATAGGATAAAGTGGTGAGTTCTCTTGCTTTCCTGGAGCTTGTTTCCTGCTTCAATTGTCTGAGTTACAATCTGGTGTCCTGGTAAAGTTTTGTGTGTTGCTATTTCTTGTCTGTATATATTTATTTGTATTTATTTTTGGGAAATTGTATATGATTATAACTATATAGTATATGTCTAATTTTTCTGTGTTTCTCTTTGATTTTGTGCTGTGTGTAAAGTTGTATAACTATAAAAGAGTAAATAAAATAAAATATTAAAAAGTGGTTGTTCAACGTGGTTTGGCAATAGCATTTATGTCTAATCTATTTATGACATGAACGCCATCAAAATAGAATATTTTGTGTCAATAAGTGACATGTACAGTACTCACAACATGCAGTCCAAGCTTGGTGTAGTTCATAAGAGTCTCAATGTGATACCAACTATGATGCAATGATGAAATCCAAAGACTAAATGGTGATATTTGTGATCAAGCTAGAATTTGAGTTATGCAGCAGAAAATGTATTCATAGTAATTTCCAGCGCAGAACATATTTCTTGTTGATGTTGATGTTTGGTGTTACATTATGCATTAGCAGTGATAGGTTACATTCTAATCGCCAATTTGCAGTATTCACAGTATGTCATGACCGTGTCCCAGAGCCCCATGTCCAGCCAGGGTTCAGTGCCACATGGTCCACTGTCCTACCATGGTTCAGGGTCATACCAATGTTCTGAGCAGAAAGGCACTCTTTTGCCTCCCTATGGCCAAGGCTGATGCATTTCTACCGTTCCAAGATGTCCGCCGACTTACAGGGACAAAACTCCACAAAGATGGCCGCTCAGGGACCCACTGCAGCTAAAGACAGAAAACAGTGCAGTGTTTCACACCCCCAGGGCTATATAAACCCCATCCAGGGTCGCTCCCGTGCTTCGCGTTACCTTGCGAGCACAAAATGCTTGCCGAGCGCTTACCGACGATCAGACTCACTTTTCTCCCGCTCCTGTTTCCTGCGAATTCACCCTCCGTCTAGTTAATCCTGTTAATCTACAAGAAAAAGAGGAAAGTAAAACATCAGTGCACACACCTGCAATGAACGACACAGATGCTAAAGCGAGCACAGTGAAGCTAAAGCACATGAAGGTAAAGCGCTTTCAGAACCAGTGGCAGGTTTGATCGTAGTGAGGAGAACTGCTTGTGCCGCCCTTTAACTAAGAGGATGGCTTTAAGGAGGTGAAGCATTATTGCACCTATGCCTTTTGTGGAGTCTTCCTTACCACACAAGAATCTGAATTGAGAAGATATTGAGGAGTCCCTTTCCATTAATCCATGAATGGACATTCAACATGGAAGCTGTATGTTTGCATTAAGTTGCTTGTGACTCCATAATCCTAGTGAATTAAGTTGTTGGCATTCCCCTTGCAAAGGGTTGGATGAACCAACTGTGGATCACATGTATGGTTTGAGGGAGAACAGAGAATTGGAGATTTGCCACAACATGAATTCATATGGTGGAGGCCAGGCGCTCGAAAAGCAATAGACCTCTGACAAGAATATAAAAGAAAAAAGAAAGACAAAGGAAAAAGCAAACATTGTCTTTCTTTGGGGTCCAGATGAAGACTGTGATCATTTAATGGACTAATTGCCCTCTAGTTCAGTCGAAACTAATATTGGGGAAGGATGAAAGAAGCAGCAGTGGTGTACATGATGTCATAAAAGACATTGACTGGACTGCATACCCTCAACCGGCTAGTTGACCAGATTTTATATTTGAGCGTTCCCTTTTCTTTTGACGTACCGTGTCAAGATTGGGGAACCTTATCTGACCTACAGTATTCAGAATTGTGCGTTTCATTTTCATTATATTGTGAGTCTTAAAGATTGTGATTTACTGTTTCACGATACTTGGTTGAGACTTGTCGATCTATCCTTTTCTGCAGCGCCTTTTACTTTGAAGTCACACTTTCTTTTCTATAGAGCACTGGGTTGCACTTGAATCCTAAATTGATATGAATTTATATTTGTGCAAAATGAAAGTTTTTCTTGCAACTATGATGAGATTACATTTTTTTGTTTTTATGTATGCCTTATATCATTAAAATCAAATTAACTGTTTTTGACTACAACCGCTGCTCGTTGTTTTTGTTATGTGTTTTCCTGGGCATTTGGCTCATGCCCTGTCCGTTGATGACCCCAGTACTAGGATAACTGAATACTGGATATGTATCCCATGCAACACCAGACCTATTTTAGTTCTGTGTCATAGTAAGGAAAGCCCATGAAAATAAGACACTCAAAAAACAGTGGCATAGTAAGGAAAGCCCTTGAAAATAAGACACTCAAAAAACAGACTGCTCAAAGAGCAGACTGCTCAAAGCCACTAACTATCAATTTTTCACCGTGGATAATATTCCCATCAGAGTCTCCCAAACCATCAAAACACTCGGTGTGTATGTAGAACCCAGCCTCACCATGGACAGACAGGTCAATGCCGTCGCCTCCTCCGCAGCATATCACTCCAAACTCATCAATGCCATCAGGCCCTTCCTATCTCAGCAAAACTGCACCTCAATTGCCAGAGCCATTATCGGCTCCAGACTGGACTACTGTAATGCGTTGTTCATTGGAACCTCCCAAAAAAACCTCACCAAACTCCAGATTGCACAAAATAATGCCTTAAGAGCTGCTACTGGCACCTCACGCAGGGAACACATCTCAGGGATCAGGAGGCAGGTACACTGGCTCCCCATCAAGGAAAGGGTGATCTTCAAAACTTTGGCCCTTACACATAAATGTTTGCACGATCTGGCCCCCCCCTTATCTGACTCAGAGTATTACCAGACAAACAGTCACCACACCGTCTAGAGTAGCCTATGCTAACCGCATCACTGTCCCGCACACGCGCAGAGTACGGGCAGGAGGCACCAGCTTCCCCTCTATGGCGGCGACCCTATGGAACAACCTCCCAGCTCAGATGAGATCAATTGATTCTCACAGGACTTCCGCAAGGCCTTAAAAACCCAGCTCTTTGTCTAAAATAGCCCGTCAGTCTAGGTCTGCACCTCCACTATATCACCTAGCACACTCTCTGTTATGCCTCGTGCTACCTAGAAAAGAATATGAGTAACTAACTGTAACTTTCACTGTATACCTGCTGTAACTATGTAATTGGACTGTATATCGCCTGTAACCATGTAACTGAATCTACCTAAGTATACCTTCTGGAGCCGCTTATTGTAACCCTCAAGCAAGCCTTCTTTAAATCTCCTTATAGCGCCTCGTTGCCTCTGGGCTGTAGTGCGCTCTACAAATACTAAAATAAATAAATAAATAAGAGGAAACGATAATAAGAATGCGTGATTACAATGCACTTTTCAAATGAAGTGCGGACATAGGAAAACGAGAAAAAGCCGGAGACTATTACGCGCTTTGCAAATTCGACGCATACAAGAGGAAGCCTAAGTGCGTGAATATTACACAGCTTGGATAGAGAGAGATACACGCTGCGCTGAGAATACGTTCAGTCAGCACAATCCTGCAAACAGGGAAAAGAGAGGAACATTAATAGGCATTGCATTCCTGAAACAGGGAAAAGAGAGGAACAAAAATAGACATTGGAATTAAGCTGCCAGCACAACAGAACATGAAACAGAACATAAGAGTAAACATACGCAGAAGGAGACCACAGCAGGTCTGGGTCTGCATCCAGTGAAGTAAGTGTAAGAAGTGAATCAGTGCTCTATTTGAGAATACAGCTGTATAAACGGTGAGACGACATTGGGGAACATAGTTTCCTGCATAAGCTTGATCCGGGGTGGTGGCAGAGAGGGTGGCTAAAACATTTGTTATACTGTGTCCAAATCCTGCCCTGTCTCTCGCAGGAAGCCAATTTACAAAGGTGCCAGTCAATGAACTGTACTCCAGGGGCCATCAAATAACACCACCAGAAACATCCTACCTCTTTTGTCGTAAATGTGTGTGAGCACCTCTAGAGCGCTGCACGCAGTCGTGCCAAGACAGGGTGTGGACGTAATCATCCTGTTGCCAGCTGCAAGACATCAGGTAAGCGTTACAGTACAATGTTTTCAAGAAATATTTTGTAATTCGTCCTTGAGATTGGAGGATGTCAATTACAATATTGTGAATCATACACCCATGTTATTATCACAAAGGTATATTACATGTATGCACTGATGTACTGCATGCTGCTCTTTACAGTGAGGACATATCTTATAGCTCCTCAACATTATTTTGTATAATGTATGCACTATTTGCCCGTACAGATCGTATGTCATATTAAGATTCGTAGATATTTGCAATAAATCATGTTCATGCATTGTTCACTGTTAGTACTATGTTGTCAAGATATATTTTGTAATTCATCTTTGAGATTGGAGGACATCAATTGTCATTTTGTGAATCATACACCTATGTTGCCATCACAAGGGTATATTACGTTTTTGTACTTTACAGGCAGAGCATATGTTTGTAAGAGTACAGAAGGTGGACACTGACACACAGGTGGCAAGGTTGTTGGCATAAACCTTTATTATTCCAGAAATAAAGATACACCTACTTCTCCTTAACTCTAAAGTCCATGTAAATCAAGAGTCCACCGTCCTGTGTCAAAAACTTACTTCTGTCCCTTACACTTGTAACTAAACTAATGAAGTAATGGATCTTCTTGGTCCAGAAGAATGGCTCCATTCTTCTGGACAATGGATCACCATTCCAATTCTGAGGTGGGAACTTTACCTGAGGGAATTACTCCCTTTCCCAGATCTGAATATGGTTCCAAGGTGCACAACAATGTCCTAGAATGTAAAGCAGTAAAGTTCTCAGTTCAAACTCAAAAAGTAAAGTTCCAGTTTAAACATCAACATTCCTTCATGCCCATAGTTGTTTCTTCACTATTGGATTCCTGGTGAATGCCTCGCTTCTCCAGGTATCTTGCTCTCTGTGTTTTCACAACAGCAGGGGAATGACTCCCTTCCACTGACATTCCTTGGCTCCATTCTGAAAGTCTCTTGGCTTTTATCTTCACAGTTCACAACACCAGGGGGAAGGTCTCCCCTCCCCAGGACTTTTTTCAGGCTTACTTTACAGTTTACAACACCAGATTGAATGTCACCCTCCCACTGGCCTTTTCTCAGGCTTACTTTACAGTTCCCAACACCAGGGTGAATGTCTGCCTTCCCCACGCCTTTTCGCCAAGCTTACGTTGTAGTTCACACCAGGGGGAATGTCTCCCCTCCCCAGGCCTTTTCTCAGGCTTACTTTACAGTTTACAACACCCGATTGAATGTCACCCTCCCACTGGCCTTTTCTCGGGCTTACTTTACAGTTCCCAACAGCAGGGTGAATGTTTCCTTTCACCAGGCCTTTTTCCCAGGTTTACTTTGCAGTTCACAGCACCAGGGGGGATGTCTCACTTCCCCTGGCAGCACAGTCTATTGTTCTTTTGTTTCATGCACTGAATGTCAATGTGAGTTAACAAGGTGATTTTGCAAGTCATGATGCATTTGGGAGGCGGGTGGGTCCTTTCATGGCACTCAGGGGAGCACAGGGTATGGTGCCATTGGGTGCATGGAGGTGTTCACTGTGTTGGGTGCTCACATGTGTGTTGGCCTGAGATGAGCAGGTCCAGTGGCAATGGTGCGGAGCAGGAAATGATGGAGACGGGAGGCAGGTGAATCCTTTGTGCACATTGTTTCATGGCACTCAGGAGAGCACAGGGTATGGTGTAATTGGGTGCAGAGATGTGCTACCTGCTCTGACCTTGTGTTTTCCTTTCTCTCTGAGGTATTCTGCAAGGGTAGATGGTTGCTGCTATGCAAGGTGACAGGGCTGTGGAATGGCTGTACACCTCACCCCAGGCAGTCTGGGATGGTTTAAGCCCCTCCAGAAAAGTACATGGATACATGACTGAGGATGGCTGGAACAAATTTTGAAGGGCAAAAGCTGACACGTGATGAGAACATTGTTCTTGAACGCAACTTGTACTTTTCTCTGTCTGTATCACTCATTATATGGAGATATGTTTTATGAGCTGAATTATTGGCAAAGAATAGCCACTTCACCTGAATATAAGGGTGAGACAGGCCTAGGGCGGGCAGGGCAGTCCTCCCAGGAATTGGTTCATGCTTACATTATATGTTGTGCCTTTCTACTTCTGACCTCCTGTGTGTTATTGGGTGTCTGAGTGCACAATTAGTGGTGGGGATCAGGAGGAATCAGTAACAGGATGTATTGGTTGTGTTGTGTGGTTTTGTGTGAGCGACAAGGATACTGTTGTTTCCACTTGGTATGACTTTGTGCGTGGTTTGTGCACTTGATTTGATGTATACAGGCACACACAGTTTGCCTCTCCAAGACCCACAAACTCAGGGTGTTGTTATGGGCCAGTTGGATTAGCCCTGTTTCATCATTGAAGGGCATCATGGACGTGGCTTCACTGTTTGTGTTCCACAGGGGCTGCAATTCAGATGAAGTATTTTAGTATAACCTAATTGCATGTCTTCTGTCCCTGTGCCCGTTGCGCTGCCAAGGGGAAGGCTGGTGCCTGTGTTGTCCATCCTGCAGATCCACTGCTATGCCACAACATGTGGCAATATTGTGGAAAATACAACACGCCACAGTGACTGGCATACTACTGGTGGAGCGGAGTAGACAAGGGAGAGGAAGCGTGACTTAAGGACCCTGAACATGCGCTCCACAATGTCCCTAGTGGCTATGTGTGCTGCATTATACCTTTCCTCACCTGAGGTGGCTGGATTCCTGTAGGGTGTGAGCAGCAATGGTGCGAGTGGGTAGGCACTGTGCACTGCAAAGGTGGTAATGATTCTTGTTAGCATGGGTGTTTTGGCATGTTTTTGTGTGTGTTATGTTACTGCTTGCATGTGCGTGATTTCCGTTACTTACTGATGAGCCCAGTTTCCCATACGTTCCCAATGCCAGGGCTTGAAATGGGGGGAACAGCGGTAAATTAAGCCGTCATGTGTGCTCACTGTGTAATTGGCATGCACATGCATGATGACTCCTTTGGCATCATAGATGACCTGTGCGCTGTTGGAATGCAAATATTTATATTTGCGGTAGACGTGGGTGCAGTCAATGGCTACCATTCCAGTGGAAACTGTGCAATGGCATGGAACTCCTGACACACTCTCTGCCTTTCCTGCAGTGTGTGTGGCATATATATGTGCCTTTGCACACATGCATTTATGCAGCGCAATACCTGGTGTAGGCACCGAGATTGCATGGGCTATGATACACTCCCTACAGTGGCAGAGATGCACGGAAATTAACCTGTTGCCAGGAAAAATAGGGCTGTTAGTACCTTCTCCAGGGGTATCAGTGCACGGGAGCAGATAGTGGGTGATGCAAGGTCATTCTCCCACTCCCTTACCAGGTCGGTCTAGAATGACATGGGGAGGGAATCTGTACCTTGCATATACCTCCATCCCAAATAGCGTTGTGCGTGGATGGCCCTCATCATCCTCCTCTTCCTATCAACGATTAGTGCCACTGCAGCTGGGTCTGACATTGTGGAAATCGTGTTTTGAAATGATTTGCATTGCATGCTTTTATACCTACTTTTTCGTCAGGTATCACCTGGTGGTAGTATTACGAGATGTGCGTTTTTTTACTTCGAACTCTGGACACTTGCTCGATGAAATCCATGAATAGGTTTGGTTTGCTCTTGATAAGGCGTGTTTGGTACTTGTGTGGTGCTTTCCTTAACACGCCTTAGTTCTTCCTAATTTTTCCTCATTTTGTGGGAAGAATCGGGAACATGCATTTTCCACATCATTTTTATTTATTTGCGCTGGCCCTTCTCTCACTTTGCATTGTGTTTTGCACAACGCGCTCAGCCTAGTGCAAAGTAGGTAAGGACCAGCACAAAGTCTGATCAATGAATCAGCAACATTAGTGTCCTTTTTCGCTTTGTGACATGCAAAACTTTATGTCAATCAGCCCCTAAGTAGCTACAGACTTAATACAATGTGCTACGTGTCCAAATAGTCAATCCATTTCTTCTCACCTGGCTTTGTGCATGTCACATGATGTTGACGTCACTGGGTAGCAAACGTGATGACGTTATGAAATGTAATAGCAAGGAATACTAACTAGCTTAAATTAAACAGACAAAAATGTGCCAAATAAATTCGTAAAGAACGTATACACTTTAGACTGTCCAAAGGTGTCAATCTTGGTCATCACATTTCAAGTGAATACTGTGTGTCCTGAAACAGAATGATGTCACGCTTGCAATAGGGTGGCCAACTCTTTGATAGTCTTTCGCGGGACCTTTGCCCACAAGGCAGGGATGACGTCACAACGTCATTCATATTTGGCCCGCCCTTTTTTTAATTTACATTTTTTTTAATGGCTCTTAATTCCTGGCGTAATTGAAATGCAAATGGTTTGTCTTTGGGAGGTGATGGTCAGGTGATGGTCACGTTTTTTAACTGCAAACATGACCATCACAACCCCACGTACAAAGTATTAGCATTTATATTAAGCCAGGTGTCAGAGCGTTACAGCTCAACCTGGGCTGCACAGCCGGCCGGAGAAGGAAAGCAGCAGACGGCAGCACCATGCTGTGTAAATGGCCACTTCAGTTTGCAGAGTGGCTGTGCTGGAGGCAGGTTGCCCCGACAAAAGTCGGGACAACCTGTGTCCCGCACAGCCATTCTGCAAACTGCGGGACAAAGTCCCTAACTGCGGGACAATCGCGCGAAATCCGGGACAGTTGGCCACCCTAGCTGGCAATGAATTTGAGTCCACCCAAATAAGATGTCATTAGAGTCGGAAAGCCGAACATGATATACCGATGTAGACATATAATGAAATGAAACCATGTGAATATGAACACAGATCTCGCATCAGATGTCTGGCAACCTCAGCGCCCATGCTCTAACACTTTTTGCAGGCCACATGAGTAGACATGTTACACCTTACATCTCGTAAAGCCATGAGATACTCTTTGTAACAATTTTTTAGATTCATGTTGTTCACTATATGTCTACATTGGTATATCGTGTTACGTTTTTAGATTGTAATGCCATCAAATCTGGGTGGACTCAATTCATTGCCAGCGTGACGTCATTACGTATAGGGAAGTTAATTTGTATCAATTTAGACCTACATGGTATCCGTTTGAAATGTGATGCACAAGATAGACACCTTTTGCCTGTCTGAAGTGTGTATGTTCTTTATGAAGTTATTTGGTACATTTTTGTCTGTTTACTTTAAGCTAGTTATTCTTCTTTGTTATTAGGCTTTAGAACGCCATCACGATAACTTCCAAGTGACGTTACCACGTCTGGGGACACGAGCAAAGTCACGTGATAACCAATAGCTTTAAAAGCGAGCGCAGGGGCAGGAAGCTGGATATTTAAAGCTTCTCCTGCCCTATGGCTCCCAAGAAATGTCCATATAAGGTCAGAATTTTGACACACAGTATTAAGTCTGTAGCGCCTTAGTTAGCTAAATTAAAAATGAGAATAGAAACTAAGTTTTGATCTGCTTGTTTCTTTGCAGGAGTTTCCCTGTTCAACATCTAAGCTTTCCTTGACTAGAGCAACAACCTTAGTTAGACACATTGAATTGTAATTTATGTAGGATAAGCTGCATTTTATCAACCATTAATTATGATATGATATGATATAAGTCATTTACAATGCGCCTGTACACAACTGTTTCTAGGCGCGACAAGACAAAAGAGTAAAGACAGAGGACAAGACAAACGTCATTCAGATTGTGCAAGTTTAGAACGAGAAATGCAAGGGGAAATGGAGGGTGGAAGCTCAAGGGAGAGGGGAGTGGAAAATAGGGCAGCAATGCTCTGAGTAAGTACAGCCAGGGAAGTGTGGCTCTGGGCAGTGCAAGGAGAACAAGGGACTGTAGGGTTGCAATTACAGCCCCTAAATGCGTGGTAGGGCCGCAGGCAGTTCAACAGTGACTGTCAAGGAAGAGCCTGGTACCCAGTGAGACTCTGAGGGTAGCCAAGCAACCAGTTGGTGCAGCAGACAGGTAGGTCAGGTAGGTGAGCAGTGGAGAGAGAGAAAGCAGAGGAGAAGAGCAAATATTTGAGCTTCTTCTGGAACTTCAGGTGTTACGGCTCAAGTTTGAGAGGGGCAGGGTGGCCATTCCAGAGGGAGACACCTGCAGAGGAGAGAGATTTACCCCCCACTCTCAGCCTGGTGAAGTGTCGCACCCTTAGAGAGTTGGAGGTAGCTGAGTTAAGGGCTAGAGAAGGAATGTATTTTGGAAGAGAGTGTTGGATGGAGTGCAGGCCCTGGCTCCAGAAAGCCTTGTGGACAATGCAAAGGGTCTTAAACTTTTCCCTTCCAGCCACCAGGAGATAGTGGAGAGGTTTCAGGGCTGGAGAGATACAGTCCCTGGGTTTGAGTCCAAGGATACGTCTCACAGTCCTGTTCTGGATTAGTTGCAGAGGGCGGGGAGTAGGGGAAGGCAGATTGAGAAAGAGGCTGTTGAAGTAGTCCAGCCTAGAGAGAACCAGGGCTCTGGAGACTGTGTGCTTCTGCACAACAAATATGGTATTTTGTTGACTTCCTATGCATTAAGGTGGACCCTAATTTAATTTCTAGATCACATCTCAACCCAGTTTGGCTATGTTGTATGCTCTACTTGAAGCTACAGGTTAGCAGAGATGATTTCTGCATTCGTTTTAGTAATTGAGGATTAATTAGTTTAATAGTTACACTTGTCCTTATTTGCTCTTGTAAGATGACAGTCTGTTTTCACCTGAAGAAATATCTTTATCCAAAACGCGTTGTGTGAGTGTAAGGCTTGGGAGGATAGCTCAGGGACAACTCACTTGCCTTGGAAACAAGACAACGCAGAGCAACACAGTTTTGATCCCCGGGTCCGCGCTTAGAAACTTCTGGGTATTAAGCACATTATAAATAACCAAATTATAATTACAATTATGAGAAGCTGCAAAAAGAGATATTCCACATTTGTTTCTGTTCATCTTGAAAGACTGTCTTAATATTTGAGGGAAAGTTTACATGAGTTTTTGTTACTTATTTAAGTTAGATGCATGTTTCATTGTTGTATTGACTGTGAATAAACAGCAACACTACCTCACGAATTTGCTAGATCACACAATTAATGTTTTCTCTTTATCACACAAATCATCAGTATTTCATCATTGAACTGTCACGTAGTTTCACTAGACCATAGTAGGGATATTCCTAATGGAGTGCTTGGGCATCTCGTCGAAGTTCGGAAGCACAATTTGTTACCGATTCCTTAGGCTCTCAGCCGGGGATTTACTCAGAGCAACAGATGTTTCTATTGAAAACAAATTTGTTTATGTATAACCCTAATCAGTTGGTTGTGCACCCCTGGCCTTTTCCCTTTCTTTTCCTCTTGAACAACCTGGACAGTAGGTAAGAGATTTTGGGGATGAATTAATGACAAAGGAGAAAAAAGTACAATCATCCATTATGGCTGTCTAATTAACACATTTTCTGAGACTTAGCAAAATCTAAACAAAGACACAATGGGCCTCTATACAGGTTTGGCGGTATTCCAGTGGTAAATCTTCAGAAATATCGCCAAATTCAATTACTGTTTCTACGACTTGGCCCCGTGGAGTTACCACAGGATTACAAGCGGTGGTAAATTAACATTTTAGGAGTCCAGAGCACTTCATGGGGGGTTTGTGACGGATTTACCACCAGCAGATTTACTCCATAGTAAATCTGCCAATTTTTGGAGGTAAAGTGGAGGATTTACCTGCAGCAACAAAATGAAGGTGATTCTGCCACTTTTCCTTGGAGTATTGGCAGATGTACAATGTGATAATCCCATTGACGGTAAATCTGCCAAAATGTATAATTTGGTAGTGAGGGAAAAGTGGTGGTAATCAAATTACTGTCACTTTTTTCCTGCACCGTCAAAATTGTAATGAGGCCAAACATTTTAACATACCACCGGTTCTGGAGCGGAACATGGATGAAATGTTTTAGGATTAAGCCTTTTTTTGTTTTTTTCTGTGTTTGAGCTTCATCATATATTTTTTTTTAAAACTGGAATATTTAGACTCTAACAACAACATATCCTGCTAGCAGTCTAGTTAAACTGGCATTGTCACCCAGGAAAGGCAGATTGACAAATCACAATCCGCCTTTCCCAGGCGTGAATGCGCATTCATTGCCCACAGTGAAAAAAAAGAAAAATGTTTTTAAAAATGGCTGACAACATCAACATAGGTCCCTTTTTGGATGACGTTGGCCATTTTGGAACCTGTTTTCCATGGCCGCCGTCATCCGAAAAGGGACATAGTCCCTTTTCTATTTTTATGGCGGCAGACTTTTTTTGTCTTTTTTTTCCTCTGACAGGAGATGGGCTTGCATGGAGCTCATCTCCCATCGGAAAGGAAGAAACATATGAAAACTATTCGCACCCCAGTAAATCCCATGTTGCGAATAGCTTTGCTCAGGTCTAAAAATCTCTGGCTGGTGGGCAATTAAATCCCATGTCGCCTGCCGCCAGGCGTGAAAGCTACATTAGTGTACCCACATACACTTCACTAGAGGGATGTGTAGGATAGAGCCCATGCAACCAGACATAACCACTTCCTTGGGGCAATACAGAACATTCAGCGGGACTACCATGCAAATTCAGGTACCAACCTTATTAGAGTAGAAGCTAAGAATGTGTTTTCCTACTATCCCTGTTTTTGGAAGTGTTTAGGGACATATTAAGGACTAAACAGAGCTTTTTCTCAAGACACTCTTTTAACTCCTGAAGATGACATGAAAAAGTCATGAAGCATGACTGCTAATGTTTGTATTAGATGCTGTGACAATTTTTTTTTTTACAAACCTATCACAGTACAGTGGATTAAGAAGAACCACTGGGAACAATGTGGAGTTCCGTATTTAGATTCACCTCACTCTGTATACTGGGACATTCTCAAAAAGGTATACACTAAATTAGAATGAATAGAATTGCTCTGCTCCATTGGACGATGATACCTTGTATTGGGATACAAATACTGTGGTATTTGATAGAATCTTTTATACTACCATAACAGAAGATTCCTGGTAAGAATCAGTTCTTTTGAACACAAAAAAGGGAGGGGCATGCTTGGCAAGTGCAGGGAGATAACACATTAGACCTAGAATGTAGGATTCCTCACCCCATGTATTTTTACCCATTTGCAGACAACCTAACCAGAGCAGAATATATTGTTACCCAGATTAGAAAGCCACACAAAGCAATATCTGGGAAGGGAATAAAATAAAATAAAGGAAGTCCTGATTAGTGGCAAACGCCACATAACATCTGCTTCAGATATGCATGCATCCTAGGGAATATAACCTAATGAGCCTTATAAAGGGCACTTTGGATCCAGTGCAGGTCCTTACAGAGCCTTGGCTTAACACAACATTATATGACTTCAATATATAGGGGAAGTAATCATCAGCGCATCTTTGTTATGCTCGGATAGTAGATGAACTCTGGGAAGGGGGGCATCATCAAACTGTTAACCCTCCATACCTTGGTCCCCATCTATCGCCACCGAAATACTATTTAATCTTCAAATCCTGAGCCAGTACCATCAATGCAAACCACAGTAGACACGACCCTTCTCCCCTGGCCAGTCTGCCCTGTGCACTAGGGCACAGGGCATCCTCTGACTCAACTATGATCTGCTGCTGACTTTGAGGATACATTACTGTGCTTGCAAACGCAACGGTATCGTGCCATCATCAACCGGGGTACGGTGCTCATTCATGTGAAGGAATGTTAGTTGTTCTGCATAAGCTACAGAGAGGTCTCTCCTGTAGTCAGAGACAATAACATGCTCCGATGATACATCTGCTGTCAGTGGCTACATGGACATGTGCTGCTGCCCGCACAGACTGCTTGGAGAACCGATACTGCATTGGGTCATCATCCTTGCCAAGCTGGCATGTGTTGTTCAAATATGCATCCACCATCTGTTTAGCTGTAGGCCGGGTACTGCTGGCTTAAGAAACTATTTGTAAAGCACTCTAAAAGTGGTATAGGTCATGGCTTAGATCAGCCTGCACACAAAGCTCCTCATGGGATCTCTGTACGCTCTGTAGTGGCATGAGTGTGTGTTGTGCATCTAGATGAAAACAAGAAGGGTTGAACACCAAGGATGTATTAGAATTGACCTTTTCACAATTGATCATGAAATGAAGGTCAGTTAGGACAGATAGCCGGGGGAAACCCCCACAACCTCCCACTCAATCCAAAACACCCTGCAACCCCCTACCCAATCCCATTTGAATATTTATTACCCCAAACCCGCCCCACACAAGTAAAATAAAGGTAAAGGTCAATGTGCAGATGGTCAATTAGGACCACTATTATTAGGTAAATTAGGACAAAAAGTCAATTGTAAAAGATCAATGTGGGTAACACCAACAGCAACATAGTGGCCCAAGCCCTCTGCCGAGAATTAAAGGGGTACAGCCACAGCCAATGGAACAGATTCTGGAACCCTGCAGATGCCACACTAGCTCTCTACACGGGATGTGCTGTCTATCAAACGCAGACGTGTACAATCAGCCCCCCCTGGCCTCCACCGAATTACAGTGCTGTTTCTCAGTGGCTCCCAACATTTGAAGGATAAGTTGAGTGTCGTCAAAAATGAAATGAGTACTGTGCCCGGTGTGCATTTTATACTTAGTGTAGCAAGCAGATATTCCTTTGATCACAGACACATTGGTGAGATATAAAGATCAGTGGTTCTTATGTTCCTAAAATGCTCTTAGATTTAATGCAAAGAAAGCCGGACTCAGTGGCAGAAATACTGCTCTTTGTCCACCATGGCATAGTGACGGTCTCTTTAAAGGTCTGTCAGTGTAAAATGCGTTCCCCGCATAGTTTGAGCCCGCTGAAAATGCACAGTTCACTACTATTGTGAGTAAGGTGATTTGCACATTAATTAACTGGTGCAAGTAAAACAGGTGAGAGAGAGAAAAAGAGAGAAAAAGTTCATTTTTAAATTCTACGCCTTTATTGTAGTGTTCTAGAAATATTTGTGCTTTGCTAGACTCCACGAAGGTTTATGTTCAGTCTGGGAAATGACTAGGGCGGCATTGCGACCAATCAAAGAGTGTGAGCAACTACAACTTGTGCCTGTCACATCCATCGGGCACCTACACAGACTTTGTGGTGTTGTCGTTCTCCTGCTCTCAAAATCGTTAAACAACATGATAAAATCAACACACTAAAAAATGACATACTATTAGGTTCATATATTTTAAATTGTACATACTAGTAGACTTTTTAAAATATTTCAAAATGTAAATGTTATCCCTAAATGGTCCATAATGCAGTAGGAAAAACAAGTAGCAATTCCTAAAATGATGGTATATTTTCTAAAAACGTTTATACGGTATGTTAGATCAATAGTCAGCAGTAGCAGCCATGACGTTACAATAAACAGACAAGAGGACATCACATAAAAAGGAACTGCCCTATGCTGGATCACATCATTTCTCACGGGCAGGGCTGAACCCCCTCACAATCTCATTCAGGTCCTGTCTCTGCAGCTGTGGAGTCCCCCAAGGGACCAGACTCTCACCCTGACACTTCAATATTTACATGGCTCCACTCTTGAATCTTATTCGTATATAAGGCCTCACATGTTTCGTCGGCACAGATGGATACGCAAATTAGCTACTAACTTACAGAGAACTCGAAATCAAGGACCTCCCTCAATCATGTCGACTCATGGACTTATGGATGAAAACTAAAACACTCAAGCTAAACCCAATTAAAACCAAAGCAGTGAGTTCAGGCTCCACAACCTCCAACCCCATGCCAATCCCTTGCTCTAAGGAAAAGGTTAAATGCCAACAACCAATTGCAAGTGTCCAAATATTTGATCTCTTGATAGATGAACGCCCTCACACTGAAACCCCATGTAAAAGCCATTGTAAGAACTTGCTTCTTCCAACTCCGTCATGCCATACCGGACCTTCCCGCACAGACCAATGACAGTCATTTAACTAGTACCATCCAGACTAGACTATGCCAACAGCCTTTAGTCGAAGCAATTGGGATGCTTACTGAACAGACTACAGAGTCCAAAACATGGCAGCTATATGTCCACAGAGACTGCAAAGATGGGAACACATCATCCCAGCCATCCAAACCCTCCACGTGCTCCAAGTCAAACATAGGATGCAGTTCAAAACCGGTTATATTACCCACCGTGCCTTACATAGCTGGTGCTCAGATTACATCACTAGGAAATTCATCGACTACAAGCCAACCAGAGGGAGTCAATCCATAACTCCAGCATTAGTAAGAATGCAATGCTGGAAACACAGCAGAGGATTGTCCTCAAAATCTCTATCAACCAAATTCTGCAACTCAACGGCGGGGCAGCTGCACACACAGGACAACCACCTAGTCATCAGAAACGTGCCCTAAGGTTGGCAATTTAACAGACCGCAAAGGAAAGACTAGCATGACACGCATAACGACTGGCCCATATCCAATCAGGCTGGACTAATCTCCACCTGCAGCCATTGTAGGCACAGAGACAAGCATGTTATCAATATCACAGTCACAAACATGAAACCGCTAGGGCCAGCTCCCTCGGATGTTCTACATCATAAAGAAACATCATGAACCAAAGACCACCTGGTAGGAAGAAGGATCGGAAGGAGAAACAGAGAAGGAACTCTCTCTCCAGTTACTCTCAGCAACATGCTATATGCCCATGCACAACACCCCGGCCAGGAAACACAGGAGATCGGCCTCAGTCAGGATGGTCTCCAATGCTCAGACCTTAAAACAGAACCTGGACAAGTAAGGACCGGTGTACCCAGCAACGCAACAGAACTGCTACAGGAACTCAGCAACGGACTAGAACTCACAGATCAATCTAGCATGTAAATCCCTATGGGTCATCACTAATCCCAATTCCTTTTTTTACCCCAAATGACAGACTCATCGCTCCATATCCTACACCCTTGCACTACTCGCAGATTGAAACGGCAAACAGCAGCAATCTGCCCAGGAGCCATGTCTCTGCCAACATCTGGAGCTCTGTAACTGTCCCCAACCCCCACACCAGTGGCACGCCAAGTCTAACAGTGCTGACGTTTCAGTTGATTGATCTTGGGGTCTCCCTACTAGGTAAAGAAAATCCAACTATCACTACCACGCACCATGTGAAATCGCACTGGCACATAAGGCTTGGATTCTTGCGGCTTGAATGCCTCAGCGCATTGGGGTTCACATTGGCTTCACTGGCCTCTCCTCTCCTATTAATATTCCCAAAAACCCGCTTTTTTTAGAGACACACTCAAAGTAGCCAGCAAAATGGCCGAGGTCATCTATAACCATCACATTACATTACATAAATAGGATTACTGGTTTTGTGACAGTCTTACGTATTACCCAATGTACTTCACCTCACAATGAAAGGTAAGGGAATTACTTTAAACATTCTTAAGAAAAACATAATAATGTTCTCACTCTACATACTCATTTTCAGACTTCTCAGAAGTGTTTCAAGGTTTTCATGACATTCCATTCTTCTCTACCTCAGTTTTGCCCTGGGATAGTACCTTTGTGTGCTATGGTTCATTTACATTTTGTTTTACATTTCTTAAACAAATCAGAAACAGATTTGAAAGACATATTAAAAGATCAGCTTACATGTGTAATTGTTCAAGGAATTGGCGTGCGGCACATGCATGCTGCACCCTGAGGGCCAATGTGTCCATGTCCTTTTATTTGCTAATAGCAACCATGAGCACTTGGGATCCCTCATTTGCGTGTGGGACGCCCTATGCAAATATGTTCCCAGGGGCATGGCTGAAGTGTTTGGCAGGATTTTCTTGTGAGCCCTAATCAGAGAGAAGCCGGGCCCGTTGATATGCACGCGCACATGCACATTCTAAAGGCTCACAAGGCCTAGTAGGACCGCCTCTCTCTTTCATTCCCATGTTCCCTCCCCGTTGCCCTGTGGGTGCTTTGAAACACCATTTACTTGATATATAAGCGCCTTACAAATGCACAATAAATAAAACAAATAAATAAATGTCATCCATCTGTTATTCAAGTGGTAGATTCGAGTCGATCCTGGTATCATGACTCATACTAATAGCCACCAGCACAGGAAAATGGCGACATGGGTCAAGCGATGATAATGATCAAAAAAGGGGAACTATAGAACTGTAATCATTCTGGTGTTTTATATGTAGCAACACTGCACCCAATAATCCACTTTCAAAGCGAGTGGTAACCTTCTCCTGCTGAGTCAACCCCACTGCAGTCTCGAACCCACGACGCACAGGGTCGTTCTTTTGCCGAGGCAAGTACGTTGGGCTTCATCGACCCTCCCAGAAATAGAATAAAATCGCGAGAGAGAAGAAACAAGCAGATACAGTGAACTGCTGAATGTTATCTTGTTATCTCTTGACAAAAACAAACCAAAATACTAACGATTGTACAAAAAGCAGAGATAGAAAGGGGGCAACAATGAGGAAAGAAGATGTTGCCGTCGGGAAACCAGTAGAAAATAAGCATGAAGAGACGAAGATGTATTGTGTGCCGAAAAAGAACACCATCTCTTAAGCACGCTTCTCATACATTGAAAGTGATGGCCAGACTTAAAGAAAAACAGAGCAACACAAAAAGGAAGCAAGTAGACGAGAAAAAAAGACGCAGCCAAAATAAAACAATCACATACGAGAAAATTCAGAAAAAAACATACACAACAAGTCAGTAACTCGTGACAGGAGCATACTGACGATGGCCTTGCACGGAGAAAGGAGAAACACGACAGAACAAAACTGTAACAAGATGAGGTCTCCAGTTTAATTATACAGGCCTTCAGTTCAGTCGCCAAGTAAGTGCACGTGCTTGTGTTATTACGTGGCGTCATATAAGGCTTCTTTTGGGGGGGAGGGGGGTTCGCTGATGCCGCCCTTAGAAGCATCAGGTGAAGGTTTGCCTGCAGGACTTGCTTTGCCGTCCGGTGCATTCTCAGAATGTCAATGACCCTTGTGCTAGTCTCTGATTGCATTTTGGGTAGTTCATGACCTTTCCACTCTAACAACGGTGTGATGGGATCAAAATAGAGATAGCAAAAGTGAGATCCCAAGCCGTCGCAAATGACGTCACAGGAGCTTGTTTTAAATGACCTTTGACTCAGATGATAGACTAGTGTATATTTTTGGTTTTAGCGAATTTTGGTGGTGTAACCACCAAATATCACCAAACATTGGTAATATACAGGAGAAAGGGGATTGAGAGCAGTGTATAGCGTTGGCATGGCAACTTGCCAACGCTTGGAGATGAAATGGCCGAAGCACCAGCTGGACCTTTTCATTCTGTCTGCTTTGCTTTGTTTTTCATCCATGTGCTTCCGCCATTCCATGTCTTTAATGAGTTCCTTAAGAAGGGAACGCACACGCTCATTGCTGGAGCGCACCCGATCATTTTCCAAAGCGCAAAGTGTAAATTCATGTAGTACTACGTGGGTGTGAGTACTGTCACATGTCACGTGCTATACGTGCCTCGAGACACGGAGTGTTTCTTTTCCAGACGGGAGCCATTTCCATTGCTTTTCCCTGGTGGGAAGTAGGGGAGCGGAGGCGGATGCTCAGTCTGCGCCTCCTAGCGTACATTTTGTTGCACTGCAGCGTGGCTCCTGTTTTACTTGTTTCGCGACACAAGGAAGTCAAAGTACGAAAGGTGATAAACACTCCTACCCATGTCCGAGTCGATGAGCAGCCAGTCCCCACTCTGGCCCACCTGGCGCTGCACAACATCCTCCTAATCGTGGTGCCCTTCGCTGTTCTTTCCTGCAGCTCCGTGCTGCTGCTGCACAGCTACCTGTGTCACAGTGTAGACTCGGGTGGGGTGGGAGGTGGGCCCGGGCACGGTGCCAGGCTCCAGCTTGAGACCCACAGCAGGAGTGCTGCTTGCCGCTCCCCACAAAGTTGGGGGCTGCTGACGAAATCTTGCAGTTATACAGGCTGAGCAGACCTCATGAGCCAGCACCAATTACTCACAAAAATACAGCGAATCCTGTCTGGGGGACGGTCACTGTTTGAACACCAAGGAATCGGCAATGCGCTTGTTAAATCTCTCCATCACAACAGAACGGCCTGGAAAAGTTTGCTTCCATCTATAATCAGTGTTTGGAGAATCAGATCAGAGGCAACTCATCCTTTCTTCCCAGAACCATGGAAGATTATGCGCCCGGTTGACCCTGGGCCTGGTTTGCGCTTTATAAATAAACAAAACTTCAAACATCAAACTTCATTACGTTAGGAAATAGAAAAATGCATTTAAGCGCTAATCGACGTCCCATTTTGGTGCCCGTCAGGAACTATCTTTACATCATTAAAACTAGGCAGAAACTGCGGTAGGAAGAGCTGTTTCAAAACAACACACATCATTTTAATATTGCGAATGTCCCCTTCCTGTAACTGAGGTGCATATTCACCTCTTTGCCACACAGAAAGAATTTAAACATAACAGCACACCAAGTACTGGGCATTGGGGAGATGGGCCAATAGTGGGTAGAAGCTTGAGCGCTTAAGTGCTCTGATTCCTGCACCCGTTTAATATGCCATACTGTAGTCCATGTGTAGAAATGAGCCAAAAAACATGGCATCAAGATGCGCGGCCATCTTGGACATTCACTTCCATTTTCCGCAATGAAATAGCAATGAAAGCCTACATTTCCATGGGCTCAGTGAGTAAACATGTATTTCTGCAGCGAAGACAAGGTCACATATTTATGTCAGATGACCAAGCCGGGGAGAATAGTTGTTTATTTATGTATTTATTTATTCACATTTGTATAGCGCACTTACAGCCCAGAGGCATCGAGGCGCTTTTACATGAAATTTGCGGGACATTTTGATTAAGTGGTTACAGGTGACCAGGGTGATCTCTTAGGTACAGGTACATTAATAGTAAGTGACTTCATTGATGACAGGTGAGGTCAGCAGTTATACACAACAGTAAATGTATTGTCCGCCGAAGGACAAACCAGAAATGAAGTTGGAGCGCTCTGCAGGTGCTGTGATAAGGGGTAATGGGAACAAAAGCAAGGAGAGAAGCTGGGTTTTTTCCACTTCTAGCTGGAATATTCCACTCTTTGCACCTCATGCTTATTGTCTGCTCTTTGGCCAAGGGCAGCATGGTAACCCATGAGGGGTGGGGATCGAAAGTAGTCCCATAAAGAGAAGAGGTTTTCCTCTTGGGAAGGCAGTTAGAATATGGACCCCGGGTGATGCAGTCTCGCTGAGAGGGAGTACGCTCCGCTCCAGACCCTGTTAGTACGAGTGATCTGTTTGCCTACCTGCTGTGGGACTAAGCAGTGCCATGGTGGCCGAGATGAAGGTGTCTTCTGCAACTATCCTAACGGTGATGCGCTTTTTCTATATTTATGTATAACTGACTATGTGTTCGTTTTATCCTCATGCATGTTATGAGTGAATAAACGGCCTATAACGAGACATTTTTATTATCATTATTATCAACCTATTATGTGTAATTCTTTGCTTACCTGAGTCCAATAACTGATTTTGCAAGGGGCTGTGGGCGTAAGCACGAGGTTTCCGCACGTGGCCAAGATAAAGCAAAACAATTGGCGTTGTGAGAAGGGTCTTTGTGCGGACTTTGATGTCAAAGACTCCAGCCAATTTGATATACACAAAAGATATTGGACTCAGAGAGGCAATAGTTTGGAAAGTGAATAGTGTGTGGTGACGTATTAACTATAGGGACGTGAAATATATCCATTGGGTAAAATGAGTTCCCTATTTAGGAAAAAAGGAAGCTCTGCAGGAGGAGGCTGCCCTGAGGTGACTTTTCAGGGATGGACCAAGAATCCGTATGACAAGGTTGCACAGACTTGGGCATGTGGTGCGGGTTTGAGCGAAGAATGGGACACTATCATAGGAGAGGCGAGTCCGGCTGAAGAGGTGAGTTGTCTAAAACAGGTGCTGGTGGAAAAGGGGAAGGAATGGCTCTTTGAATAAAGCCCAGTTGAATCCTTGTATCTCTCCCCCAACTTTCCCTGCGCATATATGTTTTTTGTACTCAGAGAGACCACAGCTGGACCACATCAAATTTAGAAACGCTAGCTTCGGTGGAATGTGACGAGGAGAGCTTGTTCACAAATCCCAACAAAATCTGGAAAAAACTAAAAGAACTAGACTGGATAAAGACCAAAGAAGCAGCGTTAAGCAACAAATGGGTACAGCATCTCCCTTCTAACACCAGGAAATTAAATGATCTTCAGCCATACATTAAGAAGTTCCCGTCAAGGCCAGCAAGTGACCTTTTAATGAGAGCAAGACTTAATCTCTTGCCAACCAACGGAATATTGGCAATTAGAGGCATATCAACGTCAAAGGAGTGCCGCTTCTGTACCCAACCTACGGCGATAGAGTCAATTCGGCACCTGCTTCTCTCTTGCCCGACCACTCGAGGAATAAGACTTACCTACTTCAAAGACATTTTTTCGGACTTCACCTTAAGTGACCAAGACAATTCCTGGGCCAGGCTGATAATGGGGTGACAGAACTCAGTGGCAGTTGGCCACTTTTAACATTTTAAAATACGTGAATACTGTTTTACTTCAACCATATTCAGCCACATCAACACAAACAACAGCAACGTAGGGTTAAGACCTTATTACCACAAGTGCTAGATGATTTCTTCTTCTTTTGTAAAAATCTAATGATTAAATACAAAAAAATAAAAAAATAAAATATATGTTTTTTGTTGTTTAGTCTCGTCCACACCATCATGCTCACGGGTTCATTTTTGCGCAGTATAAATGCAATAAAGTAAAGTAAAAGTAATGTTTGGCTCTAGGTAGGAGGAACTGGATTTTGTTATATGCCTTTCAAAAAATACATCAGCAGGATGTGGAAATACAGGCGAATGTCCTAAAATTGGAAAAAGAGCTGGCCGCTGAAAAACAAATTGTGCTGATGCAGCAGCTCCAGATTTAATTGCATCATGATAAAGCAGACAAATATCAAGCGGTAGCCGAGCGAGCAACTGTGAGGGTAGCTCGTTATAAATACAGAAAGAGACGAGGGAAGTGAATTCTCATAAGGTAGCAGCCGCAATTGCTACCGCAGGGGTGGATTGGGATCCTGATCATTGGGGCGGAGATGTATTTGATAGTACTAGTACCGAGAGTGGTTCTGAGCCAGAGGTGTTACCCAAAATCAGAATTTGGACATAAAGAGGTAATTGTTCAACCTGTGATACGTAGAAGGATGGGTCGGAATGCGAATAATCCTGGAGGAGGGATAGTGGATATGACTGCACTCGAGGATTATTCACAGCAAAAAATCGGGGAAATAGTTAACTGATTGAAGCAGAAGGCTGGAGAACCCTTGCTGGCCTGGATGGTTAGGTTACTTGATGGAGGAGCGGCGGGTCTTCACGTAGATGCAACGGATTCTGCCAGGTTTCTACTCTTGATGCAGGAAGTCCAAATACAGGAGATTCTACGTGTAGGTCCTCCTCGAGAGACTGATATGGGAGAGGTTCAAATGTCTTTGTTGCAAATGGCGGCCCAAGAATATAATCGCAAGTATCCTATTGCCTCATATTGGCTGACTGAGGAGAAGAAATTGTATATGCTAAAAGAGGCTATTCAAAGAGTGAGGGAACATGCCATGAAAGAGGCAATCCATTTAGATGATTCCGAGAATATTGGCTTAATAGCATTATCTGTTTCTGTCAGAAAAAACATTATTCAAACTACCCCCGACATATAAAAATGTCATAATGACCTTATTGGCGGGAATGACTGGTAAAATAACGGATGAGGTGGTGGAAACTATTAGATGATTGGAGGAACTAGGAGAATAGGAAAAGACAGAGGAACGACATCGAGAACGAGAGATGGAGGGGAGAAGTGAAAGACACACTCCGGGGAAAGAGGTTTTGACAGTCGAGATTCTTGCGTATCCAGAAAGGATATGTTTCTTGCCTTGCTAAAAGATGGGGTGCCGAGGGAAGATATTGATGGGATTGAGACACAGGAAATGTATCAACTATATAAAAAGCAGAGTTTGGATGGGAAAGAGCCTTATAAATAGGTTAAACGGCAAGAAGTACATAAACCCAAGAGGGTGGAGGGTTCTTTGCATCACCTCCTGAGAAGGGAGATGATGAGTCACCTGGTATGTCCCCGCAATCTCAGCTGATTTATGCTGATTTGAGAAAAATGGTGAGTGTGATGGTAGAGATGGAATCTAAGAACATACACTCATAATACAAATAGGATGATGGTCAAACTCCGGTAACAAATGCCCAAATTAAGGTAGACAGATGGCCTCACGTGAAAATAACATTATTTTGGCAGTCAGGAAACATACAGGATGTCAACACCTTAATTGATACTGGGCCGGAGGCTTCATTGATACATGGAAATCCCTCAAGGTTTAAGGGATGACATTTCATGATCACAGGGTTGGTGGGCAGAGAGACCCCTGCCGTTCAAACAAAAATAGACATGAAAATTGGAAATTTGAAAAGTGACACTTATCAATTATTAGTTGTCCAGATCCCTGAATACATTATCGGATTTGACATTTTAGAAGGATGAGCACTCGGTTTGGAAGGTAAACTTTATCAATTTGGGGTCAGTGCATGCATTTGTGGGACAGTTGAAGATGCCCCCAGTGCAGGTTCCGATAGCCTCTAAAATAGTGTCCATGAAACAATATCGAATTCCTGGGGGCAAAAAGAGATTTCGTAAACCATTAAAGGCTATGCGGAAGCCGGTGTGTTGCGTCCGTGACCATGGCTAGGAACAATCCGATCTGACCTGTTAAAAAGCCAGATGGAAGCTACTGGATGACTGTTGATTATCGCAAGTTGAATAAGCATACTCCTCCGCTAAAACCGGCAGTCCCTAACACCATAACCTTGATTGAAAATGTACACAAATTTGAGGGAACATGGTATGCAGTGTTAGACTTGTCTAATGCCCTCTTCACCGTTCTAATTGCTGATGAATGTCATGAGCAGTTTGCATTTTCCTGAAATGGGAGGCAGTATACGTTCAAACATTTACCAATGAGTAAATGCATAGTCGAACAATCTGTCACAGGCTGGTGGCAGAACATCTGGACAAAATCCTGTGCAAGCCAGATGTGCAGATCGTACATTACATTGACGACATATTGATCCAAGGGAAAGCTGAGCATAGTGTGCGAGTGCACCTAGATCTTATTATGGACAGTTTACAGAAGGAAGGGTAGGAAATCAATGAAACTAAAACCGAGGGTCCTGCAGAGACAGTGATTTTCCTGGGAATTCAGTGGCATAATGCACATCGTGAAATGGTTCCAAAAGCCAAACAAGAGAGCCTCGAGTTTTGAACTCCGAGGACTAAAAAACAAACCCAACAGTTTATTGTGCTGTTCAGATTCTGAAGACGACATATACAACACTTGGGGCAGATTTTGGTGCCCCTCTACAAAGTAACACGCAAGAAATTGAATTTTGAATGGGGTGAGAAGCAAGATAGGGCATTCCAATTAGCCAAAGACAACATTCTAAAAGTACTTGGTTTGTGGCCGTTGAGGGACAGAGAGGTGGAACTAAACGTATCTGTATAAAATGCATATGCCAACTGGAGTTTGTGGCAAAAACAGGACAGGGAGTAGGTGCCCTTAGGGTTTTGGAGTCGTAAGTTGTCTGAAGCTGGTGACAGATATATTCCGTTTGAGAAGAAATTGGTAGCCTGCTCTTGGGCACTTGTGGCTACAGTACAAAATACGGTGGGTCATGATGTATTGATCCGACCGGAAATACCAATCATGCAATGGGTACTGAGATCCCCTAAAACTCATCGAATTGGGCATGCACCAAAGGCTAGTATCATCAAATGGAAAGGGTACATTCAAGATCATGCCAAGACAGGAAAGGGTGGAGTAGACAAATTACATGAACAAGTGGCAGGGGTGCCATTAGTAGACTTGGAACCCAAGGGTGAAGTGACAATTGGTGAATCTCCCGTGAAATGGGGAATCCCATATGGAGAGCTGTTGAGTGAACAAGTTGAACACACCTGGTTTACTGATGGATCAGCCAAATATATGGGAGTTGAGCGACACTGGAAGGCTGTAGCCTACAATCCCAAAATGAAAAAGGTGTTAACTTCCTCTGGCAAAGGGAAGAGTAGCCAATTTGTGGAATTGTATGCCGTGTATCAGGCTTTGAAACGGAAGACGCCCGGAAGCTGTTACATTTATACAGACTCATGGCCCGTTGTGAATGGGTTGGTGGTATGGCTGCCTACTTAGCAGAAGAAGGGATGGAAGATGCATGCTAAAGAGGTATGGGGTAAAGAATTGTGGAAAGACATTGCTGAGCTGCTAATGCATACTACAGTAACTTTGTATCACGTAGATGCACATTGTGCAATAGATTCATTAGAACGATGGTTCAATTCTGTTGCAGATGAACATGCAAAAATTTCAATCATGGACGCGAGGGCAGAGGAAGATGATTTGGAAGGGATTGCTGAATGGGCCCACCAGAAGAGTGTACATCTCTGAGAGAAGGCTATTATCAGGTGTGCACAAGACAGGGGAATCAGCATTCCGTTAGAGATTGTGAAAACAATAATCCTACAATGTCCCATGTGCCAACATCTGAAACAAAAGTCTATTCCACATATAATCTATGGTACATTGAAACAGGGAAAATTGTCGGGACAGATTTGGCAGATCGATTATATCAGTCCCATGTCCATTAGCTGAGGATGTCAATATGCGTGTACCATTGTGGACACATATTCTGGTTACTTAATGGTATCGCCATGTAAAAGAGCCACCCATTTGAACATGCTTAAATTGTTAGATCAAGTGGCTGTGTACTATGGTATTCCCTTGCAAATTCAAAGTGACAATGGGTCCCACTTTAATAGAAAGTTGGTTTTAAGACTATTGTCAGAAAAAAGGAATCAAATGGATCGTCCATGTCCCTTATCACCCTGAGGCTTCAGGGCTAATTGAGAGAATTAATGGATTATTGAAAGCACAATTTCGTAAGACTGGTGAGGGTACATTGAAAGGGTGCCGTGAACGTGTATTAGATGCCCTTCAGATACTTAATAACTGTCCCATTGCGAATGGTGAGACTCCATTAATGTGTATGTTGACGCCAGCCTTACAATTTAGAACCCATAAAGCTGTGGAAACTCTGTTGTATTGGGAAATGTCTCCTGGAGCGTTAGCTCCTTATCGTGCCACTCCTGAATCAGCTGGGGTGGATTTGCATGCAAGGGAAGAAATCCGACTAGAACCCAGAGGTATTGTGGTGATTGATACGGGAATTGGGGTGGAAATTCCGTATGAACATATGGGATTCATTGCCCCTAGATCTGGACTAGCACTGAAAGGCATTCAAGTGTTAGGAGAGATTGTGGATGCAGATTTTCAGGGAGAAATCAAGGTTATCCTGATAAACAGCAGAGAAAACATGTTTCCTATACATAAGGGGGATTGAGTGGCCCAATCAATATTGGTGCCTGGAAAGATGTCCATGCTGAGGAAAGGAGAGCCACCCACAGTATTAACTGTTCGTGGGGACAAGGGTTTTGGCTCCTCAGATTCAATGGTTCCGGGTGCAAAGGTATGGGTAGAAAAGCCTAATGGTCCGCCGTTCCAGCGGATGTGATTGCTGCAGGGGAAGATCAAGTGGCGCTTGTGATGGAACCTGGGAAAAAGAAATGGATTCATATTCCCGCTGACAAATGTTATTTACGTGAGTGATGTGCTCCGCTGATATCTTGTTTTTGACTATTGATTATCGATCCTCTTTATGCTAAGTGCCTGTGTGAGGCATGGTGGAGTGTCTTCGGGAGGGTTGGGGGACATGCTGGAGGAAGTGGCAAATGTCTCCATTCTGCCAATGGAGACAGGGATTTCATAGAAAACGGACACACCTGTTACTACCGTTGCGCCCAATGATGCATCCATTGTAGCATACCGCAGTGCCTTGGGGAATCAACGAGGACGAAAGCATGATGCTTTACACCTTTCTGCTCTTTCAATATCCTTGGTGCACAAAAATTATCCTACACTCATCGGACAGACCGAAAACATATGGGTTACCTGGCTCAGTGAGTGCTGAATGTCTTGCATTTCTGTATGTCGGATGTGCATGACTCTGCATGCAACTTTGGTTTCCACCTGCCTCGTGGCAATACCGACGCCTGTCCCGGTGGTACAGAATTTATCCGGAGTCTTGCATAAGGATTCCTTGATGTATGAAGTTCTTTTTCGGTGTATGAATATTGTTAATTCTGTGCTGAAACGGACCGCAAATGGAGAAATATGACAAGCATTATTACTCACAATATTTCTCCTGCCGATGTCTGTTATCAAATGACTTGTGATCCGAACTTTGTTGGCAAATGTCAACAGGTGAACTTGGAACAAGATGGGAAAAGAACAGATTTTGAGCGGCGTCTATGTGCTCAACCGACTTATGTTTGTATTGATGTTTCAAATAATATGTGGTGTAATTTAACTGTTTTGACAGCCAGCCACCTGAGCCATGTGAAACTTCCTGCGGGTTGGTTATTTTCCTGTAGGAACCAAACTTATTCATATATTCCTGCTAATATTTTGGGTGGTCCTTGCGCTTTAACACACCTTGGCTTGATGCTTTATCCTTTACGCCCTGCTGTTAGGCAATCTACGCAATCAGCCTCCTATACCTCCCTATCTCCTGGTTGTAATTCTGAAGTCCATCTGTTATCTGAGACTGAAGTGTTAGCGTTAGCTATTTCCTTAGTCGGGACTTTCGGGACTGGCAGCTGGGGGATATAAATCCATGATTAAATTAGTTTGCTTGGTAGTTATAGGGCTTAATGAGACTTCACAGGCATTGACTGAACTATTGTTAGATGATAAACATTTTAGGAAGGCTATTTTGCAGAATAGGGCAGCTATTGATTTTCTGTTTTTGAAGCATAATTTGGGGTGTAACGCTGTTGAGGGGATGTGTTGTTTTGACTTGGAAGATCGTTCCCGTTTCATTGAAGATCATATTAATGAACTAAAAGGTCTAGTTGCCCGAGTGACACAGGATACAAATGGGGACTGGTGGGGTCAAATGTTCACCTGGATTCCTGAAGTGTTACCTTCAATTTTGGTTTGGATATTTGGTATTTTTGCCATTTTGGTTTGTTGTTGTTGTTGCATTTCATGTTTTCCAAATTTGTGGCATTTGTTTCATAGATTCTGGGAGCCTCCTTTTCACCCGCTGGGTTATGGTAGTTGAATGTCCAAAGGGTGGAGTGTAGTGCAGGTGTGAAAATGAGCCAAAAAACATGGTGCCGATGCGCGGCCATCTTGGAAATTCACGTCCATTTTCCGCAAGGAAACAGCAATGAAAGCCTATGTTTTTTTCATGTGCTCAGCGAGTAAACATGTATTTCTGCAGCGAAGACAAGGTGACATATTTATGTCAGATGACCAAGCCGGGGAGAATAGTTGTTGTATTATCCGCCGAAGGACACGCCAGAAAAGGAGTTGGAGCGCTCTGCAGGTGCAGTGATAAGGGGTAATGGCAACGAAAGCAAGGAGAGAAGCTGGGGGTTTTCTGCTTCTAGCTGGAATATTCCACTCTTTGCGCCTCCTGCTTAATGTCTGCTCTTCAGCCGAGGGCAGCATGGTAACCCATGAGGGGCAGGGATCAAAAGTAGCCCCATAAAGAGAAGAGGTTTTTTCTGTTGGCAAGGCAGTTAGAATATGGACCCCGGGTGATACAGTCTCGCTGAGAGGGAGTATGCTCCGCTCCAGACCCCGTTAGTACAAGTGATCTCTTTTCCTACCTGCTTTGGGACTAACCAGTGTTGTGGTGGCAGAGATGAAGGTGTCTTCTGAAACTATCCTAACAGTCATGCATTTTTTCTATGTTTATGTTTAACTATGTGTTTGTTTTACCCTCATCTATATCATGAGTGAATAAACGGCTTATAAGGAGCCATTTCTATTAGCATTATTATCAATGTATTATGTGTAATTCTTTGCCTACCTGAGTCAATGATTTTGCAAGGGGCTGATGGGCGTAAGCACAAGATTTCCCCACGTGGACAAGATAAAGCAAAACACATACTTACCAGTATCCAGGAGGAACATATATATTTTTTCATGTTTGCTCATCGAGTATACTTCTCAAAGACGAGAGAAGAGGGTAAAATGCCCATTCCCAAAATAAATGGCTTATTTTTTCGTTAGTATATTTCATTTTTGAAGGTATCAATCAAAAGGATCCCTTCAAAGCCTGTGCAGATGTATGTATTTATTTATTTATTGCATGTTGAATGCCTAAACCCATGGGTATCACGGCGTGTTTTGCTTAAGACATCTCTTGTTACAGGCGTAGAATACTAGATACATACATACAATCTCAGTTACAACATGTTAAGGCCATTGACTGTGATAGTTAGGGCTTTAGTCAAATTTTTCAAGGAGCCAGATTTTGATCAATGACTTAAAACGCCGGTGAGATTGCTTGTTTCTAATTTCTTAGCTCTAAGAACATGTAATGCACTAGTGCAGAGCATCTCAGACACGACGTGTTGTGCACAAATTGTTGTGGTGTAGGCTTCTATTTTGGACCAGGCTGCACAATGTGGGTGAAAACTGTACAAATAATAATAATATTAATAATAATAATAATAATAATGTTTTCCTTATACAGTGCTTCATGTCTAAGGCCTTGATTCACAGAGTGTTTTCCTATGGGATGGTACCATCGTAAAACGCGTATGCGAATCAGGTCCATATTCTTCAAACTTCTAAGTGCTGTGGAAGATACATGCCTTTACTCAAGAGCCATCGACCGTCTTAGACAAACACACTGTACCCGTTAAGGCTGCGGACATTAAGGAGGGAGCAGGAAGAAAGAGCACTGGCAGAGGCAGCACCCAGATTGGCACTTTCAATCCCGAGAACCGTCAGGTTTCATGGCTACACTGAGACACATTTCCCAGACACGGCGGGCAGACCCTGTAGGTAACGGCCCGCCCGATGCCGAGGGGCATATTGCCATTAGAACCTGTGTAGTTTTGTACACGAGTGCTAAAGTATATCTTTTTATTTTTAAAAAAGAAACCTCTTTTTCCTGCTGAGCCAACTGGGCCGCAGAGTGCTACTGAAAGCCGGAGTCCATACGTTATCAACATGAAAACGGACTGTGGAACAACAACACTGCGGAACCGGTGCCGCCGCAGGAAAGGTACGTTTCTTTTTCCTTTTGAGGGGAAAAGAAGACACCATTAGCACACGCATAGGAAACTGCGCGGTTGCTAAGGTAGTGGGAAGGGGGAGCGGGGCAGGGAACGTAAGCGCCCGGCACTTAATGAAAGTGCTCGGAATGTGGTGTGCTTACCTTTGTGAATATAGCCTGCGTTCCAAGCATTTTCATTGGCTCTGGGCGCCTCCAAGGGTGCTAATGGAAGTTATTATTCGGGATGCCTGGATCCTAATTGGCACCTGGGCTTATAATGTTACACTCCGGATACTATCAATATATTGGATGAAAGAACGAAGCGGTATTGAAAACGAAGTGCCCATTTTCTCAAAGGCTTTTTCACAACAGACCCTTTTCTTGAACCTGCGGCTTGGAGACCGGCAGAGCTGTATATGGTAATGTGTTGGGCCTGGGATGGGGAGAGATGGGATTGCCTAGGTGGTGGGGGCACAGGCAGGGTCGGATTTCTGCCTCTGTCTCTCTTTCTGCTATTTGTGCCTTTATATCTCTTTCTGCCTGTCTCGCTCTGGCTTCTATTTTTTTCTTCCTTTTTTTCTATATGGTTCCTGCAGTGCCCTTGCTCATCCTTTCTTTCTCTCTCTATTAGTCTCTATCGTTCTCTTCTTTTTCCTTTTTCTTTCACCCTCCTCCTCTCTGTTGGTCTCTCTTTTTGACTTTCTTTTCACCTGTCTATAATTCTGTCTCCTTGTCTCTATATCAATTTCTTGCTCTCTCCCCCTTTCTCTGAACTGGTTCCTGGGTGTGCATTTGCCCAAATGTGTGTGTCTCTCTCACTCTTGTATTTGTTCTCTATCTCTCTTTCTCTCGCTTGCTCTATATCACTTTATCTGTCGGTACTCCCTTCACCATTCACTCAGTCCGTCCTTGCGCTAGCCTAACATTCTTCTCGCAAGTGCAGCAGTTTAAAAAGCTTTACTGGTGGCTAAGCGGTATTGTACGTTTTGACCATATCTAAACGGTCGCACGTACAAAAAGGTCTAAAAATGCTACCACCAAAGGTTCGAACACCAAAAGTTCGAACCTTTGGCGGTAGCATTGCAAGAAAGTTTTTAAAAAAAGACTGTGCAGCACCCTGCTCACTATACTGTGTGGTATAGTGAGCGGGGTGTTGCGGGGGACACCCCCACAGCCCAATTGCAAAAAAAAAAGAAAAAAAACGGGGGCTGAGGAGTTTTCCACTGCAACACCCCGCTCACTATACTGTGTGGTATAGTGAGCAGGATGTTGCGGGGGACACCCCCGCAACACACCCGTGAAAAAAATAAGAAAAAAAAAATAAGAAAAAAAACGGGGTCTGTGGGGGTGTCCCCCGCAACTTCCCCACTCACTATACTTAACATTATAGTGAGTGGGGGTTGTGGGGGAAACCCCTGCAGCACCCATAAAAAAAGGAAAAAAAAAGAAAAGGACCCTGCAACCCTGATCCGTTCACGGAAGTGAAAGGGAACTGGCGCCGCAAGGACACAGCATGAAGAAGACGGTAAGTGGGATTTCTTTATGTTGTGGGTGTGGGTGGGGGTGTATTGAGGGTGTGGGTGGGGGGTGTGTCATGGGTGTGTTGTGGGTGTAGGTGGGGGTGTGGGTATGTACATGTGTTCGCATGAGAAAGGTGCAAACCTTTGGTGGTTCGCACCTTTCTCATGCAAGCTTTCTGGCCGCAGGAAAATCAGCTGCGGTCGGATCACGTAGATCTGTCTAAGCGGACCACATCCATCACAACAACTCTTTGTGCTCTCATTTTCACCCTGTTGGAGATCACAAAGATACGTTTTACAATGGTGCAAGCAGACGTCATGCACCTTGTAGCCCTCTGGTTTCTGAATGTTTGACCAGTCTTTCCGTGTGGAGTGATTTCATCGACTTTCCCACTTCTGATCTCAGAGGTAATGGCAGAATCCATGCTTCTCTTTTTCTTTTTTTTGGATGTAATCTGTTCTTTCTCTTGTCCTCTGGGGCCATTCCTATCACTTGCTCAAGGGTAGGAAACCTGCGGCTCGTCCAATGTTTGCCCTACTACCCCATCACGTCTCACCATTGAATATACTGGCTAGGGCTGCTTGAAGTTGTAGGGCAAGATATCTGGCACACTGCAGACTGACTCCTACCCCTACAAAAAGTCATGTGCCAATATTAGTGGCACGGTCACTTCTGCACAATCCACCCACCCTGACCCCTCTCTCTACTACATCCTACCCCCTCTCTCTAGCACCACCCATCCCCTCTCGCTAGCCCATCCACCTAAGCCTCTCTCTCCCTATCCCCACCCATCCTTCGCCCTCTTTCTCTACTCAACCCTACCTCCTCACTCTTTAACCCACCACACACCCTAACACCTCTCTCTCTAGCCCTTCACTCCGTATTACACCCTTTATTCCCCATCTACCCTACCCCACTATGCCTACAAGACCTACCTCCATCTACCCACCTTAACCCCTCTCCCTACCTCTCTCATCCTTCATCTCAAACTCTCACTTTATTTCTTACCCTCTCACTGTCATACTTCCTCTTGCTCATCATTGCATGCTCTATCAATGGCTTCCTCCCTTGCTCTATTCTCCTTCTCATTTTATTGTACACCTGCAGCCCTACTCACACTCTCCTCCATGCTTAGGTTTGGAGCATAGAGACAAACAAACAAGCCAAGGCTTTCTAACGTGCACATTCCAAGGAATCCCTGCATTAATTGCTACAAATTATTGCGACTGGACTTTTTAGAGTGATCTTGGCATATATTTTTGTGACAGCCCTCGGTTTTCTTTGAGCATAGTGTTTTGTTGTTTGTTTCTCCTTTCTCATTCTCCCTCTCCTCTTTCCCTTACCACTTTTATTCACTCTCGTTCTTTTAAGGATTCGCAGATTATCAATGATTTTCTTCCCCCTCTGCCAAAGTACCCAGCAGCACTTAAAAGTGGGTGTTCACCAGACAGTTTTGTATACCCACAGTTTCCGTGTGTATCTTAATTCTATGGTGAAATCCCTCAATATAGCCCCAGACCCCCTCTCACTGGCCCCACCCTGCACCTTTTATTCCCCCTGTTAGGTAAGATTTCCAGAGAGCTGGTAAATCTTCCTTTCCTGGTTCAACCCCAGAACTTTTAGCTTTTCTAGTGGGATATTTTTCATTAATACCTCAGCGAGTGGGAACCTTTTTCCACACTCACCTGTCTTTAACTCTTTTTATGGGTGTCATTTTTAAGACTCTCCGTAGTGTCTTTCTTAAGTTATCATCTTTAACAACTTATTGGCAATAAGTGCCTGTTGTTGCTGGGTTGCCCTAGGGGCTCCCCATTTAACTTTCTTGTGCTAACCTTGAGTGAACTACAGTTCCCAAGGGTAGAAAGGATCTTTGGATCCCTTTTACATTTTATTCTGTGAAACCAGCGCACCCCACCTTATGTGGAGTGCTGGGGAGATACAATGTATCCCCTTTCACATTTAAACTGTAACAATTCTGTTACAGTGACAAGCTTACCTTTAATGGCTGGTGGCAGTGATACCTTTCACTAACTTGGTGCACCTTTTCCGCGGGCTGTGATCACAGCTGCAGTAAAGGCACCTAAGGGTGCTCATTTTACCAAAATGGCCCCTGTCTTCTTTTTCTGCCATTTTAGTGTTTCTTGTCGTTTCTTGTTCCTTTCCCTGACATTCAGGGTGGGAAATTCCTTTTTGTGAGTGTTGTCTTCGGCGGGAGTCCCCTGGACACCCCGCCCAGGCTCCAGTCAGTCAGTAAGCACAGGAAGTGGGGGAGGAGTCCAAAACTTCCCCCGCCTTTGTCTTATACCTTGCTTCAACTGGGACAAATCCCAGTGGGAGGCTGGCTGTCCTGATTGGACAACCAGACGCCCCTTTCTTGTAAAATGCAGGGAGAGAATTCAGAGGTTGTGCTGTAGTTCCTGATAAATACTGGAAACCTGGAAGCTGAAGTTATGTCGACCACTGGAACTTAGACCGAAGAGGATGATGAAGGAAAAGTGGCAGAGACGTTTTCCAGCGACCAGAGAGCCTACTGTGTAACCTGAGCCTGCTTCGGCCATTCCTTCCAATCGACCTGGGGACTCCGAAAATGACGACCCGAACCCAGAGCCTGGTGAGACCCACTAAACTCAAGAAGATCTGTATTTTGGACCATCCCACAGGTTGCTGCAACCTTGCGTTCTTTCAATACTCCAAAACCCTGGGACCTCCAGCCACTGCGCGGTGCACGGTCTTCCGAATTCCGAATCTCACTGAGTGCTGGACCTTTAAAGCGACGAGAATTCAACTGTGATTTTCTGTCTTATTCTGTGCTCCTTGAAAAGGCGTCAAACCCGCAGAACCGCATTCAGCCACGAGAGAAATCTTGCCTAGAGCCTTCTTCATTGATCTCTGCTGCAAAGTCCCTTCTGAGTTCTTGTGTTCCGTCTCCAGGACAAGGAATCCACTGACCGGGTATTTGGCTGCAGTCCCTGAAGTTCTCCTGCTGCAATCTCTTCTTCATTGCAGAGGTACTGTGTTGGCTTGGGTATATACTTACCTTAAGCCTTTTGGGATTTCTGTGTAGTCCTGGGGTGTTTTCTGTGATTGGGAGGTCCCTCGTCCAGTGCATCCAGTCCCACTGCTAGAATCCTGCTGGGGTGTCTTCTGTGAAGCCCCTGGACCCTCTTCTAACCCTAGAAGTAAAGTACTCACCTGTTTGCCAGTTTTCCTAAGGAACTCTGACTTTTGCTACTAAAGAACTTATTCTAACACTGCCTGTTGGTCACTAGTCCAAGTGATCCCCCTTCTGCTACTGTGAACACTCATGCTCTAAGGGAAAGACTTTGAAGGGATTGGGACTTCTGCCTAGAAAATAAATCAAGTGTTTTACTTACTTGTAAAGAGTTGGTTGGTAACTGTAATTCTAAGAGTGAACAGTTACAAAAGTTCTTACTGATCTTGAAGGTGTGATGCACTATTCTTAAAAGTATGGTTAACATCTTTTCTTCCTTAGCCACTGTTTTGCCAATCTAATAGAAAGTAGATGTGAAGGTATTTTACTCTCCTGTGATTAGAATGTGCCTCCTTACAGAAGTAATGTGTTGGTTTCACCAGTATATTCCTGTAGGGTAATTGTATGAGTGTCTTCCAACTGTTGGTATCACCAGGTTAGTCCTGTTAGGATAACTGTGAGTGTCCCCCAACTGGGCCTTTCTTCCCCTGACTTGCTGCTAGCCTGTCCTTAAGAAGTCTACATTAGGTTGTTGCCTACCTAGAATAACTATTCAGTAAAGTGCGACATTGGGTTTTACTTTCCCCTTCATTGTGAAGTTAAAGTATGTGGGATTTACTTACCTTGTGTTAGCTGTGTGCCATCCAAAACAAGTTACCAGAGTTATTGCTAACCTCAATCTGGGGTTCCCTGATTTCAAAAGCATCTGTAATGGCATATCACATCCTTAGGTTTTACTCACCTTGTATAACTGTGTGTTATGACAAAAGTAGTTATAGGTTTTTACTGCACCTAGGATAAGTGTTTCACTATTCACCAAAAGTATATTGTCCAGTTGACTGTTTATGGGATCTTTTCCAAGAGTTACTGTACAACTGGAAGGGCCTACTGCCCTTCTATTACTGAATCTGCAAGTAACCATTGGTCTTTTACTCCCAAAGAATAGGCTTGACCCATACTAAATGTGTATAACAAGGTTTTGATTTCCCTAGAACTACTGTTAGGTCTTCCAAAATAAGGTTCATACTTGGGTCTGTGGATTTCAAGTATAGTGCTGTGTTTTTATATTGTGATTTTATATAATGTGTTAGTACCTACTTAACCCCTAGATTTATCTGGGCCTACCTGTATTTAAATAAATCCTTCATTTTTACAATACATAGTGTTTCAGTGTTTCTTTGGATCCTTTGTGTTATAATTTCACTTGTACTGTATCCACTGCCCTCTCTCCCTCCTAAGATAAGCCTGGCTGCTCTGCCTATGCTGCCATGTACTCAGGTGGTACAGTCTTATACTAAGAGTGGAGTCTTTTACTTTCTCAGTTGAATGGTTTTGAAGAAGTTGGTAGCACTTCAGAAAAACGGTCCTAACACTCCCACAGACCTTACCCCACTTTACCCCATCTATTCCTCCATGCACATTACTCCCTCTCCTTATCCCCTTTCATCCCACCTCTTACACTCTTTATTTCTTACCCTCTCACTCTGACCCATTCTCGCTCATATTTCCTCTTGTCCATCATGAATGACACCCACTGTCAATGGCTTCCACCCTTGCTATATTCCCCTTCTCATTGTGCACCCCTTATCACATCCTCCTTTATAACTGTGTACTCTCCTCCTTGCACCCAGGTGCCTATAAATGCAACATGCAAAGAACAGCAGTAAATGCCAAAACTATTGGCATTGCCAATGCTTGTTTTAAATTATCTTGAAACCTTGCAAAAACAATCATCTGGTAAAAAACAGTGAAAGCTTAAGGTCATCTTACTTTTCAATGATCGGCAGTGAAATTGGTTAAATGTATAGGGGTTCCGGAGCAAAAAGGACCAGCGAGTAGCAGTATGGAGAAAGCGACTGTAGAGTGACCAGTTGGCACCATTTATCTTTAACACCCTTTTTCTCATCCTGGCTTTTCTTTTACGAACTGTTGGCATCAGATACTAAATTTAAATTCTTTCAAAAGTAGTGATGTAAAATTACGACTCTCAAAACACAGTTTATACCCTGTACATTATGAATGGTCTGCAATATCCAAATAGATATGACTATTCTATGGCGAGACAGGAGGCGAGCATTATGCTTTTCTTTTTTATTACTGTACCCACAGCAATTCAACTCAAATACTTTTTACTCTCTTTAAAAACTTTGATAACACGTTTTTGCTTTTTTTCCAGGTGATCTGGTGTTCAAAAAAGACAAAACAGGGTAGTAAAGTTTTGAAATACAACAAAAAGTCCAAAAAACTACAAATCCCCATGCTCCTCTGGGTTTATGTAGTCCTGTCTATCTCCTTCCTCCAATCAGGCTCCGGCCCTATGTATAACCGTGACCTCTCTCTGGTCCTCTTCCTCTTTCTTTGTTACTGTCCCACAGATAAGTGCCTTATTGTTTGTTTCAACGGAATGATGTATTTAAGATTATATATCACATAAATGGCGCTGTCAGTATAGCATGTAGAATGATACTCCATAAGATTAGAGCCGCGTAGGAATTGTTAGTGGTCTATTTTAGTTTTTTGTGGTAACGTACCGTTATGAAGGAACGTAGAGATAGCACACTGTTTTTCTTGCAACCCGTTCACGCGATTAGACAAGTAATAAGGAGCAGAGCCGGAGCCGCGAGTGATGCACTCGTGTGAGGCAGCCGGCTCCGCCTCCTCAAGCTCCGTAATACGAATGCTCTGCTCGGCGGGCTTTAGGACCCAGCGAGCGCGAGCTTAGAACGAAGTGCCCCAGCAGCCACCGCACTTTTTTCAAATGGTTTGTTCCCTCACAGTACGAAGAGCGGAGAACACGACAACTTGATTTACTGCATAAAAAAAATATATATATATATTTTTGCATACCTTAATTCGAACGTGGCCAGTAGTTTAACAGGTCTGCTGTCACACAGTAAGAGACACCTTGTGGGCTAATACTAGGGCTGAGGTTCCAGCAGTAAGATGACACATTACTAAGTGCCCAGAGGGTCTAGGTCCACTACACCAGAGTGGAGCTCAGATGAATGGCAAGAAGAACTTGTAGGGGAAGACCAGGACCTCTCCCTTAGTTTTAAGAGAGTCCTGGGGGACTCATCGTCACAGGCAGCTGCAGAGGGAGTGTTGCCTTTATCGCAGAGGCTAGACAGCCTTGAAGCTATGCTTAATCAGCAAAAAGCAAAGCAGGAAGAGCCCAGGAAGAAGAGGCCACTTAGCACAGGCAAGGGAATCTCAGCCAGACAACCCAACTCAGGACAACTAGGGCAGTAAAAAAGCTTGGAAGAGTAAGCGCTCTATGACACCCCCGAGCCATCCTGAAGGGGTAGACTTGAGACCCCAAGAGCCAGCCGACCCAGTAGCAAGACTGAAAGAAGCCTTTTTGAGTAGGGCGGCAGTGACAGGCTCTCGACCCCCTGCCCCAGGGGTGTATAATACAGGGGATGGGGAAGATGCAGGGTACACTCCAGACAAAGAGAGTGGACAAGAGGAGGAGTCGCTTCAGCCCGAGGCGCAAGAGCATCCCCCAGAAGATGAGAATTTGATGGATATGTTTGATCCGGAAGCCATAAGACACCCGAGGTCTACAGACTGGGTGCCTTCCCCCAGAGTGGCGCAATCAGAAAACCTCTTGATAGAGAGGTGAGATCCAGGATGCAGAGTGCCCCAGGACAGAGCTCCCAGGGAAAATCACGGACACACCAGACCTCGACCCGAAGATGGTCACTTTTGTCACAAAACCGTCTAAAGACGTATGAAAGGGGGTGGACAGAGCAGGGAGAGGGTGTCAAGACAAGCTTTGGACATCTCTGGTCCTCTAGCTAAAATTATGGATTTGGCGGAGAGAGCCGTAGACACCGGCACCCCGGTAGACCCCAGAGCCCTAGCTAATTGGGCACAACGCGCAATTTGCTTGCTAGGAAACGCAAACTGCGCGCTCTCATCCGAGAGAAGAAGAGGGGTACTATTGCAGATCAATAATAAACTAAGCGATCTTGCATCATATGAAGCAGGTGAAGGCGCCAAAGGAATGCTCTTTGGGGAAGCATTCGTAAAAGAAATGAACCAGTTTGTCGGAACATACTCCGCCCTGGAGAAGGCACAGAGTTCAATTAGGAGAATATTTCCTAGTGGAGTTTTTGCAGGAACCGGACAGAGGGGTCGAGCGTCCAGTCGCTTTACAACACACAGGAGACCCCAGGGTCAGAGGACCCAATACTGGGAAAACCGCTAACAAGATAATGTTTTCCCCGCGAGAAGCCGTTATCCCAGGAACAGGAGAGGGAGAGGAGCTTACAGGCAACAAAACAGGCGGTGAGTACCTTAAAGTGCACCCACAAAATAGGGGGCAGGACAATGGTATTTTTGCAAGCATGGTGCGATTTGTCAAACAATGCTTGGGTGCTCCAAGCAGTGTCAGGCATGCGTCTAGAATTCCTAGGAACCCCCACGCAAGCGCGAGAACCAGAACCAATGGCTATGGCGCAAAACGAACAGTCACAGTTATTCAGCGAGTTGCGCAGCTTAGCAAGCAAGGGAGCAGTAGAATGAGAGACCCAAGAAACCCCGGGGTTTGTCAGCAACCTGTTTCTGGTGCACAGAGGGGACAAAGTCAGACCGGTGATAAATCTGAAGGGTCTGAACTAATGGGTTGTGTACAGACACTTCAAGATGGAAGGCATCCATCTGCTTCGAGACCTTATCAGGACAGGAGATTGGCTAGTCTGCCTGGACCTGTAAGCGATATTCAATCAACACTACAGCTAAGTCAATGCCTAGTCTGGGATGCTGAGGAAAACCCTTATTGATGTATTTTCATGTCCAGTTCAGTACTCTGGATGGCAACCCTTGTATAACACCCCCCTCTTAGAATCCCCCTGACCCCACTGAGCCAAGAAGCAGGTTTGTTTTGCAAATGAAAAGGTTTATTTGAAAATTTAAACAATATATATATATACCACACTTCTATAAATAAATTGATAATGGATATTACACTTGTGAATATGAGCAGTAATCAGCAAGAGGAAACTTATGAATAGGAACAGAAGAATAAGGTGGGAAAGAATGCTTTATATTGTTCAAGGAAATGCAGTGATGAATGAAATGCAGTACAGAAAATAACTTGATATGGCTTCAACAAAAGACAATGTAATCACTTTTCCTTGACAATTCACCCCCCCCCCTATGCAATGTAAGAAATGGAAGGAGAGCACACAGTCTTCAAGAATCCCAACAAAATGCAATACGAAATGCAGTTCCCCCCCAGCAAGCTTAGAGGAAAACAGGTAGAGGTTTGAAACACAGGCCCAAAATGCTTTGAATGTGATGACAATGAAGTGAGAAATGTGCTAAAAATGCTTTTAATTCCCTCTAGAGGTTCAGGGTGGGTGATATCTAGTTTATATTAGTTCAGGCTCACTTTAGCAATGCTCTATGTGTAACCAGCAGGTTAAAACGAATTTTAGCAAAGGAAAGCAAGAAGCTGCTGATTTTTACACGTGGCTGAAATTGTGCAAAATGTCAAATCGCGGCAAATTTACTCGCGCGCGTCGAGCGTAATTACGATGCACTATAAGGAGTAGGAAGTCAGTTCTAGGTTCCGGAGATACGGACGATTTTGTGAAAGTAGTTTTTCGGATTTGAAATTTTAAAGCTCAGAATGACAGATGACAGTTCTCAGTTTTAAAGATGACAGAATGACACGATTCTAGGAGGCAGTTCTAATAGGCTAAAATAGTTTGGATTAGATTATTTTAAACTAAGAGATTGGTTTTGGCACAGTGAGTACTCACACTATATTTTTGAAATAAGCCGTCAAGGTCTGGTCAGGTTGGACGGGACTTCTGGCGGGTGGTTCTGAACAGCAGTCTGGTCTCTGGTTCTGCTTTCAGCACTGCACAGTTCTGGTCTCTCTGGATCTCTGGTCTCTCTGGATCTCTGGTCTCTCTGGATCTCTGGTCTCTGGAGGTTGATGGATTTGAAGTCTGGAGTCTCCCGGCAAAGTGTCCCACAAGAAAGTGGAAAGTGAATCCCCTACCTGGGTTTCAGTGGCCCTTTTTATGTGTTTTGAAAATGGGTGTGTGCCTGGGCCTAGCTAAGCCTGCCCCTCCCTACTTGTCATTGGCCCAATTCTCCCCTCTCCCATGATTGGGGGAAGCAAATGGATTGTCATCATGATGAGGTCTGTTTATGGGTCAGAGGATCCTCCCCTGGTCAATTTGCCCATAAATCTATATTTGATTCAAATACATATTTCCCAGATACACAATTTGTTGAAATTCCATGTACACATTATATATTCCTTATGGTCCATGCTTGTCCGCCTCTGATCTTCCTGGGGGCTTGCATTCAAAAATGACAACATTTTGCGCTTTGTGACTGGTTTACCAATATCGGACATTTACCCAAAATTATAAACATGTGCGCAAGGAGTATGGACATTAATTGATGAAGTGTCAGATTTTTAACATGCAAACATTTGGAGTAAGACTCTATTTTCCGCTGGCAACCCCCCAGAATTCACCACAGGGTCCTAACACCTCTTAAAACGTGCACAGAAAAATCACAAGAATAATGATATTACTTATATAATTCTGACAAGTCCGTACTATGAATTATCCATCTTTTTAACTTATGCCCTGGTCAAAAAGGGGTGTGGCTTCCCACATCACATGGTGGAATAACTGGTTTATCCACTTCCCCCAAGCTCAGCTGGCTCTCACAGGCACTTCTCCTCCCACTTCTCCCAAGAGGAAGCCACTTTACGGCCCCCCCAATATAACATTTGCCTGAGTCCAGGACAAGGCTTTGTTGAACCTCCTGCAGGTGCCCCTCCCCTAATCTAATCAGAGAGGTGTCATCTCCTTTTGGTGGGGAAGCAGGAGGCAGCCAGGCCTGGGAATGCAGTTTGATCAAGTTTCAACTCCTGTCGGGGGTTGTTGTCAGGCAGAATTCAGCTAAATGTCACTTTAGTTCCCAGTTTAAATCAAAACTTACAATTTTTACATATACATTAAATAATTACTTCCTTCACGTCATTTCAGAATATAGTTTTACATTGTATCCACCTCTTAGCAAGTCTTTCCTTGGCCTGGTTTCGGTTCATTTGTTCAGTTTTACACAAAAGTCTGGTGGTTTTAAAACTCCAGCTTTCTGATAGTGGTGAGCACCGGTACTGCATCCATTTTTGAAATTAAGAAAATGAATTCCCCACAGTTATGGGTTGCTTTTGGCAATCAGCATTGCCATTCCCAATGGTTTCAGGCTACTGTGTGTGTAGCCCAATGGTGGTTTTAGGCAGTGCCCTCCTGTGCTCACAACATAGGCAAAAATGGGTGGCAGCCTATTCTTCATGTTTTCCCTGTGCACTCTCTGGGGAGTTCTAGCCATCATGATGTTTTCAAAGCCAGTACTGCACAGTTTTATGGTAAGGCTTGGATGCATGGGTAAAAACATCCCACAGACCTCAAAGATGCCTACCTGACCCTCCCCATAGCAGTAGAACACCGAAAGTATCTCTGCTTCAGCTGGGGCTCAGAGCTGTGGAGGTTTACATGCCTCCCCTTCGGCTTAGCTTCAGCACTATGGGCCTTGACGAAGATTATGAGGCCAGTAGCAGCAGCCATTTGCGAGAGAGGCATAAGAATGATTATTTACCTGGACGATATACTGATTCTGGGTCAGAACGCAGCACTGTTACGAGATCAAGCAGCCTGGGTAGGAAACCTAGTGTCATCCCTGGGTTTTATTACAAACACAGAGAAATCAGACCTTCTGCCCGCATAAAGAATAGAGTTTCTGGGTTTCGTGATAGATACCAAGAAGGCCACGCTAGAACTCCCAGCTCTGAAGATACGAGCGACAAGGAAAGAGCTCAGAGTAGTAATAGCGAAGAAAGGGATTTCGCTGCGCAATCTGGCGCGTATTGTAGGCCTCCTTGCGGCTTCCATCCAAGCGATATTTCTGGGGCCTCTACATTACAGAACGCTTCAGAGATTGAAGATCAGGCATCTCAGAGGAGGACTAGGTTACCACCAATTCGTTACCCTAGACCGGGAAGCGATAACAGAGTTACAATGGTGGTTAGAGAACATGGAAGCCTGGAACGGCAGAGCGATTTCCGGTGATACCCCATATCTAGTGATAGAATCAGACGCCAGCAGAGCGGGCTGGGGGCGCAATGCGGAAATATAGAGACAGGAGGGAAATGGTCTCAGGAGGAGCTGCGTCTCCATATAAATTGTCTGGAACTCCTAGCGGGGTCCTTTGCTGTAAAGGCATTCACCAGGGATCGAGCCAACTGCCGTGTCCTTCTAAAGATGGACAACATTTCGGCCGTCCGTTACATAAACAAGCTGGGAGGCACATCCTCCAAGATGTTGGCAGAATTGGCCAAGGACTTCTGGCATCATTGTCTGCAGCAGCACATATCAGTTTCGGCAGAGTGTTTGCCAGGAGTACAGAACACGGTAGCGGATTGGAATTCGCGATATCTGGTAGACTCCAGCGACAGGAGACTGCATCCGACCATTTTCGCCCAGATCTGCCACCTATGGGGACCCATCGAAGTAGATCTATTTGCCATCAGACTCAATGCAAAGGTCCCGAAGTTTTACAGTTGGAGAATAGACCTGGAAGCAGCAGGAACGGATGCATTCCTGCAACGATGGGAGGGAGCAGTGCTTTATGCATTCCCTCCGTTCATCATGCTGACGAGGGTGTTAGCAAAAGTAAGAAGAGAGCAAGCAGAACTAGTGCTCATAGTGCCGATGTGGAAATCCTAGCCGTGGTTTCCAGTAGTGATGGAACTTTCTACGGATTTCCCGAGGATACTCCCTCTCAGAGGGGACATTCTTCAGGATCCGAGCAGTCAAGCTCATCCGCTCATAACAGAGAGGACACTACGCCTGTTAGCTTGCAGGGTTTCAGCAACGCTGGCAACTGCCGGGCATTTCACGAATTGCTGCAGACTGCATCACAGACTCATGGGCGCCTTCCACAATCAGGAGCTATGGTGCAGCTTGGAAGCGTTGGTCCTCATTCTGCACAATTCTCGGTATTGATCCCGTTTCAGCACCTCTAGTACACATGGTGAATTTCTTAGCCCTGGGATTTGAGGAGGGCTGTGCTTACAGGGCGATAGGTATCTACAGGTCGGCGATATCAGCAGGCCACGACAAAGTAGAGGGACACCTGAAAGGGGAACACCCAGCCGTTCTCTGGCTCTTGAAAGGAGTGAAGATGCGTAAGCCACCCGAGCCCAAACATTCGGTGCTCTGGGACGTGCGAGTAGTATTTCAGATATTCCTATCCTGGCTGGAAAACAGAGAACTATCTCGATCCCAATTGTTGGGGAAACTAGCCATGCTTTTTGGTCTCATAGCTTGCAGATGGGTGTCAGATGTAAAGGCGTTGGAAACTGACAGAAAAATATTTTACCCAGAAGGGGTAGCCTTTAATGTAGCGAACAGGACAAAATCAGACTCTGCTGGTTTTTCTTATCCATACTTTCCAGAAAATAATAAACTATACGTAGCCCAATGTATTAAGGATTATGAAGCAGCCACAGCTGAATTGAGGCCTAGAGGGGTTACTCAACTGTTAATTGCACGTAGGAAACCTTTCCATGCAGTAGCGACAGGCACCATTGCTAGATGGGTTAGAGAAGTGATGCACTGGGCAGGAGTCGCCCTATCTCAATTTGGAGTTTCAAAGGGGTGAGGAGTTTTTGGTGTCGGGACAGCCGGTCCTCTGCGCACCTCCTATTAATGTTTATTGGTTAGCCTGCCGCCTGGCACATGGTTTGTCTGGGTACCAACTCCTAGGTCCCCTGTTGATTTGATGCTTGGTGGGGTGACAAACCTTTGTTAATTGTGGGTGCTGGCTGGGTTTGATAGTCCAATTGCCGAGAGATCCGACAGTATAGTAATAGTTCGCAGACGCCAGCGGACCGTGATCACGCAGCGCCACCACAGCGAGAGATAGGCTAACCAGCCTCCACCTGGAACCCTAACCTGGGCCACCAGCCACCAACTCTAACTCGAGTCTGCTGCCACTTGATCTTTGCCTTGATAAAGACTTCGGTTGAAACGCGCGTCGGCTTTTTCTTTTGTTTCACCAAATTGGCACCAAAGACTATTGTCTATGGTATTGTGAAACCGCAAATAAACTACCACGCACTTGACCCCAGGACTGGACTATTACTATACTGTCGGATCTCTCGGCAATTGGACTTTCAAACCCAGCCAGCGCCCACAATTAACAACACTCCCGCCGTCTTCGCCCAGGAGCCGGAGCTCCTCGAGCAGGATTGACCCCTGCAGGAGCAGTGGGCACCCTGCACGAAGGCCACTGTGCCTCCGCCGAAATTTGGAGGAGCGCTGACTTCGCTGCGCTTCATTCACGGAAACCCATCCATATTTCTTCACCCGTGCCACTCACCGCCACGCTTCCTCTAAAAAAGAAGCAGACTGCCTCTCGACCTGTAATCAGGCTCTTGTACCGAGGCAAGTGCACATTCGCCATTACATTACATGCGGATGTAATGCAGTCCAATATGGCCGCCCGACCAACGCTGCCGACCACAGAAGCCTAACTAGGCTCACACCCCTGCATCTGATTGGCCGCCGCCCCATTTACTGTGGCCATTGGTCACCGGCAGGCGAAGCCGGCCCACCAGCACCAAGGACCACAGCCTAAGGACATCGCCTGTTTGCTGCCTGTCCTCACTCCCGCCGTCTTCGCCCAGGAGCCGGAGCTCCTCGAGCAGGATTGACCCCTGCAGGAGCAGTGGGCACCCTGCACGAAGGCCACTGTGCCTCCGCCGAAATTTGGAGGAGCGCTGACTTCGCTGCGCTTCATTCACGGAAACCCATCCATATTTCTTCACCCGTGCCACTCACCGCCACGCTTCCTCTAAAAAAGAAGCAGACTGCCTCTCGACCTGTAATCAGGCTCTTGTACCGAGGCAAGTGCACATTCGCCATTACATTACATGCGGATGTAATGCAGTCCAATATGGCCGCCCGACCAACGCTGCCGACCACAGAAGCCTAACTAGGCTCACACCCCTGCATCTGATTGGCCGCCGCCCCATTTACTGTGGCCATTGGTCACCGGCAGGCGAAGCCGGCCCATCATCACCAAGGACCACAGCCTAAGGACATCGCCTGTTTGCTGCCTGTCCTCACTCCCGCCGTCTTCGCCCAGGAGCCGGAGCTCCTCGAGCAGGATTGACCCCTGCAGGAGCAGTGGGCACCCTGCACGAAGGCCACTGTGCCTCCGCCGAAATTTGGAGGAGCGCTGACTTCGCTGCGCTTCATTCACGGAAACCGATCCATATTTCTTCACCCGTGCCACTCACCGCCACGCTTCCTCTAAAAAAGAAGCAGACTGCCTCTCGACCTGTAATCAGGCTCTTGTACCGAGGCAAGTGCACATTCGCCATTACATTACATGCGGATGTAATGCAGTCCAATATGGCCGCCCGACCAACGCTGCTGACCACAGAAGCCTAACTAGGCTCACACCCCTGCATCTGATTGGCCGCCGCCCCATTTACTGTGGCCATTGGTCACCGGCAGGCGAAGCCGGCCCACCAGCACCAAGGACCACAGCCTAAGGACATCACCTGTTTGCTGCCTGTTTCGTGCCGTTTCTGCCTCTGCCAGTCCCCCTGGCCCATTATCGAAAGCGCCAGCATGAAGGTCCTGCTTCCACAGGTCCACTCCCGAGTGACCACCAGTGACTTAGACCATCGGGTAAGACCACTACCTGTTTAATAAGTGCACCTAACGTTTCCAAGCTGCCCAGTCAAGTTGCCACTGGCCCTTAATACTTTGGTCACTGCAGCTATCTATCCACCATCCACTATCCACCACACAACCGATCTGCATGTGAGTAATGCCCCTGATTCCGAATGCCTGCATCTGCACGCCCTGAACTATCCAGACCTAAGCTATGCCTTCTTGAATCATGAGTGCATGCACTGTCTGTTGTGGACCTCCATAGTCAACTATGTTTGAGCAATGCCTTTCTGAGTCATTGACTGCCTGTACTGCCTAGCCTGTCACACCTGAGTATTGCCTCCTTGAGCCATTGATTGCCTGCACTGCCTAGCTTGTCGCACCTGAGTATTGCATCCTGAGCCATTGACTGCCTGTACTGCCTAGCCTGTCACACCTGAGTATTGCCTCCTTGAGCCATTGATTGCCTGCACTGCCTAGCTTGTCGCACCTGAGTATTGCATCCTGAGCCATTGACTGCCTGTACTGCCTAGCCTGTCACACCTGAGTATTGCATCCTGAGCCATTGATTGCCTGTACTGCCTAGCCTGTAATTTACTAACGTGGTACCTTAGACAGGTTACCTCCATACAATTATGTATCTACCAGCTATTTACACAACCTTACTGAGGACTATCCTACAACTACTCACCATGCCGAATTCCAACGCATGTAACTCCCTGCCACCGCTTCAGCCCACAGTACACCCCAACACTAACCTTCCTGACTCCTATGTATGCGCGAGTCATGAGCCCCTTGTGATATCGCACCCATGCGACACTCCCTGTAGGAACTTAAGACTCCGTGCTAGACTCTCGAAACTGCATGAACCCACCCGCAGATCCCTGCCCTCTAGCAACATCAAAACTAACCTCAAGCAAACTGGCAAACCGTGTTATACCGGACAACCTTTACAACCTATTCCAACTCAATGCAATATCTTAAACACACCTAATATGTCTACTACCCCACCTCTTCAAGCCACAGAGGTCACTAAAACCCCAACTATTGTGGGAGCACTCCTCAACGTGAGATCGCTTGTTGCCCATGCCCTAGACATTGCCGACATAATAATAGAAGGCAACCTTGATTTTCTCGCAGTCACTGAGACCTGGCTACATAATGCAGCAGGACCAGTGCTCATGCTAGCCATCCCTGATGGCTATACGATAGTTAGACACGACCGAGTAGGAGCCAGAGGTGGCGGCATTGCGATAATCTCTAAAATAAGCCTCTCTCTTAGACTAGTACCCACCCTATCGATTCATTCCTGTGAGACGCTATCGGCTAAACTCCAACTAAATAATAACCAAACCCTTATCATCCATCTCCTATATAGACCTCCTGGTCCATTAGGCACTTTCGAAGATGACCTCCACATCTTACTTACAAATAACCTTAAACCTTGCTCTCAATCGATCCTTCTTGGGGACTTCAACTTAGGCCTCCATGATACTACAGATACTAATGCTACACTGATAGCCAATTCTATTCACTCACTCGGCTTAACTCAAAGAGTTGATAAGCCTACGCATCTGAAGGGAAGAACCTTGGACTGGATAGCTGACTGTAACTGTACAACGACTATCTCATCTATAATGCCCCTACCCTGGACAGACCATTCCCTGGTGTCCTTTAATTTAGTTACCGCCAGACCCAACCCCACGGCCCCTCTACCAGCACCTCCTTGCTTAACAAGAAATAAAAAATGCATCACCCTAGAGAAAGTAATCCCAGCTATATTACCAACCCTTAATGCGCTTTCAGAGAACCTAAACCCCAGTATCCTAGTGCAAGAATTTAACACCATCATGCTCACTACCTTAGACAAAGTGGCCCCTCTCAAGCTTAGACCGAGTAAGCCGAAAGCTCATCTAAACAAATGGTTTACTCCACAGTTAAAAGATCTACGTATCTTAAAAAGAAAGAGTGAAACCGCTTGGAGGCTTTGCCCATCAGCGGACAACAAAGCCAAACGTTCCACTCTCTCCTCACTGTATAAAAAAGAAGTCTGCCAGGCAAAACGTAATTCATATGACGACCGCATAGCGAAATCCAACTCCAGTATGAAAGAGCTCTTCTCGATTCTAAAGGAACTTGAGTCCCCCATTGCCATTCAGGACACCTGCACCAAGGACAAACCTTGGTGTACGGATATCCAGCAAGCCCTTACCAATAAAATCATCACACTCCAAAATAAAATCAAGCAAAAAAAAAATGCACTCAAAATTCAGGATCCGCCTCATACCAAGAACTCACTGGGGCATAGTAACTCCTTCCATTTCTCCAAAATGACTACCCTGGAAGTAGAAAAAGTTATCCTGTCGCTTAAACCTTCAAACTGTAAAGGTGACATCTGCCCAGCACAGCTGATAAAAGACGCTGCCAGAGAATTATCCCCCTTTATTGCTAAACTGATCAACGCCTCCTTCGCTTCAGGTATGATCCCGGCCAACCTTAAACAGTCCTGGGTTCTCCCTCTCCTAAAGAAGCAGACATTAGACCCTCTCATCCCTACTAACTACCGCCCTATCACGACGGTACCATTTCTCCTTAAGATTCTGGATAAAGCTGCCTATATCCAAATTCAAAGGCACCTGGAACTACACAACCTACTAGGAGACAGACAATCGGGCTTCCGACCCCTACACGGAACAGAAACTGCCCTTATAGACTTGAAGGCCCAAATCGATGAGCTAAGAGACAAAGGGAGAACAGTACTCCTACTACTCCTGGACCTCTCAGCGGCCTTTGATTTGGTGGATCACAGAGTCCTCTGCAGCCACCTGGACTCCGCCGCTAATTTCTCGGCAGAAGCTATTGGATGGATCAAGTCTTTCCTGAGCGAGAGAACGATGCGAGTCTTCTCCCCCTCCGCGGAGGCAGATCCCACCCCGATCTCGTGTGGTGTCCCTCAGGGCTCCTGCGTATCCCCAACTCTATACAACATTTTCACCAAGCCCTTGTTCGACGATCTGGATCATCTTGGTATCACCTACACTAACTACGCAGATGATACACAGATCCTCCTCCCGCTTTCTGGGGATCATGCTAAGGACACGGAATTGGTGAACAAGGTATACCTTATCATCCAGGCGTGGATGGCCATTCACGGCCTTTGTCTAAACGATGATAAAACAGAGTTGATCATCTTAGGCACCCGAGCCAATATCAAAAAACTAGGACAGGAATTTGCCTCCTTCAACATAGACGGGAATGCCATCCAAGTATCCAAGGATGTTAAAACCCTGGGATTCTATCTTGATTCTACCTTATCTTTTGATAAACAGCTAAAATCCCTTGCCTCCTCCACGGCCTACACGTGCAAACTGATTAGAGCCAGTAAACCTTTCCTCTCCAACAAGAGTTGTCTAATCCTGGCCAGAGCCTTAATTCTTTCCAGAGTAGATTATTGTAATGCCCTATATTCTGGAGCTAATAAAAAAATAACCCAGAGACTACAAACATTACAAAATAATGCCTTGAGAGCGGCACTAGGCATTAACAAACAGTGCCATATCTCGTCCACCAGACAACATCACAACTGGCTGTCCACAGAGAACAAAATAAAACTCAAGATGCTATCCTTGACCCACAAAGCCCTCAATAACTCTGCCCCTAGTTACTTGTCTGACAAACTCCATAGGAGAACATCTTCCAGACCCACCAGAGCTGGTAACTTCAACTGTTTGACAATACCGAACTTTAGACTGAACACTATCGGAGGAAACAGCTTCCCAGTAAAGGCGGCTAAAACTTGGAATTCTCTACCACAAGACCTGAGAGTAGACATGCCCTACCGTTGCTTCAGGAAAAAAGTTATTCAACTCCTCACCTCGACTGACCTTTGCTGACCTGGGGCGCCTACGTCCTACGAGCATCTTGACCCCCTTGAACCTGTATACTTGCTGTAATTACTGTATGCCTGATCTGTCTAACCCAATGTAATTTTAATGTACAATTTGCTATGATGTAACCTGTAAGTTTTGTATCTCCTTGCCACTGCGCCCTGTTACCCCTGGGTCTGGCGCGCATAAAAAGTGAATAAAACAAACAAACAAACAAACAAAGGTTTGTCACCCCATCAAATATCTCAATTTGGCGCACACTCAGCACGAGGAGCTATGGCCTCTATAGCTTTCACAGCAGGTGTATCCTTGCAAGATATCATGAGATCTGCTGACTGGTCTAACGAACGTACATTCAAGACTTTTTATTTTAAGCCTGTTTCGCAAATAGCGAATAGAGTGATTAATAGCTTTGAACAAGCATAATGCTCGCCTCCTGTCCCGCCATAGAATGAAGATTGTCCACACCTAAAGCGCCGGCCAGTCTTGATTCTATTAAAGACAAGGAGGCGAGCATTATATCCCGCCCTATTGGGTCATGAACATGGGATGTCTATTTATTTAAATATGAAATGAAGCGGATATGGTGTAAATATGTAGTTGGATAAGAACATGTTAATGACAGACCCACCCTCATCATACGTTCTCTCTTCCCTTTAGGAGAAGACCAGAAAGCGACCTGAGTATATGCAAGAGGATTTCAGTGTCTACATTCAAGGAAGGAGAGCTCTTAGTGTTCACAGAGCCAAAGTTACAACAAGTTGATCCATAGGAATCTAATGACTGTCAACCAATACAAGTGAATTAGTCCAACAATCAAAGAAAGAGGAAGAGGACTAGAGAGAGGACACGGTTATACATAGGGCCGGAGCCTGATTGGAGGAAAGGAGATAGACAGGACTACATAAACCCAGAGGAGCATGGGGATTTGTAGTTTTTTGGACTTGTTGTTGTATTTCAAAACTTTACTACCCTGTTTTGTCTTTTTTGAACCCCAGATCAACTGGAAAAAAGCAAAAACGTGTTATCAAAGTTTTTAAAGAGAGTAAAAGTATTTGAGTTGAATTGCTGTGGTTACAGTAATGAAGAAGAAAAGCATAATGCTCACCTCCATGTTTTTAATAGAATCAAGAATGGCCTGTGCTTTAGGCGTGGACAATCTTCATTGCCCCCCAAACTTCATCCTGAGTCGAGAGCCGTTTTAGGCGACTTGACATTGATAACGACCCTGTCAATTTCAGTAGGATAATGATTGAAGGCACGAAGGCCACATAATCAGAGTGCAGTGTCCGCTCCTCTAATCCCTTGGATGCCACATCTGGAACCTGCCCACCGTTTCCCGCTTAAAAAGGGCCCTAAAACCAACCCTGTTCAGGGAGGTTTCACACTACCAGCTGCACCTCCTCAGAGGTATTCTTCCCTTCCTCTCCTTCCCCCAGAAGCTCACTGTCTCCCGAGCCCTGGTTCTCTCAAGGCTGGACTACTGTAACAGCCTCTATCTTAATCTGCCTGCCTCCACTCGCCGCCCTCTGCAACTTATCCAGAACAGAACTGCGAGACTTGTCCTTGGCCTCAAGCCCAGGGACCGTATCTCTCCAGGACTGAAATCTCTTCACTGGCTCCCAGTGGCTGCGAGGATTAAGTTCAAAACCCTCTGCATTGTCCACAAGGCCTTCTGGGGCCTGGGGCCACAATACCTTCAACTCTCTCTTCCTAAATATCTGCCTTCACGAGCCCTTCGCTCATCCGTCTCCAACTCCCTCATGGTCAGCCGCTTCTCGAAGCAACGAGCTGGGGGTAGATCTCTCTCCGCAGCAGGGGCCTCCCTCTGGAACAACCTTCCTGCCTCCCTGAAACTTGAGGAGAACCATCTCCGGTTCCGGAAGCACCTCAAAACCTTCCTCTTCGCTTCTGCCTTCTCTCTCCCTCTCCCCTGCTAAACCTGCTAAACTCCCCACTGAAGTTTGCACTATACCTGCATCTGGGCCACTCTGTGACCTCGGTCCAGGGCCCAGCCACTCTCCACTTGCACTGCCTCCCTGGCTCCCCCTGCACTGTGGGACTGTCACTGCATCCCTACAGCCCCCTTCCCAGCACTTGCTCTGCACTTACCTCGCACTTGCCACCAGCTGGCCCTTTTATTATTATTTATTATTTTATTACGCTACTTACCTTGTACTGCACTTTCCCCCCCACCTCCTCCCCCTGCACTTTCTCCTTTTCCCCTTACCTCTGCACTTGCGCGATCTGAATGACACCTGGCCTAGTAGGATCGTTTGTCTGTCTTCCCCTTGTTTCCCCCCCTCCCTGCCTCGTCGCGCCTTGAAACACTTGTGTATAGGCGCGTTACAAATACCATATCATATCATATCATATCATGCCTACGGGGCATCCTGCTCTGGAATGACCCGGTCCCATCGCTGAAGCACAAGATCAAATGTTGTCCAGAACTCATGAAACCCGACAACTAGGTCTGAAAAACCCAGGATGTGCCCCACTTGGAGAGCCCCAGCACCCAGCGATTCCGCAAACATCTGAGTGATGTGAAGCTGCCACAAAGCGACATGAGGGTCTCACAACAAAAACGAGTTTGCCAACAGAAAGGCCCAGGACTGGAAAAGTGGATCCAGGCAACATCCACTGAACTGGCCACACAAACAAATTGCCAGCCCTTTATATTTTAAAATGTTTTTGTTTTTGTGTTTTCCAACACACTGCTTGTAAACAAGAGGCTTCAGTGTGTTGTGGTAAGAAAAGAACAAACAAACGGAATTGGAAGGGAAGGCGGGAAGGTCAGGGAGGAGAGACCAAAGAGGTTACAAACACGAATGATTGTAAAAATCAAATGGTTTAAAAACACTTTAGGGTTATTACATGCTAGGTTATTTATAACACGCTTAATACCCAGAGGCTTCTAAGCACTGACCCGGGGATCGAACCTGTGTTGCTCTGTGTCCTCTTGCATCCAAGGCGAGCATGTTGATCTGTCCTCAGGGAAATCATTTAGGGGTTCCCAGGGGTCAAACGTATTTAAAAAAAAAAAAAATAGAAATTGAAGCTCCTGGGCTGTGGCCAATGGGCATTAAAGGTTTATTTCAGGCACACTTCAGGGGGTGAGTCACCGATTTAATCTGTTCTTAAACACCTCAAATTCACAATGCAGACAAAATCCTCCAAAAAGCATTTAGAGTACAATAAGCATTAATTTCGGACTATGTATTTTGCTTGTTGCAAGTTGCAGTTATAGCATGTTTTTTTCTGCCGATACATATGGTGATCCATTCTTGTATAAAATGTATATCACGTTACAGTGATATTGTAACCATCTTGTTCATGGTGTCCTTAGAAACAATGCTATGTGATGCCACTTCCTGTTTTGTCAAGTGGTAAACGATCATGTTCCATCGCTTCAGGGAAGTCACTTCGGGGTGGGGTCAAATGATATCACTTCCGGGAAGGTCATCAGAGGTTAAGGGTCATGTCACTTCCGCTCCCCCTGGCCTTTTGGTGAAATTACGTCCTTCGCTAGCCTCCCGAGACAAGTTGTGGCTCCATACCACATTCCAAGGAATTATTTCAAATGTTAATTCCTTGCTTCAAAAAAAGTACAGACTAAGTGATAGCACCTGCTACAGCAAATAGAGACGGGAAGAAAGTATTGGATAAATGTGAGGAATAAGAGGGAGGTGGCAGACAAGGGAAGTCACGGAGCCTTTGGTTGATCCTATTTTCCAAGGGGCGCCAACTTGACGGCTCTTTGATGAGCAGGTGACAGTGCCCTCCACCCACTTCCCTTGGCAGAGAAGCCTTCATCTCCCACTGCAGAGAGGGACGGCGAACGCTCTGGAGACAGGCGCCTGTTCGAAACTCCTGATAAACTCAGAGGGGCATCCAGCGTGAAATGAAGAAATATCGCTCCCAGTAAATATTTATTTTATATCGGAAATTAGCATACCAAATGTAATTAAAAGCAACTCTATGCGGGTGAGTATTCTCCCTCCCTGTCAAATGACACCTTCAAATAAGCAGCGTAAAGAATGAGGCCTAATTGGTAGGCACGGCGGCCAGCTGCCAGCGATTGATAATTACACTGGAGTGAGCGGCAGGCATTAGGATTCCTCGCGCCCCCTATCCGCCTGCCGCAGCTCGCCCCTCGCAGCATAAGCCCCAGATAGGCTTTTTGTCTTCATGTCAGGGAATGCATAATGCATTGTGCAGCTGGCTGCGGGCAGTCAAGCGCTACCCCTAAAGATGCCGTGCTTTGCTGATCAAGGGTGCTGGCACTGACACCTGCCTGCAGCGGCGCGCGCGCACTTGAAGCGAGTCGAAACCAGGCAAGGGGGCTGCGGTCAGGGAAACAGGGAGATAGAGGTGGGTGGGGGTCTTGAGCTTGGAGCTCTCACCTCATTGAATGGCTGTGTGTGTGGACTGATCCAAAGTTGTGTTTGGCATTATTTTATTTCAGTAGTTTCATGTCATTTCACTTTAGTGTTTTCGAAATACTGAAAATCTGTTTGTGGAAGGCCGCCGTGCGTTGGGTTTTTAATTTCCATGTGTGTCAGTGATACAGTGACCACGTGACTCCATGTGCCAGAAGATTAATTTCCAAAATGTTTTCCTTTTACAGGTCATTCTTATGAGATGCTTTAACCAATTTCTCCCTTTACAAAAAAAAAAAATGGTACCAAAGACTACAACTCACATAATGTATGTTGCATGTCACCCCTCCTGAGAGCATGGTAGCTCCCAGGACTTGTGCCTGGGTCACATGGTATTAACCATGTGACCCACCGAATAAAAGGGACGAGCCATTTCCGGCTAGACAGTCGAAGAAAGAACTGACTCCTGTGTGTTTACTGACAGCATCATGCCGCCTGCCGAAAGCCTACAAGCATGGCCGTCATCCGGACAGTGCCCCTGCTGAGCAACACGTCTCACTGTCTGTGTAATGCTGTGTGATCATGGCCAGGTGCCCCCACCGCCGAGGCTGCTATGTGCTGGGTGCCCCCAGCCAAGGTATACGGCTCTGGTGGTGCTCCGCCATCCAAGCTATGAGGCTCCGGTGATGCGGATGCCGTAGGGTGCCCCCTACTGTCCACCCTCTGTATGCTTGCAGAGCTGGAGTCAACCTGGTGATCCAGGTGCTCAGTGCAGCCTGCCCGGAAGACAATGGGCAGCCCACTACATTGGCAACGAGGGCTGGTCTGCCCCCGCATGCTGGAGTGTGCGGGCTGCTCGAAGCCCGTGTTTTTTGTTGTTGTTTTGTATAGGGGATGCCGGCGGCATCGGTCGCGTGTGGAAGGAGGTAGCGTCATTCGCTCAAAGAAAGGGGTGTGGCCTGGGGAGTCCCGGGCTGAGGAGGTGTCTGTGCAACGTGCAGAGGCAAGCTGTTGCCTCCCTACGGTCCCCAGAGGTAGAAGAAGTAGGGAGGGGCAGCCAGAACTTGCGTGCCCGCTCTGGGAAGTGAAAAATTAAGAGCTTGCTCCGAAGCGGGTGTAGCAAAAAACCGCATCGCCCAGCCCGTCACCACAGGGCAGGGAGAGGGACGTCGCTTGGGTGAAACAAGGGACAGCACCATCAACCCTTGCGGCAGCTGCAATAAGGAAGGGGTTGACCCTTCAAGACCCGGGCACGTTAAATGCAACAATGTCTAGGCCTGCTGTAGCCCCGGTAGGTGGGGGTGTGACCCATCAACACCCGGGCCGGCCGTGGTGCAGAAGCTACGGAAATAAAATGCGAACGCCCCTTCCAACATCGCGGCCTGCATCAGTGGTGTTTTTTTTTAAAGGTGCTCCAAACCGGAATGCACATGGAAA